>NW_025999424.1:0-605000 GCF_019419815.1 Pyrus x bretschneideri | reverse complement strand
ACATTTTTGAAACTCATGATTTTGGTCCCGCACATTGAAAATCAATTATTGTCATGCTGCACATTTTGCCCCACACACCAATATTGTCCTTACGGTCTAACTCAGTAAAAAAAATTTGTTTATGTGCAGGACATCTTCGCTGCAGCAAGCGAGACTTCAGCTACTATCATAGAATGGGCAATGTCAGAGTTGATGAAAAACCCAAGAATCATGAAGAGGGCTCAAGTTGAAGTGAGGCAGTTAGTCGTCCAATTTGAAGGAAAGAATGGCAAAGTTATTGAAGAAAGAGATGTTAAAAAGTTGGACTACTTGAAATCGGTGGTGAAAGAAACTCTGAGGTTACACTCTCCACTCGCTTTGCTCCCAAGAGAAGCAAGTGACACGGTCCAAATTGGCGGATTCAAAGTACCAATTAAATCAAAAGTAATTATTAATCTATGGGCAATGGGAAGAGACCCAGATATATGGGGGGCAGATGCTGAGTGTTTTAAGCCAGAGAGGTTTCATGGCTCTTCTGTTGACTTTAAGGGTTTTGACTTTGAGTTCATTCCATTTGGTGCTGGCAGAAGAATATGTCCAGGCATGTCATTTGGTGTTACCATGATTGAACTTGCTCTTGCTGAATTGCTCTACCATTTTGATTGGAAACTGGCGAATGGGATGAATCCCAACGAACTTGACATGACGGAGAGTTCAGGACTGACCTGTAAGAGAAAGAATGCTTTGTACCTAACTGCCACCCCACATTTTACTTCACGCGGTGAGTTACAGTGACTCGGTGTTTTGTTGCCATGAATGGCCAACAAAACCAGCACCATTCTGGTCTTTCAGGTATCAATTGTTCATTCACTTATGTTTTCCCTCTTTTATAGGCTAAAACATGTTTTCCGTCCCATCGGCCTTCGCAATGTTCCACTTTCGTTCCTATGTTTTCGAGTGCAACGATTTTCATCCCTGCAGTTTGCATTTTGTTTAAATCTAAGGCTTCTTTTCACTTAGTACTTGCGTAATAAGGCATGATTAATGCAATGTTAATTCATTAATAATAATATGTTATGTATCCCTAAGATGTGAACTTCTTATTCAGATCAGTAATATATGTACTTGTGTGTGTTCTTTTGGTGAATGCTACTTCATACGTTGATGATATGTACTTCATACTTATGAGTATTCTTTCAAAATTCGCTATCCATAGTGATTGCCTGAGACGACGAATAAGAAATAAACTTGCTTAGAGTACGATCAGGGTCGCCGTCGGGAACCAGAGGCCAAGGGCGGCTCAGCCTCAAGTTTTTACGCATTAGCAATGTTAAACCTATCGGCCAATGACGCGATAGTACTCCATTAAACATAGTTTAAGAATTTTGGATATTGTGCTGATAGATAGTGTATTTCAATTTCCACTCATTCAAGGTCTCTGCTGAATTTGGACAAATTTTTTAGTACTAGGAACACAAACCACGCAGTGCATCATCTCACGTGTGGTGAACGATATGGTTTATATGTCCAATGAAAGACAAATCCGAAGACTTCTTCGTATATTGGCCTCACCCAACCCTTTTCGGTTCCACCGCTACCCTTGAGCAGTCCAGCCGGAGAACCCCAACAGCCACCGGGTTAAAAAGAGGGAGAACTTCAGGCTACAGCGTGAACGTAAGAAAGCGAGAGAGGAAGGCTACATCCTTCAAAACGAACCTGAGCTACTACTTGCTTCTGCTGATGCTGCAGACGCCAATCCAGTTTGTTAATTTCTCGATTGTAAGTTGAGCAATCTTGCAGTTGCGTTTGCCTTGCTTTTCCTGTTCCCTTATGTAAAATTTTATAAGAACACTTCCACCGGAAAATCTCAAGTCATGTTTTGAATTGCAATTTTAGTGCCTCTCGTCTACTGATCAGTTGAGTCTGCAAAATCTCACTCCGATTCTCCTTTTCGTTCTCCATATGTTCTAAGATGATAGAATTGAAATGAATCTCGAACCCGAAAGGGTCACCAGACACACAGAACTGACCAAAGTCAATAAATTGAGCTAGGCCAAATCTTTTGAATTATAGTGGAACTACTTAAAGAGGGTACAATACTACAATCTCAACTGCTTCAGAAACATCATTTCAACTAGCTTTCAAGAAACAAATGTCAAAAACACTGATTAACATCACAGTGCCCGTGACGGTAGATCGTGATGGTAGATCTTGGCCCTCCTTAGCGTTCACTGCCAAACTTTCATCTACTGGAAGGTGCCAAACGACCTGCAGCACAAACATTAAATTTTACCGACGCTTAATTGGCGAAACAATGATCAAGAACCTTAATCTTTAAGTAGAAATCCTGTGATTCCCTTGATTCACGACTACAAGCATTCCCACGCAATCATACACGATGATCAAACACTCGGAAATTGGAACAATTCGCATGTAAATCTGTATAAAACCAATCACATTTGACTCGCAGAATCCAGTCATTCAAGTTACATAAAACAGATGGAACACCGGTGCCATTGTGCAACTTTCTCAAGCAATGAATTGCCTTCATATACAAAATTAGGATAATTCAATACAAACACAATTCCAAATATAATGGGCAACCTTAAGCCAACAAGACTCTCCGCTTTGCGATGGTCGAAAGGAATACTCAACCTTACCCTTGAGGCTGTTTTCACAACGCGAACCCGTGACCTTTTGGTCACAAAGGAGCAACCTTTCTGTTGCGTCAAGGTTCGCCCTCCCATTTCCAAATATTAGATCATGGAAAATGGTAATTAAGAAAGCCTAAGTCAGAGTTCCAGAGTTCCATTTGCAAATTCATTGCATGCAAACTGATCATATAAAGAGGGCATTACCTAAGCAGCTCCGACGATGATGTTGTTGATCGGGATGAAGATCAGCTTCACGAAAAATCCCACGAATCAGATTGCCGTACGGAGCGCCACCATTGTGAACTCTGTTACATTCAAACGGAAAAGAAAAGGCGCGCCGGATAGATTAGACCGGTCCAAAGCACAGATCGCATCTCGAAGGTTTTCAAAATCAACAGGATTACGTTACAAATTACATGCAGGTTGGATTAATTATCCTAAGAAGGAAATGGATGGGACTGGATTGGAAGTGGATGGTGTTATTATTACCTTTACGGTCGGGTTTGTGGCAGCGCTTGACGAGGCGGACGCTGTCCTTCGAGAACTCTCTCAGCGGATTGAACACTGAATCGATGGCGTCCATTTTTTCCGACGAGCTGAAGAATTGAGGGAGCGAAGACCACGAACACGAACACAAATATCGATGTTATAAGCTGAATCGAAAGTGCATTAGTTTTGAGAATTTATTGATTTGTTTGGAAGTACTTTTTAAATGAGTGGAAGCGTTTTTAAAGGAAATGATTTTAGGTTTTAAAAGCACTTGAAGTGTGTTCTGCAAAAAACATCAGTTATGTGTTTATTACAGGAAGCATTTTAAGTGATTTACTTGCATTTTTACTAAGAAGTACTTATTTCAAAAACGTTTTCACCAAAAGCGCTTTCAGCAATTTTAAAAGCACTTTCAGATGAACTATTGCATTATGCTAAAAGAAAAAATAAAATATTCCATCTACATCAGTGATCCCAAAACATCCTTACAATCAGAGGGAGTAGCAAGCTGCTCACTCATAACCGTTCAACAATTAATCATCACGTACAACATTCAAAATCTTCCGAAGGAGTTCTCGGCATTCCAACTTATGCAGAGTCCGGTTTTTTCTCACGTTGAACGGCTCTTGGGACGAATGCCACGCCACGAGTGGGTCGACGACCAAAGCTGATGGCTGAAGGGGTCGAGTCTGATGTGCTTAATTTGGAGACGGCAGAAACAAGGCCATCCATGGTTTCGTTATCTACTTGCGTACTAGATGAATCTGCCTTCTTCGGAACAACTTGTCTCCGCTGGTTCTTCTTCTGCCTCTGTTTTTTGGAAGGAAGAGCCTGCTTGAAAAACTCAAATGAAGTGGGGAATTTATGCTTGTCCACCAGATGTTGCTGCCGACTTTTATAGTTCTTGAACTTCAAACCGCAGCCTTCTACAAGGCAGTCATACTGTTACACCACAGAAATCCAAACAAAATTAGAACGATTAAACAAACACGATAGAGAAACCTTTCATCTTCGAACAGTATATAAACCAGAAAGCATATCTATAGACAATGATATCACCAAGCAAAAACCATAAGCTTTAGTCGAGACGCTAATGGTGGAATTCAAGAGGAAAAGAAAAGTATGAAAAGTCTTCTATGGTAATGTTTGGATTGTGTTCTTGCTTCACACAGAACGCTAACATTTTCAACAAATAATGCTTTAACAAAAGTGCAAGAAGAACAGTCACCAAAAACCTGGTGCAAGAGACGAAAGCAAACCATCATTTCAGTATATAAACCAGAAAACATCTGTACAGACGGTATCATCTAGAAAAAGCCGTGAACTTTAAGTAATGCCGGATCGATTCTTCAGTTTTAAGTATAACACTAGTTCACTTATTTGAAACTTTGAAGGGTAATGATATGCCGTCTAGGGGCAAGGATTTCAGTGATTAGCCAATTCATTATCGGTGGAACTCAAGCTCGACAGCTAGATGGTAGAAGAGAGAACAAAAACTATGAAATGACTTCGATCATGTTTGGGTTCTGTTTTTTCTTCCCCTAGAACTCTCATAGTTTAAAGCCAGCAACATTTGAGTAAAAATGAATGAGGAACTGTCACTATGCCATAACTAACTCAATTTCGAAAGCAAGAAAAAATGTCATATGATGGACAATACCAACACGAATCGAGGAGGAAAATAAAGAGTAAATACCATGAGATAGCCGCGTGCCACTTTCGCCTGAAAGAAAGAATCGTGTGCTTCGGATACATGCATGCTGAGCAACCGTGACGTTGGGTAGACTCTAGAGCACACAAAACAAGACGCGGTGTGCCGTGCATTGTAGTGATCTTCAAAGTCCTCCAAGGAACTCAAGCGAGCACCGCAACCAACAATCGAACAGAAAACCCCCCTGCAAAAGCAAAGCACGCACTTCACATCAAGTAAAAAAGCAACAAAACAAACAATAGCGTCTTACTGCAGTACATTAATTTCATATAACCATGAAATGTGAATACCTGCCTTCCTCATCTACCATTTTTCGAAGCTGATGCTTTTCGTCTTCGGTTAAATCCAATGCAATCTAATTAAAATTACAGCATAAAGCAACCCAAAATCCAAAATTCAAATGTGCTAGCAAAATTTTGAAATGCTAATTCCTCATTGCGCTTTATGATTAAAAAACCCATTTCAAATTCGGACTCGAGCGACGCAAATCATCCGAGATGACATCAAAATTCATGAAATTTACACCAAATTAGAGAGAAATGTAAACCTGTTTGGCGAGCAGTTCCCTCTCGATGTTTCCAGATGCGAAGAAAGGGGATTCAGGACCGAACCTTCGACGGAGGGGTTTCCAGTGCGGAAACACCAGTCGTGCTTCTTCTACATCCATCGACGCCATGGCCGTTGTGCTTAGAGTCTTCCTCTGCAACTGTGTGCCCTCAGATAGACTCGTTTGAAATTTGAATCGCGTATCGTAAGATTCGTATGCTCCAACCGTACGAAATATTGGGGAGATTTTTCAGTTGCTACATCACGTATTATTATACAAATAATGAGATATATGTGTTAAAATATTAATAACTTAAAAAATAAAATTTTTCATTATTTACATAAAAACATGTGGTGCAGTATCCATATTTCCGTCATAATAAAAAATTTCTCGAAATATTAAGCGGCTTCTAGGTGCGTGCGCTTTTTGGGCTTCGTCCTCACCAATACAGCCCACCATGACAGATTTGGGCTTGCCGACTTGCTATAAGGCCATCTGTATATGGGCCTATTTGCATGGTATATGATTTCCGGCCCTCTTGAGAGAGACCTGGTTTAGAGGTTAACGTTGCATTCGAAGTTCCCAACTTCATTTGAACTTCGCAATATTCAAGGCAGGGATGCGAAGCATCGATCATGATTTTGCTTCACCAAACGGGGATGCAGAGAAGGACTTCACTGACAAGCTGTCGTTAGCTGGAGACGGGTTTGACACCGGGATCAAGGCAAAGCAAGCAGTGGAAGCACAAAGCCCCGGTGTCGTCTCTTGTGATGACATCTTGGCTTTGACTGCCCGGGATTGTGTATTCTTTCTAAGTGTTGTCTTGAGACTCATATGAGTTGTGGTGCGCATCCACTAGACAATGAACTAGCTCTCTTATGTTCCACATTCAAATTTTCTGCAGGCAGGAGGCCCTTCATTCAACGTCGAATTGGGACACCGTGATGGACTATCTCGAAAGCCTCACGGGTTGCTGGGAAAGGGTTGTTGAGCTCAGATCAGGTTCTTTTCTCTGGCTCTGCATCACAGCCCATTGTCCTTGATTTTGCTAAGAACACAGGTAACTTCAACGGAGCCTCGTCGCTGCCATGAGGAAGCTTGGAAGAGTCGGTTTTAAGACTGGTAATCAAGGGTGGATCAGGAGACACTACACCACCTTCAATTCATGATCATCGAAAGCTAAGAAATATTCATCATGGCATAACCTACTGGTTCTAATTAATAGGGTTAACAAGCACCCGATAATCTCCAAAGAACTTAATTCTCAGGAATTTAAGTTTTTCATAACAATTGTAAGTGTTCTAAGAGACAATCTTTCAATTCATTCATGGGAAAATTATGGACACAACTGATCACGAAACAACAAAATTTCAAGGTCGGCAAAATTCAATACAACGTTCTTATACTCGAAAAGACAATCTTACACGACCATACATAGCACTGAATTGGGGCACCGATCCTCGAGAGTACTGAAGAGGCGTGCACTTGCCTCCATCATCCTTGAAATGTGGTTACAGAAACACACAAACAATCTACACAACCTCAGACAAAGTATAGAAACATCAAAACAATTTGGAAGAAATACAATGTGGTTTGACACAGAAAAAAAATACAGGATGTATTAGATGGAATCCTCAGCTCATGAAAGCCCAGCTGGACGTGATTTTCCATACAGGTGGGCGTATACAATCTTAGTCCGATGTACCAGAATCATGCTTAAAACAAAGGCAACAATGCATAATCCGGACATGATTAACGAAGTTAAGAAGAAGCATATAGAACCGTCACACTTTGGCGCGTCCATTCGAAGCACGCCTTGGAAAACTGATGTTCCTGGACTCATATGCAGGTGATGGTGCTGACGAGCTTGCTTCTCAGCTTCAAAGTCGTATATACTGCTAGCAATCACGCCAGAAAAGAGCAACGAACCAGCAGGGTTTGCAATTGTGAGGAAATTGTACAAGGCCCCAAACTTTTTCAAGCCAAACAATTCAGAAGCAGCAGCTGGCACTATCGCCCAATGTGCCCCATAGCCTAGCCCAACCAAGATGGTGGCAATGTGCATTGCCCCAGGCCATCCGAAAGCAATGAAGATATGCCCAATTGCCATAATGAATTGTGCCACAGCCATTGCTACCGGTCTTGGATAAGCATAGTCCCTATCAAATGCATAACAATGGATGAGAATTGAGAAGTCACAAACCCAAGTTTAAATAATGCTCTACATAAACTCTAGATGAGAATGTATTCAGTTCGTACCTCACAATAATCTCAGAGAAGTAACCGCCACCAACCCGACCAAGAAAGTTCCAGATGCTGATCATGGATACAAATATATGTGTATCGTCATACCCGAGAGACTGGCTCATCTGACCGAGGTTATCAATCACTGTTAAACCAGATCCTGAACCCAAGAGAAGTGAGAAAAAAATAAGCCAAAAGTCTGCTTTGATCAAAGCTTGTGTCAAGGTGAAGTCTTCCCCTCTATGCGGACCTGTCCTCCTCTTAACCCTAACTGCTCCCTCGGCAGCTGCTTGGAATAGTTTCGATTGCAATTGTGCAATTCGTTTTTGCCGTTCAGATGCTGGAAGTAAGTCCATTTCCTTAGGCTTCTCGTCTTCCACCTCACTAAATATTACCTCATTAGCATCGTGCCCAGACTTCCTGGGGTCTTGTTTCTGTGGCTCGGGCAGGAGTGCCTCTTTTTCTAGAGATCTTGACTCGGAAGAAAAGCTCAACGAAATGGGAATCACTATGGGAATCAACAGGAGCACAAACAAAACCGCTGTAAATATAATCATCACGGTGTGGCTCAAATCAATGAGATCTTCAACTAGCATGACCCCCATCAAATAAGCAGCTAATAGGAGGCACAGACTATAAATAAGCGTGAAGCTCAAGTCATCAGTTGGCCGGACTTGTCTGTGACCTCCAACCGGTCTGACAATAAACATTAAAGCAATAACCACCATTGCTGGACCAACCGCAACCATGAAAATCAAAGATGCATGATCTGGTGAATGGATCATCACATATATCTGAGTCAGAATTGCGCCGCCCAACCCAGCAAAGCCCTTGAGAATTCCAACCACAGGACCCCGACTTTTTGGGAAGTTTTGCACACAAGAGACCAAAGCAACCGTATTGAAGAAGGTCTCGCCATTTGTTCCCACAAATATAAGAATACACATCTGCAAAATTGAAAATTGTAACTGTTAAAGACTAAACCAAGGCAAGATAACAAAAAGTAATACCGAATCATTTAAAAGAATACATGGCATAGGCACCAACCCCCCATTGCTAATCATAATGCTTAAATGGTTTGTATGTTTGTTATAAACATTGTTGCTTTATCAAAAGTTTTCATGAACGAGGTTTACTAACGCGGTAGAACATCTAATTACAAACCAGAAACTACTTACTCTACGAGAATGACCAATTTTGTTCCATCATAGCAAATCGCAGACACAGTGAGCAAATTTTGTTATCAAAACATATGACACAAAAATGGCTATATCCAGTAGCCACTACAAATGGCAAGTTTTGAGAAAATAAGAAAAACGCATCAAGGAAAAGACATAATATACAACAAAAGAATGTCTAAAGTTCCAAAAGCTCATTGAAAAAGCCCTTCTTCCTTCTTTTTTTCGGTGCACTTTACGCTTTGCTTAGACCACAGAAAATTGCAGAAATGCTGATTCCACAGACCAAACAGAGCCTTAAACAGCATGTATATATATACTCAATTCACTGCAAGTGGTCAACCAAAAAGGTTGCTAATTTATAAGAAAGTAACAAGTTTAAGGCAAAAGATTACTCCTTTTTTTTTGGAAAAATTAACATTAAGCTTCTTCTTATCAACTCAACCTCTCAAACCATACATACCAAAAAACACTATCCGTTTCCAGAGTTTCAATCAGTATATCCGCAAACTGAACGAAAAGAAGTAATTTTCGCAATCCCCTTTTCAACTCCTCACTCCTCCCTGTCTTTTAGCCTTTGGATTGGATTACCAAACGAAATCAAGAGCCAGAAATAAGGTAAAAGTGCAGAACAAGAAAACGGGAGTGCGAAAATCGCCAAAAACCATCCACAATGGCAAAACACATGATCAAACTAGATCAAAAAAGTAACAAAAGCAGAACAAAATACAAGAAAAGCAAAGAACTTTGGTTAGATATGATACTCACAGCCCACAAATTCAAGGAAGGAGCTCGACCAGTAACAACAAGCCAAACCCAACCGTACCCAACAAAGTTCATCAGAGCACCAACGAGCAGCGCCGCCCACAACGGCAGCACCTCGCACAAGCTCCCCGCCAAAAACCCAACGCTGTCCCCGAGATCTTTAGCCACACCCAGCCGCGCAATCTGCCGCTGATTGTAGTCCATGGAGCTCTTGATCACCGGCGATATGCTCCCGAACAAGTAGCCAATTCCCGCACATGACTGCACCCACATTGCCGCCACAAAAACCAGCCATCTGTTTCTGAAGAACGACCGCAGCTTCTCCTGCACCCGACCCATCACAGAAAAGTGATAACCTTCGACGATTTGGAAAAAAAGAGAGTTATTTTTTTTTTGTTGGGTTTTTTTTTTACGAGAAGATGAGGAAGAAGAAGAAGATATGCATTCCAGTGATGAGTGTGGTAGGCAGGCGGGTGGACGATGGTGATGTGCTGGATTTGGACGCGTGCTGACACGCTTTCCAATCTTAATTTTTAAATTTTTGATGGCGATGATGATGATTTGGATACATCCTGATGTGCTGGATGATGATGATGATGATGATGATGGCGGTGGATGATGGTGATATGCATTCCAATCGTAATTTTAAAATTTTTGTTTTTGGGCGCGGCATCTATGGAAAGAGAAATGCTACTATTCTTCGTGATTTTTCGGAATCTCGTATATTTTTAACATAATATTTTATAGTATTTTTAGCATAAGTGCATATGGCTATTACATATTATATCATCACTTCTAACATAAACAACGAATAATCTATAATAAAAATTCACTTCAAACATAATATCCTTATCATTTTTTACGTTGATTTGGTCAGATTATTTGGTATAAATGGAGAATATTAATTTTTATTTGTTCAAAGTGATTTATTGTGATTCATTTTAATGATTCATAAAAGTTAAATTGGATTCTTAAAACTCAAAAACCGACCTAATCATTTCAAATTACAATCGTGTGCTTGATGAAAAGCTTTTCACGTTTCATTTTTTGCTTTACTTTTGTGAAAAAGGTAAAAAAGGAAGAATATTATCCCCTTTATTTTGGTCCGAAAAAACGAAGGGTGGTGCTATCATACATTTGATTTTATTTCTTATGCATCCTTTTTAATTATCAATTGTTAAATCGAAAAAAAAAAATTGAAAGATAAAATCAACAATTAAAAATGAATGTGCAAAAAAAAATAAATGTATAAATAGCACCACCTAAAACGAAAGATCCACCTTTTGTGAAAGTGTGAGTGAAGTAGGTTGTCATTTTAGCATTTATTTTATTGCATAAAGTAGTGCTACGTAACATATCGTAAGTGGACTCTAACTTATATAAATGTGGGAAAAGGTAAACGACATAGATCATGTGGTATGCTCTATGTTTTTCCAATTGATGAATCGTCTCGTTTTCCAAATAATTAATGTAAGGACTCCAATTAATATTTTGCTTCATGACTAGCAATGTACTAATCCTGAAATAATTAGAAATAATATTTTCTGGATCTTGTTATTAAGGAGTTGTCGTTTTCCTTTGTATCAATCCAAAATGTGCCACGTTTCGCTGGAATCTCTTAAACGTAGTGTTGGCACCTTTAAGTTTACACATCTAGGGCTTTCTTGACAAGAATGTCGATATGTCCGAGTGGTTAAGGAGACAGACTTGAAATCTGTTGGGCTTCGCCCGCGCAGGTTCGAACCCTGCTGTCGACGTCTTTTCCAATTTTCCATTTTGTACCGACTTTCAAAAGGATCTTTTCCTTACTGGATTTTGCAGTTCCACGGCCCACATCCATTTGTTCAGTTGGGTTTGTCAGCTTTGAATATTTGGGCTCGGGTTATCTAATAGTCCATTTTTTTTCGTTTATTAATAGAAAATAAAAGTGACCTAGTATTTACTTATGGAGGGAGCTACTATAAGCTCACCGAGACCTAGTATCTACATGTAGTACTACATGGCTAAGTAATACATCATATTTAATAATAGGGTAAAGTGCTTATTCAGTTCTTGAAATATTACTTCAATGAAAGTTAGGTCTTCGAATTATTTTTTTCGGTAAAATAAGTCCCTAAACTCATTAAAAATTGCTAATTTCATTTCTACTATCATATTCAATGCTATTTTATCTCATTTTTAGTCAACTCAAGTCACGTGATACACTTTAGTGTGTAATACCGTTATTTTCTCGCCTATAAGTCCTTAGCATTTCATATAGGTTGCAAATCAAACGTCTAATTTACCCTCCTAAGTTAAGTCTATGCACTATTTCTTGATGAAAAACTACCAATCTACCATCCAATGTGTATCACATGCAAGTAATGTGACTTAAATTGACTGAAAATTAAATATAGTAGCTTCGAATATAATATTAGGGATGTAATTGGCAGATTTTTATAATTTAATGACTGATTTTTTTGAAAAAATAATAATTTATGAACCTAATTTTCACAGAGGTGATAATTTAGGGACTAAATTAGCAGTTTATCCTTAATAATATTGGTGGCTTGTATTCGGAGTAGTGTAGACTACTGAGCAGTCTAATTTTTAACCATATTTGTTAATTTTAATGTTAGTATATTGCTTGGAGATACCCCATTCAATATATTTTTTTTGTGCTTCTTTCCTATATACATGTTAATTTCGACTCTTCTAAATAAACAATTCAATATCAAATTATTGCTGACCTGATCATTGTATAAAAAAAAGATAACAAAGTATATGAATAGCAAACAAAAGTCTTTTAGTTAAATACCAAAATGATCCCTTAAGCAACTGAAAAGTGTCTTTTGAGATCCAAATGCTCCACCGAAATCAATATTATAATTTGATTGAAAGCAAGGGAGCCAATAATTAATAGGATTATCAGTAAAGGAAAAGGAAAACCAGCAACATTTATACCATAATAATGCTTTAGTGACAAGAAAGCTCCCTACCATCAATCTTCTTATCTTGATTTCTTATGGTTCCTAAAGACATTAGAAGTTTGGTTATACTAATGAGAGATTATTACATGTTACTGACTATATAATTTCGTGTTTATTGTTTTGATCGCGTAATGCAGGCTACATAATTACGCAATAGTAGGATATGTCAGATTTTTTGCAAATGGGCATCGTTTGCCCAATTCACCATCTATAGCAAAAGTAGAGTTGAGTAGCATTCTTGCAGGGTTTGAGTGTCATGTGGGAAGCTTCCTTTATTTAGGATGCATGTGATGTGAAGTGTAAACTACCAAACTACTTGGAAATGTGAACGAGGGAAATTGGAATAGCTTGATACTCTAACCTTACACACAACTTTTCTTTCCTTGTCTCTTCCTCCCAAATGCTCAACTTTATAATCATGCACACCTTTCATCTTTCTTTCCCTCGTACGACCCAATCCTTTTCCCACTCATTATATTAGCAGATCACAGCTAAACACATCTGTTAAGTTTTGGGAGAGATCAAGAGATCGAGATTTCTTCGATATGTCGGATTGGGGGCCGGTTTTCATAGCAGTGGTGCTGTTCATATTGCTGACACCAGGACTGCTGATTCAGATGCCGGGAAAGAGCCGGTTCGTGGAGTTCGGAAACTTTCAGACGAGTGGAGTGTCCATACTGGTTCATTCCATAATCTACTTTGCTCTCATTTGTATCTTCTTATTAGCCATTGGTGTCCACATGTATGTTGGCTCTTAATTGTCACTTAATTAAAAGGCACCAACGTATTATCTCGTCTCAACTTTACTTGTACACCTTAATTAGCTTGTTTGGCTCTGCATCTGAATTTGATCTTGCACTAATGTTTGTTTTTCCTCCCCTTGTTTCGGAGATTTAAATTACTCGTTAGGATCGTTGGTCATTGTTTGTCCCATGGATTTTTAAGTTTGATACACAAACTTAATCAATGGTAGAGTCGAGAATTATGTGAATGTTTAGCATAGAATTAGACTAAGTAAGTGATTAAGAATTAGAACACACAAGCTTAATTTCATTAGCCTCCATGTTTCTGCTAGGTGAGTTTCTTGCTAAAGCTTTTACTGGGGAACTTCTAAATTGATTAACTAACTAAATAAAGTTAATCAAAGGGAAAAAATGTGAAATAATCTGCTGATCTCTCAGTTACATGTCAAGATCATGTGTTATTGCTGCTCTGTGAGATCCTTGTTAGCGAGATTTCATCACGAAAGATTTACATTTATGCAGATTATGGAAGGTAAATGAAGGCATAAAGACCTTGGAAAATATAAAAGATTGCTATAATTTCTTATTTGCACAAAGCAGAAGCCAGGAAGGTAACTAGTAAGTAGTTAATAAAAGCAAGTAAAACAACAGAATTAACTCCTCCTTTCAGCTGGTATGCCAAACCACAACATTTCTTGGATCCTAAGCATAGATGTGAATGTCAAGAATAATAAGAAACAGAATGAGGAGCAAACCATAGATCACGGCGTGCAAGAACATCGACGCGATGTTCGTTTTCATGTTCATGAATTCCAAGGGACGTTCCTTTCCCGGCATCTGAAACACCAATCCCGGCGACAGAAACGCAAACAGCGCGGATGCTATCAGCGGAGCTGCCCAATCTTTCATTGTCAAAACAAGAAGATGTCACAGCAGAAGAACAAGGGAAGAGGAGGAGAAAGAATATAGCAAAAGTATATAAAAAGGAGCTTTGGATGCTTTATAATTTGGATTTAAGCCCTTGGAAGAGGGGAATAAGAATCCCTTAGGGCTAGAAAACAACATAATTAATCCAGTTTAATTAGCCTTATCTTTGAATTTTAAATGCTTTGGTGTTGCATTTGTTGTTAACTTGTTATTGCTTTCTTGGACTTTTGGATAAGGCTTAGCATCATTTACATTTTCTATTGCTATCAAGGCTACACTGTTACATTACTTCTCAGGAGAGAATTTGAGTGGGAGGAGATGTTTGGCAGATCATCTCATCCTTATGATCAACACACAAAACATCTTATTGAGACCCATTTTTTTATATTTCGATCTCATCCACTGCCGTTTTGGTTCCGTCTAATGAGTTTTAGCTAGTCAAGTACATGTTGCGTGTATTGACACCAATAACTTATGTATCTGTAAAATATATTTTACAAAATAATGAGGCTCGTATTCTATTTGTCTATAAAGAGAAAATTATTTTGATCCAATGACTTTACCAAAATTTTCTGACCAAACATAATTGTGGTGTTTGCAATTGCTATCAGTAGCAGTTACATTTGACACCTGTTTCAAGTTGAAAGGTTGGCTGTCAAGCGCTTCAATCCCTGTCCAAATCACACCACCATCATATTCAATTCGAATGTCGATCAGTCCATGCCACCGAAAAGCTTAAGGCTTTAGGGGGCGTTTGTTGCGCCAGACTATCTCGGACTGAATTAGCTTCAAGGACTAAGCTGGACTGGCTTAGACTAGACTAAACTGGACTAACTTAGTGAAGCGTTTGGTGCAGTATTGGACTAAGAAGTTGGATAATAACAAATTATAATATTATATTATTTAATATATAAATTATTAATATTTTATTATGATCTTATCTTTTTCTTCATTTTTTCCTACCATTTCCTTGTTAAATTGGATAAAGTTAGCACCGCCAAAAAATTCATCACCATCCCTGGACCGAGATCTTAGCTTTGAATGCTCGAATCTGTCATGGATTTGAAGAAGCCCAAACAGGCCGAGACTTCCAGGCCATTTTCCAGCCACATTCGACCACATTTTGGCCTCGATTCAGGTAAAATCGTAATCTTGTCACTCCCAGCTTCAATTTGGTATATTTTGTATGAAAGTTGGTTGTGAAATGGATCTGAAAGAGAGTCGGAAAGTTAATGATTGATCTAGGTGACCGGAGATGACGAGGAGTCTGTCGAGAGTGGTCGTTGAGCATGACGAGGACGAGAAAGAGAGGATAGTCTTAGCTAGTCCCATAGTTATTGGGGGGTCTCGCTAAGACATCTTAGTGAAGGGTTTTGTCCATGCTAGTCCCCTTTAGTCTCATTAATGTTAGTCCCAACATGGAACAAACACAGTATTGGACTAATAGCTAGTCCAGTCCAGTCCAACTTAGTGAGGGCAAACAAACGCCCCTTAGTTTACAACCCCATTTCAATGTCCTCCAAAGATTAGTCAAAAAGATATAAAGAACAAAAAAAAAAAGATGAATGCTTTGAACTTAGTGGATGGTGGGTCCCAACTGCAATAATCTACCCTGCAACCCAAACCAGAGAATCAAAACCTTCACTAGCCAGTACCTTGCAGTTCCTTCCCTCCACCTTCACCGCTCTTTGCTTTGCAAATTACAATCACAAATTACAAAACCGTTTCCAAATACCGAATACCAAGTGCCACAGGAACCGAAAGCTTGCAACTTTAATCTGAGAACTGATTTTTGAGGAAGCAACAATGGCGGACTGGGGCCCAGTATTGATAGGAGTGGTGCTGTTTATCCTGCTGCAACCGGGGCTGCTCTTCTCGTTCCCGGGAAACAGCAAGCAGTTGGAGTTTGGGCGCATGAAGACCAACGGCAAGGCCATCGCTGTCCACACTCTCTTCTTCTTCGTTCTCTATGCCATTCTCATCCTGGTCGTCCACGTCCACATCTATACCGGCTGATCCCGTTACCCTCCGCCGCTCTGGATCTCTGTGTATGTTGGTCTGTCTCTCTTCTGGGCTGCCCTGTTGTAACTTAATACTTGTACTATTTGTCTTTGAGCTCCATATAAATAAAAAGCAGAAAACTTTTCTCTGATTTGGAGAAGAAGAGATGCAGCTGCTTGCTTATGGATTCTATTTACCAATTAATATTGATGCAATTTAATTAGATTTTCCTATTTTTCTGTTTGTTAACTGTTCTAGAGCATTGGTCTGAACTTGTTGACTTGATTGTAGCCAAGTTCAACTTAAAGTTCAAATCCTTCCCCTCGTGGATTAGATTTAGATTAGATTAGAATATCGCTCGAACTTAAATGAGCCAACTAGTGTGGTGGTCTGAACTATTTCTGTAGCTACTCTTTAGCTAGTAGCTGATATGCGAAATTTGAGAGTCGATCTGTTCCCTCTTAGGCGCTTCATTTTGTTAAGCTTCAGATTGCGCTGATGGAAACTGGAGGCTTTTAGAGAATTGTTATTGGCACTTCAAAAATCTCATTTTACATTCCGAACTTTCTATATTTGGAAAGAAAAATACACTTGTGAGAAGTGTAGAATAAGATTTTTAGAGTACCAATAACACTTCACGATTTTTATCTAGAAATTTCACCCTTAGAATGCGTAGATGACAACAATACTCGTTAAAATTGCAAGTCAATTCCATTAAGTTTAGGTTTATTACAATTTACATGATACGTTCCCGGTTTCCCCCCTTTGAGTGTGTATGATACTATAAAACTTAAACATAATGGATCGAATACTTAGTCAGAGATTAAACTCAGATATGAAACATTAAACTAGGAACACAGTATAAGGGAAGAAGAAAAGCCGAATAAGGAGTTTGCTTACAAAATATGAAAGTATATTGCGATATCAAAAGGTGGCTGAAAACAATATAGATTAGTTGACATGTATGTGAATACCAATTGCAATGACCAAGATGGTGATTATGCAGAAGTATATGACGGCGTGAACAAGAATAGCAATTCCACTTGTGGACATGTTTCCGAACTCCATCACCCTAGTCCTTGCCGGTAATTGGAATAGCAGCCCGGGCGACAAGAGGATGAACATAACCACCGCAACAACAACCGGCCCCCAATCAGCACTCATCTTTCTCTCCAGGTAAGTTTGAATGGAGGGGTAAGAAAACTTAGAGGCCTCTATCTTTGGAAATAGATAAACAGAGTGTGATGTTTCCGAATATGTAGAAGGACGAAACCTGAAGGAGAGGTAAGAAAACTTAGAGGCTTCTATCTTTGGAAATAGATAAACAGAGTGTTGTGATGTTTCCGAATATGTAGAAGGACCGGAACCTAATATCTTAGCGAAGAAGGAGAGAGGGATGCTAAACTTAAGTGAGAAAGAAGAGAGTGAGATTAAAAGAGGAGAAAGGTATTAGGAGAAGGTGGTGGATGGCTTTGTGGACATCAAAGCAAAGATGTTTGCTTTCATAAGCTTCCAATAATTGTTCGTTTAAGAAACTCTTTTTTTGCTTTCTCTTTTAGGGATCGATGAAGGTGGAGTGTCTTTACAGAAATGTGGGGAAATGAAGTGTAAAGTTGTAGTTGGGGTATGCATATGTTTGGAATGCTTTTCTTGTGTGGTTTAACTTTCTACAGGAAAGGGAAAGACATTGATTTTGGCCGGTTTCTACAGGGAAAAGTTACAATGCATACAGAAACACGTATGCTACTTGATTGGCTGCGGTCGATGAAGAAATAGACGGAATTGCTTAGATCGTCCGGTGGTGTCTCACGGTGACGTATGTGGTAAATATAAATCATACTCAAGTGGTGGAGCTTGGTATCAATGTTGATCAAAATCGAGATTTTCATCCAAAAGTTGCACATGGGTTCTCGGTTTTGACCAATATTGGTAACAGACTTATCATATGAAGAAATTTTTAGTTATGACGAGAATACGGATAATACAACATATGTTTTTATGCAAGTGGTGAAATTTTTTAATTTTTAAGTTATTAACCTTTTAACACGCATAACCCACCACTTATATAAGGACATGTGCAATGGCGGAGCCACTGAGAAGGCTAAGGTGGGCTATAGCCCAGGAAGGTTTTCTGTAAGGGTAGTGCTATTCATGCACTCCATTGAAGATGGTCAATGACAAAAAATTAATAAGGGTGTGTTGAAGGTAAAAATGAGTTTAAATAACACTATTCTTTTGTAATCTCATGCTTATAGGCCATTCAATTTCAATACAGGTTATTATTTAATGTAAATTTAGCAGAGGATAGGTAATAAATAATAAGTTTGGGGTGTGTTATCTACACATCCCTTTTTACTTCTTACACACCCTCTTAATTTTCGGTCATCGGATCAAATGAATTGAGGAAGATCAAAGGATATAAATTAATGAGGGGTGTGTGAGAAGTAAAAAAAGGTCCCCATAAGTTTTATGCCAAAAATTATAAATTAGTTCTATCTCTCGTCCCCCTTTATCCTATTTGTAAAAGAAAAAGACCATTTACCCTATACGATTTAGCCTCTGTGCTTCTCAATCAAGAAAAGAAAAATAATTTTTTTAAATGCACAAGTAAATCCCTATGTCCGCAATTCCTTACTTTCCGTTGCGATTTTCCAATGAAGTCATTTTTGGTAGGTTCTTAATCTCTTTATTTACTTATTCTTGATTTAATTAATAGGTTAATTATTTATATTGTCCTTGAATATATTGGCTACGTTATGATTTTGAGAATAATTTATATTCTATTGTTGGTTCTTTTATATTGATTACTATATAATATTTATATAAGCAAAAAAATTAAACGTATGATTTTATAGCACTAATTTCCGTTAGTCCACCCAAGAAAAAAATCATGGCTCCGCCTTTGGACATATGGTGTATCATCTTGTGTGACGGTCACATTGAAAAATCTCTTCATCACATGGGCTTGATTAACGTTTTTTAACCACATGGGGCTCACTTTACGAGAAGATATCCGCCGGGATGATTGGATAGGGCAGCTCTCACGCAGAGTGAACATTTTGGAGGCAAAAAAAATAAGTGAATTTGTGTCTGCTTATGTTATGATCACAATTCAATTTACTTCATTGGGCCTGTGTTTAGGCCCAGGAATAAGTGAATTTGCGTAAGAAACAAGGCTCAAGATCAAATGACGGCCGTCCGTATTTTATAAAAGGAATGAGGATCTTCTTTGTAAGAGTCCTGGAGATTCTCTAATTATGTTTATTGATCGTATATCGTGTGATCATTTTTTGTAAGTACTAGTTATATTTAATTTTAAATTAAAAATTTTACAATGATTTTTTTATCTTACGATGTACGATGAACAAACAGAAGTGAAGAATTTTCAATATTCTCACAAAGAGGATTCAGAGAGGTTCCTCGTTCTTTCTTTCAAAGGTTCAAACAAAAGTGCCACGTAATGCTTCACATGCTGTCCAATGCGGCAAACGAGGAAGCTGTCCGTCCGAGTCCAAAGATACTGCCGTCTGCTGATTTCAAAGTTTCTAACCCTTCGCTTCGTCGTGGAGGCCGGATCACTCTACTTATTTGTCTCCGTTAATTCCCATTTTGTCCCTTTCCCGCCATCACTCTCTCCTTTTATGCTCCTTCCTTCTCATTGCCCCCTTCATTTCCACTTCCATCGTACGAGTCATCATCTTCTTTATTATTGTATCTGCTCGGAAACTCGACCTTACTGTGAAATTAGTTAGTTGAGGAATGGCGGATTGGGGGCCCGTGGTGATAGCGGTGGTGCTGTTCGTGTTGTTGACGCCGGGGCTTCTGTTTCAGCTGCCCGGGAACAGCCGGGTGGTGGAGTTCAACAACATGCAGACGAGCGGGATTTCCATCTTGGTTCACACAATCATTTACTTCGGACTCATCACCATATTCCTCATCGCTATCGGCGTTCACATCTACTTGGGCTAGCTATGCATGCTATCCATCTGCAACATTTACGTTGTCTTGATCCGCCGAAACATTAATTGTTTTGTGATTTTAGAGTTCATTGTGTTCGATTAATTTTATAAACATCTGTTGTCTATGAAATTAATTGCCTGTTAATTTGGTCCCAAATTATAACAAAAAAACAGAGATTCACTTCAATTCGGTCCAATCTGGGCTCCGCCTTGCTTGACTCGTGTAGCTGCAGATCTTACTAGGAGAGGTATGGTCGCGGGCGGTCTTGCCTAGCGCATCCTAATCCCAAGCTATGGAGATAGTCAATCGGTTGATTTTTTCGGATTAGTTAGTTTTGGTTCGTGTAGATTTGTTGTTTGTGCCACTTTTTAGAGGGTGTTGTGTTGCCTAAAGAGTTATGTGGCCTTGCCTATCGACGATGACTTTGACATGGTTTCACTATTCGGCAAGGACATCATGTGCTCTTCGGTACAAGCCGTTTTTTGTGACAGATTTGTATTGATAGTGACTGTTGTAATCGCGTAAGGATTGATTCACTACGGTTGTTTATGAAAATTATCTACATACCAATGCATTGGTGACTGAAATCTTAATCATAAACCCTAATAAGTCCATACGTTATATCGTCTTTTGTTGATCGATGAAATGTCCCTATCCTTTCCCTTCTCTTCATAAAATTCAATTCAATCGGGCTTAGATATTGAGCTGGGCCATACAATTCTCATTAATTTTGCTTCGTATTCTCAGGGGAGCATTTATCTCACCACTAATAACTTTGACAGATGCTCACCGTCCTCCTACAAACCTGTCACATGTCATTTTCTTTAACCTCAATTAATAATCTCTTAAACTTAATGAGGACGGAGAAAACCATTTAATGTTCAAAAAAAAAAAAAAAAAATCAAACTGTTATTAGCACATCAAAAATTTCATTCTACACTTCTCATAAATATATTTTTCTTTCTAATTATAGAAAGTTTAGAATACACAATGAGATTTTTAGAATGTTAATAATAATTTCCTAAAAAAAAAAAAATGTGTGTTCCTTTTTCTCCAACTCAGTAGCCATGGCTGCTTCATACCATCATCTTCTTCCTCTTCCGTGAACCACGAACCATCATCTTCTTCATCTTCCCGGGGAAAAATGAGTTTTGAAATTTTTATGGGATTCAAGAGTATGTAGAAAGTCGAAACTGTCAAAGCAGCGGATTTTGAAAAGACTCTGGCTCTTCTCAGAATGCGAAGACTCAGCCCCAAGATCTTCAGCCTCTTCCATCTCTTCACTGCCTTTTATCTGCCTTAGGTCTCTTTTTGCTCCCTCATACTCAAACCGCCAAATCATTTGTTCACTAATGCACTCAAACCACCAAACCATTTTTGTAGTAATGGCAAACAGGTGGCTGCCACCGGCGAGGTATGTAATTGGATTCGAGAACTGTTTATATTTTATATTTTAATGAATTTTAACAAAAAGTTTTTGATACTGTATATTTTAACATTAAAAAATCAATCATAGTAATATTTACTTTACTGTTTATTTTATCGTTATAGTTAAAACTCAAAATTTTCAAATCATTTTTATTAATTTTTTTTATATTTTAAAATATTTTTAACTATAATTAAAGAAAATGACATGTGACAAGCTCGCAAGAGGACAATGAATTTCCCGCAAAATTTAACGGTGGTGGGCAAAAATGGTCATATTCTTAGTAACCCAACAGCCAAACACAAGAGACAGGTGGGTTTTTATTCTTTATTTTTTTCAGTTGTACCTACTGCGGACAGGTTGCACTTTCCAACACTATGATTAAAGAAAATGACGAGTGACAAGCTGTTAGGAAGGCGATGAACATCCCTCAAAATTTATTGGTGGTGGACAAAAATGGTCAAATTCTCATACCCAACAGCCAAGAGGGGGATTGTCTGTTCTTATATTTTTATATTTTTTTTATGTCTTTTTGTGATATGTAATTACGGTTAAATCATATTAATTTTTTATAAAAATAATAAAATATAAAATAATAAGAATATAAAATATTGACGTGACTTAATCGTGATCACACAAACAAACGAGCATGAGAAGACTATAGAAATGGAGGACAGACAATCTACCTCTAACAGCCAAACACATGAGACAGGTGGGTTTTTATTCTTTATTTTTTTAGTTGGACCTGCTGCAAAGAGGTTGCACTTTCCAACGCATTCAGTCCATCTTATTGGTTGATCTTTTATGTTTTGGACTAAGAGTACGATGTATTTCGTCCGAAAAAGAAAAAAAAGTACGATGCATCCTTTTGTTTTATTTTTAGGAATTTTAACGAGAAGTTTTTGTTACTGTTTATATTAATAAAAAATTATATTTTTACATTAAAAAATCAATCTTAGTACTATTCATTTTACCCTTTATTTTATCATTATCATTAAAACTCAAAATTTTCAAGTCATTTTTATTAGTTTTCCTTTATTTTTAATCAAATGATCCATATAGCTTCTTGGATTGTTTTTTGTTCTTTTGCATTTAGATCAATGGTTAGGAAATTAACAATAATTCTTTTAATTTAAGGAAGGGAATTATTATTAACATTCTAAAAATCTCATTTAGCATTTCAACATTTCTATAATTAGAAGGAAAAATACACTTATAAGGAGTGTAGAATATAATTTTTGGAATGCTAATAACAGTTCCTTTAAGGAATTGTTATTTGCATTTTAAAAATCTTATTTTGTATTCTAAACTTTCTATAATTAAAAAGAAAAATATACTTGCAAAAAGTTGTATAATAAGATTTTAAGAGTGCTAATAACAATTCTTTTAATTTATTACGCTTATGTTTAAAAGTTTACTATATTTATTGGAGTCAATATTATTTTGGGGACCAAAATATTCCCTTTAACTCCTTAAAGAATCTTGGGAGTGGTGGTAGGGACCTTAAAATGAGGTTCTTCGTTGGAGATGCTGTTATATCTCGTTCAAAATTGTGATGTTAGAAATACTAATTTTTTAAGTTTAATAGTGGACTAAGCACATTTTTTATACCATAGTTGTACCACATATTTAATAATGATAAGACTCATCAATATATATGAGTTTTATTTATATTTTATAGGTTTTTTTAATTAAAAACTATATTTTATAAGCAACATCACGTGGTGATTTATGGTAAATTTTATTTCTTTTTAAACCATATTTCTTTAAACCACGAAAACAAAACTTAACTATAAATCAAAGGAAAACTAACAAAACTTAACTATAAATCAAAGGAAAACTAACGAAAAAATCTTTAAAAACTTTAATTTTAATCAAAATGACAAAATAAAGGTGTAAATGAATAGTAGTATAAGTAACTTTTTAAGCTAAAAATATCCTTAACGTTAAAAGTGAACAGTATCAAAAGTGTTTCATTAAAATTCCCAACCAAAGAAAAACATAAAAATTAAATACTGTGGCCCTACATACAAATTCAAGTCGGGATCCCGTTCATACACGATATATTATACAACACGGAGAGGCGAGGTCCACTCTGCCGTACAATTTCAGTTCTCAAAGACATATGTCCCCAGAGTTGGTAGACGTGTCACCTCGCCTTATTGCCACGTATACAATATAGTACATAAGTTGCCCACACCCTAGAAAGTAGTCAAAACAAACGAAGCATGGTGGCCGGAACATCGTCGTCGCTGCTGCAGTTGTTGTTGTTGTTGGAGGTGATGGTGGTGTTATTAGCGGTGGAAGTGTTCTGCTGAGCCGGTTCCTCGTCGGCAGCTCGGTCCCTGATCTGCTGCTCCTTTGCTGCAATCTGAAAAATTAAAGGCCATCAAGTGACTAAGTACTTGTTAATTTCTTTACTTGCTTTTCTATCACAATTTCTTCCTTAATTTCTGCAATATCTCAACGAAATATATAATTATATGTGGTTATATACCTCATTTTCCATGAGAAGCTTCTCTTCTTTCAGCTGTTTTTCCTGTTCAGATTTAGTGCCATGCATAATCCACCAAATTCAAATAAAAACTCTCTCAAAATATCTCGACAAATATTTACGCCAACATATCAGTGGCACCAAATTATAAATTCAGTTGATAGCATATATATATGCGGCACCAGCAGAAACTCAGACATCAGACAACTGGGAATATAAGAAAATGGTGAAGTGTCGTTTTAGTCTCTGAATAATTAGGTCATTGAATTATTTTCTCAGTAAAATAAGTTCTTAAATTCATTAGAAATTGCTAATTTCATCCCTACTATTATATTCAGAGTTATTTTATCTAATTTTCATCAACTTAAGTCACTTGATACACTTCAGAATATAATATCATCATTTTCTTGTCTAATAGCCCTTAACATTTCATATAAGTTGCGAATTTATGTCTAATTTACCCTCAAAAGTTAACTTACACTATTTATTTATGAAAAACTACCAATTTATCCTTCAAATTAACTTCATACATAATTTCTTTATAAAAAAAAACTACCAATCTACCATTCAATGTGTATCACATACAAGTAACGTGACTTAAATTGATGGAAAATTGAATATAGTACTTTCGAATATAACATTAGGGATGTAATTGGCAGATTTTTATAATTTAGAGACTAAATTGGCAATTTATCCTAAGAAAAATATTAGTAAACCAATGTAGTAGATCTTAATTTACACTTCCCCCTCCCCTTCTCCCAAACCACAAAAAAATGCAGCAACAAAAATGCAAGCCCCTGCACGAATTGTGAGTTCGAGGGAGGGCATATCCACAGTACACATAGACCGCTCATCGGCACATGTGTAACGTGGATATGCCCTCGAACAGATTGCAATTGGCACTCCCATTAACTAGAATTGCAAATACAAGACTGTACTAGTATACCAAAACTGCACAGTAAAACCCCCACCCCTTCAATCTCCACTTAAACAAAGCATATATCTTGGTAATTAATGACAACACTCTTCAAACAGAAAACACTTTCTGTTCAAAGTTGAAGGTTGATGATGCCATAGATAGAATGTATACCTGCTCGATAAGAGCTGTAAGGGTTTCCATCATCAGCTGTGTCTGCATTATCAATAGCACTCAAGTGAGTTTTTACCACCAATCTATTAGACTGTACATCCAATACACAACGCAAATTATATAAACGCTTCATGTATCTGTTACTACTGTGTTTATTTCAATGATAGTCAAGTGACTCGAACCCTTGTTTTCTTTTCTTCGTAATCCTAGTTGTTTATGGGACAGGAACAGGGCACCATCTAAAAAGAACCACTCAAGTATACAAGCATTTACATTTTACAGACCAAAATTAGGACGGCCAAATTGTTCTCTGCCATTTATTCAGAATTTATTTTAGTGCACATATCTGTTGGTCTCTGGAATTACTGAAATTATCAAATATCACTAAACTTCTGTCATAAAATTGCAGTTCAAAGGATGAATCATATATTTTGTGGTTTAAATTTCACCCAAAACCTGAAGAAATACCTTGATATCATGGAAACAACAGAAATTAATACTATTCAAAGGATTTACCAACTTCCAAAACTCAGGGACAAAAACATAACAAAAGAGAACAGACATTTCAAACATTATTGATCATCAATGCAATCCCAGCTAGAAAAGGAAACTATATATGCAGGTCTATATTCCGAAAAATAGGTACTGTACTTAATTGAAATGCAGGTTTATATTCCGATTCCAGAAACTATACATGCAGGTTTATATTCCGAAAAGAGGTACTTAATTGAAATGCAGGTTTATATTCCAAAACCAGAAACTATATATGCAGGTTTATATCCGAAACCAGTCTAAGTGAAACCGTAATGCTATTTTTAGGTTCTTTTTCCATGAGCTGTCACAGTAAACCAGAATATGAACTAGTTAACGATGGTCTAAGAATAAAAGAAGATTAATAAACCTTTCTTGATCTTGTTTGTCTTAAAACTGCATCCAATTCCTCCTCAAGCTTGGTTAGCTCTGGAACATCTAGATTATCAATGTCTTGTGCTTCTATATCACTGCATAAAGGTAATCAGATCCCAGTCACACGGGTGAAATGTAATGAAGCTTCTGTACATGATACTTACCTTTGAATCATTTTCAGAGATTGGCTAGCGCCTGTACGGAGACCACTGCATTCCAAATTATGCTTCTGCACCCGAGATTAGCAGAACGTGAGAAGAAACGATATGGTAAATGATAAACTTCTGTTCTTGTCCAGAGAACGTAGGCTGAAAGTATTGCTACTAGTGTTTGTAATTTTGACAGTGATACAAAACTTTTAAGTCCTACCAAATACACTAAATTGGTTGAGCTGTGATTTCAGTACCTTCTTTCACAATCAACTTGGCCAACCTTTGATTCAGGAACAACAGATATTGGATCCTCAACCTCTTTCATAATACAAGTGCAACTTGGTCAAAGGTGGGCCAAGTTCCTCTCACTTCATAAAAGAAGTCGAGCACCACCCATCACCAAATTAGTTTCTTATAAGCCTTTGCCAAGTTCCCTTACTTTCTAATATGAACAACTTTCACATATCCTCACATGCCTCGTCTGGAGGCAGTCAAGCCAATCATGTGGACAACACACATCATGTGGCTCGGAGCACGTGTTATCTTAGGGCTTTACATGTGAGCCAAGTTGGATTCCCGAAATTGGGCTACAACGACAAGGGCTTTACATGTGAGCCAAGTTGAGCATCACTGAGCTCGATAACTTGGTGGATTAACATATAGGATTTTTCAATACTCTAATCCTGTTAATTTTGTGCAGGGTAAAACGCTTGACTAACCTTGTCAGTACCACCAGCATTCTTGGAAGCAGCAATTTCCTCAGCATTATGTTGCTGGTAACGCTCCAGAAGCTTTGCAAAACTGAAGCAGCAAAGGGTCACAAGAAAAATATATATATACATATATATCAGAAGCAAGTTTATTTTATGCATTGATTAATTTGAAAGAAATAAATACACTTACAGTAGAAGGGATGCCATTTATATGCACATAATTCATCCAATTGAAATAAAAACATCTAGTGCTAGTGATTAACAGTAAATTAAGAAATGTGGAATTTCATGATTAAGACTAATTGACAAGAAGCGTGGATAAACCCCACCCCACCCCAAACCCCATATAGAAAAGAGGCTTAGGGCATGCATAAGGGAGTTGTTGGAGATGTTGAGTCAACTAGCTTTTGACATTATTCACTAGCTAGTTTAGCAAAAACTTAGAAAATAGTAAGGAGTGGACCCCTTTTGGAGATTAAAGCCTCAAATGGAATCCACTCCTTATTCATGTTCACACTTTAATGATTCTTTAACTAAAAAAATACAGAAAATCATCATCGGCTGACCATTCCTAATAATGAAGTCTTTGCATGTGAGATTTACAATTAGAGTAATGCCTTCTAGACCATCAATTTAAACCATATATTCTAAATCATTACGTGGTATTGATGATTAGATTATTACTCAAGTGTTGATTTATGTGCTTATTTTTTATTGGTGACAAATCACATTGTTTGCTAACATGCTTAAGTTTCAAGGGATTTGGAATAGATAGAAATAGGCTACGTAATATCAGTTTGAGGAATTTGAAATACACTACATGATCGTTATAAAGATAAATAAGTATTAACAAATTCCTCATATGATGTAACCATTTGTAAGTATAAATGCATAACATGGTCATTACAAAGACATGTGTGCTGGATTGTTCATGAATCCTTCTGAAAGTGATTTGCAAATCACGAAATGTATTTCAAATCCTCTAACATCTCACATTTTGTAGTCCATCTGTTAGTAATTTGGCTTCAATCCCTTGAAATTTACCAGTTCCTCACCGAAACATAACCTTAGTGCATTGTCTCTAATTCATTCATCCCTAATCCAAACATAACCTAACTCAGAGTCTTTACTTGGCGGGCTTGCAGCTATCGCAATTCAAAATGTCATTTGCAATTGAAAAGCTAGCTCCTTCGTGGTCCAAAAGCATTGAACTCCAAAATCTAATTTGCCGTGAAGTCAGCCCGAATCTCAAGCGTTGCTTAAGGGTACGATTTCCATTTGTTGCGAGAAAGCTGGTGAATGAGTTCGACCACCAACATTCACATTTGTGGAAAACCAATTGGAAATGGGAGGGTAGGGGCTTAGACCATTTAAAAAATCAAGACAAAGCTTCCTTTTTTATTGTAGAAAAACTCAAAACACGGCTCATCACATGTAGGGATGAAGAGTCTTAACACGTAAAAAACGTATTAAGTGATGATTAAACATAAAAATAGCATACTCCGTCACCGTATTAGAATGTAAGTTTTCAATCTAAATCAATTGTCAAGAGCAAAAAGACACAAGATCAATAAACAAAGAAGATAAAGCTTTTTTTCATCATGGTGGGTCAACTCTCCAACACATGTCCATATTTGCTTCTAATTTAGCCATGTTCCAAATGGATATGGAATTTTAACATTTGGGCTCGACATTTGTGTGTGTCCTTGTTGAGTATATCTCACATTGGATATGGAAGTTTGGCATTAAGTATTAAAAGGTCTCTTGGACCTCTTTGTGATTGCTAATTGTATTTTAGATGCTTATATTATAACTTAGTAGGTTAAGCACATGTTAGGCCCAACATACACACTTTTTAGGCTAAGGACATATTAGGCCCAACATAAACAGTTGTTAGGCTAAGGATATGTTAGGCCCAACATAAACACTTGTTCCCAAGCAAGTGGTAGATTGTGGCATGCTTAGAGTATCTTTTGCGTTAAGTGCTCAAACTTGGCGTTTCCACGTATTTCCAATTGAGTTTGCATTGAGTAGTCATAATCTAACATGGTATCAAAGCTAAATTTAATAGATATCCTTGAATTGAAACATAATAGAAACAATAGGGACCCAACTTGAAGAAAATTGAAACTAAAAGGGTAGAAGTAAAATTTTGTGCAAATTACATGGACTAGTTGTAGTTTGTCATAGAAAGAAAGGTATTTTGTTTCCCTAAGGGTGGATGTTGACCTCAATGAGTTGGAAGAATCTATAGAGATCAATTTTAGCTTTGTCCAAGGATTGGAAAGAGGAAATGAGCTTCATGGCCCTATGTGTTTGAGTCTTTTTTTCTACTCTCTCAATCCTTTATCAACTTGTCTTTTCATACACTTTCTTTAGTTTATATTCTCGTTGTAGCCTTAAAGTTGTCCTACTGATCTTATGATCTTATCCAATACTTTTATGCAAATGAAAAATCCTAAGGGCTGCTTTCCCTCTCTTGATTTTGAGACCTATATATTATAGACATTTTCGTTTTGAGTGTCCAAGTAAGACACTGCCTACAGAGCCTAAACATGTAACTGTTAAGGATTTGTTTAGTGGGCTGGATGAGATTAGGCATTAGAATAGGATTGGATTGATAGAGATTGGTTAGGCAAGACTTGTGACTCGTGTATAGAGATAAATTGGATAACTCACTTTATTGTGGATTCATAACCTATCATATCTAGTTATATTCATCTCATACTCTGACACAACAAAGAACAGACTATAATCAAGTCCATTTTAATTGATCACAACGTATCTCAATCAGCCCACCAAACAAGCCTAAGGATATATAATCCTTCGACCCCAAGTTATGGAAAAGCCAAATAGATGAACGT
Source organism: Pyrus x bretschneideri (assembly GCF_019419815.1). NCBI lineage: Eukaryota > Viridiplantae > Streptophyta > Magnoliopsida > Rosales > Rosaceae > Pyrus > Pyrus x bretschneideri. The sequence goes on along the minus strand of NW_025999424.1, from coordinate 575,188 downwards.
AGAAAAACGACATTTTTTTAGGTATTCACCATTCCATGCATATGGTAGATCCCCAAGAAGGTTTAAATGAGTGACATTTACGATTTTACTCTCAGTGTGCATGCCATGACTATTTCGGCTACACTTTAAGATGGATGGTCAAGGATGAAACTTGATTAAGGGGGCCTTATCCCTATACTGCACCACTAGAGATAAACATCAAATCTAAACTGCACATTGCAGTTGGAATGCATGTTTTGGAAGTGTTTTAGGAATAGTTTCAAGCCCTTTAAGATAACAAACGAAGTTTCGTCAATGTTTAATATGAAGAGCTAATGCGTCTATACTGTAAAAGCATTTCTAAGTAGCAAGTGTTTCTTCAAGAGTTTTAAGCGCTTATTTTAAGAAGTACTTGTATTTATTAGAGCTTTTGATTTGCATCTAATAAAAGTGTTTATGAGCAAAAGTACTTTCTAGATGAACATTTTTAAGAGACCCTAAGTTTGAGACAAAAATAATGTAACATAAATAGGCCAAATGATGTGCAGGACGTGGTATGCAATTGATTACTGTGAGACTGTGAAGCATCGTCTCCCTATCATAAAGTTAAAAGGCCTTGCAAGTGCTTAGAAGGAGTTGGGTTATTCTCCCTATTTCTTTTTTTGTATCAAATCACTTTGGCAGAACATATTTAAGATGATATTTCTTAGTGTATACTTTTCACAGATGATATCAGTGTTGACAGTTGAAATGCATGAGGAAGTAAATGCAAAGATTAACCTTTGGCGGAAGGTGATGAAATATAAAGGTCTTCGCCTAAATAGGACAAGGACATAATATATGGAGTGCAAGTTTAGTGGAAATGGGATCTAAATGAGATATGGATGAGGATTGGAGATTAGAAAGTACCTAAGACTGAACACTTTTGTTACCTTTGATCTATCTTGCAAAAGAACGTAGAATTAGATGGAGATCTCAATCATAGAACACAAGCTGGATGAATGAAACGGAATAATGCATCAGGTGTGTTGTGAGGTCGTCGTATGCAACTAAAGCTTAAGGGAAAATTTTATAGGATGACAATAAGGCTAGCAATACTTTATAGCACATAATGTTGGGCGATCAAGCATCATCACGTGCAAAGATGAGTGTAGCAGCAATAAAAATGCTTCGTTGGAAGTGTGGGCTCACGAGAAAGGATCGGATTAAGAACGAGGATATCCGAGATAAAGTAGGAGGGCCGCAATTGAAGATAACATTAGAGAACATCGATTAAGGTACTTTGGACATGTGAACTAAAAACCTACATATGCTCCTGTTAGAGTGCGATTATGAGATGTAGGTTCAGGGCAAAAGAAACAGAGGAAGACCTAGGAAGACTTGAAAATAGACTTAAAAAACATGGAATACTGAGCTAATAGAAGATTTGGGACAAAACCGAGCATAGTGGTATTCTAGGATTCATACAACAAACCTCACTTAGTGGATAAGGCTATGTTGTTGTAACAAAGCACTTTGGCTCACGTGTGAATTCAAACGGTCATACATGCTTCACATTGGCTAATATGTGTTGTCAACAGCCATATGTGTTTCACGCATATTGCTAATGTATTTCGTACGAGCGTAGGCATATGTAATGAAACGTGTGACGTTGTGAAGAATTATCCCACACAGGGATATGTAAAAACCTTGTTTCTTACATAGGTTTATAAGGAATTGAGCTACTTCCATTTTGAGGTGGAACCTCAACTTCTTTCATAGTATTAAAGCAAGTTGGCCATGTGTGAAACCTCACAGTTGGCCATGCTCCATGTCACTAGTTACATTGTCTACCTGTAAGCTTGAAAATTCACCTAGAACACCAATGAGTGTGTGAAGAGGTGAGTTATTCCTCTATTACTAGTTGTTTTGGAATGGATATTCACCTTCTACAATAGTTTTGGATTGCAAAAGCTAAGTTACTTCTTTGAAAATAAATGTCAAAAACTCGAATATATCATGTCATTTTTGTTTAACTTGAAGTCAGATGGTAAACCATGAGATATGAGGTCAACCTAGGACTCTAACTATGTGAGCGGATTATCATATTGTTTATACCCGATTTTACAATGTTGGCCCATATGTTTGCAGCGGTTAGACTAAAAGATCAAGATGATTTTGAATACCTTTTCTAGATATTATTATGGTTTTAATAATCATAATATTGTCCAAGGTGTTCTAGGAAATTCTCTTGAAAATGCTTGAGAGTAGGGATAATTAAGGAGTCGAATATTTCATGCGATAAAGACTCATCTTGAGGTCACGGCTAGATATGCGTTGAATGCGATTATCTCTAATAATATGGAGATAATCAAGTACAAGGTTTGGACTTGATCATGAGTTAAAAAGAACAGATTATCCATGAGAAAATTGAAGATATTCTCAAGTATATCAAGGTAATATTTCAAGGAGTTACAATTTTATCAGACTCTATAGTATTAGTACAACTTGAATATCAAGCAATTTATGCCCACAAATACAAGTCTGTGGACAAAAAAGAAAAGGACCTTCAACTTAACACACAAATCAATGCTCTATGCGAAATCTTTTCACACCCTTTTGTGAAATTGACTTACTAACCGCCAACACAATCTTCAGTTGGATAGACAGGTTTGGGTTGGCAACTGACGGACGACGATTTACTGGATAGACGGGGGTTTTCAGAAGTAACTAGTATAGATGACAGACTGGATAAACAAGGTCCAAATTCATAAAGTAATTTTGTCTTAAGAGTTTTGACTGACTAGATAGACAAGGACTATCTCAAGTCTGGGCTGACTTTTTATCTTAAGTCTTGGCCAACGAACAATTTTTTTCTCTTTCGCCGAAAAAGATCACTTCATCAGCCTTTTTGGCAAAGTGATGTGTACTATGATTGCTTACTCTTAGGTTACATTAAAGTTCGGCACACAGACAGTCGAACCATCTTTACAATTAAGGGACTCATCTTCTTCGAGTATCTTTGTTCATACAGTTTGACACCGATTCAACCAACCTATATTTTTACCAATATAGTTGAGGCCGCCAAACCCAGTGCACAAGATCAAAACTTCATAGTGATTTGCATAACCTTCTCTTCAGGTTTTAGAACTCAAGGCCAAGAGTGTTCTGTCTTTGGCCGGAGTCGTCCGATTCAGAAGTTTGCAGCACATTCCATTTCATCATGACATTCAAGATACTTGCTGGCTGAACTTGGCAGCAAGATGGCACACCCGCATCATCATTTAAGCCACCAAATGACGTAGTTGGCTCCTAGTTATTTGGCTTACATGCCATGTAGACTTTGTAATTTTTAAAATCAACATTTTGGTATGCTTGGTTGCACCTTTGTGCAAATATGTGAAGCCCATATGATATTTCAATATTCCAATCCATCTCATTTCAGCCAATTGGATGAGACTCAAGCTCAACTAGAGAAGCTCATTCAAAAAAGAGAGGAGGATAAAAGGAATAGAAGGTGAAGAAGATTCTTGATCTACATAAGAGATGAGAAAATTCTTTTCCCAAATGTTGAAAGTGAAAGCTCATGTAACCTTCAAGAACAATGGCTAGATGAGAAAGGCTTCCCTTTTATTCCAATGTACTAATTAATTCCATTTAAAGTATGGTTAGATCAAAGGGTCAAAGAGGGGGCTAATGGGTGGGGGCAAATTCTCACTCTGGCCATAATCAAGCCTTTGCCTGAGAGGATTGTTTATTTGACTCGCGAAGAAGCCAATCCACCTATTCTTTGAGTTAAGACTAAAAATTTGGTTGGCCTAGAAGAAAAAGTTGGAGTTTCTAAGACAATTATAAAGATTGACTCGGGAGGTGATTGTCGAGGGAATGTTCCAATGACAAAGAAGGCCGAAACACGGTCTCCAAAGTAAAAACCACATCAATTGATATGTTTATTGAACATACCGCCGATATGGAGAAATCTCATAGTTAAGGCTGCCAAACTTGGTGCACAGGTTCAGAACTTCATAGTGATTTGCATAACCTTGTCTTTGGTTCTAGAACTGAAGGTCAAGACTATTCCTTCTTTGGCAGGAGTTACTAGATTCAGAAGTTGGCAGTGCATTCCATTACATCACCACATTCAAGTTATTTGCCTGGCCAAGCTTGGTGGCAAATTGGCACGCCCACATCAGCACTTAAACCATCAAAGAACATAATTAACTCCTAGTTACTTGGCATGCGCTCCACGTAGATTTTGTAATTTTTACATTTAACACATACACATATTTTATTTAGATGCATGTTGAACTTATTTAAATATTTATTGTATTTTATATAAGTACATACTTTTAAGTCTTTAACCATCTTAACGTTCTCTCATATGAGTACTAGATTTAAATTTAAATTTTTTTTATAGAAAATTAATCAGATTGTCGTTTTTATATTAGGTGATTTGTTTTAAAAATGATGCCATAGATTTTGATCTTGGTCCTTTCTTTTAGGTATATTATTACGACAATATTTTGATCCTTTCTCAGCTGTATACCGTAATGGCACAAGATTGTATTGAGCTTTATAAACTTACGTACCATCGCCCTTCATAGAATTGACTACATCTTTCTTCTTTCTGCAGTCAGAGTTGATGTTTAAATTATTGTAATTAACATCATTGGCCATGGAAGATGATATACAAATATACTTACTACAGGGTAACTTCTAATTTTTATTTTCTTTTTCATTTCTCAGTTCAAGATGGTTAACAAACCTGATCAAGCTAATTAATAAGTTCTTAAGACGCAAAAACCATGAAAATCGAACGAATAGAATTAGACCCTTCACCTCCTATTAACCCGAAAACGATATCAGATATGCTGGAGATTAGACTTTGGCTACTCACATGATCCATTCTCCTATAGTGCTTCGCCAACTCACGTCATGCAGCTCGCAAACAAACTTCATCTCGAACATGCTCACGACATGCATGCACGGCAATTTGGACGTTACTCTTTCAACTATTACCATACCACTCCTTAATCCTTATGCATGGAAACTTTGAGAATATTTTTGCTCACGATGCTCAAGCGATGGTGGTGCCCACCATCTTATTTATCACCGTTAGATAGATTTAAATTTTGAGATATCTGTAGTGAATAGACACATTCTAAAATTTAAACTCATCCAATGATGATAAATAAGATGATGAGCATTACCACGACTTGAAGGTGATGAGCAAATTGCACTTGAAAACTTTTCCTTATCATCTCAACATATCGTCCCGAAAACTTTTCCTTATCATCTTAATATATCGTCCAATACTATTTTTCAGTGAATTCTTGATGGAATTCTTTCATGTGAGGGAAACACCGCTTGACGGTGTTATACACTCACAAACTCACCTGAATACAATGCGCACAACTATTAATACATGAGTGCATACTAGAATCTCGACATAGCAATAGTCACACATGACTTCCATCAGACCAATGGTGATTATATTGATAAATCACTATTTTAGTTACTTATGAGAGCTAGTTAGTATTAATTACTTCCTTTTCCACACTCTGGATTCCCGATCGCATCTTCGTTTCACAAATTAGATGTGATCAATCTATGACAGGTTCAGGAATGTGATAAGCTAGTCGATGATAAGATGAGGTATGTGATTGTTTCTCAAGTTAGGGGGCAATGTTCTCTTATCTTACTAAAGTCTATAATCAAACTGTAAATATAAATCATACATTATTTAAGTACGAACTTAATCAATTAACAATATAGAAAAAGAAAAGGAATAGTACGCACCTTGACTATCTTATTAAATGTATATGCATTTTTCCATAGAATATTAACAATATAGACAAAGAAAAGGAATAATATTAGATAATATAGAGTACGCACCGTCACTATCTTATCATCTATATATATATATAGCACTCATATAACAAGTACTCGATCAGTCCTCCCGAGGGCCTTTGAAGAGATTGATGCTATGTCCTACTCTAAGGACACTGCAACGGACAGTATGGAAGTGACATTTTCTTCCGACCCAACTATTAATATAATATTTTAAGTACTTTTAATGATCATCATCTTTAGCTTCAATCTCAATACAATTAGGTTGCTCTAAAGATATTTATTCGTTATCAACGGTAGACGATGGATGCTCCAATTCATCTGTCATATGCTCGACACACACCATAGTGTTGTTCATGCATGCTGGTAACAAATAATAATAGTAATAATAATAAAATAATAATAAAACGTTGAAAGCTAAGTAAGTGGGAATTTGGTCCAATGGCGAGCGTTGGATGGAAGCGTATTGGGTAGGAGTAGGCTGGAAATTCAGAATTCGAAACCTTCGTAAGCAAATGAGATATTTATGGGAACGAATGCTAAAGATATTTATGAGAAGTTAGTTTAAAGGATTCTTTCAAATTTCCATCCATATCAAGTTATCAACAAAACCTACAAAGGACGAAAATACACAAAATAAAATTATACATGAGAAAACAAATGGATCCACTGATTGGCTGATTGGTAAGTTTTTAATTACAAAGATGGCAGCTAGCGAGCAGCCTAGCACTGCAGAGAGAAACATACATACAGAAGAAAGCAAAGATAGTTCGGGAGCCAGCTGGCCAGTTCCTACTAGCTAAAGCATTCGTTTTTTTACCATGGAAAATAAAAATAAAAATAAAAACAAGGCGGTCGAAACTTGGAAGGAAGAAGAAATTAAGTGGGGGGCGTACCTCGAGCCGCTACAGAACTCGTAGAGCCTCCCCTTGGTGGAGAAGATGACGAGGCCGACCTCCACCCCGCAGAGCACCGACAGCTCACGTGCCTTCTTGATCAGCCCGCTTCTCCGCTTGGAAAAGGTCACTTGCCGCCTGATCTTGTCGTCGATTCGCTTCAGCTGCACCTTCCCTCGCCCCATTACTTGCTCTCGCTCTCTCTCTCTCTCTCTCTCTGTTGTTTCTCTCTCTAGTTTCCGGGAGCCAAATGTAAAACCCTAACCTAGAAGCAGCAGCAGCAGCAGCGAATTCGACAGCTAAATAAAGAAAGAAAGAGGGGTTTTGTACTAATTACAGAGAAATTAGATTCGCGACCGGCTTGCTCTAACTCTGATAGCTCGGTCAGTCAGTCAGTCAGTCAGTCAGTCGGCAACTCCTCCCAGCTGTTGCTTGTTTTTGAAGTCGTACTTGTGGTGTTGTTGGACATAAACCCCATTACCATTTAAGGAATTTACCTTTTATCCCCAAATATCATGCCTCCTCCGTCTCTCGAATATACGCTGGATCTCTGGCCGCCACGTGTGCACTCCTCCCGCGGTTGATCAGATTTTTTAACAGCGCGATTGATTACCATCATCCACTCTACTTAAGCCTAATTCCCAAAACATGGAAACCGTGACCGACCCCGTCTCTCTTCTCCTTAGCTTATTCAACTCGGGTGACTCGACTCGGTTAGGATATTTTGAATCAGGAGAGAAAGATAGAGGAGAGAGAGAGGGAGAGAGAGAGGGAGTGGGAGAAGAAGAGGAGAAATATCTCGAAAGTCGTACTATATAACGTTTTCTTTGGAACAGTCAACTTGATATAAGTTAAGCTTAGTTCAATTTGTTGGTTTAAGTTCACTTAGTAATTATCCACATCAAGCTTATTTTTATAATTTTTTATTTAATTTTTAAGCTTAAATATAAAAATGACTTATTGTTTCTCATTCTTCATACTCCTATTTCTTGTCTCAATATTTTCTTCTAGCTCTCTTACAAGTTAACCATGTGAACTATTCTATGTTACGAGTACTATATATAAGCATATATACCAGTATAATTTATTGAAGCATAAGCGTGTACAAGATGAAATTTTGTTGAACTATTTTTATGCATGATAAGAGATTAAGTTTTATTTATTTTCGTATATTCCTCTTTCAAATGCATAATTTATCACCTAACGTGTAAGTTTCATATACAATGACAAATAAATTTTCTTAACTAGTTTTTAGAAAAGTGATTGAATTTTTATATTTAAATATGCAAATTAAAATTTTGAGTTAACATGTATAAAACAAAGTCGTTTAGTATTACGATTTAGTAGTATTCATATTCACTAGTAAGTAAGAGATTTTATATTTGATTTTCACCGAAGGCGAATTAGCTAAACCTACTTTGAGGATTAGCCCACATCTCACTCCCTTAATGTAAATAATATCATTTGTTAAAAAAAATATAAAGCAAAAAATTCCAAATATTTAAACAAAATATATTATGTACATTAAGAAAGTATGAATGCGGGCTAAGCCTCACAATAGGTTAGCAATAAATGTGGTTCAAATTTACGTTTGGCTAAAATCGAACTTAAAACCCGTTCCTTATAAATAAAAAAGAATATTAATAGATCGTAGTAGTAAATGACATGTATCTTTTTTTTGAAACATCAAGTAAAACTGAAGTAATGTGAATATTACTATTTTGGTCTAATGTAACTATTTTGGTTTCTAGGGAATGTACCAGAACCATAGGAGGAAAGTTTTATTGTTGGTGCACACGTCAGCAAGGGAACTGGCCGGGACTAGGATTCTCTCTTCTCCTCTTTCTATCCCCTTCCATCCCTTGCTTTCACATTCTCTATTTTGTTTTTTTCTTTCTATAAAAAGTTAATATAAAATATTGAGATGGCTTAACCGTGACCGTTTAAATAGGAGGAGAGGGAAGGGGAGGTAAAAAAAGAGGGGAAATAATCCTACTTCAACTGGCAGGTGGGAATTGAGGAAGCCAACAGAGGGAGAGATTTTTTAGTGTGACCGGAACACAGGATGGTACACCACGTGTCACTCTACAAATGGTATAACGTGTGTGTTAAAAAGTTAATAACTTAAAAAATAAAATTTCCCATCACTTATATAAAAATACGTGATATACCATTCGTGTTTTGATCACAATAAAAAATTTCCTTAACAAAGAAAATATGATATTTTTCTGATTTTTCAGAACAAAATAAAGTTATTCCATTTAAAGGTAAATTCTCTATTTTGGTTTTAGTTACGTGCGATGGAAACAAAGTAGTCTCATCGCTGGTCAGGTAGTTCTTTTTACAATTGAGTATTATTCGACAATTTACAGTGTACACTCCTATGAGTGTGTTGCAGATAAGTTGCACTAACAGACTTATGAAAATTAAATCTTATTTTACTCAGGACAAAGTTTTTGCTTCTTCCTTTACTTCTTTGTGTTGGAAAGTAACTCTCTTTTTTGCGTTTAGTGAAGAATTACCTCTCTATGCACATCTCTACTTAGTCAAAAGGCAACTCCATGTTAAATTTTCAATCCACTCTTCGTTCTTAGTACGATCAATTAAACGCCCATCTGTGTACTACTATCTTTCGTATGTTTTGTTTCTTATTGCTTCACTTTGATTCCAATATTAGGTAAAACTAAATTTATTTATTTTCTATAAATAGTAGTTACTATTTCCTGGTGACCCGAAGAAATGCTCTTCTGCACTGATTTGGTAAAATTGGGGGCCCCACATCTAGGGTAAGCGGTAGGAAACTTTTGCTTTTGTCCCATCAAACCACGTCCACATCATTTCCATATTTACGTGTATTATCAAATATGGAAATTTTACCCTCATTTGGGATTGGCCTTCGGTTTTCGTGGTGGTGGGTGTGCGGGTGACCTATCTTTTCACGACAGCGCCTCTCTCTCTCTCTCTCTCTCTCTCTCTCCCCCTCGGTCCTTCTTTCTTTTTCATTGTGACGTTTTTTTATGTAAAAAATAGAATTTTATTTTTCAAGTTATTAATATTTTAACACGTATATTTTATTATTTATATAATAACACATAATGTATTACTTCGTGTGTCAATCACATTAAAAAATCTTCCCATTCTCCACTCGCACTGCACAGACACACAGCACACCGAAATATCTTTTTCTGCTTTTCCCTAATCCATCCCTTTCGGCATATGTCGGAAACCCAACCCCGCCTCCCCCACCACCCCTTCAAATGGGCCTCCAATTCCTGGGCTTTATTATTTTTTGTTCGAACTGGGCTTGGATATTCTTAAATTCTTTAAGTAGCTGTAACTGATACTTCTACTAACGATGAGGCCGCGTTTGACCGGCTAGATTGAGACTATATAATTTAGTCATGCAAATTAGCTGTCTAATGCAGCAATATATTATAAAAGTTTCGAGGGCCTAATTATGTTACAGTTGTTATAACTCATAAGCTACTTGTAAACGTATTTTTTTGCATAAGAAGTTGTACTACTACGTTACTTGTTTGCGTAAAGTACACATAGAAGAACTCTATACATCAGGTTTTCTATAATCCTCCGGAATATTGAATAGTCTTGAATTTTTAACACTTAGATATTTGTAAACTTTGGCGTTCGATTGCGGGGAAATTTAGAACGAGTGAATAAGGAAGAAGGAAAAGGGGAAAACGTAGTCCTGAAGTTAAATCCGCATAGAAAGCAAAACAGGAGTCAATGACTGCAGTTTTTGGTGGATTGGACTGCCACCGATGATGTCTAACTGGTGCTAGTCTAGTTGCTCAACATTTGGCATACACCAAGGCTTTGCTCAGCATTTGGCATACACCAAAGGCATGATTTGTTTTCGGACCCATGGCCATTTTGGAGATTTGCTTCAATGTTTCCGAAACACATGACAATACTTTATGTGTCATTATATTAGTGGAGAGCAGTTTATTTATTTATTTTTTTCATTAGTTTGGACTCCATTCTAATTAAAATTTTCACGAGTTTTCTAATTTTCTACCTAGTCGGAGATTCAATCAAATAGGTCATAAAAGAAAATTGTTAGGTTAACTTTATTTTACATCTGTCAAATTTAGAGTGATTTTTAAAATTGATCGTGAAGTTTTGATTTTCACATATTGCATCTTGTGGTATTAAAATTGTATCAATTTTTGTCTCCACTTCAATTGATTGTATGATAATTTATTAAATTGATAAGTTTGTGAGCGTGGGACTCTTATATAATATACGCCATATGAAACAATGTGTAAGCCATACTTTGCACCATATTGACACAAAACCTCATCAATTTAATGAAGGGTTAGACATTCAAAGAGACAAAGGTGTAAATATGCAAATTCAAAACCTCAAGGTGCATCATGAGAATTTAAACCTCATGGCTTATTTTGAAAATCATAGCCGCGCACTTGATTTCTCCTTACTATACAGGAGGGTGGAGCGCTAAAAAAGAGGAAGCGTTATCATTATACGAAAATGAAGTAGCGGCTAGCATGTTAAGATTAACCACTTGGAGAACGTGAAGCTCTCACACTTGAAGAGTGGAAGAAGTAGGTAGGACTAGCTAGCACGTCCAACTCATAAGAGCAACTCTAGCCCATACAAATCTACTGAGCACCAAGGGAGCCCAACTCCTTCCCAATCCCGAATTGACCGGCCCAACCACTTGGTTATATGACATCACGCTGATATCAGCTACTATTAGGAGTGACGCAATGATGAAATTGACCAAAATAAAAACCAAGGACCGAGAAAAGATTTTATTCCTCAAATTGTATGGGTAGGATCCACACCCTAAAGAGTACAGAGAGAATAACATAGGATTCTTAATTCCACTTTAGAAAGAAAAAGCAAAAGTAAGGAAAACAAATCATTACGATGTTTCATTTTCACCTATTAACTTTTCAACTAAGAATTTTAAAACTTCAATAAAAAAATTCTTTCGAGCTCCAGATTTTTCATTTTCATGCATAAGTTTTCATGAAATAATTCAGATATGTCCTAATTTCCTAATAAGCTTTTCAATTCTAGTATGAATGAAAGTCTAGTTCCTTTTTTTATTTATTTAGTTCGTGGTTAACGTATATAAAGCATAAACTTTCATATTTTTGTTGCCATGCATTATTCGAAAATGTACAATGATTTAGGATTTTAAACCCTCCAACATACTGAAGAAAGTATACACTACTTTTATTTATTTATTCTACAGTTGATCAATCTAGGAATTAGAATTTGACTAAATCGACATCATTAATCACCAAATTCAAAATTATACACAGCACTCATCTAAATTTGGGCTGTGCATATAGTTTGATTTCGTGCCGTGTGATGAAGACTGTGATAACTAGTTAATTAATCATGCATGCATGCAGTACTGACTCAGTTTTATGCCATGCTCCTAAGTAGCTTTTAAATTTAGTGATACACATATTTTTAAACAAATGAAAAGCACGTACATACGGTCTTGATTCGATCTCTCTACACAAATAATAAATCATGTTTATGGATTTTTATTACGAGATCGAACATAAGGTAATTATACATATTACGTGAGGGATCGTACGGATATTGGTAACTTCTTGATTATTCCTCCTTGTGATCAAGAGTTGATCCGTTCGAGCTTGAAACGTTCTTGAACCGAGGAAATATAGCTGGCAGCCTTCATATCGACACTCTCGTCACCTGCGCCGTAGTGATCAAACTGCTGCTTAATGAGACTGTTTTTGGTATGATGATCTGTAGCGTCTGAAGGAACAATAAACGAAACCTTCTGCTTAGGCTGAGCTGCTGCAATCACATAATCCTGGCCGTGAACCATAAACCCGGAGTAAGCCGGCGACGGAGTAGCCTGGCTCGGCTTAACCTGGCTGCTGGCCATGGCCTTGCTAGTATATTGCATACTTGTTGTCGAATTAGGTTTTGCAGCTCGGTAGAACGGCATCAACTTGCCCTTCATGAAACCTCTGCGTTTGCGATTCGACTCCATTAGTCGTATTCTGACTCCTTCTTGTTGCTATGTAGCTCTATCAAATGTGTTAGAGAAAGTATCTATGTTGTAGTGCACCGACTGAGGGGTCTGTATATATAACATTTTTCGGTGGGGTAAACATTGTTTTTTCTTTTTTATGTTGGAAAAAGTTGCTGATCAAGTTGAAATGAGTGCAGATAGACATGATCGATTAGGAAGTATATATCGTGGTCCTTCTACTAAATATCTGGAAGAATCATTTTTAATTATGTAATTGTTTCATTCCTTCCGATGTATGGATCAATACTAATCAGTTAACAAATACTTTATAAGATATGAGAATTTTCTCTTTAATTATTGTCAAATATCAAAGAGACGGACTAATAGTCCAACACAATATCATCCACAACTTATCCACATGCTAGCTCAGTCGAGATTCGGCTTTATCATAAAACTTCCCGGTACAATTAGAATAACACCATGTATTATCTATTGCAATTTGTATTGTCAATTTTCCAACGTTAGATTAATTTCAACAATTATACTTCTAGAACCAAAAATTATTGTTTGATTAATTGTATCCTTCACATTGGTTGGGGAGTTTAGGCAGCTTGGCAAGAGTTAGGCTGCACAGTAATAAACTAATGAGTAAGCGTTAGAATATATAAAAGAGAACAGAATCACTTGGAAACTAATTAATCAAGAACTTATAGAGAGAGGCCACATATTGTCCTACAGTTAAATGTGCCATTTTAGAGAATTAAGCAAGAATTATATGCTTCTCCCACTAACTAACTTATTGCTATTAGTCTATGTTAAGGACATGTTTTTGATAGTGTATTAATTAGATGATTAATTTGCATATCCTGATGATTCACCAAGTTTTAAAAATAAATTTTTTAATCAACATTTCGTTGCTTGATCCATGAGGATAACCACATAGGTTATACGTAAGTCTCCAAAAAGAAAAAGTGCTCGAAAGAATAATGATCGATCGTGCATGTGTTGCAGATCAATTTTCAAGAAACTGACCATGGAAAATATCATGCAACTGATCATCCTCGTCATCTTTTTGCAGATTTACAGAGAGAATATATTTATATTAGTATATAGTGGTAGCTAGCAGGCACTAGACAGTATCTCATGCTTCTTGTTTGTGTACTTGGGTCGTTCAACGAGGCATATGGTGCTAGAGAAGTAGAGAGCAAGCATAATTTCATGAAAAAGAAAAAGGAAAAAAAAACCCTAGGCTGTCAAACTTGCAGGGGGCATATATTTGGTGGGATAAGAACGGTGTCTTTTTCAAAGTACACCATCACCCTCGATCTATCCACTTTCATCAAATATATGATGAGATTCAGATTTCTTTGCTTTTCATATAGCAAATATAGAGAATTAAAACTCAGATACGTGATATACACACACACGATCTTAATTATACGTACTAAAGTATGAAGATAGATAAAAAGAAAACTAATGAAAATGGTTTGAAAACTTTGAGTTTTAACGATAAGGACAAAATAAAGGGTAAAGTGAATAGTGCCAGTATTGACTTTTTAGTGTAAAAATGTGGTTTTTCATTAAAATGAACAGTATCATGAGCTTTTTGTTAAAGTTACCTAATATAAATTGTATACATACGAGCCCCTACTTAACAAGAATTTCGTTCTACTGTAGCAAAATCAGAATAAAGATATGAGCATTGTAGTAAAGACCATGTATTCACCATATACGTACAAAAAGATGTACTATCTCTATTTACAGCGGTGAAGCCACACTAAGTGCTGGTTTGGTATTGCTGTACTTTAAAAAAAAAACTACTTCTGTTGTATTGTGGGAATAAGCTCATTTTTGCTGCTTCATGTTTTCAGCTTATTTTCATCCAAAATTGTAAAAATAAGCTGTTTTTAAGTGTTTACGAAATACCTTTTTGAGCTCAACTTTTTTTAATATCCATTTTTTATTATAAAAGCACTTCAATACCAAACCAATACTAAAACCCCTACGTCCTCCCCCAACCCACACTAGATCCTGACTCCGCCCATTCCTATGTAGTTGTATTTTGGAGGTTAATGAAAGAGAAAGAGGAGAATCTGATCTTATGATGTATACTTTAGGATATGATGGATCAAGCTGTGGTTAAGGTACTTGTAGAATGGGGATGCTTTGCTTTACTCTGACATGTGCTATCTATATGATAAAAGCTTCCACATTTCTCAACTTTTAATTTCGCGGATAAGATATTCTATTTCGACCCCATTGATAAGTCTCCTATTGCTTTCCCTCTCTATATACAAGTTGATTTATCACTGCTTGCTGGAATTCTTGTATATTTTCCATGTTTGCTTTGTTTTGCTATCTTCTCTTCTTCTTCCAAAAAGAAAAATTACGTACTAATAATGTACGACCTTCCTCCCTCCCAGTCTTTGACTCTTACTATGTTCTCGTTTCTAATTTTGAAATTTTTAATGCATAAAGTGATCAAATATATTCAGGAACTGATAAATTGGCGTAATTGCGTTGCATCCATAACTTTTGTGCTCGTGGGTTTTCTAAACAGTGATGAGAGACTTTGAACTTGGGATATAGCGAATTGAAGAAAAATATTGTATTCATCAGAGTAATTCACCACTTACAGTACTTTTATAGTAGTTGTCTTAATTCGAAGCCAATTGTAACAGAAAATAAAATTTCTAAAGAAATTGAACCAAAATTTATAAATTAAGCTAATTTATGAATGATTACCTTAACATGAGAACACAGATTTCTTTTGCACTCTATGGAATTCTCAATCGTTAAGCAATTCAACTGTCCCAATTCAAAGGCCATAACAACGTGAAATGTCCCCAAGATAGGATCTCATATTAATTTACTCAAAATCT
Source organism: Pyrus x bretschneideri (assembly GCF_019419815.1). Classification (NCBI taxonomy): domain Eukaryota; kingdom Viridiplantae; phylum Streptophyta; class Magnoliopsida; order Rosales; family Rosaceae; genus Pyrus; species Pyrus x bretschneideri. The sequence goes on along the minus strand of NW_025999424.1, from coordinate 559,601 downwards.
TCTATATTAGCATGGAAGCGAGAAAAAACTTGATTAGGGGTGTCCACAACTACGATGTTATTCAAAAGGCACCTTTCTCAAAGCATGAAAACCATATAATTTCATTTTTACTTGACTCACGATGGCCTTACCAGTGTTTGTGTTTGGCTCATACACTCGTGAGTAATTATGAGTCGTGTTGACAACAATTGAAGACCATGCGAAGGCTTTCAGCTGTGGCAAGGAAGTCTTCGTTCAAGAAAAGACATGATCACTACCACAAAGAAAGTTGGAAGCATGTCTTGACTTTGTGGGTTGCAAAGTCGGTTGCATGCAATTGTGCAAGCTTTCTCTTTATGCATTAAATTTCATAGAGAGAAAAGGGTTGCATGCTAGGTAGGCTAGGTGTTGAATATGCCATGTGAACTCAAGACTTTTTGGTCTTGGTTGTTGGCATAGTTGCTAGTGTATGCCTATAACTAGCATGCAATATTTGTGCATCAGGGTATGCTTGTCGAGTGACAGGGTAAAGCATCAGAGAGGCATCCAAGGGGGAGAGCATTCGGCTCTCCCATGGGAAAGGTTGAACATGGGTTGAGAGAAAATCAAGAGAACTAGAGTGAAAAGATCTTCTTGTGAAAGAACTCTTGTGGTAGAGTGAGGTTCTTGAAAAAATTTTGTGAGTGGGTGTACAAGGGATTCGGGATTGGGTTATGTTGATTTAACTCATGTGTAATTTGTACCGTTATTCTCATGGTGAAGAGCAATATCTCTCTGGAGATGTAGGTAGGTTTTTGCCAAACTTCATAAATTTCTCAGTGTCTTTAATTATTGTATTTTATTCTATTCAATTGTGAATGATTTGGTGAGGTTGTAATTTAAATCTCGATTCCGCACAGACGAACAGGCTAAGGCACAACACTTACCAGTGTGAGAAGTACTCAAATTAACACTAAATTTCCCTCTATGTAAGCAAATCTGATCAAGGGAGAGTCCATTTTGTCAGAGTTTTGGGCTTTCTCGCTTTTCCCTTAGTTTTCGGCCTTTTGTAATGAAAATGCTGAAACACAAAGTGTTCCACAGAGATAAAAGGCCACAACAAGAAGTCTGTAGATACACAGGATGGGTCCGATGGGCGGTCTGTACATGTCTCCACATTATGTGTAACTTGAAGACACATATCACATATGACGTGCAGTGAACTGAAGATGATATTGGCATGGCTCAATCAGATTAAATGATCCGATCAATTAACCATGGAGATGATCACTTGATACCCAAGTCTCATAAAGGCTGAGCTCAACACGAAAATTTTTTGGATGTAATTGAGGTTATATATTTCTCTCTCTTTCGTCATATGATCATGCGTGATAGAAATCGGCTATTATTTTAATTTGATCGTATTTTTTTTTTTCTCAGAATTTATTCAAACAAGTAATGATTAATTTGGCTATAGTTGGGATCGTTTGGCAGCAATTGCTTTTCAGACGTCATTCAAGGTGATGGCTTAGTTTCAAGTCTGTAACTCTTTGAACTCCTGCCTCAACCATGGGATGATATTGCTTTTCCATAATAAGAGAGGAAACTGTAGCGGGATATCATGGAAATATAACTTCGGCACTACATTTTTGCTCTTTTTGACACTCTTTATTTTCGTCATTTGATTTTCTTTTGATTTATTCAATTTAAATTCCAGAAATAAACACGGTGTTCATATTAAAGAGCGTGGTAACATTCAAGGAATAAATACGCCATTCCGCTCGGGTTAGAGAAAAGGAGTACATCGAAAATTCCGAATGCCATCAACCTTCACTCTACAGAGTTTGATTTATACATGTATGTAATCAAGCACAAATCAAACTAACTTTTCATCTCCTCGTTTGGAATTCAAATGGAAGGAACAAAAATTTTCGTTTCCATAGAACACAAATAATTCAAACCAAATAATTTTTGTTTCCACAAAACACAAATACTTCAAAGCAATCAAATGGTTGGGGAGTCTTCTACAGTTGACTTCTCCCAGATTATTAATCAACATCAAAGAAACTAGTAAAGTACCAAAAACACAAGCTACTCCAATAAAATTGGAAGCATTTGCACTCAGTTGTTCGAAAAGCCATCAGGCCCCGGAAGAAACATCATTTCTGGAATTACAGTCCTGTCCTCCTCATCATGTGAGCATGAGAATTCAGAGAAACCACGGTTCATCTGAAGTCTCGCGTCAAGGATCTGACCTGGATGAGTAGTGGTGACAGGCGACTGAGCCAAGTGGTTTAGGCCAGTAACTGGATTTTGTGTTGGATGTGATGACAGAAGATAGAGAGCACAACCCCTTGTGCTTTTTGGCGAGGCAGCAGCAGTTATTGGAAGCGGCTGCTGCTGGCACATGAAAGCTTGAGGGGCTGCTCGGTTGCCTGCGGTGGCTTTAGGGTCACTTGCTTGCACGAAAAGAAAAGGTTCGTGTCCTGCTCCGTTGAAGGAATTGGGAGGCTTTGGCTCGTCAGTAGCACGCAGCCACTGGTGGTGGTGGTTGGAACACATGGATTCTGCTCCTCTTTTGTCCTCCACAGGCCACATACATCTCACATTAGTTGTTGCACATACTTGTGGATTACTAAATTGCAGGATTCTGGGACCTGAATGTTAGTTAAGAAATGGAGAGGCATAAATAACAATCCCACTAGGCAATGATCAATAATAATGATTACCAAACGAATGAAAAAAATAACGATTCTCTGTGCACGATGTCTCAGTGGATATCGTATGGGATAATGTCATAAATGTATCGATAACTTGTCGATAAATGATGCCAATAATCTGTTCTTTTATAAGAACGGTGTGTCAGTTCTCTCAAAGATAAATGTACTACCTCAACTCTCAATTCCTTTTTGTTCACAATTTAGCAAAATAAATCCAATTCTGAAAGTATCTATCAAAACTGAAGACAGCAAAAAAAAATATAGTTAACCAGTCCTAATTAAACAATTCAAGTGATTTGGTTCATGGACTCCATACCCTTGCAGGTGGAGAAGAAGTCGTGGGAACTGAAATAGAAGGATTCCGGTTTAGGTTTCCGCCGGCGCTGGTTGTGTCCATTGAGACGTTTTCTGCAGCTCCTCTTCCCCTCGTCAAACTCCACCAGAGAATGGACTCTACAATCACATCTAAATATTGTGACTCAAACTGAAAAAAAGGGTAGCTTCTTTCTTAATCAATTTTCCAAAAAACCTAGCAGACAATATATATAAAACAATGAAAAAGCATACGAGAATTCATTTTAGAAAGATTCCTCATCCCTTAGCTAGCTTTAAGCCTTGAACCTCACTCAGTGAATTATTCTCGTTTGAGACTGCTTTTCTTAAAAGCACTTCTAAATAAGTGTCATTGTTACAAACATGTAGAAACTTTTATTAAAAATCCAATACTTTTTCAGAAAGTATGTCTACGACAGCTTTTAATTCTTTTCTCACATGCAGTCAGAGTTTTCAAATTTTTTTCACATGTAGTTAGGGTTTTTAAATTTTAAAAATGTGCTTTTAGCCATGACAAAAGTAATCTAAAACATGCCCTGAAAATGTAATCTAAAACATTCCCTTGCTATCAAATTTAAATAAAACAATTAGATTGTATTTTTTACCAAAAACAATTAATTAAGCATGGTGAACTGATAATATATATATGTGCACCTGCTGCACTGCTGGCAGAATCGTTTCTGTTCTCCCTTGACGACGACAACAGGGGTCTTGGAGTGGAGCTCGCAGACTCTGTGCCGCCGATGATATTCACGACAACGGCTGAGGTCCGCCCTGCAACCGTCGACCAAGCATAGAACTTTCAGATGATCACTTCCATTGTTACTGCCGTTAATCCTTCTCGACGATGAGAGCTTTATTGGATCCTCCTGCAATTTCTTGAAATCCAATCCTAGAGATTCAGCTGGTCGACTCTTCATCTGGGGTTGTGAGATGCTGGACCCCACCAGAGCATCAAGGTCGCTGTCCTTGAAGTCCCATTCCATTGCTGCTCTGATCTGCTGTAAAAAAAAAATCAGAGGAATTAAATTCCAAGAAATTGGGTTGAGTTTTGAGGATACTTAGCGCTAATGAACTACGATTATTCTGCTCCCTCCAATACAAGGAGGGTCAAAGGATTCGTTGCAAAGTGAAAAACCCAGGTTGGAATTATATAAATTTAATCCCCTCCACTAACAGACTCAGAGGGAACATAAATTATAAATTCCCCCATGATCACCAACTTTTATTGTTTAAACACTAGAAATAGCGAAGATAAATCAAACGAGGACCACACCAGACCCAAAAAATCAAGGGAGGACCAGCTGAGGCAGGGAGTTTTTGGCTTGTTTTTGCTTCTATTTTTCTGTTTGTCCCTTGTTTATCGCCCAGTTTGAAGCTTTTTTAAATTTTTAGGAGTGCAAATAAATACATAGTTTAACGAACAAAAGTTGTATAATATTGAAGATAATTCGAGGGAAAGGAATGGTAGCGAAAGAGACAGTATCTTATTGCTTTTCAGTACGGGAGGCAAATTTTATAATGATCAACATGGACAATAGAATAGTGTTACTGATGTGAAATTCCCCCGAAAAATAGAAAGTTTTGTGTACTCAAACACTTGTTATGTGACGTATCGTTTTATGATTATATAATTATATATGATATTATGTTACGAGTATATTGAAAAATCTATTATTGAAAACTTGTATTCAAATTAAAATTTAATAATGCTTTTTATACTCATAGAATGAAACACGTTAGATACGGAACACACTTGTATTAGCTAGTGTGTATCAACAATGTTGTTATATTATGTTTCTAAGCAACATTTCTCCGTAAATCATACAAGCGTGTGGTTTTACTCGAAAATAAAATTAAAATTTTTGTTATAAAATCGCACACGTATACTACTAGTTAATGAAAACTAGGATAATATCCGTCCTGGTTAGTGGTAGCCTCGCAAACCCAGAAAATAAAACATCAGCATCCATATTATAATCATAAAAATTTCAGCATCTACGCATGTTCCACGAGTATGACCAGGCTCCATTTGATTTCAACTTTTCTTTTCAAAGAGAAGTAAAGTTTATGTCTTTTGCACCCAAAAAAAGAAAAAAAAAGTTCGTCTTTTATTTTTTTTTGAAAAAAAGGATAAAGTTTATGTCTCTTATTTTTTTTATTTTAATTTTCTTATTGTATGAGAAGTAAGATATATGTTTCCCTAATAATTAGGTGTAACTTTTTTTCATATCAATAAAATTCCTATAAAAAAAATATAAAAATGTTAATGTCCGCTTAGGAATTAGGTTATCCAATTCATGAAGATAAGAATGAGTACTTAAACACTCAATTAAACTAATTACTAGTGATGAAAGTCACTGCCCAGTGGTCACTCCCACAGCTTTAATTCAATCTTTTTTATGTAATGGGGCCCACCACTTATTAGGATAATACTTCGGTGCTATTAGGAGTGGATGGGGATTGTCTACCCTCCACTTACCATCCTCTTACCATCCCCTCCTGTTTGAGCAGTCACGTTTAAGCTACGTCAACATTTTATATTGATTTTTTTATAGAGATAATAAGATAAAAAATAATATGAATATAAAATATTGACGTGATTTAATTGTGATTGCTAAAATAAGGGGGATGAGAAAAGAATGGTAAGTAGAGGCCAGACAATCCCCATCCATTAGGAGTATGACTCATTTTTTCTTTCATCCATTCATAATTTCATATTCATGGTTTGGTGGTGGGTCAATTGATTAATTAGTGGCTCATTAAAGACAACTACAGGTCTATTATACGAATATTTGTCAACTGTCATTAGAAAAAATAAAAAAGTTTTTTGTCTTGAGAATCCGTCGTGTATGTTTATGTATTTTTCTTTGATTACGTTTGAAATAATCACAAAGATATATACAACGGAAGATTTATTAGAATCTCCCTTACATCTTATGCTCCTACAGTAATTTTCCTAGCATAACAGTGATGTTAATAAATATATAGGTCAAATAAATATATGTGTGTGTGTGTATAAAATGTTTACTCATTACCAAGGTGATCATTAGATTTGATATTAAATGATATAGATATGTTTTTAGTGTTTATAATTTCAATTTTCAATATTAAATTGCTCTCTCTATGTATATTCCCTTTACTATATATATTCCCTTTAGTGTGAAGATCCGTCCTGTAATAGCTTAAAATTTGTATTACTACACCTGCTTGATGCCTTGAAGGAGTCGACGAATTTAAAATCTCGTTCGTTGTAATAAGGTGATGGAACTAAAACAAAACAATAAAGATGCGTTTGTTGCACCGGACTGTCTCGGACTGGACTAACTTCAGGGATTAAGCTAGACTGACTTAGACTAGACTAAGTTGGACTAGCTTAGTGAAGCGTTTAGTGCAGTGTCGGACTAAAAAACAGGATAATGAAAAAAGTATTGTCACCAGTTTCTCTTCGTAATTATACATCGTATATTATAAGTCATAACCTTTGTTGCTGAAGAACTTTAAAGTAATTTTCATATAGGTATTTCCAAGATAAATAAAAACAGAGAAATTAGAATTCTCTCATTCGAATGATTAACTCATGGAATCATGCCATGCGAGGGAGATTAAACTTGACGTTATGTCATTAACAACTTTCGTATGATTATTAACCCATGAAAAAGGAAAGGCAGAATTCAAGCAAGGGGGTCATTCAACAGGTTCGACTATTAAGCTTTTACAGTAAAGAAATTTGAAGAGAAAACTGACAACAGCCAAACACGGGCATATGATCCATATGCTTAGGAGTCAAGACTATGATTCCGCCCCAGTCTCAGCAAATGAAGCATCAGTTGCAGAAGTCTGGGCTTCTAATAGCTTCGCTTGGCGTTCTGCATGTTCTCTTTCACACTCAGTGATTCCCATTATAATATCAAGCATGGTATCTGTTGTGCCGAAGAACACAAGCAGTGCTAAAGATTTCCTTTTTACCCCCACTGGAATTGCTAACAAAGCCCCTGCTACGGAGAAAACCCAAGTGCCCATTGCGTTGCAGATAGCCATGCACAACATCATTCAACTACACTTTAAGCAAGCACATAAATCAGAATAAACTTAAACGGGAAAGACTCTATCTACGATGCCAAAGAGAAGTACGGCCTGTGAACCATAAAGTGAAATTTGCCATGCTCTAATGAAGTTAAGTGATGTATAGCAGGTTTAGCCAGATTTTTCTGATAAACACATAATTTCTCTCTTTCGTGTAACGACATGGGTCTCATTATTAAAAAAATTAAATTGAGTAGAAACATCTGCAGGATTGCGAACCATAAAATTGTGGAAGAAAACATCACAAAAACTTTGTATGGAGTCCAATGATTCAATAACTAATACTGACGGGAGCAAAAACATGCTTGAATTACTTGCACAAGTTTTAGTAGACATGTCTAAATTCTCCATGATAGCTAGAAGTCACTATGGTCAAATGTACAAGTATCCTGGTTTATAACAGAATCTTAAAGTTCAACACGAAATTGGTGATCTCCTAGCTCCATGAGGATTTGTTAATATCAATTTGTTTGATATTCCTTTTGATAGGTTAATGATTAAACTGTCCAAGATATGCACAGCTTAAGAGTATCTGAATAACAAAGAAAAACTTTTGGATCAAAATAATAGAACATCTATGGTGATGTGCAATAAGCAGAACCTTCCAATGCAATAAATCCGCTGATGAAAGCTTCAGAAAACGATTACTCACAAAATTTTCCAAAGAGAAGCTTCCAGTATGTTAAATATTCACTAGAAAACAAGTGGCACCTTCAAGGGCTGAAGAAATGGTTTTCTTTCTAGGTCTGGAGCTGAAGAAACGGTTACAAAGCTCGGAAAGGATCAAGTATGAGCAGAACAGGTAGAGAGGCTTCTTCTTAAATCTTAGCTCATAGCATAATTGTTCAACACATCCAATACAACTAGATACCCTGTCACTGCCAATACAATACCAGTCATCCTGGACATAATGCATCCCTAATCCACTATTAAGATCTCCATATAAGGGTGAATCTCTCACACATTCCACTAGAAGAACCACAAAAATTGAAAACATCCATAAGCTGCGAATGGATTCCCAAATGTCAAATTCTTAATAAGTATATCCAAAAAACAAGCTGCAGTCAGTGACCCAGTGCCGTTCTCTGAAATTTGATAATTATGAATGTTAGATTATAGTTAACCACCAAAAACCCTAAAGAAATTCAAAAATCCCATTGAAATGCATAAGCAAAATCGAAAGGAATAACAAAGAGCAATTGAATTTGGAAAATTAAAAAAGTACCCATTGAAATGCAAGGCAAATGAAACTCACCTGATCAGACCATCGCCAGTGATACAGGTCTGTCGTCGATTGTTCATATGTTGGATGGCTAAGAGGTGGTGCGACAAGGAAGGAGAAGGGAAAGGGCGAAGGTGCGAAGGGACGAGGAGCAAGTTGCAGTTGCGGCGGTTGATGTGCGAAGGTGCGAAGGAGCGAAGGAGAAGGGAGATGACGAGATTAGAGGGCGGCTTAGCAGTCCTCTCCGAATCGGGAGGTCTCGCTAAAAGCTATTAGCGAGGGACTCTGTGAAATCCTGTTCTCAGATTTCACTGTTATAATTTACGTATTTGTATTATTGAGATTTTATATTATTTTTCGAGAATTTATATTAGTTTATTTGAAATTAGATTTCAATTAAATTAGTTACGAAGAGTGAAGTTTGGAAAATTATTATTTACTCGTTGGCCTTTTGAGGTCACAAGTAACGTTTTCAAATAGGTCTCAAAGCCACGAGGCCATAGGTGAAAGTCGTTTGCGAGTCCGGGTTATAACTGTATAGTTACAGACGTTTGAAGTTGTGAAACTATAGATTGTGGGAAATATTTTAATTTCCACTTAGAGGGTAAAAGGCCCAAATTTATATTTGGGTTAAGGGAACCGGCTAGGAAGAGGAAAAAGGGGGGGGAAAAGAAAAGAAAAGAAAAAGGAAGAAAGAGACATCCCCCTCCCGTCCGTACACCCGGGCCCCCACCCGAGCAAATTTCGGCGATTTTCTCCATCTTTTCCATTGAATAACCACCATTAACTACCTGCAATCTCTTCCACTACCTCCCTTCTACCTTTCTCACCCAAGATTGAAAGGTTTTGGGTCCAAAACTATGTGGGTGACCCATGGAGTTTTGACGGTGATTCCATCGTTCCGGTGAGTTTCACCACCCACCACCACCCTTAGTCAACTCCCCTTGGACCCAGGAACAAGACCCAACAGGTTGTAGGGGTGTTGGAACACCAAGAAAGTCGAATTAAAGAACACCCACCTTAGGGTTCCGGCGGTTAGTGGCCAGTTTAGGGTGTTTTCCGGTCAAATTGGCCTTGGCCGCAGGTATAAAGTTTACTCTACTTGTTGAGATCTTCATTCTTGTGAAAATTATTTTGGAAAAAGTCGAATTTTCCTATATGTAACATTTGATTTATGAAATGTTGTTGGTTGAGTATATTTTCGTTATGGTCCGCCACTTGAATATTCTAACAATTGATGATCTTACCATTGAATTGACACCAAATTTTAGTATGCTGTTGTAGATATTGTTTACGGACCTTAGGGAATTACTAGTGAAAATCTAATGGGCCTATATTGGTTAGATAGGGACTTGAATATATGAAATATGATTATTATCTTAAATTCTTATATTAGTATCATTTGTGAATATGAATTGGTTTTATAATTATGATTTCTATTGAAATGTGAATTTTATATATTTAGCCATAGATCTATGCTAATTAACTATGATTTGACTTGTGTAGTGATGATGTTGTGATATATATGTGTTTGATTAACTTTTTAATAATGTGATTGATAATTATGTTGAATGTTATGACAGTGATGAGATCTAAATATTGTTTGATAATTATTTGGTTAAGCTTGCCAACTGAATACCTATTTGAACTTGGCACTATTACCTAGCATGTGATGGAGATGGAAGTTAGGAGATGAGTTAGGTACTTTATTAGATTTTTAGTAGAAATAATAATTAAGGGAATTCCTTGTGTTGTGCTCCATCTGACAAGATGCTGGTTGATATGTGGAATCGATAGCATGTATGCATTTAATTATGTTTAATGTGTGATGATGAGATTGCACCGCGTAGTTGTGGTACATGGATCGTCATGCTTGATATATTCGCGATGGGGGACCATACGCATTCCAGAGGTGATGATGATTAGTTGTACATGGTACATTTTTAGGCGATCATATTTGGTTTGGTTCCGTTGAGTGGTTCGAAACCTGATATGGTTGGATTCCATTGAGTGGTCCGGAATCCTTGCTCTTGTTCATTTCGTAAGGTGATTTTAGAATCCTAAATTCGAGTGGATGGGAATTACCCACAATAGATATTGTGAAAATGAATTAGAATTATCATGTTTATTACTCATAATCCAAGTGGGGAATTATATAGAGTCCTTGGTTAATTCGTGAAATGTTTGGTTATCGCATTGCTTGATGAACGTAATTAAATGCTGAGATTGTACATCTTGATTCACGAATTGATTAATTGATGTGATTGTGGAGTGACGTTGGATATGAGTGTTGTTATTATGATTATTTTAGTTGATTAATATTTCTGGAGAATAAAGTTGTGCTTTGTTAATTCTTTAATATGTTACACGCTATGAAGTGTGATTTTATGTGGGAACGTGATGATTTATGTGATGAATGAAGTGGAAATGTTATTCGTCTTGTGGGATTATTATGTTGGATATCATTGTTATTGTTATGATTGACTTGTTGATAAATATGGCGAGAGAATATGATTTTGCTTCGTCGTTTATTCTTTGAAAAATTGCATGATATGCATTGTGATATTTTGTTGGGACATAACGACTTATGTGATAAATGTTCGAGTGTAGTGAAGTAATGAACTACAAATGACTTGATCCCTATTGAAGGTACGTAGGCAGTCTAACATGGAGGTTAGATGCAACCATAAGGTAAACGAAAAAAAAAAATATATCTTTGCAATTTGATTCTCGAATTGTGATTTGCCATGTTCCTGAGACGGGGTATGTGAGATATATGAGTATTTGGGAGACGTCACGTGTCGATCTTGGACGTATGTCGGGATCGGGGCGTGACAGACTCAGTCGAGGCGAGTCCCTGCTAATCCCATTAAACTTAGTTCGGGTAGGGAACAAACACAAGACTGGACTAAAACTTAGTCCAGTCTAGTCCAGTGAGGGCTAATGATGCCAAACAAACACACCCTAAGGATTTTGCTAAAGGATCAGAACACTTGGTTTCAAAACACAGATTATTTTACAAAAACAGCAATAAATATGAAAGGAATAACACTTGACCATTCAAAAGATGAGTAGGAGTTTATATTTAAAATTGTCTATTGTTAAACTTCGTGTTTATAATCATAACTAGTTGTTCTTATTATCAATCACTTTATTATGATATGAATGGTTCTTCTGATCATCAGCAAAAAGTTTTATGATTGAAACACGAAAAATTTTAAATACGAATTTATATTCATTTTTAAGTAGCCACACGTTATTAATGTAAAAATAGGAGATTGTACAAAAAAATTAAAAAAAAAAAAAAAAAAACAAACAAACAAACAAGTGAACACATAATCACACAAAGATTTTGTGTGATTTGGTGGGAAGAAGACGACAAAGACAAAGGTTTCACTATTTTCAATTGATTTATTGAATGAAAGTACAAAGTCCACCTGTTTATCAAGCAGCATACGTATAAGTATTTGAAAATAAAAGTAGAAATTAAAAACTTAATATTAGGCTATAATCTCTACTAATTAATAAAACACTTATTATCAATCAAAATTTTATGAAATTGCCAGTTTAATCCTTTAATTAAAACACAACATGAATAAGAAATATGAGACAGAAATGTAATTTTACATAACCAAATTTTGCCTTTTTTTTTTTTTGTTTTCAAAGTCTTATCTACATGTAATCCTAACATATTTGGGATTTCCCTCCTAGACCTATATATGGACAATTTTGTCATGCAAAATGGAAACTTTTCAATCTGGTCCCTAGTTTTTTTAAGAGAATCGTTGTATTTTTTTTTTCTTCTTATTTCGATACAAACCATAATGCTAGAGAAAGTAATTGAATTTAAGACTTTGAATATTAACGTAAATACTCTTTAATTATTTTAACTACAAACCCAAGAATTATATACGTTATAGTCAATCGGTAGCAAATTTGCTACTGAGACAGGTATGTCACGTGAGATGCTAGGGACATCACCCTAATTGAAAACGAAACCTACTGAGATCACATTGAACAGAAAATTGCCAAACTAATTGACATATTCATGAATTTGTGATTGAGGACAAAAGAAGAACGATAAAACTGAACTAAAGAGAAGACGTTGGTCATTTTCCCTGACTAATTGAATTGAACAGAACAGCTCTATAAAAAAAAAATATAATTGATATAAACTCGCATGCACTTGATAAATTAGCTTAAGCTATATCAGTCAATAAATCCACTGGCCACCGCCTAATCAATTAAGATATATGTCACAAAATCTCCATAATAATATTGATGAGTACTTCAATTTCTTTTACAAAAGCAAGCATAAATATTTCAACAGATATACGTAATTATATAAACCGAATGAATGATAACTAACTTCAGGAGGGGGTGTAAATTTGCATCTGATTCAAGATATGTTCAAAATTGTCGGAAGGCTTGTCGATGGGATGGGTGTGCATTCCTTCGTAAGTGGTCACCACAACGCCTTCGTCCTTGCTTAGGCGTTGCACTTGCTTTTTAACATTGCACCCTTCATACGTGCATCGGTAGTAGCTTCTGCAAATTATTTAGCAAGATCCAGCAGTGTTATTCCATATCCATCAGGACATATCATACAAATACAAAGCAAGCATGCATGCATATGCGTAATCATATGATTCACTTTGAAAGATAAATATCAGTTTGGAACATGCATTATTCTTTAGGCATTGGGAATTTGAAATGATGATCTTACACTACTACCTGGTGCAGTTCCCAGAAGGTAGAACAGAAGCAAATCTATTAATTAATAGATTGAATATGTAATCCTTCTTAGGAAAACTTGGAGTTCTAGCATATAGTAATGAGCCATGACATGTACTTCTCAGATATAATATTACACACAACTTGTATATCTTAGAAAAACTTTGCGTGGATCAATAGGTACGCAATCCTAATATTTACGTATTTCTTAGGAACACTGTACATGAATCAAAGGTTTTAATTTGCTCCCAGTTAATTAGGAACACCACACCCTAGCTAGATCTCATACATCATAAATCTGAATGAATTACATATAGCTTCACTTTTAATCGTACTGAGATATTTTTTTGGTAAAAATCACGTGTTGGGCTAGTAATGTGAGAAGTGTTGTACTAATCATTTCAATTTTTGTTTTTAATTTACATTTAGAAAGAAAATTGCAAAACAAATATTTGGTTAATAAATATTTTCAATTTTGATTTGGTATTGCAAAATGTGAAAACTAGAGTAAATAAAGGAGAGATATCCCCCATTTTTTGCTTCCCCCAAAGCCCGATACATTTCTTAGTGAAAAATCAAGTTAGGATCTTGCTTTATTCGGCAAAGCCACACTTGTTAAGCATGTCTTAAGAATTAAAGGATTATGTATGGTGTACCGTGGAAACTACTAGCTAGCTTGTACCAATATATTCGCCACAAACAAAACAGATCTGAAACACATGGATCAAAATCGCAGTAAGAAAACTAAATGAAACATCAAATGCACAAGTACGGATCATGAGTATTTAACTATGCACTAAAGCATGGTAGGCACCGAGTTTCATAGATTCATTATTTCTTTCGATTCTTTGACTGACTATACAATATATAAAGAAAAAAAATTTAACTTTTCTATGTCACAATTCATGTTATACACCAAAGCATGATAAAAATTTCACTGGTCATATAGAAAGATGATGAAGCAAAAATATAATGAATGTATCTAGGTAAAAATATATAGCTATATGTATATACCTGGGAAATTTGTTGGCTTTCACAGCTTTTTGGCCGTATTTTCTCCACCGGTAGCCATCGTCAAGTATATCGACCTGACTTCTTGTTTGAAAAGCATATTTCGGCTTCTTCATCTTCTTCTCCCCCTTTTTCTTTTTCTCTGAATCATTATTATTGGCCCGATGAGGATCGACGCTACTCTGATCAGCTCCAACAATAACATTACTCATGCCTGCATTTGCACTCGGATAATGCTGCTGATAATATTGTTGGTACGGATGACCATCTTTATGAACTAATACTTCATCTGACGATGATCCAACGTGGTTTTCCGTAGTCATCGTCGATTTCAACCCCAAAAATGCATCTGAAGTTTGATCAACACGCCCATCAAAGTTATTCGTGTAAACGTGAGAGCTTCCCACACGATGATGATGATCTGTATTTGTGGGATTAGGGTTTGGATAATTAGCTGATGAGGAGCAAGGAAAGAACATTTGATACTTCTCCATGATGGGGTATCTAGGTTGAACTTGTGGCTAGCTAAAACAAATGAACCTATATAAAGCTTAGCTAGAGGCGGCTAAACTATGACCAACAACTTTCTTTAAGTTGTAAGTATATGTTAGAGAAAGGATAGTGTTAAGTAGACTAAATTTTTAAATTAAGAGTAATGCTAGGGAAATCAAATTTTTTAAACCAAATTTGTAAACTAATGATGTGGTCATAGATGATTAGATTATTAATTAAGTGTTGATTAACGTGGTTATTTCTTATTGGTGATATATATCATTTGGCTTGCAATTTAGTTTAAGAAATTTGATCTTTCTAGCATTACTCTTAAATTAAATTTGCATACAAAATGATATGTTATTAATAGAAAATAAACACGTAAATCAATGTTGAAGTAATGATTCAATCATCAACAACTACATCATTTTGTTTACAAAATTTGGTATAAAATTTGGATCTCCCTTGTATTACACGTTAGAGAAATGCTAATTGGTATGAAAATTATATCAAAAACATGAGGTGACAGAGAATTCATGAATAATCCCAACTTTAAGATAATCTCCTTAACATTTTTCTATATGTTTTGATCAACACCGGATGTTAAAAATAAATTAATGACTAAATAATTCAACAATCTTGAGAGAGATGATGTGCATATAGAGGGTGAGAACTGAGAAATGTCGTAAAGGGCACGAAACTTGTCCAAGGTAGTAAAGCAGAATTAGAGCTTCATTAGCGGATGTGATTAGAAAAGGATGAGTGATGATGGTAGTGAGGAAGAGGAGCGAGGAAGCTGCTGATACTTTGTTCGAATAATGGAGGCGGCTTCATCATTACCATTACGACTACAACGTTGCTTATTTACTTTTTATTAGTTATTTAACTTGGATAAATGACTTGAAGGATCGAGTTAAAACGACTTTTATGACATGAGTATATTGTCAATACCGTCCGAATTATACAACATTACATATTTCTTATATGGTGTCGTGTGATTAGCATAGTTTACTACAATAATATATAATATAATTGTGCCATAAAAATTGCTCTCTTGTGTCTTAGTGTTTAAAGTAGAATACACAAGCCAATGCGAGTTTAACAAAGTTGGTAGTGATGCATGCTCGGTTCCCTTCGTGCTTGGTAATATTAATAAGAATAACCAAGTAGGAGTTTCTACTCAAATCTGTTTGTTGCCGATTCATAGAATTTTCTCTTTATGATCAAAATTCTTCATGTTATAAATTACTTTGTATATCTTTGCAAAAAATGAATTAAAACTAAGGTCGTTTAGTTTTCGAATTATATAAAAACAAATGAACTAAGTTGGTAAAAGTATTAAAAACTGTATATGTATTTGCTACAATAGATTAACTAAACGACCTTATTTTTAATTCATTTTTTTGCAGAGATGATCTTTACAAAGTGGTTTATAATATAAATGGTACTGATCGTAAACACAAAACTCTATAATTCAAACACGAAGAGTTTTGAGTAAAAGTTTTGGGAATTGTTTTTATCACTTCAAAAATCTCATTCTACACTTTAAACTTTCTATATTAGGAAAGAAAAATACACTTGTGTGGAGTGTAGAATGAGATTTCTTTCCCAAAGTTTTTACTTATCTTTGAGTAGCCAAGCATTATTCTATCAATAATACTAGCAGATGCCCACACACACTGTGTGTGAACAATTTCATTTCATTTTATTTTTTATTATGAAGTGAGATTAGTTTTTAAAATTCTAAAAAAGAAAAAAAAATCTGTTATGAAAATTGGGATAATGATGACTGGTTTCTTCTAACATGGGAATACTTTTAATTTTAATTTTAATTTTTAAATAAGGCATGTTATACTAGCCTGGCTGTGAGGTTGCTATAAAAAACAGTAAAATTTATGTTCATATAAGTACTAAATTGCCCATATTTTTTAATTGATTTCAGTTTTGATGAGGGAATTAAAATGATAATTTCATGAAGTTTTAGTTGACAACCAAAATTTCATTAATAGGTAGTGTAGATGCACATATATGTACACACAATTGGTAAAAGTTAAAGCGTAGACTAACAGCAGTCGCCTTTGAACTGGCGTAGGTTCAATTGGATCTTGCATTAGTTGGACCATATGTCGCGTGTCCAACATGGACTAAATTTAATAATAATATAATCCTTAATTAATTAACATTGATGGAATCATGAAAAGTAATTTTAGGGCTGGATTCATTGTTTTCTAGTGCATATAGAGGGTTATATCTATTATATATTAACCGAGAGGCTCACGGATGACGATAAAATTTTGGGATCACCCCATTCGACAAAAGAAATTGAACAAAAATGCTCCTTAATCAAAAAATTTCAAAATCTGTTCAAAATAATATATCAAAGTAATTTGGTAATTTGATCATAACAAAATATAAAGTAATGGTTGTTGGACAAAAAAATAAGATTAAAAAAATGTAAGGGGTTCCATCTGTCCCCCCTCTCTCTTCATCTCTCATCCCTCACGTCTCTCTCTTCTCATTTTCTTTGTTTTTCAGTCTGCGTTTTTTTTTCTCTCAAGTCCGGTTATAAAAAAAAATAAAATTTTGCATGTTGATAATAATATGATTAAATTAATTATCAAATGATATTTTTTTAAACAAACGACATTATCTATAATAAGAAGAAGAAGGTGGGCTTAGTGTGACATCCCACATCGCCCAGGAGAGTGATCCTTATATGTATATTCCCATCTCTACCTAGCACGAGGTCTTTTGGGGAGCTCACTGGCTTCGGGTTCCATAGGAACTTCGAAGTTAAGCTAGAAGGGGGCTAGAGCAATCCCATGATGGGTGACCTACTGAGAAGTTGCTCATGAGTTTCCAAAAACAAAATCGTTAAAGAGCAATCTCATGATGGGTGACCTACTGGGAAGTTGCTCATGAGTTTCCAAAAACAAAACCGTGAGGGAATGGAAGCCCAAAGCGGACAATATCGTGCTACGGTGGTAGAGTGGGCCCAGGAAGTGATCCGTCCCGGACCGGGATATGACACTTAGCCTCACAATGGGCTAACAATAATAAGATTCAATTAGTTGTTCATTTAATATTATTTTCTCTATTTTTAAACACGTTCAAAACATCATAAAATGTATGTCATGCTGGTTATAAAAAATGTCTTTTGCACGCGGATAATAATGTGATTAAATTAGTTGTTTAATAATTCTTTTTTTTAAACAAATGATATTATCTACACTAAGCGAGAGGAGGTGAGTTTAGTCTCACAATGGGCTAGCAATAATGTGATTTAATCAATTGTTCATTAAATATTATTTTCTCTATTCTTATTGTAAATTCTATAGAGACCGATCTTATTATGTGAATTCAACTGCCGTGATTTAGAAAGTGCCTTATGCACACACGTGAGCGCATGCATGAAGGCTGGTATATATATATGCGCGCAAACAGATGCCCCTCTCCGAAGGTTCCACGAAATAGCTTGTTTAGCATAGATATGTAAAATGTTGTTCCCTATAGCATTTCATTTTAAAAAAAAAAAAAAAAAAAAAATGACGGTACAAGGAGAATTTTTATTAATTTAAAGAAAAATATACCTAGTCAAACCTTTATGTAATACATAATGCAGCATACATATATATTTTTTTAAATTTATTTATTAAGAACAAACACCTATATTTTAATGGTAGCCAGCATCCAGATCTTCTAGAATAGTATTTTCATAACTATTTTTTTTTATGAAAAAAATATGTTCATTACACATATTTTTTTTGTATTTCCGCACCTGTACAAGGTGAGCCCCTAAAAAAATTGATAATATAATGCACTTGTGTGTACCAAGATTAAACATTTGAGATATAACTTAAAAGTACATCGCCAAATGACATATGTTTGATATAAAATCTTTTTAATTTTTATTTCTTAATTACAAGTGATATTAGTATATTAATTAATATAGATTAAAAAGAATTTGAATCTAGGTTAAGTGAATTGCAGAGTTATATTCTATTCATGAAAACAATCCGTCACTAGTTTTACATTCTTAGATATTTTTTAGACTAAACAAAAACTTAACTCTGGAGTCTGGAACCAAATTTTAAAACAGAAACACTAATCTCGTTTAGGCATTCACCAGTAAATCGAAAGCTGATTAATTTGGTCTAAGATAGAGTCACAAATACAAAGACGTGTTTGAATTCGGACAAAATGGGTTCACTTGATTGGAATTCTTCGCGCAGCCCTACATAATAACAAATATGAAAAGCAAAACTTAAATTATTTGGAATTTTTCTTCAAAAGATGTTGAACCCTCAAACGGTCAAATTTCACACATATTATGGTACAATCATGCACACGAGCCCTTGTCCTTGATTTTTGTTTCCAACACATATTTTTCCTCAGTTTTTTGGTCATAATGATAATTGAGAATGACATAATTCTTCATTTTAGTTTAAGATTTCAGATCGATATAAATGGTCTTTGGATTGTCTACCACCGATTATTTTGGTTATTATGTGATAAATTTCAATTAAATTGAAGGTATTATTGTCAAATCAACCCCTCGCATTGAACTGGTGGCTTTTTCAATTTAATTAAATTTTTTTATAAAATGATTAACAGTTAACAATCTTAAAGACCACTTCTATCGATTTTAAATTTCAGAAACCAAAATGAAAAGTTACGACAATCTCAAATACTATTTTAGCTAAAAGCACTTTTTGTCATCTTAAAGGTTATGTTTGCTAGGAACTTTCTCTTCAACACAGGCTCAAACTCTCCCCTCTCCATAATTTTGATGAAATTATTTAGAGAAATTTTATTTAAACCCATCTAACCTATTTCTACACCTAACTTAAATTTTAAATGTTAATTGTCTATTTTATCCTATTGCATAATTACTATTAAGTACAAAATGAAATTAATAATAAAACTCAAATTTATCAATAAACCCAAACACTATAATTAAACCCTACGATCACTCTTTGTTTATCCTACGTTCATTCTAGCTAAAACCCTAATAGCTCTCATAGAGAAAAATAAGTTTTTTTTATTATTAATGGATGATGATTTTGAAGTTTTGAATCCTCCAACCAAGGCATGACTCAATTTATGAATTTTTTTTCGTTTGATTTCAATTTATGAATTGGCAAACCAATAGTTGCAATTAGAAAACCATGATCTGACTTCGATACGATCGGCAATTTCAAACTTGTGATGACATTCTCCCTTATGTTGAAGAACTCAACATTCCAAAAAGGTGCATGGAGTCACTTGCCACAAAAGCATCCACTAATCCTAATTTGTTTGGGTGGCTTGTCAAGGAGCATGGCGGCCCCATGCAAAGTCCTGGTGGGAGTGTCCTGTGGAATGGAATAAGTACGGGGGCCAGACCATAGAAATCAAGTTCAGATTGGTGGTACGAATTCCAGACCACTTCCTTGCCATGGAACGAATTACAGGAGGAGCTTCCTCCCATCAAATTTAGCTTCTAAAAATTAAATGGGTGTAAAAATAAATTTACATATTGAATTGGATATATGGAGGTATATTAGGTATTAAATTTGGGTTTAAAGAAATACTAATAGTTTAATTAAAAATTAAATGGGTGCAAAGAGTAAATTGGATGTAGAAATAGGTTAGATTGGTTTAAATAAAATTTTCCAATTATTTATCGTTTGTAAAAACTCATTTTTGTAAGTATTTGTCTATTTATTCAAGTACTTTGATAATTTGAATGGACAAACGGGATTAATGAATGACGGTAATATACCAGAAAGGCAGTTGTAAATTCAACAATCTATGACAAAAAGGTAGGCACCCGAATAATTTCCACATAGACGCAGAGAAAATGCAGTCACCTACTTTTCGGAAAAGGATTCTCATTGGATTTTTTTGTTAGGAATCCTAAGGATTCTATGATCGGGATCATTTATCGTGCATTGTGCGGTTAAAATGTTGTTCCCTATAACATTTCATTTTAAAAAAAAAAATTCGACGGTATGAAGAGAATTTTTATTAATTTAAAAAAAAATATACCTAGTCAAACCTTTATGTAATACATAATGCAGCATTCATATTTTTTTTTTTTAAATTTATTTATCATGTGCATTTTAAGAACAAACATCTATATTTTAATGGTAGCCAGCATCCAGATCTTCTAGAATAGTATTTTCATAACTATTTTTTTTTATGGAAAAAATATGTTCATTACATATATTTTTTTTTTGTATATCCGCACCTGTACAAGGTGAGCCCCTAAAAAAATTGATAATATAATGCACTTGTGTGTACCAAGATTAAACATTTGAGATATAACTTACAAGCACATCGCCAAATGACATATGTTTGATATAAAATCTTTTTAATTTTTATTTCTTAATTATAAGTGATATTAGTATATTAATTAATATAGATTAAAAAGAATTTGAATCTAGGTTAAGTGAATTGAAGAGTTATATTCTATTCATAAAAACAATCTGTCACTAGTTTTGCATTCTTAAAGATTTTTTAGACTAAACAAAAACTCAAACTCTGGAGTCTGGAACCAAATTTTAAAACAGAAACACTAATCTCATTTAGGCATTCACCAGTAAATCGAAAGCTGAATAATTTGGTCTAAGATAGAGTCACGAATACAAAAACGTCTTTGAATTCGGACAAAATGGGTTCACTTGATTGGACCTCTCCGCGCAGCCCTCCATAATAAACAAATATGAAAAGCAAAACTTAAATTATTTGGAATTTTTCTTCAAAAGATGTAGAACACTCAAACGGTCAAATTCCACACATGTAGTACAATCATGCACACGAGCCCTTGTACTTGATTTTTGCTTCCAACACATATTTTTCCTCAGTTTTTTTGTCATAATGATAATTGAAAATGACATAATTCTTCATTTTAGTTTGAGATTTCAGATCGATATAAATGGTCATTGGATTATCTACCACCGATTATTTTGATTATTATGTGATAAATTTCAATTAAATTGAAGGTATTATTGTCAAATCAACCTCTCCCATTGAACTGGTGGTTTCTTCAATTTAATTGAAAATTTTCATAAAATGATTAACAGTTAACAATCTTAGAGACCACTTCTATCGATTTTAAATTTCAGAAACCAAAATGAGAAGTTACGACAATCTCAAATACTATTTTAGCTAAAAGCCTTATTCATCATCTTAAAGGTTATGTTTGCTAGGAACTTTCTCTTCAACACAGGCTCAAACTCTCCCCTCTCCATAATTTTGATGAAATTATTTAAGGAAATTTTATTTAAACCCATCTAACCTATTTCTACACCCAACTTAAATTTTAAATGTTAATTGTCTATTTTATCCTATTGCATAATTACTATTAAGTACAAAATGAAATTAATAATAAAACTCAAATTTATCAATAAACTCAAACACTATAATTAAACCCTATGATCACTCTTTATTTATCCTACGTTCATTCTAGCTAAAACTCTAATAGCTCTCATAGAGAAAAATAAGTTTTTTTATTGATGGATGGTGATTTTGAAGTTTTAAATCCTCCAACCAAAGTATGACTCAATTTATGAAATTTTTATTCGTTTGATTTCAATTTATGAATTGGTCAACCATGAGTTGCAAATAGAAAACCATGATCTGACTTCGATACGATCAACAATTTCAAACTTGTGATGACATTCTCCCTTATGTTGAAGAACTCAACATTCCAAAAAGGTGCATGGAGTCACTTGCCACAAAAGCATCCACTGATCCTAATTTATTTGGGTGGCCTGTCAAGGAGCATGGCGGCCCCATGTAAAGTCTTGGTGGGAGTGTCCTGTGGAATGGAATAACCAAAGAAATCAAGTTCAGATTGGTGGTACGAATTCCAGACCAGTTCCTTGCCATGGAACAAATTACAGGAGGAGCTTCCTCCCATCAAATTTAGCTTCTAAAAATCAAATGGGTGTAAAAATAAATTTACATATTGAATTGGGTATATGAGGGTATATTATGTATTAAATTTGAGTTTAAAGAGATACTAATAGTTTAGTTAAAAATTAAATGGGTGTAAAGAGTAAGTTGAGTGTAGAAATAGATTAGATGAATTTAAATAAAATTTCTCAATTATTTATCGTTTGTAAAAACTCATGTTTGTAAGTATTTCTCTGTTTATTCTTGTACCTTGATAATTCAAATTGACAAACGGGATTAATGAATGACGGTACTATACCAGAAAGGCTGTTGTAAATTCAACAATCTGTGACAAAAAGGTAGGCACCCTAATAATTTCCACACAGACGCAGAGAAAATGCAGTCACCTACTTTCCGGAAAAGGATCCTCGTTGGATTTTTTTCTTAGGAATTCTAAGGAGTTTGTGTGATTGGAATTATTCATCGTGCATTGTGCAGTAAAAAATTATTTTAAAATTTAAAATTTAAAATTATATATAAATAGTACATAAAGAAAACTTACTGCACGATATACGATGAACAGTCATGATCACGGAATCTCTAGGATTCCCAAGATCCTCGTCGGATTCTTTTCTCTACTTTCCATCGAAGCTCGTTTCTTCATGTCTTCAAACGTCGAGATAACCAGATGACGGAATCTTACTGGAACTTTTAACCTCTGCAGCTCTGCTGCTTTAGCATGAAAAGAGGACCAGTCCATTTGAACTTATTTCCATCCCAAAACTAAAAGGTTGTTTGTACATTGTCATCACTGATCATGAAACCATAGCTTCAAAATGCTATGGTACTGGTTTTGAGCCTCAGAATGCTTCAAAATTAAGCACCTTTGGTACTGGTTTTGTACTGACGTGCTTTTATAAAAAATGGGTATAAAAAAAGTTAAGCTCAAAAAGGTGTTTGGCAGACACTTAAAAACAACTTATTTTCACAGTTTTAGGCGGAAAAAAAAAACTAAAAACGTGAAGTAACAAAAATGAGTTTATTTTCACATCATAGCAGAAACAGTTTTTTTCAAAGTACAGAAATACCAAACCAGCCCTTACAATCCACAATTCAAATGTAGTATTTTTTCACTCTGTTCCATATGAATCGCGAAATTTTGAATGGATCACATTACATTACCTCACTAGGAAAAAAAAGGAGAAGAATCACATAAAAGAACGCATCCGAGGCCTAGTTAGAGACTGTGCTCCATCCACAAATATTGTTGTGCCTGTCATGTACCGTGACCCATCGCTGATTAAATATATGACAGTTGAAGCCAGATCATTTTTAACATCAAGCCATCTCCCCAATGGAGCTGCCTCCATCACCTGCTTCTTTGCTCTCTCTATTCCCACAGAAATTGGAAATTCGTCTTGTAGATGCAAACCACGGGCAATAGCATTGACCCTAATCTGGTATCGTCCAATCTCCAGGGCTGACGTCTGAAAATAGCAACAGGAGAAATTTTCAGAATATTCAACTAAAATGAAACATAAAAAGTAAAAGTACAGTGTACTATGAGTTGAGATATGCAACAAGCAGTTCAAAATGCACTAAAGTTTTGGAGGTATGCAACAGAGGCATCCTAAATTGAACTTGCAACCTCAAAATACAATAACAACGTTGTAAAAACCGTTCAACGCTTATGCCTTTGGTGTGTAAATTGTAAAGTTGGATTAGGAGATGCCAAAACAACGACACCTTACAAGGTTGTCCCAATGATGATACACCTAAAAGTGTAGAACTGATATGAAGAACAATGACAGAAGTTCAAGTACATCAAAAGCCCTACAGTCTACAAAGTACTAGCAGCTTCTTGACTGATCAAAACTTTAGGAGTATGCTCACAAACTCAATGAGACTTCTCCTCATCGATGTGGCAACTTATATTTCTCTACTTGTACCCTATTATATCTCTCTTGAATTGACCCAACACCATCCAACACATAAGCAATTGTTCTGTTAGCTAACCATCCCACAATAAGACGTGACAAAAAATCAATCATGATCATGAGACATATCAGTGTATCTCCTTAAAAATTAATTTGATTCTGGTTATGTCGAGCCACCTAATGAGAGATCAATCACATAAAACCCTGTAAAACCAAGGTTGCAAATTTGGTTTTCGTATACAGATATGAATGGTTGGGATAGTTTTGACTCCTGACTGATACTATAAAAGTTCATTTTCCAAATTACTCAGAAAACATATGCGCAGTAGATATATCAGAGTGTATGTGCACGAACGAATCCAATAAACATACCCTAGCTAACTGCTGAAGGCCTGCCGAACATGCACTATAAGCAGCAGCTCCTGGATAAAGCCCTCTTTCGGCTCCAATTATCGAGGTCAAGAACACGATTGAACCTCCTGACTTGTAATCTCGCATTCTTCTGCCAACAGCGTTTAACAGAAACCATGCAGACATAAAGTTAATCTTCATTATCTTTTTGAATTCACCTTCAGCTAATTGCAGCTGGTCTTGCATTTTTCCTGTTAAAAAAACCAGTAATGATCGCTCTGCTTAGGTTCAATTAATCTGCAACAAACTGTGCATATATGCACATGACAAAAAAGAGGCTAAACACGAGATGGTGAAGAACGTCCGTATATTAAAAAATGTGTTAAACATGTTTTAACACGGGATCAACAGATTTCCAAGAAAAAATTGAAAATCTTCCCCCAAAAAGTTACTGTCATGTTTGTCAAACTTACAAAAGGTCAATTCCACATCAGCATTTTTTGCCGCACTATAGTGATCCCATGGCCACACCAAGTTCCACTTGCTAAATAACTAATCAGATGTATATGTTCATATTTTATAATACTAATACTTCCAAACTATACCAAGGGAGCCACAAAGAATCAAAAAGATGAATAAAGATGCCAAATTGTGACAATTTTTTATTAACACTTTACAGGAATGGAGTCTCAAGTATTACTCCTCGCCTCGTTTGGCACACATTATTGATTTGGATTGGATAACTCACTAAATTCAATGTTCTTTGAAAGGAAAATCATCTTTCAAATTATCTCCGACCGAGAGAAAATGGATTGGAGCAGTCTTGAAGGAAACTTTTACCTTCGTAAGTATAGCAATGCACAAATGCATCCAAATTGCCCAAGATGCTGCATGCCTTCTCCACCGCCTCATCAAAAATTCCCTCCGTCTCGTCCTCCATGTCCACGTCCACCACCTCCACCGGCGCCACCGCACCCTCCAGTGAGCCCGTTATTTTCTGCACAATACCCCGTAGGCAGCTCTCCTTCCCCATCAACACCAACCTGCTTATTCATAACACAAACAAACAAACAAACAAACCAAAAAATCAAATCTTTAATACACAGAACAGAATAAATCTCAAAACCTATTTGTCAGATTAATCACAAAATGCACCCAAATGGAATCCGACCCAGAAAACCCGAAATTCAAAATTTCACATTTGATTCAGCCCACGGAGATTTAATCACCTGCAGCCGCGTTGGGCCAGAGAGAAGGAGATGCTCTGTGAAATCTCGTCACCATTGGAGGTGAGCAGGACTTTCTTCGCAGGAGGACTCCCCATTTGTTGGTTGAGATAATTAAGGATGAGGTTGCTGTGCCGACACTCTTATATACTAAACAGAATTGAATTAAAAAGAGGTTGAAGTAAACTGAAAATAATTAAAATAGGTTTGGAGTAAACTGAAATAATAAAAAACGGTTGGAGTGTAATAAGAAGATGTGAAAAACGAGCGGAGTTAGATTCTTGGAGGACGCTGAAAGCGGAAGAAGATGGATATTATTATTAAATATTTATTCTTTGTTTCTGCAACGGCTGCAATTTCAGCGCTGTCGTGCAGATTTATATCCAAATCAAAACACAGATGTTTAAAAATTAATCCAACGGTTGTAATTATTATAATTTTTAAAGGGTTTTATGTTTGTAACCATTAGATTAAATTTCAACGGTCCAGATCTTTTACTCAGGAGACTCAGCCTCCTAAGCTCAAAAGGGAATCCGATTTCAAACCTGTAGATTGTGATGGTATTGGCTACGCAATGTTAAAAACCGCTTCGTACTTTCCACTTGTATGACCGACGTATAATATACTAACTCATCCTTCTTTTTTTGGGACAAAATATTAACTTTTCATATGCCGCTGTTGATGGTTGACTAGTTAACTTCTTCTGACTTTAAAAAAATATGTAATGAAAAACACTTTATAAAGTTTTAACAAAGGCAAAAACAATGGAGCGATAACTATATTATAAATATATTGTATGTGGATGCGGTGATAATATTGTAATTAAATTGAAGTTTGGTGATACCGACAACTATTTATTCACAAATTACCTAAAACTATGTTTTCATAGATATTCGCTTCAAAACCATATCGTTCATGGTGTATCTTCGTTAGGGATAAAAACATCAAATAAACATCATTGACTGAATATGGGATAAAAACCCTAACAGTACCGTACCAAAATATGTAAGGTTCGTACCTAATATTCATAAATAAATGAGTCAGTATGTGAGAAGTTTTAAGTTCAAATTTTGAAAATGACAAATTTAATTACCTAATCAATAAATAACAACACCTAACCATTAGCTTATTGTTTCCATTCTTTGGTCTATATTACCTAATGGTCAAATATTTATTTTCTGCATGCACCACAAATACAAATTTCCAATCAAATATAGACACGTGGCGAAGTGGGATTTTGTGGTGGTAAGTTCGTGGTGTTTGTTTGGTGGTGGTGATGGTGGTCGTTGTGACCGAACTGGTTTTCAAGCAGTCGTTAGATGTATGGAAGTTGCATTGAAACTTTCTGTGAAGGTTTGTTGAAGATGACCTTGACCTTTTGACCCAACTGACCCAAGAATCAGACGGGCTTTCGGTCAAACGATAGCATTCGCAAATTACTAGGTAAGTGCTCAATAGCAACAATTTATACGTAAATTTCTCTCTTGATTTTGACTCAAGCACTATTTCATTTGGTGACATCCAATTAAATTTCTTATTAGCAAAGGAGGTTATGAATTCAACTATTATATTATGAAAAGGAACTCAAATCTTATGAAAGATAGTGGTTGTACGAATAGAAAAGAGTAGACTTCTTTTGCACAAATACGTGGGATTTACGACGAAAATAATAAAATTTTCAATATTATTGTCAGATGGCCGTATATAACACTATTAATTAGCGTGTCCTAATATAAATTAACGCATATGGTTGATACAAAATATAATTAGAATATAGTACTAGTACATAAATTCACGTGCTATTACATAAATTAATAAATGATAACATAGAGCTTATTTATAAGTACTTTTTAAAATGACTAAAAACACTTTTAAAGAACATATTTCTGGATTTTAAAAACACTTAAAGTGCTTCCTACAAGAAGCACCAGTTATGTACTTATTGTAGGAAACACTGTAAATATTATTTTTTTCTATGATTTACTTGCATTTTTAGTAGAAATTATTTTCAAAAATATTTTTACAAAAAAAAATTTCAGTCATTTTAGAAACCGTTCTAAACGAGCCCATGATGAGGTGTTAGGTCATACTGAAAAAATTATATATAAAAAAGGGCTAGACAAAAGAAGATTTTTGAACTTCCGGCAACTTCAAGCCAATTGGAGGAAAAAGAAGAAAACAAAGGATTTGACTTAGATCTAATTGACATATAACTAAACAAATTTGTAATTGACATTACATTATTAGGACAATATTTTGTTCAGAATTCACATTCATGTTTTTTTTTTTTTTTGAGTCCAGTCATTCAAATTGATACGCGTTTGTATGCAAGCGTGCTTCTTGCCCAGCTACTTCTACGTATGTAATATTAGCATAACCAAACAGAAAAAGAGAGTAAAACATGAAAGGCTAGGTCAAAGAAAAAGAGTGACAACAATCCATTTCTTGTTTTCTATTCTACTCCATTTTTATTTTCAGTTGCCTCCGGATTCCTTTCCACCAAATTCACCTAGTTCGGGATCTGGACCGTTGAAATTTGATTCAACGGCTATAAACAGGGGGTCACTTTAAAAGTTATAATAACTGTAGTCGTTGGATCAAAATCCAACAGCCTGGATCTCTGATTAGGTGAATTTGGTGGCAAGGGATCCTCCCAGTTGCCCAACCCCTACCCCTTTTTTTTTTAATTTTTTAATACTAGTGTTTTTTTATATTAATTCATCTACACTATAATTAAGAAGAAAAATTCAATTTGAATATGGTAAAAGAGCACATTGTTATAGTCGATATGTTTAAACACATGTATGTGTTACTGATGCGAGAATTATACGCACACAAATTAAACCCTCTTTTTGTCAAATTGTAGTAAAGATGTAAGTAGGGATCGTTCTTAACCGGGGATTAGGAGGGATTGCTAAACACTTGGAAACTGACTTAAAAACTCAAAAACAAAGTTTAAAACACTAAACTTGACTCAAAGAATGCAAAACTAAACACTTAAAACACTAAAACAAACCAAAAGACTCAAACATCACCCAAAACACTCAAAACTGCCTTAAAAACACTTTCTGGGCAGTTTTGAGCACTTTGGTGAATTTGGACGAATTTGTATAACAAATTGAATCAAAACACTTATAAACACAAACTAAAACACTTTCTAACTAATTTGGACATTAAAGTAAAGGGGGATTGAGTTTTTGACGAAATTAACTAAAATGCACAGATTGTATTTAAAAACAGATTGTAAAGATGAATGTGATGGAATTGAATGGATGAGATGGCTAGCTAAGGGGTTCATCTCCACACATGTTACACTTGCATAATAAAAAGATTTCCAATTGCATTTCAATAAACCATGAATTCTCAACGCCCCGGGTTAATTAGGTCCGCTTAAATTAACCGTCAAGTTTTCCTTAAGTTAATGAATTGGATGATTGCATACGACAACCCAAAGCATTCCTCACAAGTTCCCTACATGAATTGCATAATAGAGAAACAAGCAAGAATCATTAAGCAACATGAAAACTATAAGTGTTGACGAGGCATTCGTTACTATGATTGCATGAAACTTATGCCAAGAATTCGTTTAACGCGATTGTTTATAAGCAACCTCCACTACTTGTGAATATAAGTTCGTAACTATTAGGTGAAACTCACTTATATTCTAGCGTCATATTCATGCATGAAAATTAAGCGTATACTCTCAATAAACATACATAAATAAGTTATCAATCAAACAGTTAAACAAATTGAATCCACAACTTATGAAACGCAATTAGAAGTAATCAAATCAAAATGCAAGCATAAACATATATTTCGAATCCCCCCCTAGCCAAGGGGCGGTTTAGTTCCTCATACGTACAAAACAAAGAGAATTGAAATTAAACATTGGAATCGAGGAAAAGAAACACCTAAACATTCCAACAACTCAAACTTGAATTGTATGAACGTTTAGGCACTCTTCTCCTCCTCTTCGTTGTAGCACAAGGTCTAAGGATAGGTTTGGAGGGATGGGGAGTTATGGATGGTGTAGAATGATGTGTTTAGGATAGGGATGGATGTAGGGGACCTCAAGGCTTCTTTTTGGGCAGAAAATATGAAGAATGGTGAAGTATGGATGTGTTATAGAGAGGGGATGAATTTCTGGCGTGAATGGTGAATGAATTGTGTATGAATGGGAATGAATGAATTGTGGCTGCAATGGATGCTTATTTATAGGTGAAAAGGAGGGAATATGACAGCTAGGAACTTGGTGGAAATCTGAAATGGTGATGGGAGATGCATGTGGCTGATTTATGCATGTGATTAAAGGGTAATGACAGCTAGGTTATGATGATGAATGCATGTGCAAAGTTGGATGAATGATTATGGGTGCATGTGGCTGATTTATGGTGCAATGATGAAAGGCAAAGTGCATGTGGCTGATTTGTGAAGGGAATGCATGTGGAATGAATGTGTGAATGATGGCAGATTGTGTATGTGAATGATTAGGGTGAATGTGCATGTGCTTTGACAGCTAGGTTGAATAAATTAAAGGGAGTGCATGTGGCTTGGCTGGAATGATTGGAATGCAATCTGAAATGGGATGTGTTGGTGTGAATTTCTGGTACAAAGGGCCTCCTTTGGTCTTCAATTTCGTCCATCTACTTGGCTTCAAGTATAGCCAATCCATTTAACGCCCCAAACTACTCCAAAATGCACCAAAATGCACCATTTTGCATACTTTGCCCTTAGAACCTGAAAACACACAAAAGAAGCATAAAGGACTAAAATAACTAATGAAACATAACGTAAATGCACGAGAACAAGCCATTTAAGTCGCATGAATATGCTCCTATCAAATACCCCCACACTTATCTTTTGCTAGTCCTCGAGCAAAACAGAAAGAAAAACAAAACAAAACGAAACGAAACAAAACAAGTAAAACACAACCTAAACCTTCTAACAATCGTCTCAGGGATTTCCAATGCACATGACATGTTAAAAATCATCATTCTCACAGATTTTAGTCATCTTCACACTTAAGTACATTCTTAATCATAGTCACCACATACTATTTCACAATTAAGCATTTAAAACCATGTTTTGAATGTAGTAACATGCCTTAGAGAATTTGCTCAATTCCTTACAAGATATGCACTCGATTTTCACTCAGATTTTCTAACTACACACCCTAATCTAGTCATTTGTGAGAAGATTAATGAAAACGAACACTCACATATATATATCACAAAGAGAGCAATTTCTGGAGTTAATAAGCATGTTTAGATATGATCTCATGAATGGAATGCTACTACTTAGACGCGAGAACCAGTGACTCCATAAGCTCATATCAATTCCAAACTCCACATTTTGAAACACATAACACTCAAGATAGAAGTCAAAGGGTTGTAACGGGGCTAGGGTATTGGCTAACAATGAAAGGTGAAGGATAAACAAACATTCTTAAAGCAATAGTGAGCAAAGTATTGAATTAGGCACTTAGAATTCCCTTAAGAACGCAGAAGTCAACTTTGAACACCCAAGGGAAAATCACACAAAACTTAGGGCCATATTCAACTTTTTGGACCCTTTCTTCAACCATCAACGCTCGTGAGTTCATTCTAACTTATTTTCACTCTTTTTTTTTTTTTTTTTTTTTTTTTTTTCTTCTTCTTTTCTTTTTTTTTTTTTTTTGAATCTCAAAACATACATATAAACGTAAGAACAAACTTTTACTCCCCCACACTCATTTTCTTGCATAATGTAACTCAAAAGGAATTCATTTAAGTCATGCTCACTATACTTTAAGAACAAGGGTATAGGAAAGTCCTACTCTAGGCTAGGTGAGGAAAATGTGGGTAAACAAAGAATAAAGGCTAAACAAGGCTCAACGGGGTTAAAACTTACAACATATATGAAATATGGGAAGTAAGGCTATTTGGCTATGGTGGTGGTTACACAACTTCATCTTGATATGTGTTATGCAATTCAATGTCATGCTTTGAATGAAACGGATATAAGTTCTAGCATTTAGTTCTATCATGATATAATTGCATTCTAAGTAGCAACCAAGCAAGGAATAATGAGATCATGCAACAACTTTAGAAAACAAAGAATCACAGATTATAACTCTCCAAAGAAGGTAATGGCTCGAGTCTCACAGGGTTGTAGCGTTTGTTTGAGTTCCTTCCTTCAAGCATGTTACAAAAACGAATTTTTCTTTTATGATTGCATGTGAAGTCATACATTATAACCATAACCAAGCATATACCAAGAGTAAATCAAACTTTTCTCTATGTTTATAACTCTTTTTAACAGTCATGCAATTACAAACCAAATCCTTATCATTGTGTTGGAAGGTATCCTAAGACACAAACACACAAAAACGACTTAAAACACTCTTTTTAGGCTTTTCAAAACATGTTTTTCAAATTTTTATGTGATTTTCGGAGTTATAAAACAAAACATACTAAAACACTCTAAAACATCTTAAAAACACCTTAAAACAGCAAGGAACAACATTTGAAGTTATGGGTGATAAAATCCCACGAATTTGCATCAAATATACTTAGTTACCCCCCCACACTTAAATCAAACATTGTCCTCAATGTTTTAAGCATAGATTCACACAAAACATAAGTAAACACACAAAAAGCAACTAAACATACTAAACATGGCAGAATGTAGTTAACAAAGAGAAGAGTTTAGAGACGCAAATCTGGTTATATAGTGTAAATTCCATCTTCTCCTTGGTAATTGCATTGAGGCTTGGATCTTTGTGATTCCACAGGCTTACTCTTGAACTGCGCTGCTCCCATCGTTGATTTTCCTTTGTGCTACTCTTGAACTGGGCAGCAGGCTTCCTTTGGTCTCCCCCGAAGGTCTGAGCTTCATTCTCTTATCTGTTTCTTTGTTCAATCTCTCCAATTCGTATTGAAGAGGGTTAGAGGATAGCTCAGCAAAGCTAGGTAAGCAACCAGGGAATAGAGTCTAGATAGACTCCAAGTGCCGGCTGATTGCTTCTTTCACTTTGCCATGCAAGTAATAACAAAGACAAAGGAAAAGACAGGGAAAGAGCATGATATGAGATACCTTTGCTTTTGACCTTGATGATATGAGATACCTTTGCTTTTGAAGAAGCGGTGAATGAATCAGCACATGTATTTGTTGTGCTGCTTCCTCCTGGGTCATCTGTACTCCAGGCATCTGGTATCATCTTTGGGGAAGAAGAAAGAATTGAGTGTTTCGAAAGGCTTTGCTGGGAGTGCGCCCTCAGAGGTGAGGAAGAGTCGGGCATTTTCTTCAGGTTTGCCTTGCCATAAAAGATGAAAGTCGACAAATATAGGGATTTCCCAATAGCAAGTGGTGGTACTGTTCTTTTACCCTTGTCGACAAACGTTTTGATCCCGCAAATCCAGCTTTTTGAAATAGTGACGACTCTTCGATCTTTGAAGACGCCTCTTCGATTTCTGAGCAGGCGCTTTCTGAAAAGCAGAGAAAGCGTCGCCGAACTTTGCGCTTGTCGGCTAAAGACGTGTAGTTGTGATGGTGGCCTCCACGTGTCGAACGCGTTTTCTGAAAAAGCCGAGGGAGCGTCGCCGAACTTTACGCCTCAAATTCCGGCTTTTTGAATCGGTGGACGCGTTGCCTTGGCTTTTTATAGAGCTATCGATCACTGCCAACTTACACACTCTGAAGATTTCCCATTCTTGATACTCGTCTCCGGCCCTTTTGAAAATTTACTCCGTCCACCCCTTCTCTTTGAACACTTTTGAAAAATGGCAAACCCATCGAACCTTAGCTTAGAATTGAGTCTCCGCAGTGATACGGGCGTGCCGCGTCAAGGTAACGTATGGCGCCCTTCTTTCTTATCTTCTAACGGTCCTCTTACAGGTGAAGACTCCGTGATGCAGGACGCCACAACAGCTACGATAGTAGCTCGGAACCTCCTCACTCCCAGAGATAGTCAGCTGCTTTCAGGACGGTCCGATGAGTTGGCCGTTCAAGAGTCCCTGGCTCTCAGCGTTCAGTGCGCAGGCTCTGTGTCCAACATGGGCCAACGCCTCCTTGCTCGCTCCCGTCAGGTTGAATCTTTGATGGCGGAGGTGGAGAACCTGAAACAAGAGATCAAACAACTTAAGTACGAGAATAGAACTTTGCATGTGCTTGCCAATAACTATTCGTCGGGCATGAAGAGGAAGCTTGATGAGATGCAAGAATCTCAAGGTCGGATGCAAAGTGACCGTCAACGGCTTGCGTCTTTCTTCCAGGGGCACCTTTTTCCTGGGTCATCCAGCGTTCCGCCAAGTATTGGGGCCTGGAATGCTCTATATCCGATGCCTCCCGCTCCTATGTCTCTCGCTCCGATGCCTCTTGCTCCGATGCCTCCTACTTCGATGCCTCCTGCTTCGATGACTTCCGCTTCTAGAGTTTTGCCTCGTGGTGGGTCTTCACGCAAACAAAAACAAAAACAACCTTTGTGAAGCTCCATTTGTTAGATACATTTGTAATTTCTCGAAAATTAATGAAAAAGCTTTGTTTTATTCACTGTATTGGGTTGCCTCCCAAGTAGCGCTTTCTTTAACGTCTTGCAGCCGGACGAAGAACACAATCATGCCTTAATGGAACCCACGGCATGGAGTTGATCATTGAATGGATGATGATACTTGAAATGTTCCGGCAATGGTTGAATTTCAAGAGTGGGTGCTCTAATCATTGACATCAACAACATATTAGTCAAAAACGACTTTGGATTTTGAGTTGGTGGCTTACCTACATGCTCCAATAAGAACTTAAGTACATCGTCCACGAAATGCTTCTCAAAACATTCAAGAATTGGATCTTTGTATGGAGTGGAATAGAGATCTGTCCTAAGATCCATGTAAACTCTTTCACCAAATTGGATTTGAGTAGGTGCCTGCAATGAAGAATGTAACACACGATTAATTGAAGTGGGAATTGGAATTTGAGTTGGTGGCTTACCTATGGGCTGCAATATTGGCTCTAAAGTTGCAGCACATTCAACAAATGCACAAGGGATGTTTTCATTCAGATTGGACATTCTGAAGGTTGTGGCTGTGTGATCCACTCCAATTTCCTCCTTGATGAATTCAAGATGCTCCTCAACCACTTTTTCCTCGTGAATTGTTGGAAAGGTGTCCAAGATGTCTTTCTTCCCCTCATCTTTCATGGATTGCATGATCCTGCCAGGGAAGGGTGCATTTGGGGGAACAAAGTTAGAAATAATTAAATTTGGAACAACCTTACTTGAATGGGGTGGTGTAGGAATATTGGGAGGTTGCGGCAAGGGTTGTTCTTCCCTTGCCGTGCCTTGTGCATCCTCCTCCTCTTCGAGCAGTAGCAATTCATCCATGGGCTCATCTTCAACCATTTGTTCTTGAATTTGTTCCATGCATTCTGCATTCTGCCTAAATTGACTGTTCCACTCAGCCAACTTTTTGCTTGATAGAAATCCTCAATTGGTCGCCAAAATGCGTCTTGTTGAAATGGTTGAGCTTCCCTGCCCTGCTCCACAGAATTCAGTTGTTGAATAACTTCCTTATAATAATTTGATATACCTGAATTTGGATGTGAAGATTGAGGGGAAGGCTGTGGTGGTGCATATGAATCCTCATATGGTTGCCAATATGTTTCTTGGTGAGTCTCCTTAGCTTGATTTTGTGAACCCTGCACCAAAGAGTTTAATTCATTAAGAATTTGATTATAATCTATTGACGAATTTGAGTTTGGTTGGGCATATTGAATATGAGGTGGCTCCCAATATCTTTCTTGTTGAATATTTTGAGGTTCCCACCACATAGAAGTTGAATGATCACTCCAATCCGAATTGTAAGTATTGGAAAACACGTTATTCCTTGATTGAAGATCAACTATATCAACGTTTTGCATTTGGGACCTTTCCATGAGCTGTGACAAAAGATAAGCATTATCAAGTGCCATGTTGTGCTTCTAAAATCAACAAAATAAAACTAAAAATATATACACACAAACGAAAATAAAACAATCCAAGAGATTAGCAAAGTTGCTAATCCCCGGCAACGGCGCCAAAATTTGATGCGAGAATTATACGCACACAAATTAAACCCTCTTTTTGTCAAATTGTAGTAAAGATGTAAGTAGGGATCGTTCTTAACCGGGGATTAGGAGGGATTGCTAAACACTTGGAAACTGACTTAAAAACTCAAAAACAAAGTTTAAAACACTAAACTTGACTCAAAGAATGCAAAACTAAACACTTAAAACACTAAAACAAACCAAAAGACTCAAACATCACCCAAAACACTCAAAACTGCCTTAAAAACACTTTCTGGGCAGTTTTGAGCACTTTGGTGAATTTGGACGAATTTGTATAACAAATTGAATCAAAACACTTATAAACACAAACTAAAACACTTTCTAACTAATTTGGACATTAAAGTAAAGGGGGATTGAGTTTTTGACGAAATTAACTAAAATGCACAGATTGTATTTAAAAACAGATTGTAAAGATGAATGTGATGGAATTGAATGGATGAGATGGCTAGCTAAGGGGTTCATCTCCACACATGTTACACTTGCATAATAAAAAGATTTCCAATTGCATTTCAATAAACCATGAATTCTCAACGCCCCGGGTTAATTAGGTCCGCTTAAATTAACCGTCAAGTTTTCCTTAAGTTAATGAATTGGATGATTGCATACGACAACCCAAAGCATTCCTCACAAGTTCCCTACATGAATTGCATAATAGAGAAACAAGCAAGAATCATTAAGCAACATGAAAACTATAAGTGTTGACGAGGCATTCGTTACTATGATTGCATGAAACTTATGCCAAGAATTCGTTTAACGCGATTGTTTATAAGCAACCTCCACTACTTGTGAATATAAGTTCGTAACTATTAGGTGAAACTCACTTATATTCTAGCGTCATATTCATGCATGAAAATTAAGCGTATACTCTCAATAAACATACATAAATAAGTTATCAATCAAACAGTTAAACAAATTGAATCCACAACTTATGAAACGCAATTAGAAGTAATCAAATCAAAATGCAAGCATAAACATATATTTCGAATCCCCCCCTAGCCAAGGGGCGGTTTAGTTCCTCATACGTACAAAACAAAGAGAATTGAAATTAAACATTGGAATCGAGGAAAAGAAACACCTAAACATTCCAACAACTCAAACTTGAATTGTATGAACGTTTAGGCACTCTTCTCCTCCTCTTCGTTGTAGCACAAGGTCTAAGGATAGGTTTGGAGGGATGGGGAGTTATGGATGGTGTAGAATGATGTGTTTAGGATAGGGATGGATGTAGGGGACCTCAAGGCTTCTTTTTGGGCAGAAAATATGAAGAATGGTGAAGTATGGATGTGTTATAGAGAGGGGATGAATTTCTGGCGTGAATGGTGAATGAATTGTGTATGAATGGGAATGAATGAATTGTGGCTGCAATGGATGCTTATTTATAGGTGAAAAGGAGGGAATATGACAGCTAGGAACTTGGTGGAAATCTGAAATGGTGATGGGAGATGCATGTGGCTGATTTATGCATGTGATTAAAGGGTAATGACAGCTAGGTTATGATGATGAATGCATGTGCAAAGTTGGATGAATGATTATGGGTGCATGTGGCTGATTTATGGTGCAATGATGAAAGGCAAAGTGCATGTGGCTGATTTGTGAAGGGAATGCATGTGGAATGAATGTGTGAATGATGGCAGATTGTGTATGTGAATGATTAGGGTGAATGTGCATGTGCTTTGACAGCTAGGTTGAATAAATTAAAGGGAGTGCATGTGGCTTGGCTGGAATGATTGGAATGCAATCTGAAATGGGATGTGTTGGTGTGAATTTCTGGTACAAAGGGCCTCCTTTGGTCTTCAATTTCGTCCATCTACTTGGCTTCAAGTATAGCCAATCCATTTAACGCCCCAAACTACTCCAAAATGCACCAAAATGCACCATTTTGCATACTTTGCCCTTAGAACCTGAAAACACACAAAAGAAGCATAAAGGACTAAAATAACTAATGAAACATAACGTAAATGCACGAGAACAAGCCATTTAAGTCGCATGAATATGCTCCTATCAGTTACCATTGTGAATAATATTGGCTTCACTACAATTGTGAATAAATTTATGCTTTAAACACTTTGCAGCCAATGTCCAAAACTTTTTGGCTATGACCGGAACTAATCATATTATAAATTATTACATATTTGTAAAAAAAATAATCATGAAATTAGATAATTTAATTATCAAATTGTATGGTTGGTATACCATTTATTTACTTACTCCAATTAATTGACTAAATAACTTTAAATTTATTATAAATAATTGTACATAGTGATTTAAGAATGATTTTAATCGTGAATAAGAAGCGTTATGAGTCGGCGATGGAGTGTTTCAAAGAGGAATTAATTCAGAAATTTGTAAGCCAAGCATTGTTGATTGTTTATTTGCCAATTGGCTTGGGACTGAAAGGCCCCTTTTTAAGTTTCTTCAATGTAAATGATTAAATTATGATCAACAAGTGCGGACTGGCATCAGGTTGGTGAGATACAAATAAATAATTCGAAAATGGTACCATACCCGCATTTTTTTAATTTTGTACTTACCCACATTTAAATGCGGGTAAATGTGGGACAATGCCAACATTTAAATATTGTGCATTCAGGTTCTAGACTTCCAAATTCACTCGTATTTCAAAAAATACACATTAAGGGCCTTTCAATTATTTTTACTATAGATTTCCCCTGTGTCCATCAAATATTTGGTGTAGTGTCTATTAGGCATATGAAACATTAAGGCACCACTCAACATATTGCGTCAAGAACACTTGATGAATTCTCCCGATAGTAATTATCAGATTGCTTCGACATATGTGAATATCTATTGACATGTACGCAATATAATAACACGTCAACAACAAATCCATCGAGTATTAGAAGAAATAAACTTTTTGCGCGTTTTTCGCTATGCTTCTATTACAAATCTCAGACTTTTAACACTGCCCCAACGTCCGAAATCTGGATCCCCTACAGATGACAACCCATTTATGCAAATGCGATGGATTATTATGGTTTCTTCTCTTATCAATAAATCCAAACTCAAACTTAAGGGTACATTGCACAAAATAAAAACTAATTAATTTAGAAATATATAGATAGCAACTCACGACTCGTAAAGCTCTCGCGAGGCTCCTCCAATGTAGTGAATGTTCGAATCTCCATAATCATAAATAGTTTAAATAAAATATGCTATTGTGAAAAAAAAAATAAAATTCAGATATGCAAACTCTCAAGAGCCACAAATTCGGAAGAGGATTTTTGTTCCCCTTTAATTTCTCTTCCTTTTGTTTTACTAAAAAAAAAAAAAAAAAAAATCTTTTTTTTATTTTTATTTTTAATATTTGAACAGTTACAATTAAGTTATGTTAATATTTTATATTAATTTTTTATAACGATAAAAAGATAAAGGAATTGGTTTCGTTCCGAACTTTAATGTCTGGAGCTTAGGAATCAATTTATCTAGGCCGTACAAATTCAATTCAACGGTCCCCATGAACTCATTTTCCTTGCCACCACACAAAACCAACGGCTCTGACTTCTTTTACACACTAATCAACGACCCAGATGATTTGATCTCTAGGCTCCAGACACTAAGTTCTGAAGCGGATCCAATTCTAAGGATAAAAAATAAAGGGTAAATTAAATTTTACCTCCTTGGGTTTGGGTGCAATTGCAACCTTATGCAACATCTTTAAAACATTTCAATCTCATACACAAACTTTTATTTTCTTGCAGTTTCATACATCTGTTAGTTAAACCACTAGTTTTACCGTTAAGTGATGACGTGGCAAATGAATGACCCACATATTTGATGACGTGGAGTATAAAAAATAATTTGTTAATAAAAAAAAGTTTAAACAAAAAATTAAATTAAAACAAAACAAAAAGAGGTCCACCTCCTTCTCCCACCCGAGACCTCCATCACCATTTCTTTCTCTCTCCAATGTCTATACAGAGTTCAAAGATGTGTGCAAAGCTACTGCATTTTCTCCCATTTCTCATCACCCTACTGCCCCCTATCACTTTTCCTTAGATCACGGATGATAAAACCCGACCCGAAATCCGAAACCCAAAACCCAATTGCTTGTTCGAGTTCTGGAGCTCAATTCGAAGGACCAAGTTGGAAACTTTCCCGAAAACCCATAGGGGATTGGAAAATCGTGGCCTTTTCTGAATTGGGTTTTTGGAGATTTCTCTGTTTGACCATTTTTTTGGGAAAGCTCGGGACTTTTTCTTCAGCTGACTTCGCTCTCCTCCGTGTTATTCGGCTGCTAAGTTTGACTGTGAAAAATCCACCACCGCCACCCATCCCATGCAATCACCATGTTAATCTTCCCCCCACAATCCCTGAACACCATTCCTAGATTTTCCAAAATTTTTTTTTTCTAATTCTTTTTCTTCCCCTAATCTCCTTAAAATTTTCTCTTAGTTTTTGCTCTCAATCCAAAAAAAAAAAACCCCATTAAATTTTCTAGATCCGAAGCTGAGTTTGCATCTGAATTAACTTCCCCTTTCGACTGGGTCGTGAGGAGGGGTCGAGATCGAGAGCCCTCTCTGTGCTCATGCCTTTAATCTTAGGTGCAGCCACCTCTACCGCGACACCCGACTGGAAGACCCATGGAGAAAACCCTAAAAGACGAACCTCGCAGGAAGGAATCGGCCTCATCAACTCGTGGTGGTGAACGAAAGATATTCGGACCTAGACTCGTTGCTGCAGCGGTTGGGTGGCAAGGACGATCGTCGCCGGTGTCGAATGAGTCAATCAACGCCGTGCCGTGTGTCAAGATTTGGGAATCATATATTTGGTTTCAAATTATTGGTCGTGCAAATTTCAACTTTGATAATCTGGAACTATTAGGGATTAAGAGGGGGAGATTTAAGAGGGGGAGGATTGACATAGTTGTACGGGATGGGTGGTGGTGGTGGAGAAAGAAGGAGATGGTGATGGAGGTCTCGGGTGGGAGAAGGGGGTGGGCCCCTTTTTGTTTTGTTTAAATTGTTTTTTGTTAACAAATTATTTTTTTATACGCCACGTTATCAAATATGTAGGTCATGCATTTGCCACGTCATCATTTAACGGTCAAACTAATGGTTTAATTAACGGATGTATGAAATTGCAATAAAATAAAATTTTGTGTATGAAATTGAAATGTTTTGAAGATGTTGTATGAGATTGCAATTGCACCCAAATCCGAGGGGGTAAAATGTAATTTACCCAAAAACAAATTGTGAGAGGAAGAAAGCAAAGGTGATAGGAACAGGACGAAGGAATCTTGCTTCCACAAATCCACCTACCCAAAACGCTTCAGAGCGCAAATCCAACGGTATTGTGCTCCATTTGTGTTCGACTGAATTTGACAAACCCCACAACCCTCCATTAATTGTCCACTCTCACAAACACATGGCGAGCTCCTCCATCGTCGCCTTCAACCCCCTAACAGGGCGGAAAGCGCACCAACCAGCAGCCGGATTCCCGCCTAAATCACGTCCAAGGCAAGTATCAAGTCCAAATTTTGGGAGTGTGAATTTTCGAAAACCCCAATCTGTAGTTTTAACTGATTGCGTATCAAGATTGATTTGATTATTCTAAAAAAGAATTCAATAGTTTTAACTGATTGCGTAGGTTGGTTTAAGTGGCATCTCATTGGATACAGATCCTCATTCCGTAAGTGGTGGCTACAAACGTCGGCTTGCCTTGGCAATTCAACTAGTAATACCTTAGATGTAAACACAAATGCATACACCAAAATGACAACGTGATATATATTAGATAACACTTCAACCATGTGCTTTGATAAAGTTCAGTCTTATAAATCTGGTTATTGCTTTGGCATGAAATCACTCATACGTGCCAATTGACCTCAATCTCTTCAAAATAGACTTAAGCCAAAGTTCCAGCTGTGCTCTGGCTTCTGGCTTCAAAACTTAGGTTTCTAGGTTTTATCTGGCAAACCATATTGTTTGATTCTTCGTTTTTGTAATTTGGTATTTTGTTTTACTTTTATCTTCTTCTTATTCCTCATTTTTATTTTTTATTTTTTATTTTTTTGCTGATGTTTAACTTTTATTTGATCAGATTGGAAGGCACGTGCAGATGTTGTGAAGCTTCTCAAGCATCTAAAGAAATTCTAAAAAAATCTGTTATGAAAATTGGGATAATGATGAGTGGTTTCTTCTAACATGGGAATACTTTTTATTTTATTTTTAATTTTTAAGTAGGGCATGTTATATTAACCTGGCTGTGAGGTTGCTATAAAAATCAGCGAAATTTATGTTCATATAATTACTAACTTGCCCATATTTTTTAATTGAGTTCAGTTTTGATGAGGGGGTTTGTTGGTCCTAAAAAACTACAAAGCCTAATTGGCGCGCAGACCAAGTAATTAATAAGCTAACTACGTCATTCGGTTGTGTACGGGGCATGCCAACTCGTCGGCCGAGGAGTAAAATGTGTTGATGTTGCATTCGACTGTGGCCGAGGAAGGAACATGCCTCGGCCTTCGGGTTCTAAAGCCTAAAGACAAGGTTGCTAGTTCTGAGAAGCTCAATATCAAATTCAATTTTCAATGCGCCAAATGTTATAACCTGTAACACCTCACTTCGCCGAGATGGCTAATGAGATGGCATCTGCCAATAAGGATTCGAAAATCCTTCTCGACCGAGACTTGGATAGATAACCAGTCAGCCTCGACGCAGTGCTATTTATCCAAACTAAAGGTGCTTCAGGAATGACTGATTCTACAACAACAGTGATGTTTATTCAAACTGAAGATGTCACCGGTTGCCTTCACAATGCTGTTTATCCAAATTGAAGGTGTGTTGGCAGAAAAAGAAAATAAAAAAATCTCCAGATGTTTGAGAGGTTTGCACAGGACAATTTGTGTGTTGAATTGGAAGGGCCCCAAATGTTATCTGCGATCCTGTATTTATAGTAGCTGTCTTTTGCTTGGCACGGCTTGATAGCTTTGTAGAGTCCAATTGTCGCTCTAACTTTGTAGAACATCACTTGACTCAAACTTGTGTCCTATCAACTTAGCTGTCTAATGTCTCCAAGATATGATAAAGGCTATCTCTTAATTTTCCTTGAAAAGATTAAATATATCTTCCCACATGCGTGGCCTGACTAAATGAATGCATCCTATTCCAACCGAAACTTCTCTTTCTCCACTATATTGGTCCAAGTGCAACCATGCATGCATGATAATTAAAATACCATGGTTGATAGTTTTGCATTATTTGCGAAACCACCCTAATCACATCACATCACCTCATTTTGACTAATCCAAAAGGCATATCTACATGTTGATCCTCCAATATTAATTGCATCCTTGTGGTATTGTTCCACGGGGTTCTGCATGCAAGATACGACTCTAATGCTGCACGGCATTTCACATAACCTCTTCTGCATAGAGCTTTACGCGTATCACAACTCTGTACACTTTAAGGATATTTTTCAAGATAATTACTATGATAAAAAAAATTAAAAAAAACAATAGTAATGTTAAGAAAAATCTCTAATCATCCAACGGCCTCGATTATTTCAGTCGATGGTGTAATTTTAGGTCCAAACATTGCCCTCAGTTTCCTTAAATTTCGGCTTGCAAGCCGAATGGTTAAGGAAATTAAGTCTCTCCAACCAATCAAGAGTACTTCGACTGTCCAACCAATCAGGAGTACTTCGACCGTCCAACCTATCAGGAGTACTTCGAGCATCCAACCAATTAGGAGTACTTCGATTGTCCAGCCAATCAGAAGTACTTCAACCGTCTACTTATCAGGCCGAGAGGAACCTATCGCTGTGCACTTGATTCTTAGTAACTTGTCGGGAGAACATGGTCATGGCTTCTTTTGACCAAAGAACAACCCATGGTCAAAGATAAGTGATAAACAATCAGGCCCAATTTTTTTCTCGACCTCCTCGAACAATATGTCCTCCAGCGTGTAGTAAAAATTGGTCACGTCAAGCCGCGGTAGATCTTTCGTGAAAGGCGGGTCGAGGTCAAGAAAAATCTTCAACTCGGCCTACTTATATATATGTATATATATATATATACCTCAACGTGTTGGCCAAGCTCGCCCAAAAAACTTTCGTCTTTCTAATGGCTTCTGACAACTTGGAAGCAAATCATGATTCCTCACGCTACAACATGTCCATAGGCTGAAGCCTATATCTAATTAAATATCCTTCTTTTTCCCTTTTTCACTTCTACCAAAAGAAAATAGTAAAACCACTTTTGTTGAAGAAGAAGTTTGCCATCACCAGGAAAAACTTTGCATGCACGCATCCAAGGGCCTGCAACATTAGCAACCGAACCTACCTGTCCCAATCACTGTCAAGCTGGATGGTAAAACCACTTTTGTTTTCCTTTTTACTAACTAGAGCCAAAATCAATCTTGCTGAGCTCGGCTAAAAAAAAAAAAAAAAATTACCTCGGCCCAGACAACCGAAAGTTGTATATAGTTTTGTATGAGGTCAGGTGAATGAGGTCCTCGTTGCCCCCTATTTTCTTATGCAACATCGGCTCAAATAGCTAGATGGATAAGAATATATAATTTATTCTCTTTTATT
Source organism: Pyrus x bretschneideri (assembly GCF_019419815.1). Taxonomy (NCBI): domain Eukaryota; kingdom Viridiplantae; phylum Streptophyta; class Magnoliopsida; order Rosales; family Rosaceae; genus Pyrus; species Pyrus x bretschneideri. The sequence continues at coordinate 515,020 of NW_025999424.1, read as the reverse complement.
CTTTTTTTTTTTAAAAAAAAAAAACAAAAGAAAACGAAGGTGGCCGAACTATAAAGAGGAGGAGGCCAACGATGTTTTATTCTGAGCTGAGACCTTTTTATATTAAAATTTTCAATGTGATTTTTTACAGGGCCGAATAAAAAATCATTCCCAAATACTTTTGACTTAGCGAAATATTTTTTTATCATCGGCTGCCGAATGTGTTGAACAATTATTATGCCCCCGGGCATAATAATTTCGCCAATTTCGGCTTTCAACTCGAACAACTTAGCCAAACAGGATTTCTCCATACCGGCTTTATCACCAATAATCATATCAATTGGCATAGTTTTGGCGTCTAAAACCATGTCTCCAATTACCATATCAATTGATATGGTTTTATGGTTTGAGATCACTCCTCTGACGAATCATTTTCTAAGTCAATTTTTGGCTCATAAACTTGAATATTTTCTTTTAGGCCTACCACACTTTCAATCTCGACCGAAAAAATAGGTGGCCTTTATTCTTTGATCAAATTAACAATTTTCTTAGATCGATGTCTGATTACGGCCGGAGCGAAAAATTGCCCCTTGTCTTTTCAACCAACCATTCCTCAAATGGAATCGATTTGTAGTCGAAAACGTAAGTAAAATATTCTCCATCTAGCCAGTCATTAAATCGAGCCCTATCTTCGTCTAACCATTGCTCTTGTAGGATAACAAGAGTTTTTATTCTCAACATGTAAGCAAATGACTTTTGCATCTCTCTATGGCCACGAAGAACTTTTTCCACTTCCAAAGATCTTTTTCGTTCCTTATTGTGTTTTTTCAATTCCTTTAGGAGCTCGTACAATCGATTACATTGAGCCAAATTGGAATCTTGATATATCATATGAACTTCGTAGTTTTAGCACTGGGTCCCACCGGGCGTGCCAAAATGTTGGTCCTAAAAAACTACAAAGCCTACATGGTGCGCAGGCCGAGTAATTAATAAGCTAACTACGTCATTCGGTTGTGTGCGGGGTGTGCCAACTCATCGGTTGAGCTTGGCCGAGGAGTAAAATGTGTTGATGTTGCGTTGAGCGCATTGTTGACTTCTTGATCTTGCGACTGCGGCCGAGGAAGGAACACTCCTCAGCCTTCGGGTTCTAGAGCCTAAAGACAAGGCTGCTAGTTCTGCGAAGTTCAATATCAAATTCAGGTTTCAATGTGCCAAATGTAGTAACCTGTAACACCTCACTTCGCCGAGATGGCTAATGAGATGACTTCTACCAATAAGGATTCGAAAATCCTTCTCGACCGAGACTTGGATAGATAATCGGTCGGCCTCGAGGCAATGTTGTTTATCCAAACTGAAGGTGCTCTGGGAACGGCTGATTCTTCCACAACAGTGTTGTTTATCTAAACTGAAGATGTCACCGGTTGCCTTCACAGTGCTGTTTATCCAAACTGAAGGTGTGTTGGCGGAAAAAGAAAATAAAAAAATCTCAAGATGTTTGAGAGGTTTACGCAGGACAATTGTGTGTTGAATTGAAGGGGCCCCCAAATGTTGTTTGCGACCCTGTATTTATAGTAGCTGTCTTTTGCTTGGCACGACTTGATAGCTTTGTAGAGTCTAATTGTCGCTCTAACTTTGTAGAACATCACTTGACTCAAACTTGTGTCCCATCACCTTAGCCGTCCAAGGTCTCCAAGATATGATAAAAGCTATCTCTTAATTTTCCTTGAAAAGATTAAATATATCTTCTCACATGCGTGGCCTGACCAAATGAATGCATTCTATTCCAACCGAAACTTCTCTTTCTCCATGGTTGATAGTTTTGCATTATCTGCGAAACCACCCTGATCCCATCACATCATCTCATTTTGATTAATCCAAAAGGCATATCCACATGTTGATCATCCAATATTAATTGCATCCTTGTGGTATTGTTCCACGTGGTTCTGTATGCAAGATACGACTCTAATGCTGCACGGCATTTCACATAACCTCTTCTGTATGGAGCTTTACGCGTATCACAACTCTGTACACTTTAAGGATATTTTCAAGATAATTACTATGATAAAAAAAATAAATAGTAATGTTAAGAAAAATCTCTAATCATCCGACAGCCTCGATTATTTGAACCGATGATGTAATTTTAGGTCCAAACAGGATTACAATGATAATTTCCTGAAAGTTTTAGTTGACAACCAAAATTTTATTAATAGGATGTGTGGATGTGCATATAGACGTACACACAATTGGTAAAAGTTAAAGCGTAGACGAACAGAAGTTGCCTTTTGAACTGGAGTAAGTTCAATTGGATCTTGCATTAGTTGGAGCATATGTCGCGCGTCCAACAAGGACTAAATTTAAAATTATATAATCCTTAATTAATTAACTTTGATCGAATCATGAAAAGTAATTTAGGGCTGGTTTCATGGTTTTCTAGTGCATAATATAGGGGTTATATATATGCGCGCAAACAGAATTTCCTCTCCGAAGGTCCCATGAAATAGCTAGTTTAGCATAAATATGTAAAATATTGTTCACTATTAACATTTTTTTTTTTAATCTCGACGGTATGAAGAGAATTTTTATTAATTTAAAAAAAAAAATACACCCAGTCAAACATTTATGTCATACATAATGCAGCATTCATATATTATTTTTAACATCAAGCCATCTCCCCAATGTGAATATATGGCTAATCCACCATAGATAAGACCCAAGTAACAGCTAGGAAAAAAAGGGGTGAAGAATCACATAAAAGAACGCATCCGAGGTCTTGTTAGAGACTGTGCCCCATCCACAAATATTGTTGTGCCTGTCATGTACCGTGAATCATCGCTGATTAAATATATGACAGTTGAAGCCAGATCGTTTTTAACATCAAGCCATCTCCCCAATGGAGCTGCCTCCATCACCTGCTTCTTCGCTCTCTCTATTCCCACAGAAATTGGAAATTCGTCTTGTAGATGCAAACCACGGGCAATAGCGTTGACCCTAATCTGGTATCGTCCAATCTCCAGGGCTGACGTCTGAAAATAGCAACAGGAGAAATTTTCAAAATATTCAACTAAAATGAAACGTAAAAAGTAAAAGCGCAGTGTACTATGAGTTGAGATATGCAACAAGCAGTTCAAAATGCACTAAAGTTTTCAAGGTATGCAACTGAGGCATCTTGAATTGAACTTACAATCTCAAAATACAATAACAACGTGGTAAAAACTGTTCAACGCTTATGCCTTTGGTGTGTAAATTGTAATGTTGTATTGGGAGATGCCAAAACAACGACACCTTACAAGGTTGTCCCAATGATGATACACCTAAAAGTGTAGAACTGATATGAAGAAGAACGACAGAAGTTCAAGTACTTCAAAAGCCCTACAGTCTACAAAGTACTAGCAGCTTCTTGACTGATCAAAACTTTAGGACTATGCTCGCAAACTCAATGAGACTTCTCCTCATCCATGTGGCAACTTATATTTCTCTACTGTTACCCTTTTCTATCTTTCTTGAATTGACCCAACACCATCCAACACATAAGCAATTATTCTGCCAGCTAACCATCCCACAATAAGACGTGGTAAAAATCAATCATGATCATGAGACATCTCAATGTATCTCCTTAAAAATTCATTTGATTCTGGTTATGTCGAGCCACCTAATGTGAGATCAATCACATAAAACCCTCCAAGGTTGCAAATTTGGTTTTCGTGTACAGATATGAATGGTTGGGATAGTTTTGACTCCTGACTGATAGTATAAAAGTTCATTTTCCAAATTACTCAGAAAACATATGCAGCAGCAGTTATATCAGAGTGTATGTACACGAATGAATACAATAAACATACCCTAGCTAGCTGCTGAAGGCCTGCAGAACATGCACTATAAGCAGCAGCTCCTGGATAAAGCCCTCTTTCGGCTCCAATTATCGAGGTCAAGAACACGATTGAACCTCCTGACTTGTGATCTCGCATTCTTCTGCCAACAGCGTTTAACAGAAACCACGCAGACATAAAGTTAATCTTCAATATCTTTTTGAATTCACCTTCAGCTAATTGTAGCTGGTCTTGCATTTTTCCTGTTAAAAAAACCAGTAATGATCACTCTGCTTAGGTTCAATTAATCTGCAACAAACTGTACATATGCACATGACGAAAAAGAGGCTAAACACGAGATAGTGAAGAACGTCCGTGTGTATATACAGAAGAAGCCCTTAAGGGAAGGGATCCATTTTTCAAAAAAATGGGAACATCTTCTTGACCATTAGATTTGGTTTTAATGAAATCCCGTGGTTGAGATTCTGTGGCATGTGGTTTAATCTCAACCACAAAATTGCATTAAAGCCAAATCTAAAGGTTAAGATGTGTCCTTATTTTTTTTTTTTAAATGAGGATCATTTCCCTTAGAAAGCCTGTATATATATATATGTATGTATGTATGTATGTATATATGTATATATTCATATTTTATAATCCTAATACTTCCAAACTATACCAAGGGAGAATAAAAAAGATGAATAAAGATGCCAAATTGGAACAATTTCTTATCAACACTTTACAGGAATGTAGTCCCAAGTATTACTCCTCGCCTCGTTTGGCACACATTATTGATTTGGATTGGATGACTCGCTAAATTCAATGTTCTTTGAAGCGAAAATCATCTTTTAAATTATCTCCGACCGAGAGAAATTGGATTAGAGCAGTCATGAAAGAAACTTATACCTTCGTAAGCATAGCAATGCACAAAGGCATCCAAATTGCCCAAGATGTTGCATGCCTTCTCCACCGCCTCATCAAAAGTTCCCTCCCTCTCGTCCTCGATGTCCACGTCCACCACCTCCACCGGCGCCACCGCACCCTCCAGTGAGCCCGTTATTTTCTGCACACTACCCCGTAGGCAGCTCTCCTTCCCCATCAACACCAACCTGCTTATTCAGAACACAAACAAACAAACAAACCAAAAAAATCAAATCTTTCATACACAGAACAGAATAAATCTCAAAACCCATTTGTCAGATTAATCACAAAATGCACCCCAAATGGAATCCGACCCAGAAAACCCGAAATTCAAAATTTCACATTTGATTCAGCCCATGGAGATTTAATCACCTGCAGCCGCGTTGGACCAGAGAGAAGGCGATGCTCTCTGAAATCTCGTCACCATTGGAGGTGAGCAGGACTTTCTTCGCAGGAGGACTCCCCATTTGTTGGCTGATGAGGTTGCTGTGCCGACACTCTTATATACTAAACAGAATTGAATTAACAAGAGGTTGGAGTAAACTGAAAATAATTAAAATAGGTTTGCAGTAAGCTGAAATAATAAAAAAAGTTTGGTGTGTAATAAGATGTGAAAAACGTGCGGAGTTAGATTCTTGGAGGACGCGGGAACCGAGGAAGAAGATGGATATTTTGGGGCACGGGTTCGACAAAAAATTATATGGCCAAAATGCCTCCCAGCCAAAAAAAAATCAAAAGTAGCAAAAAAGAATGCATAAAATAATATAAAAGTAATTTTGTAATTTTAACAGTCCTTTTTTTAATAATTAATTTTTTGATGCAGATTTTTTTTTTCTTTTTTCATAATTAGTACATTGCAATAGACTAACAATAATATGATTCAATTTATTTATTTTTAAACACATTTGAAACATCTTAAGAGGCATGTAATGTTGGTTATAAAAAAAAGTTTTTCACATGCGGATAATAATGTGATTAAATTAATTATCAAATTATTGTTTTTTTTTTTTTAGCAAAACATATTATCTACACTAAGGGGGAGAAGGTGGGTTTAGCCTCACAATGGGCTATCAATAATGTGATTCAATCAATTGTTTATTAAATATTATTTTCTCTATTCTTAATGTAAATTCTATAGAGACCAATTTTATTATGTGAATTCAGCTGCTTTAATTGATTTATGAAGGGTTTCTTCTAGCATGATCTAAAATTATTCATTTATTTCAAATATTTGACTTTCCTTTTGTCAATTTACGCATATAAATACATTTAAAATATGTAAGTCGCGCGTAACACGCCTTGATTCAAAACCATATCGTTCATGGTGTATCTTCGTTAGGGATAAAAACATCAAACAAACATCATTGACTGAATATGGGATGAAAACCGTAACAGTACCATACCAAAATATGTAAAGTTCGGACCTAATATTCATGAATAAATGAGTCAAAATGCGAGAAGGTTTAAGTTCAAATTTTAAAAATGACGAAATTACAATAAATTTATTCTCACTGGCGTAAATCAATAAAGGAATGAAGGTAAATCAATACCGAATCAATAGATAACAACACCAAGCCATTAGCTTATTGTTTCCATTCTTCGGTCTATATTACCTAATGGTCAAATATTTCTTTTCTGCATGCACCACAAATACAAATTTCCAATCAAATATAGACACGTGGCGAAGTAATATTTTGTGGTGGTAAGTTCGTGGTGTTTGTTTGGTGGTGGCGGTGGTTGTGACCGGACTGGTTTTCAAGCAGTCGTAAGATGTATGGAAGCTGCACAGAAACTTTTTGCGAAGGCTTGTTGAAGATGACCTTGACCTTTTGACCCAACTGACCCAAGAATCAGCCGGACTTTCGGTCAAACGATAGCATTCGCAAATTACTAGGTAAGTACTAAATAGCAACAATTTATACATAAATTTCTCTCTTGATTTTGACTCAAGCACTATTTTATTTGGTGACATCCAATTAAATTTCGTATTAGCAAAAGAGGTTATGAATTCAACTCTTATATATTATGAAAAGGAACTCAAATCTTATGAAAGGTAGTGGTTGTACGAATAGAAAAGAATAAACTCCATTTACACAAATACGTAAGATTCTGACGAAAAGAATCAATTTTAAGTGTTATTGCTACAGTGTCATATATATAGTATTACTAATTTGAGTGTTATAATATGAATTAACACACATAGTTGATTCGACGCAAAACTAGAATATAATATCAGTAAACAAATTCATGTACTATGACACAAGTTAATAGATAATAACATGAGACTCGTTTGGAAATGTTTTTAAAATGACTGAAATCATTTTTGGAGAAAATATTTATGGGTTCCAAAAATACTTAAAGTGTTTTATACAAGAAGTGCCAGTTATGTACTTCTTATATGAAGCATTTAAGTGTTTTTTTTTTTTTAGGACACACTTGCATTTTTACTAAAGAGTGGTTCTAAAGATATTTTCACAAAAAAATACTTTCAGCCATTTAAAAAATAGGAGTGAGGATCCTCACCGGATCTTCTTTGTGAGGATCTCGAAGATCTTCAAATCACATCCGTTCATCGTACATTGTGCAGTCAGAAATAATTGTAATTTTTTTAAAATTGAATATAAACAGTACCTAACGAAAACTGACCGCACGATTTATGATGAACGAATGTGATTGAAGGATCCAACAAAGATCCTTTCTCTAAAAATAGGTCCAAACGAGCCCATGATGAGGTGTCAGGTGATACTAAAAAAACGTTACATAAAAAGAGGCTAGACAAAAAGAGAGCGAAACAAATTTGTAATTGACATTACATTATTAGGACAATATTTTTGTTCAGAATTCACATTCATGGTTTTGTTTTTTTTGAGTCCAGTCGTTCACATTGATACGCGTTTGTATGCAAGCGTGCTTCTTGCCCAGCTACTTCTACGTATGTAATATTAGCATCACCAAACAGAAAAAGAGAGCAAAACATGAAAGGCTAGGTCAAAGAATCCATTTCTTGTTTTCTATTCTACTCCATTTTTATTTTCAGTTGCCTAACCCCTACCCCTTTTTTTTAATTTTTTTTAATACAAGTGATTTTTTTTATTAATTCATCTACACTATAATTAAGAAGAAAATTTCAATTTGAATATAGTAAAAGAGCACATTGTTATAGTCGATCTATTTAAACACACGTAGGTGTTACCAATACCATTGTGAATAATATTAGCTTCACTATAATTGTGAATAAATTTCTACTTTAAACACTTTGCAGCCAATGTCCGAAACTTGGTGGTTATGACCAGAACTAGTCATATTATAAATTATTACATCTATGTAAACTTTTTTTTTATAAAATTAGATAATTTAGTTCCAATTAATTGACTGAATAACTTTAATTTTACTATAAATAATTGTACATAGTGAGTTAAGAATGATTTTAATCATGAATAAGAAGCGTTATGAGTCGGCGATGAAGTATTTCGAAAAGGAATTAATTTAGAAATTTGTAAACCAAGCATTGTTGATTGTTTATATGCCAATTGGCTTGGGACTGAAAGGGTTGTTTATTTGCCAATTGGCTTGGGACTGAAAGGCCTTTTTTTAAGTTTCGTCAATGTAAATGATTAAATTATGATCAACAAGTGCGGGCTGGTATCAGGTTAGTGAGACACAAATAAATAATTAGAAAATGGTACCGTACCCGCATTTTTTTAATTTTGTACTTACCCACATTTAAATGCGGGTAAATGTGGGACAATACCAACGTTTAAATATTGGACAAGAAGGCAACACTGATCGATGTGCGCATTCAGATCAAGGTGGTTTTAGACTTTTAAAATCACTTGGGACCTTTCAATGTGTTCATCAAATATATAGGGTAGTGCCTACTAGGCATATGATATATCTTGGCATCACTCAACATGTTGAGTCAAGAATACTCGATAAATTATCTCGATAACACTTATCAAATTGATTCGACATATGTGGATATCTGTTGACAAGTACGCAATATGATGACACGTCAACAATAAGCCCATCAAGTATTAAAAGTAATGTCTCAACGAATAAATTGAAAACTTTTTGTACATTTTCGCTATGTTTCTATCAACTCAAACTTTTAACACTGAAACCTCCAACGTCCGAAATCCAGATCCCCTACAGATGACAACCCATTTATACAAATGCAATGGATTGCTACGGTTTCTTCTCTTATCTATAATTCCAAACTCAAACTTAGGGTACATTATACAAAATAAAAACTAATTAATTTAGAAATATATGGATAGCAACTCACGACTCGTGAAGCTCCCGTGACTCCTCCAATGTAGTGAATATTTGAATCTCCAAAATCATAAATAGTTTAAATAAAATATGCTATTGTGAAAAAAATAATAAAATTCAGATATTCAAACTCTCAAGGACTACAAATTCGAAAGATGATTTTTTTCTCTTTTAATTTCTCTTCTTCTTTTTTAACCAAAAAAAAAAAAGAATCTCTTTTCCTTTTTTTTCTTTTATATTTGAACGGTTATGATTAAGTTGTGTTAATATTTTATATTAATTTTTTATAGAGATAAAAAGATAAAAGAATTGGATCTGTTCCGGACCTTAGTGTTTGGAGCTTAGGAATCAATTCATCTGGGTCGCACAAATTCAATCCAATGGTCCCTATTAACTCATTTTTCTGGTCCACCACATAAAACCAACAATTCTGATTTCTTTTACACATCAATCAACAGTCCAGATGATTTGATCCTAACTCCGAACAAGCGGATCCAATTCTAAAGATAAAAAACAAAAGTGAGAGGAAGAAGGAGAAGGTGATAGGAACAGGAGGAAGGAATCTTACTTCCACAAATCCACCTACCCAAAACGCTTCAGAGCGCAAATCCAACGGTATTGTGCTGCATTTGTGTTCGACTGAATTTGACAAACCCCACAACCCTCCACCGTCCGCTCTCGCAAACACATGGCGAGCTCCTCCGTCGTCGCCTTCAACCCCCTAACAGGGCGGAGAGCGCGCCAAATAGCAGCCGGATTCTCGCCCAAATCACGTCCAAGGCAAGTATCAAGTCCAAATTTTGGGAGTGTGAATTTCCCAAAACCCCAATCTGTAAAATTCAAATGCAACTACTCAAGCTTCGAAGTAAGTTCATCTTACTCCCCAAATTCACAATCCCTAGAACGTAATTTGTTACTTGTTCTGATCACTCAAGTATTCAATATGTAACTTGAAGGTTAGCAATGTCAGCTACCAACCGCCGGGGACTGAGCTCAGCCTCCTCAGTGATGTTAGCCTTTCGCTTCCGGAGAAAAGGTACAAATCTATGGCCTGGTAACCAATTATTAAGTGATTTATTTTTTCATTTTCATAATTAATTTCAGTATTTTGTGGGAATCTATGTGATGCGTGGAGCAGATTTTGCAGTATTAGGCTTAATTTGTGCATTCTGATGTGGCAGCTTTGGCTTAATTTTTGGGCGGAGCGGTAGCGGAAAGACTACTCTTGTGCAGGTTGTGTTTTGATGTTATGTAATGTTCATCTTCTTTTTTAAGCAGTGTATTGTATATGAATTGTTTTTCTTTCCCTTCCAGCTTCTTGCAGGGATGAGCAAACCAACTTCAGGTTCAATTTACATTCAAAAATATGGAAATGATGGCAACCCGGTTCAGTCTCCCGAACCCTTATCAGCCGGAAGAGTTGGCATTGTGTTTCAGTTTCCAGAGAGGTATTGAATATTAGTTACGAAACTAAAAAATTGTTTCCTGTCTCGATTAATCATGATACGAGTTCATAATTACAAAATTGAGCTCCCATATGGGCCCATATCCCTGATTGTTTGCGTCATGTCTGTTCATTTACGATTTTTTTAGTGTTTGATAATATATTATGTCCCTTTTCAAGCTAGGTATTTTGTGGCAGATAATGTGCTCGATGAAGTTACATTTGGGTGGCCAAGGCAAAAGGGTGATCTTCAAATGAAGGAGCATCTTGCTCTGAGACTCCAAAGAGCAATCAATTGGGTACTTGTGCCCTTTCTTAGCATGAACACGTTTTCTTCTACTTATTATGATGTATTTTTTTTTCCATTGATGCTCACTATGATTTGATTATTCTAAAAAAGAATTCATTTGTTTAACTGATTGCGTAGGTTGGTTTAAGTGGCATCTCATTGGATAGAGATCCTCATTCCCTAAGTGGTGGCTACAAACGTCGGCTTGCCTTGGCAATTCAACTAGTAAGAACTTAGATGTAAACACCAATGCATACACCAAAATGACAATGTAACATATATTAGATAACACTTCAACTATTTGCTTTGATAAAGTTCAGTCTTATAAATCAGGTTATTGCTTGGGCATGAAATCACTCATACATGTCAATTGACCTCAATCTCCAGGTGCAAGTCCCTGATTTATTGATACTGGATGAACCTCTTGCCGGTCTTGGTATGGAGATGAATTTAGTTCGTTTGGTTCCTCTTCATTATTTGTCTTCTTATTTGGTTCTTCCTAGCAAGTCGAACTAATGGATACATACTTTTTAAATAATCAGGCATTAAGAATGCCAATTATGCTTTACTTGGGAAACATTTTTACTCTTCAAAATAGACTTAAGCCAAAGTTCCAGTTGTGCTTTGGCTTCTGGCTTCAAAACTTATGGTTCTAGGTTTTATCTGGCAAACCATATTGTTTGTTTCTTCTTCGTTTTCAAATTGTTTAATTTGGTATTTGTTTTTACATTTATCTTTTTTTCTTTTTTTTTTTCTTTTCCTGCTGCTATTTAGATAACTTTTATTTGGTCAGATTGGAAGGCACGTGCAGATGTTGTGAAGCTTCTCAAGCATCTAAAGAAAGAATTGACTATACTAGTTGTCAGCCATGATCTCAAGTATGTCTTTTGGTTACACTGTTGTAACGTTTCATTCTCTATGGTCTTTCTTTGTACATTATTTATTGTTGTTCACTTGTTACATTATCATTATCACTTGGAGCATTGCCTTAACAAACTTGGTGCGTTGCCTTAATGTTTCATTGTTTTTCTTTCTACATTCTTTACTAGTGCTACCCATAATGTATGGACCCATGTGTTTTCATTTTAACAAGGACATGAGATGCTGGATGTGGCTCTGTCAAGTTGAGAAAGTTTCCGCATCTAACGCCTAATATTTTTGTATCAAAAAATGAGGTGTGAGATGTGGCAACTTTATTAACTTTGTGACGGACATTTCTGTCCAGAACTTGAAGAAAAAGTGTGAGCCTGGCATCAAAGTTATAAAACCAGAGAATATAGAGTGTCAGATTTATAATGTGTTCTATTAGTATTTGATGAGCACGTGGATATAATTGTAATTGAAAGCCAGTGGAGTAATTTCAAATTACTTTTACATTACAATATGCTCTTTAAGTTTCCATAACTTGATTATTGTTGCAAATTGCAATGACATACCGAGTCAGTTTAAAGTTCAGTGTATTGGGCGCTGAAGTTTATCTTATTATCAAAAAACTGGTAGTAGTTTCCTTGAAACTTGTATTATCTACCACCTAGATTCATTACTACTTGTCAAAAGTAGTTATAAATGAATTACCTTATCTGGTCTCATGTTATACGCATTTTGTGTTCTCTTTCAGGGAGTTAGCAGCTATAGTGGATCGTTCTTGGAGGATGGAGATGGGTGGGGTTCTTAGGGAAGAGCCCCTACCCATTTAATTCCAGCAATATGCTGCTGCCTCTTGATAAACATTGTATGCTGTGAGGTTTTAATCTTTACTGATATTTACTTTTAACATATTAGTCTTCGACGTGGATTGTTTAGGAATAGGAAAAATATACTTACAAAATGAAAGTGGAATGCGTGAAATAGCACGCACTTGGGTAGAGATTTTTTCATTTTCAGTTCTTTTCCTGGATAGTGGGTGCTTTTGATGACCATTTGTGAAAGCATGGTGTGATATATGTGCCATGTCTATATTCAGGTCACAGGAAGGGAAGGAAAACCCATTTTTCTTTCATTGGCACATTGATGCAGCTCTCACTGACGTCATTGGTGTATCTTTCGCCTTATTTTCTCTGTTATTTATAGTACATAAACCTTGCGTGCAGGTACAGTGAATAGCTATAGTGTTTGGATTCGACTGGCTGCCTTGTTTATCATGTCTAAGCATCTTCTGGACGGAGGAGGCAGCAGGACAAGGTTGATGGCCCTGAATATTAGCATCCTTCATGAGCATCTCTGGAAGTTAATTGATTAGGGAAGGGTAAAGCTGCTGTAGGCTTAGAGACAGAGTCATTAGCCATGCACGCGTACATCTTTGATTGGACCTTTTACAAGTGGGCTCGATCATTCCACAACGCAAACGAAGTACTGAAGGAAAAGTGAGGAGTCCTTGCAGAAAATATATTCATAGATTGTGCATGTAAACCGATTTTTTATTTTCACTTCTAAGCATTGACAACGGAACCACGAAAACAGTGGATAAATACCTTGAAAGAAAGGATGCTTGCTCTGGGACTAAACTGACAGCCGAAGAAGAAGATGAAAAACTTAGATGTTGCGTTTGGTGGTTTTTAACGATCAATGTATGTATCAATGGCGATTGATTTGGTGTTCTAATGAAAAGTTTGTGTGAATTAGCATATGATTTATGCTTTAATTTGGGTGGCCGAGTGGCCGGTGTGACTAAGCCGGAATAAATATTTCAAATTTCTGAGAGCGACTTCTTCAACCCCCGACGGTGCGAGTGTGATTGACATCCGATTGCCTGGTACTTTGTATTCACTTCTCCACATTTCACTGTTTTCGTCATACAAGAGAGTTAAAACATTGGCTCTTTTTTCAGACCACCGGCATATGTATGTATGGCAATTATCCGTCAACTGTTTCGGCACTATCGGCCAAGCAACTGTATAGAATTGGTGATCCTAATTGCAAACTTGCAACCCAAGTAACTGCATTTGTATGTTCTCGCTCGAGTTTCCTAGATTAAATAGAGGACGAATGAAATTATTTTTATACGAAAAGGTTTCCTCACTTTATAAAGCTTTGTTCTTTATATAAATTGATTGGAGTGATGAACCATAGAAAATGAAATTATTTTTATACGAACCTACTCATCTTTTCTGATGAAGTCTGCAATGAATGAAAAAACGCATAGAGCACAGCACCCTTCTGAAGAGATGTCTCCCAACAGTCAACAGTCACATCCCATTCTCATATCTGTTGCGAACATGCATAATCCCACTATATATACATTTATCTGCATGACATTTAAAACACATAAAATATCAAATTCTTCTTCTTCATTCCTAAACCTTCTTACTGAGAGAACCACACAATAATTCGCCAAAAGTCAGTTTTCTGATGCTAGAATTCTAACTTAGATCGTTGAATCCTAATGAGGCAGATGTCTGTAGAACTACAAGCACTGAGTAGGGACGAAATATGTTTCAAGGACATTACGGTACGCAAGTGCGATCTTTGTCTGTTCAATATTATTTCGCATTGTTCATACTCTGTTAATACATTTATTCACATTTATCATTTATTAGCATAATTAAGTTTATCATAGGTTGTCGATATTTATCCAACAAAAGATTAGCAAGAAAAATCCACATTCCCCATAACCTTATTAAAATATGTACTCAAAAAAGACAACATACAATCCATAACAAATGGTGAAATTCAAAGCTTGTTTAAGGATTGATGTGTAAACAAACATATAAGCAGAAAAATGGTTTGACAAACAACCTAATTCACGAGAAATTTTTCAGTGTGATCGGTATAAGGGATGGTACACCACGTGTCATTATACAAATGGTGGGATATGTGTGCTAAAAAGTTAAAAAGTTGAAAGAAATGGAGGATGCTATGCCCAAACTCACACCTGCTGAAAGAAAACTTGGATTAGGTCCTTATGAAGTGTGTGGAAAAGAAAAGGACCACACGACTGAAGAATGCCCATACCTGGAAATTATCCCAAAAGGAGAGGAGGGAAATGTGTGTGAAAAGTACGCAGTAGTCAGTAAGGGGTGTGGTTTGTAGGGTGGTCACCCTGGGAAGGGCTGGACAGGATGCGCTGTTCTCAAGTATTGTCCTCGTTGTTTTGTTGTTGGCGACCACGTGTACGCAAACTGCCCCAACTTGGCGCCGGAAAAGCGTGAGAGGTTAAGACAAATCAAAAGAAAGCATCACCGGTTTGGAATTAATTTTTGAGAGCAGCTCCAGGATTAATTGGGGAGTTGGCTTGTAATATCTAAATGCGTGTTTTCAGTCGTTATGTCAGTCTTTTAGATCGAAGAACAACCAGTCTTGTCTTTCAGAACAATTAGTCTTATTATTAAGTGTAATTGCTTGCTTTCAGTGTTTCTAAGGATTAATGTTTTAATGCCAATTTGGTGTTTTTAATTAAAAGTTTGTGTGAAGCATATGATATGTGCTTTTGTTTTGGCCCGTGTTGTGTGATGAACGTTTCAAATGTCTCCTTGTGATTCCTATAATGCTTGACCTCTCTGTGTTTGTGTGATCAAAGGATGTGCTCCACCGTTTTTGTTATATATCAGTTCAGTTTATTATAGGTTTATCTTTTTATTTCATACACGTGATATGCCAGGAACGAGAACCATACTCGGTTGAATACAATGGTATTTATATTATGTTAAGTGGCATTGATTTAGAACTAAGTCGCATAATGGCTAATGGGCCAACCATAATTCCTATCACAAGAGTCGCAAGTAATAAGGAAAATCACTTTTACCTTTGAATTGAATTGTGATAGTCTTGCGTTCCACGGTCGATTCTTTATAACTTGACCATACTCAGTTCTTCAATACAAACAAATCCCCAACCTAGCAAATGGGTCTCTGTGTGGAGCTTCACTCGACACCCCTTCCATCCTCACTCGACGCCGCCTCCAACACTGAAAAAGGTATATATGATATTTGTACAAGTTGCTAATTTTCCAGGCAGGTCCAAGGGTTTGTGTGCGGAAGGACATGGCTTTTACTCGGATGAAATATGTGGTGGGTTCCATTCTCAGAAGATTTGAGATCATACCGGTTGATTTCGGTGAGCCTGTTTTCGTGTCGTAGCTGATGGCTCATACGGCCGGAGAGTTGGAAACCGACGCGTGTATTTTTAAACCAGATGTTAACTTTTAATCACAACCGTTGAGATTAGGAGCTAGAGCAAACCCTGCCTATGACAGAAATGGATCAATTTCATCAACAAAAATAACGGTTGGCTGGCGACAACTCGCAACTTCAAACAGTACCCTCACTAGCCTTTCGCCCTGGCCAATCTACAGTCACCATACAAGATTTTCAAATATAATTATGTCTTAAGCACATATAATTAGGAGAAATTCATTTTACAGTTTAATCTAACGTCTAATAACTTTCTAGTCAACTATGGTGTTCTAGCAACATAATAGGCAATGTTAGAGAAGGCTTGGTTACATAAAATCTTGGATGCATAATAGAGTGTATGACTAATTCGAGTACTTCAGGTATTTCTAATTAGGATTTGAT
Source organism: Pyrus x bretschneideri (assembly GCF_019419815.1). Lineage (NCBI taxonomy): Eukaryota > Viridiplantae > Streptophyta > Magnoliopsida > Rosales > Rosaceae > Pyrus > Pyrus x bretschneideri. Next base: position 498,796 of record NW_025999424.1, on the reverse strand, counting down.
TTTGAAAAATTCGAGAAAATTCGAGAAATTTTGTAAAGTATTTTAAACAATCATAAATCTCATGTCTCCTCTTTCTAGATTTTGAGAGAATTGAATTTCGCTCATAATTTTGCATGAAATCTCTAAAAAAAAAATCAATTAAAAACACATCATATTCCTAATTGAAATTGAATACACGTTAAGTAGCATCATATCCCATATTCGATGGACTTATATAAATTAATCTCGCGTCTCCTCTGCCATTTGTTTACTCACTTTGTGGGTCTTGTATATTATGTTGTTTTTGTTTGGTATTTGACAACGGAAACACACGCACACCAAATAAATAAATAAATAAAGTGGATGAATACCTTGAAAGAGAGGATGCTTGCTCTGGGAATAAACCCACACCCGAAGACGACGAAGAAAAACCTAGATACGGTCCTTGTGGGTGTTGTGGAAAGGAGAAAACACCACGCAACTGAAAATGCCCCATCCGTAATGTGAGATAAATACCTTTGGAATATTTAACTTATGTCAGTATTTTGTTAAAAAAACAAAAACAAAAACTTACGTCGGTCTTTTAGAACAAGAAGCCTATTATTTGCCGTTGCGTTTGGTGGTTTTTCAACGATCAATGAAATAATAACGCCTGGAGGAGTAGGGGACGGTCAGGATTAAGACGTTAAAGATAATTAATAAGATCTACGGCTATATGCATTATGCGAATCTACGACAGAGCATAGCTATTTCCTAGTTAATTTCCATTTTAAATTTTTTCAACTGTTATAAGCGATGGTAAGTGGACTTCTACCACAATGGTGCAGATAAGTGTTGTTCATGCACAATTGCTCTGAGTTCGAACCTCGTCAGCTTTCTAATCCAACATCTAATCTAACAAATTTATCGTTTGACCAAAAAAAAAAAAAAAAAACTCAAGGGGTGTATTTAATTGAGGTCCCCCTTTTTTACCTCCATCTCGGAAAAGAAGAAACATCTAAATATATATACTTGTTGCAGACCTATTTGACTAAACTGTATTTAGGACAGAGAGGGAGAGGGAACCCTATTGTACCTATATTTATAGTAGTAGAATTCCTTACCCTAATAGGATTACAACTCTAACAGGATAATAAATAACCCTGTAGAATATTTCAAGGTATCCCTAGATATGGAAAAGAATTATTTCATGTTTTTAACTATGTGAAAACTGAGTTTGATTGCGTTTACAGAAGGACTCAACACGGGTAGGTGATGAACCAAACAAGGACTGATTAGACCAATTAATTGGAAGCAATTTAAGGCACAAGAAATTTAATGGTTGTAATTCATATGCTATTTATTTTACTTTAATCTACAGGGTCACTTCAAAGACCTTTATGATTATTCAAAGTATTTTATAGTTCTGTGTAGATAGTCTGTCGTTTTTTATCAGCAACCTATTACTCATTCATGAGCAAGTTCAGCTAAGAAACTTTTGATTTTTCTTCTCACTGTTTAAGTTCTCATTCGATAAGTTACATATTATTCAGTCCAATTAACATTCGCATTGAAATGACAAGCAATAAATGTAATGACATGCTTCTAAGTCGCTCCCCCATTAATTATTGTCTTAGTAACAATCAAGAAATTGAATGACACGCTTCTGATTATTTCGTTTCTATTACAAATCATAAATAACATTCAAATTTTTCTTCATTGGTCTTTTGCAGGAAAGCAGGGATGCGTTTTTTTTCTTTTTGTAAATTAATTTTTATGTAAATTCGGGGAATATAATTTGAATTTTTTTTTTGGTAATAATGTTGAACTTCGTATACCAAATGACAAATGGATAATTTATAGATGGTTTGATATTATGATTTTAACCTTATTTTTGTGAGCAGTTATCTAATACTTTTGTGTATGAAGTGGGGGTGCTTTTTGGTATTTTGAATGTTTCACCATTTTGTTGCTCTCACTTTATACATATAGATTACTCCACCCTAATTATTATCGAGGTTTTTTGTAATAAAACTCTGCACTTAATAGGTTTAGCACTTGAAAGTGGGGCCATGAGCCCGTTGACCAGAACTATTTATAATTTTTTGCTACGCCGGCTAAAATGGTGAGAATTGCAAGGTGGTGTCTTCCTACGCCGGAGTGGATGAGAGAGACACCGGAGGAGAGTTGGAAACCAACGCATGTATTTTTAAGCCGGATGTTAACTTTTAATCACAACTATTGAGATTGATCCAACGACTAAGTAAAAATGTGCAAATAAGATGTGTAATATTAGTCATGTGCACAGAACACTCGAGTAAAATCCCCACTCTAGGACCCTCCGACCCGTCACTGTGATTAAAGCCCAACACCATCTTACTTGACCCATCAGGCCCACATAGAGAATATTCCTGAATAATTCCTCCAGCACCATCCATCATTTATCTCTATGCAGAGAAAAGCCCTCTATCCATGTCTCTATCAGTGTCAGAGAAAGCCATGATGATCGGGATCCGCCGCGTATACAAATCAGTAGCCGTGATCGGCTGCGCACACGAATCCGTTTCCGTGATCCTCCGCCGTGCACTCAACACCGAAGCCAAGTACCTGGTGGGGTCAGGATCATTCGGCGAGGCGCAGAATCAGAAAGTGGAAGCGTCTGGCAATGGTATTATATATACCTTTGATCGATATATTTGTTACATTGTTTGCGATCTAGGAGGAAGATATTATGTGGAATAATTTGCTAGCTCCCTTTTGGTATTTTGCTTCTTCTCTATCTGGAATTTTAAAAAAAATTACTTTTAGGTTTAGGGTTTATATTATGTAGTACAATTTCACTCGTTCGTGTGGGTGTGGCTACATTTGTATAGTTCTGACTTGAAATTCAATTGAAGAGTATGCTATTTCAAGCCAATTAAATTAAGCGCGTAGGTGGCATATATATTTGTATATAATGTGTAACCAAAACCAAATATGCATATGGGTTTGCTATCCTAACATACTAAGCCATAATTAAATTAAATTGTTGAATTGATTTGTATTCTATTGTTTGTAGAAAAAGTATTAATAACTTGAACATCGATATGATATGGAAAAAGTAAAAGAGCATTGCTTAAACGTTCTCTCATTAGTGTATCTAAGCAACCCATTGAGATTGTGTTGTGTTGGGAGCCTAAGTATTTAGTTGCATGAGAATTCGTGTAATTGGCGCAATAGTGTATGACTATGTTCCATGTAGTGTAGCAAGGAAAATTGAGCTTCCTCGTGGTGTTCGTACAATTCCTAGTCTTCTTATTTGCGTATTCATGTATATATGTCCATCTAATAAGCATCTAAATGTCTATCCCAAATGAGATTACTGCTTGTAAGATATTTTATGCTAAAATATGCTGCTTCCTCCTCCAAGTTATTTGCATCTCCCTCTTCGTCACTTAATGGTTGAGCTTCAAAGGTATTCAAGACAACCAAACTAGAAATTCAAGAAGAGAGTATTTGAGCGAATAATAAAATAAAGAGAAACTGGCATACCATAAAGATTAATAAAATGAGGACGTCAGAAGATAGTGATTACCATTAAACCGGACGTAAATTTCTTTCACTTGGTAGGGCCAAGAGTTAAGGAAGCAGGGTTTCAGAAGATTTCCTGAAAATCCAACCAGACAACTTTTTTAGCATAATGAATGATATCAGTTTACAAGAACAATTACAGAAACGAAGTTTGAATATTTAACATGTAAACTATATAACCTTTTAGCATTATATATGGACACCACCTAGGCTCAAAACTCAAATCAAACAGGGTCTTCTTTACTTCAGAGTTCAGATTTAGACAGGATACATGACTGTCGCATCAAATAAGCATAAGGTCTTTATTTTTTTAGCGTGTCGCAAACATTAATTTCCGGTGGATGACCACCATGCTAACATATGCAGAAAGAACTAGAAATGCAGTATACTTCGCAAGTATAATCAAATAATCAAAGCATTCTGTTGCCCAAGTACGAGAAAGAGAAACATACCACCAGTTCCTGGACCCGTGTCCGAAGGATATTTTCTAACAACTGATTTGGACTTACTTTGTTTGTTTCTGTCATGAAGAAATTAATTGGCCCAATTGTTATAGACCAAACAACAACATCCGGAAAAAAATAAATAAATAAAGATGTGGCTAATGTACAATCGGGATATAGGTGAAGAAAGCAACGCTCCCCTGAACACCAAGGATAAAGCCTAGAATCAAAGTAAAGGACTCACTGGTAAATTAGAAATTGGAGCCTTTATAGGACAAAGGTAGCAAAAGAAAATGTGTCCAAATGTAGCAAACAGAAAGGGAATGAAATCACAACTATATTTCAGTCTTGAGAAGCAAAACCATAAACAACTACGCATGCATTTACACACAGACTTAATTTTGTGGGAAACAAGAAGATATAAATAAGATGAACCCTGAACATGAAGGATCTATGGTTTGAATATATCATTCATAAGGCTTTGGAATGTTGCAGGTGCATTAGTGAGTCCAAAAGGCATCACTAAAAACTCATAGTGACCTTCATGGGTTATGAAAGAAGTTTTTTCAATGTCTTGAGGATGCATCAAAAGTTGAAGACCTCTGATACTTCGGCTTATTTCTCTAATGGCTATCTTCAGGCGCCCTCTCGCTCTGCTTTCTCGAACCCCCCTCGGACGTCAAATTCCAGTCTCTCGAAGCCCTCTCGGACGTCAAATTCCAATCTCTCGAAGCCCTCTCGGACGTCAAATTCCAAGTAAGTTTCAAAAAGGACTATTTTTTATTTCAATTTCTACTATTTGGTTTCTGTTGAGTTTACTTCTGAGTTGTGAGTTTGTGTGTTTCTAAATTTATTCCAATAAACTTCAAGCGCATATGTTTTTTTTTTTCAATTTCTACTGTTTGAATCCCTGATAGTAATTTAGGTCAATTTACCCAATAGTAATTTAGGTCATGGATCAATTTACCCAATAGTAATTTACCCAGATGGACTGTTTTGGATTGTTTGTGCAATGACAGCCGAATTAATTGCTATCATTTTAGCAATGATCAATTTACCCAATAGCAATTTTCAGTCATAGGTGGAGAGAGATTGATTCTTAGGTCCCAAAGCTCGACTAGTAAATGCAATTGGTCTCCCTTGTTGCTGTAGAACTGCCCCAATGCCATTATCAGAGGCATCACATTCCAACTCAAAATGCCATTATCTTAGACCAATTGCATTTACTAGTCGAGCTTTGAGACCTAAGAATCAATCTCTCTCCACCTATGACTGAAAATTGCTATTGGGTAAATTGATCATTGCTAAAATGATAGCAATTAATTCGGCTATCATTGCACAAACAATCCAAAACAGTCCATCTGGGTAAATTACTATTGGGTAAATTGATCCATGACCTAAATTACTATTGGGTAAATTGATCCATGACCTAAATTACTATCAGGGATTCAAATAGTAGAAATTGAAAAAAAAAAACATATGCTCTTGAAGTTTATTGGAATAAATTTAGAAACACAAACTCACAACTCAGAAGTAAACTCAACAGAAACCAAATAGTAAAAATTGAAATAAAAAATAGTCCTTTTTGAAACTTACTTGGAATTTGACGTCCGAGAGGGCTTCGAGAGACTGGAATTTGACGTCCGAGAGGGCTTCGAGAGATTGGAATTTGACGTCCCAGAGGGCTTCGAGAGACTGGGATTTGACGTCCGAGAGGGCTTCGAGAGATTGGAATTTGACGTCCGAGAGGGCTTCGAGAAAGCAGAGCGAGAGGGCGCCTGAAGATAGCCATTAGAGAAATAAGCCGAAGTATCAGAGGGCGCCTGAGTTCGTTTTACCATTTAATCACTTTCTGGTCTATAGGTAGTAACCAGTCATTTATCACCACATTTGCCGGTACGAACCTCTAACAAATGTGTCTATTCTTTAATACGAAATCAAAAAATTGTATTGTTAGTTTTCAAACATATTGGGTTTGTAACTTTTTTTTTTGCTTTTGGGTATTGTTACCTATTTTATTTGGGTTGCATGTTTATTTGACCTGGTACGAATGATTGTTATTTCAATTTGTATGAAATTTAGGAATACCTACCCCGAAATACCAAAAATATTTCGGGAATTCCAAAAATTGGGAATACCGAAATTTTGGCTTGGGATTGGTCTTCAAATTCCCGTCCCCAAAATGTTCGCTTTGGGATTCAGGATTCCATTTTCGGTTGGGATCCCATACCGAACCACCACTACCAGTGCTTGTTTCTTATTGGTGAGACGTCATTTGGTTTACAAATTTAATCTTCCTAGCATTATCCTTGGTCTAATGAGGAGCCTAAACAGAAATAACCCTCACACAATCCAAGCCGGAGTCCTACAATTAGTTCAACTCAAGTCAATACTCTATGGATCAAGTGTGCCCTCAATGTCTAATTGATATATACCATTTTTAGCACTTGACTCGTCATCGGAGCACATAAAATATCAATGTCATTCTTTTCGTCAATAACATTTTTTTTGTTAGTGGCTAACTAAAACAGCATTCAATCCTAAACTTGATAGGAAATCAATAGCTTCAACATACATTTGTGCATTTGGAATTTTTAAAACTTACCTATTAGGTAGTTGGATGCCATATTCTTCTGACAGTCTCATCCCATCCCGCGTACACCTTCTTCCACACAAACACTGAATTTCAAGTAAATAAAAAAATAAGTGCAAGAATCCTAAAATAAATGTTATAGACATTATAAGTGGCATCTTAGCAATTTTGATTACAAAATAAGTCCTTGTTCTCACCATACTAATCAGTCATGTTATTATGATGTGGTGGAGCATGTGAATTTACAGATGCAGACTCTGAAAAAGTTATACAACTAAAGAATAAATCCTTGTTCTTGGCAACATTTGAGAAATATTTTATTTCATCTTTACACTATCACGACTAACTTACCTCTTGGATTGGAGGAGAACTTTCATGGCACGAGGACACCAACGCAGTACCCGTGGAACTTGTTATCGTCGGCTAGTTGAGTAAATTCACTTCAAATAATTACTAACTTTAGTTAGATTTTGTCGAGCATGCCAACGTTTAAAGTTTAGACATTGAGGGAGAATTATTTTAATTCATCTTAAATTAATATTCTGACCTTGAATATATTTGGTCTTATCGACAATTATTAGTATGTAAAAGTAAATTTCTTAGGACTTAAGTCTCATCCGTTAAACAACACCTAAAAGGTACTTACTGATACAATACGAATACGTGCAATACAAAAGATAATATAAATTTGCACTCAAGTCGTTAAACTCTCGAAACAATTTGAATAGAGATTTTTCAGTGTGACAGGTACACGGGGTGGTACACCACATGTCACTATACAAATGGTGGGATATGTGTGCTAAAAAGTAATTAACTTAAGAAACAAAATTTCCCCCAAAAATGCACGCCTAGCGCGCTCCTCACACACAGGACCTCAGAGAAGCACCGCGAGCGGGGGAGCGGAATTAAGAGCAAAAGATGAGTGAAAGAATGCCAGACAGGCGAGAGAATGACTACATTAACTAAACATAGAACTGAGGTAATGATTTAACAAGGCATCATCGTTCAGTCCAATTACTCTACTCAGAGTGACTACAAGTCAGTTTGAGGCTTATGAAAAATTTATCCAATTTGAAAGCTCGCCTCTCGAAATATAAAGAGAAAATGAAAACTCATATAAAACTGAGCATGCATAAGACAAACGTAAAGTTTGTAAAGGAAGAAAAAAAACAAAAAAAAAATCGAATGCACTTACCAAAGTTTTTTCGGTTTGCTTGAAACACGAGTGTGACGGACGATGAAAATATATTCACCAATTTCCTTCCAATTGTATTATGATAGATAGTGTGCTGTCTCGCGTTCCTTCCGAGTAGATGGAAAAATCTCTCACGGTCTCACCATTTAGAGGTAGAGCTACCTCTTTGACTGAGGTGTTGAAGAGCCAAATCCCGCACCTCCTCAATAATTTTTTTTTTTAATAGGACCTCCTCAATAATCGTATCAGCCAATCTCTTCGCTAGCTACAGAAAATAGGTCTCCGATCGTGCCTCCAACCAAGAAAAGAAAACTGATCCATCAGTCATCATGCATTGCATGCAGATGTTGAAAATTAAAAACTGATAATTTATTGATTCATTTAACTTAGAAGAAACGTTATGCATAAATAAATAAAAGTAAAAAAAGTAAGAATAATCAAATGAACTCATTGGGCCATTCTTTGGCACAAATTAAGATGAAAGACGTGCCACATTAATCTGAGTTACGGGCTCAGCCTAACACTGATTGATTGAAATTATAAGTATTCTAATTATTAGTATGAATTTCATAACTAAGACAACCCAATCTAATTTAGTTTAGCACAGAGATCAAAAAAAATGAATTTCATAATTCCAATTCTCATACACCAGAAAAAAAGAAAAAAAAAAGAAAGAAAAATAGAGAAGAGGAGGTGAAGCGATCTAAACAGACAGTATGAGACAAACAAAGATCAAAGTACCGACTTTGAACCTACTATCCCCTGCTCCAGCAGCCCAAAAGCCAAACCCCAGACCAACTTCCATGTTGCTCCGGCTGCTGCGGGTAGCCGGTTTCTTTGATAGCGTTGGTGGATCCTCACTCCCAATAATCACGGATCTAGCTCTGTCCAAAGAAATCCTATACAAAACTTCTTTGGGTAGGTCTAGATCCGTGCTTATGGGTCCAACTCCTACGGCTTGATTTTCATGCTGATTGTGATTGTGCCGGCCGGATTGATTTCCATGCTGGTTTTGTTTTTCTGGATATGACCAGATCTGTCTCTGGTTCGTGGTCGCGGCGGATCTGTCTGTCTTGAAGCTATTAGTTAGGGGCTTGATGAGTGATGTCAGGGTCAACAATTAATTAGGATATGAACAAACAAAAACAAACCAATCATCCCCTTCTCTCGTCTTCTCTCTCCCCCATCGATCCTTGGTCTCCTTTCTCTTCCTCTTCCCCTTCCCCTTCCCCTTCCCCTTCCCCTTCCCATCAGACTGCCATAACAATTAAACTCTTTCCCTCCCTCTCTCTCCCCGACCCAACACCTCTCCATCAAATTAACCAAAACAAGTTGTTGGGTCGAAGAAGACTGAAGGGGCCCGGAGAGGACGGAGGGAACAAGGAATCAGACCTAAAAACAATCTATAGGGAGGAGGGAACTGCAGAGGACTCAAGGGCAGAGGAGGAATAGGATAAGTGAAGGAAGCGCAGAGGACTGCCATCTGGGAGAGAAGAAATTTGTACGAGTATTGGAAACACAAGCGTGTTCACGATAATAACGCCGCTTGACCCTCCTCGAGTTGTAGGGACGGTCAGGATTAAGCCGTTAAAGATAACTAATAAGATCTACGGCTGTATGCACTTCAGCTCCCGATATGCAAATCTGCGACCGACCATAGCTATTTCCTAGTGAATTTTCATTTTAAATTTTTTCAACTGTTATAAGACATGGCAAGTGGCCTTCTACCATAATGGTGCAGAGAATTGTTGTTCTAATCTACCATCTAATCTAATAAATTTATTGTTTGACAAAACAAAATAAATCCATCGCCCTTCTAATCTAACAAATTTATCATTTTACAAAACAAAATAAATAAATAGGCTCGAGGGGTGTATTTAATTGAGGTTTTATGGAATTTTAGTTCCTTTGGTAAACGCAGCGATTTTCAATTACAATTTTAAGTGATTTTAATAAAAGTTTATAATACTTCAGGTATCTCTAATTAGGATTTGATTTTAAAAAATTCGAGAGAATTCGAGAAATTTCATAAAGTATTTTAAGCAATCACAAATCTCGCATCTTCTCTTTCTAGATTTTGAGATAATTGAATTTCGTTCATAATTTTGCTTGAAATCTCTAAAACAAATCAATTAAAAACACATCATATTCCACGGACTTATATAAATTAATTGATATATCTCAAAATCTTAATTGAAATTGAACACACGTTAAGAAGCATTTGGAAAATTTTATAGCATTAATTACTATCTTTTTAAGTAGCTTTTAAAATAAAATCATTTTTTTTGGTTCTTTTTTATTGTAACTCCCTAAATCAGAGAGATAAAGTATGGTTTGAATTAGTGAATTAAAAGGGAAGTCCAACTACTAAGCAATCCACCACTTTTACGTTAGCTACCAACCAACGGGGACTCAGCTCAGCATTTATATCTGCTTCGACAAATCCAAGGTCAATGCGTAGTATCGTTCATTCGACAAATTTGGGACCCTTCAGGGATAAATTATAGTTTTGTTTTTTATTGTAAAGATAAATTAAGTGGATTGGGTTTGTGGGGTGATTTATATAGTAATCTTGGGTTTAAAAAGATATAAGTTAGATACAATATGAGTATTAAGAGTAAGTTGGGTGAGATAATATGGGTTTTCCCGGTCTTCATTTTCGGAAATCCCAATGTGTAAGTTCATCTTACTTCCCCAAATTCACAATCCGTAAAACATAATCTGTTACATTTTCTAATCGTTCAATACATCATGTGTGTGCTTATTTAAATTCCAATTTTTACAAATTTCCTTTTATAGCAGTATAAATTTATAAACATTTATTCCAATTCAAGTCTAATCTTCAACAAAGAGTAATACGTAGACTAAATTTTTAGATTAAATTTGGTGCCCATTCACTACTTATACATATCCTTAAAAACTCGAAAATATCATTATTTTTTTAGTTTTATACTGACGAGGTTAGTAAATAAGAAAAAAAATCTCACAATTTATACAAAAACACTTTAAAAGTTCTGATGGAAGGCAAAACTCATAATATATCTACTTGTAAGCCTGAAGTTTTTTGGTTTCCTTCTCTCGATACAAAATAAATTAGTTTTTCCATGTTTCTAAATTACTGAGTTTGAAGTGCTTTTCTAAATATAATTTAATCGATGTCTTACGTGTAAAAACAAATAATTTTTTTTTATATGAAAATACACATTTTTTGGCATCACCCTGAGCCTCATAAATATCAGGACCAACCCTGGTGAAGGCCGCGCACAAGGGACTGCCATCTAGGAGAGAAGAAATTTGCATGAGTATTGGAAACACAAGCATGTTCATGATAATAACGCCGCTTGACCCTCGAGGATTAGGGGACAGTCAGGATTCAGACGTTAAAGATAACTAATAAGATCTACGGTTGTATGCATTTTGGCTCCCCACAATCTGCGACAGAGCATAGCTATTTCCTAGTGAATTTCGATTTTAAAAATTTTCAACTGTTATAAACAATGACAAGTGACCCTCTATCATGTGGTGGAGATAATTGTTGTTCTTGCACATCGTCGTAAATTCGAACTCCGTCAGTTTTCTAACAAATCTATCAGCTGACCCCAAAAAAAGAAAAAAAAAAAAAAAAAAAGTGCTCGAGGGGTGTATTTAATTGAGGTTTTATGGAATTTTAATTATTTCGTAAACGTAGCGATATTCAATTACAATTTTAAATGATTTTTGAAAACTCTAGGCATATTCAATTAGGATTTTAATAAAAGTTTATAATACTTCACATATTTTTAATTAGGATTTGATTTCGAAAAATTGGAGAGAATTTGAGAGATTTCGTAAAGTGTTTTAAGCAACCACAAATCTCACTTCTTGACACACCCCAACCTAGATCGAGGCATGCAGGCCATCACGTGAGGGTGACGTAGCTATGTGCACAGTGCGGAAGCAATAATAATAAGAAATGTGAATAAACAAAGAAGTGACTTGTTTTTACTATAATTTGATAGTGCACGCTTGCATTACCTCTTGAAATTCTTGTTGTAAGTACCACGAGATACAGGGTAAAAAAAAATACTTAAATGTGTGAAAGGCTTGTTATGAATAGTACTATGCAAGGGTAGTGAGGGTTGTAAGCTATCTTTAGAAAATAAGATTTCCAAAATCGTATATTTCGTTTGCAGATTTTTCTTTTGTGGTTCCAACATCAAAAGTAGAAGGAACCACTGTGATTGGAATCATCGACCATCATAGAATACTGTTAGCTTATGATTCCAGGGTAACAGGCCAAGTCGACAAAATAAAGCCTCAAATACGTAATTCTCGATAGGTTTTTCCTTATTATTCTCCTCTTTTTGTTTTGGATGTTGAAGAACTGTTATTTCCTACTTATCACTCGTCTAATTTCCAATCTCAGATAATTACAAAAAGGTTATAAAGTTCAGGAGGCGCGATATTGCTATCATTGGTGAAGTTGAGAACCGCAAAACCTGCAAGGTGGTAAGCAGGATCATCATGTCTTGGGAAGTTCAATTAATTCGGCTCCTGGAAGTGACTCACTTCCCAAGACACGATGATCCTGCTTATCACCTGGCTGATTTTGCAATTCTCAACTTGACCAATGATAGCAATCTGGAGCCTTCCGAACTTTATAAACTTTTTGTAATTATCTAAGATTGAAAATTAGAATAGTGATAAGTAGGAAATAACGGTCCTGCAACATCAAAAACAAAAAGAGAAAATAGTAAAGAAAAAACGTGTTAAGCAAAATTTCTCTCCATACTAATAAGTCATGTTATTATGATGTAGCGGAGCATGTCAATTTACAAGATGTAGACTCTGAAAATAGCTACTAACTTTAGTCAGATTTTGTCGAGCATGCCAACGTTTAAAGTTTAGACATTGAGGGAGAATTATTTTAATTCATCTTAAATTAATATTCTGACCTTGAATATATTTGGTCTTACTGACAATTATTAGTATGTAAAAGTAAATTTCTTAGGACTTAAGTCTCATCCGTTAAACGACACCTAAAAAGTACTTACTGATACAATACGAATACGTGCAATACAAAAGATAATATAAATTTGCACTCAAGTCTTCAAACTCTTGAAACAATTTGAAAGCTCGCCTCGAAACTCTCGAAATATAAAAATGAAAATTCATGTAAAACTGAGCATGCATAAGACAAACGTAAAGTTTGTAACGGAAGAAAAGAAAAAAAAAAAAAAATCAAATGCACTTACCATACACTAGGAAAAGTGCTTGAAACACGAGTATGACTGACGATGAAAATATATTCATCAATTTTGAGTTTGTTGTATGAATTAGGATGAATGTAGGGTTTATATAAACAAAAAAAGAAATGATGAGGTTGTAGATAATGTCACGTGGCACTACGTGATTGGTTGAAAATCTTATTGAAATCTTGGCTAAATGATTGTAAATAGATAATGACACATGACGTGTCAAAATTGATTTAAAATCTTATCGAAAATCTATCCACAAAATAGTACTTTCGGATAATGACACGTGGCATGATAAGATTGGTTAAAAATCCTATCCGAAATTAAAACTAAATTATTTTTTATTATTTTATTAAAAAAATTAATAATATTTTAATACAAATTGACTACAGTTTGTGCCACTTTTAAGAGTGAAGATGTATTTGGTCAATCACTGTTCATTGAATCATTTACTATTCATTTGAATGGATTAAATAGACTGACTGCCAATGCATTTTTAGGGCTAGAATTGCCCTTAGAAAAAATGTTACGCATAAATAAATAAAGGTAAAAAAGTAAGAATAATCTAATGAACTCATTGGGTCATTTTTTGGCACAAATTAAGATGAAAGACGTGCCACATTAATCTGAGTTACGGGCTTAGCCTAACACTGATAATAATTTGTTTGACGATTTGATTGATTGACACATAGGTATAATTATTCGAATTATTAGTATGAATTTCATAACTACGACAACCTAATCTAATTTAGTTTAACACAGAGATCAAAAAAATGAATTTCATAATTCCAATTTTCATACGCCAGAAAAAAGAAAGTAAAATACCTACTATCACCTTCTCCAGCAGCCAAAAAGCCAAACCCCAGATCAACTTCCATCCCGCCGCGCCGTCCGTCCCTTGTTCCGGCTGCTGCGGGTAGCCAGTTTCACTGATGGCGTTGGTGGACCCTCACTCCCAATAATCACGGATCTAGTGGAAAAGCTTCGACGCTCTCAACCTAGATCCGTGCTTATGGGTCCAACTCCTACGGCTTGATTTTCATGCTGATTGTGCCGGCCGGATTGATTTCTGGTTTTGTTTTTCTGGATATGACCAGATCTGTCTCTGGTTCGTGGTCGCGGCGGATCTGTCTGTACTTGAAGCTGTTGGGTCGAAGAAGACTGACGGGGCTGAGAGAGGACGGAGGGAAGAAGGAATCATACCTAATAAGGATCCGGATTAATTAATTAGATGAATTAGGGGGAAGAGATAGGATCTTTTTCGAAACACAAGCGTGTTCACGATAATAACCCCGCTTGACCCTCGAGGAGTAGGGGGCGGTCAGGATTAAGACATTAAAGATAACTAATAAGATCTACGGTTGTATGCATTTCGACTCCCTGTATGCGAATCTGCGACAGAGCATAGCAATTTCCTAGTGAATTTTCATTTTAAATTTTTTCTACTGTTATAAGCGATGGCATGTGGGTCTCTGCCACAGGCCCACAATAGTGCGGGGAAGTGTTATTCTTAAATAATGATTGTGAGTTTGAATTTCGTCGATTTTCTAATTTATTTGACAAAAAAAAAGTAAATAAATAGAATTAAGGGGTGTATTTAATTAAGACTTTTTGGATTTTTAATCATTTCGTAAACTAGCAATATTCAATTACAATTTTAAGTTATTTTTGAAAACTCTAACCACATTCAATTAGAATTTTAATAAAAGTTTATAATACTTCAAGTATTTCTAATTAGGATTTGATTTTGAAAAATTCGAAAGAATTTGAGAAATTTCGTAAAGTATTTTAAACAATCACAAATCTCGCGCCTCATCTTTCTAGATTTCAAAAGAATTGAATTTCACTCATAATTTTGCATTAAATCTCTAAAAAAAAAAAAACTATTAAAAACACATCATAATCCATGGACTTATATAAATTAATTGATATATCTCAAAATCCTAATTGAAATTGAATACACGTTAAGTAGCATTTGGAAAATTTTATAGCATTAATTACTATCTTCTTAAGTAACTTCTAAAATAAAATCATTTTTATTGGTTCTTTTTTATTGTAACTCCCTAAATTAGAGAGATAAAGTATGGTTTGAATTCGGCACAAAGTGAATTAAAAAGGAAGACCAACTACCAAGCAATCCTCTTCTTTAACGTTAGCTATCAACCGCCGAGGAATGAGCTCAGCGTTTATATCTACTTCGACAAATACAAGGTCAATGCATAGCGAGTGCCGTTCAACGTTTATATCTACTTCGATAAATTTGGGACCCTTGAAGGGATAAATTTTAGTTTTATTTTTTATTGTAAAGATAAATTAAGCAGATTGTGTTTGTGAGGTAATTTAGAGTGTATGACTAATTTGAGTACTTATTCAAGAAAACCGTGGATTTTTTCTTAATTCGTAATCGTTCAATAAGAATTGTAGATAATCAAAATCTTGCTTATTGATTCGGAAATTTAGATGAAACTTATTCACAATACTCAATTTCATCACCACACTGAAGGAAGATAAATACCATCTAGTATTCTTCATCTTTTCTTGATTTAGCAACACTCGCTCACTCACAAAGACGTACATTGAAAGATAATATTACAAAGCACAATATGTTCTGTCTCGCGAAGGACGGCATCTGTCTGTTTCTTACAACTGCGGTTGCTACAGCTCCAACACCAAATCTGCAATGCAAATGGTACCAAACTGTTAAATGTATTCGTAGTAGGCTCAGTTTTGAAGATCTCGAATGCATAATGGGGTGCATATGTGAAAAAACTTGCTATGATATGACTAGATAGAGCCCAGCGAGTTAAGGATATAGGTTCAGTTCATTGTGGTTTCTTTTAAAGTTTCTATTTTTTAAGAAGGCTGATGGTAGAGTTTGAACTTTTTGTTAGATGTTCTGTACTTTTTGTTCTCCCGAATTTTTGGTGTTCTGTACTCGATTTGCTTAGGGACTAAATCAAAGTTTATCGGCGTATAAAAAGTAATACTTACATTCTGCATCTGTTTTAATCCAGTGCTCTCCTCTTTTCCCATAAGTGCTGCCACTCAGCCTGTATTGGGGGAAGTTCATGTATTTCTTACAATTTTCAGTCCCCTCCTTTACCAGTGGCCCTTCAGGGAACCTTCTGTTGTCTCCACCCTTGAGCATCATGTTTTCATTACAACCACTATCTGCACTGAAAATTTTCTTCTTCTTGTATTTCTCAGACTTGACGAATTCTCTAGCAGCGATAGAGCTTTCAGGATGGATCGTTCTATGGAACATGCGTAAGACCTGCATGCCAGACAAAAGGACACAATAAATTGTATATGAAGTAATAGGTTCTTTTTTATCCTCAATATAAGACAACACCAGATAGTTTGGGAGAAATTATTAAAAGAAGGATAGTTCTCTAATGAAGACATCTAATGGAAACACTACTATTGGGTTTAGATAAACAAGGTTCTGTAGCGGGATGCTAGGTTCCAGGGGTCAGTAAACTGGAAACAACACCTTACTTTTGAGTGTATAGATCATATTGTAAGACCTGGAGATGCTAACAAAGACAATTTTCACTCTACATTTGCTTCTCACAATTAATTTATCCTATATGTCAGTGTTACATTCTTTGTGTGTGCTGAATCCCACAAACAACCATTGATGTTTCTTTGATCTAGATGCTGAAGATCAGATTGATAGCATTGGAGTATCGTGTTTGACTTAGCTGTATGTAGGATGACATTGGTGAAATTATTGCAAGGGAATGATGTATGTGTGTATGTACTCATGTACATTTGTGTGTGTAATGAAGAGCCATCAGATGCGCTGTTCTCGGAAGATCCAGTTATAGGAACCCAACCTTATGTGGTTTCTTCTTGGTTGAAAGAGAATCAGATGCCTCATCACATTTCTTCTTGATGGAAACAGAATCAGTTGCATCACCACCTGAGGTCTTTGAAGAAGCATGGAACTTTTTAATCATCTTCTTCATGAACCGCATGGCAGATTTATGCTTATACTTGACTTCTGTCTCCTCACTTTCACTTTTCTCCTTATAATCAGTTGTGATTTTGGTCCTGTCAAACAGCTCTTGCAGTGATGCCTTTTCTTTCTTTGCTTCCGTTGTTTCTGGTAATTCAGTTGAGGACCCAAAGAGATATCCTTTGAGCGGACATGCTGCATCCTTCCAGTACTCTTCATCTTCGGACTCCTCCATTTGCTTTGCATTGGGTGTAACAGAGCCAGCCTGACTGTCCCTTGCTGACGATACACGAACCCCTTCTTCCTTTGTCTCAGCCTCAAGAAACTTCTCTAGCTCATATCTGATTAGCTTCAAGTCGTTCTCAGTCACCTCTGCTTTTTGCTGAGTTAAGTTCTCTAAAGTCGTCCCAAAAGTTGGTGTTTCGGGCTCATTGATACCTGACTCTGAGCCAAGAGTTCCAATGGTGAGAAAGCCAGGAAAAAGCTCTGAGATGATAGCAGATGTTTCTTCTTCTCTCTTGGCTTCAGATTCAGAAAAAGATTTTTCTTGGTCCCGTGCAGGTGGCTCCAAGGATGTAGATCTGTATCTGGAGCCAAAGCTTGACTTCATATAGGCATCTTGGTCATCAAGTGATGGCTGAGCTGAAAGGCAAACACAAGGGTTCCCTGAAATTAGTTACAGAAAGAATTAGGTCTGTTACTCACATTGGAAGAAAGGATTGATCTGTGCGTATAAGTACGTCATCTCAGAGGCTGCACGGCTGGCCAAATAAACTGATCAGTGTGATATGGCCGAATGATTTCATTAGTTAGTATAAGTTGGTCAGCGGTCTTAGGTTCGAATATCGTAGATGGCAAATTCGATACCAAATTAGGCTGTCCATTGTGCGGCTTAGCCGAACTCCCCCTCCCCTTAGTGTAAAAATATCAATGTACTCAAAAAAAAAAAAAAAAGTTGGTCAGCGGTCATGAGGCCATTTGATTTCCAACTTTTTCATGAGATTCCGAGTTAGTTCTAAACTGCAGCTTAATATATAGTAAAGTCAATGATTATTTGCTAATTTCTGTAACCTGATTATGTGTGAATTCTTAGTGCTTAAGATGGGGAAAAGATGAAAAGTACGGTAGTAGGAAGCAATACCAATAGTGAGATCCTTGAAAGGCTCAATGCCACCGTGCCGAAATTTGTGGTGCACCCATTGTAATAACTGCATCAATGTAATGCTAAGATAAAGTCAAAAAGATTGAAAACATCTCTCGTTCTAAATTTGGTTAGAGTTTACACTTACCTTCATTTTCAGGTGTTGGAGGGCTTGATGTTTATATTGTTTTAAGTAAACATTGATGAAAGAAAATATATATGATTTAGTTTGCGAACAAAGACTGGCTCTAAAAAGAGATGTTAGGAGGAGGAACAGAATAATATCTTTTCATGAGGATTTCCAAAAGGCGGTAGAAGTCACCAATTACCAGAAGGGTCTGAGGGTGGTTGAGTAGAGAGACATTTAGAAAGATACAAGATTGTAGTTGGCTCTTCTTATCAAGGCCAAATCATGTAGACAAATTGAAGGGTGGTTTGAGTATGCATAAATATATTAGTAAAGTTGCATGTAAGCTTTAATCAACGCTTAATAATGTTTCACATAAATCTCCATAAACCTGATAAACAGTTGTCTTTTGGAGTAGCACAACGATGCACCCGAGGGGAAAAGGGGTGTAAGCAAATCTACTTGTTTCATTGTGAAGTATAGATTTCTGAATATGGTTACGATAAATTAGTATTACGTTGAATTCACTTCCAGCGTTATAAGATACTAGACCACTTTGCTTGCAGATCACTGATGTCATTGATGCTGCATTAGGGTTGTTTTCTCTGTTACTTGTAATATTCTAAACCTCATGTGCAGGTATAATTTTGACGTTAATAGCTATAGATCGAGGTTTGGATTCAACCAATTGTCTTGTTTATCATTGTCTAAGTATCTTATGGATGGAGAAGGAGGCATCAGGACAAGGTTGCTGGCCCAGAAATATTTGCATGCCCCCACACGCATCTCTGGAAGTTAAGTATTTAGCTTTAGGGAAAGGGTATAGCTGCTGTAGGCTTAGAGACAAAGCCATTAACCATTCGTGCTTACATCCTTGATTAGACCTCGTACTGTCTTACAAGTGGGCTCGATAATTACGCAGGGCAGAGGAAGGTCGAAGATAAAGGAAGAGTCCTTTACAGAAAGAACATTCATAGTTTTTGCATGTAAACCGATCTTATGAATTCGCTTCAAAGCATTGAATATAACTGGTTTTGCAGAAAGTACGTTGATAGTTGCAGAATTTGTTATGCAAATGCAAGCGATGCATCATGTTAGTCCGGTAGGGCTATATCGGACATTTTGTTGATACATCATCGATACTGTGTTAAAAATGGACATCCTGCACATGGAACTGAGTATTCTGTAACATGAATAGCTTCTTTGTTTGTTTTCCTTGCATGAGATGATTTTGGGACAAGACTGGTGAATGAGTCACCATATATAATTGAAACCATGATTAATTAATTGAGACAAGCTTGCTTAAATCTGTCAACATTCCAACCATTAGTTTTAGGGTATCCCTAGTTTAGCTACTTCTGGAGGACTAAAGACAGCGAGAATCACTCCCCATTCCACCTTCCATACACCACAACAAACACTTCCAATCCAGTTGAACTTGGAAAAGAGAGAAGCTTGTCTCCTTAAGGTCACGGAGGAGCTCTTTCTCAAAATATTTCGTGGCCTATTCACATAACTTACTGCTTATGATCAAAACCGTTCATATTAAAAGTCACTTTGTAACATCATCTTTGCAAAAAATCAATCAACTAAGGTCGTTAGTCAATGATTTTATAGAATCCGTCAATTTGTTCTTATAAAGTTAAATGACTAAACAATCTTGGTGTTATTTGATTTTTTGTAGAGATCATATTTACATGGTGATGTATAATATGAATATTTTGACCATAAACACAAAGTTCCATCAATAAGCAACAGTATTTTAAAGAGGAGTTCCTCCTCAATCCTTGAGGACTAAGTCAAGTCTTTTAGATGAGGATCTTCTCCGGATCCTCTTTGTGGGGATCATAAGAATCCTCATGTTCTAGCCGTTCATCGTACATCATCGTGCGAACAGTTTTCATCAAAAACTATTTGTGTTTAATTTTAAATAAAAAAAGTCAAATGATTTTTGACCGCTCGATATACGATGAATGACTAAAATGTGAGGATTCCTAAGATCTCAACAATTTGGATCCGGATCGGATCCAAATCTAAGTCTTTCTCCTTGGAAAAATATTGGATTGGACAGTTTCTTTTTTGGGTCTGAGTCATATTGTTCAGTTGGAATATGTATTGTCTTTATTGTTTTTGTATTAGATGGAGTTATTGCACGATCATTACCATCATGTTTGTTCTTATTTGTATGGACCTGTCTCATGATATGATAAGACCCCAACTTAAGGGCAGTTGAGCCATCTTGATTTTTTTATTTAGGGGATAAAACCAATTTGGTTTCTAGGCATTTGGATTATCATCGTGGATACCTCGTTGTTGTGGTTGATCGTTATTGAGTTTCGAAGAAGTCATTGTGCACTTCTTGAATACATTTTTTCTTGTGTTTTCATAGCGGAAGAATTAAAACCATCATTTGTGTACTTTTGGGTTACGAAAGATTTACTTTCTCTAAGTGCTAATAACAAATCTTCCTAATATTTTCCCAACTTGTAGAATGGGAAAAAAACTATATATCGGAAATTTGAGTGGACCAAAATAAAGGGTCTTATGATTTTATAAGAGCCTCCCTACTAATGTCGTTTTTTCATGAAACCATACCAAGGCTAACAAAGAAAAGATATTCGAAATTGTTGTCGTACCAATACAACTTTCACACTAAGTGAGACTTTATAGGGCTTGGTGGAACTAAGAGGAATGGCTTACTTATACCCTGAATGCCCCATGTCAACCCGAATAAATGACACATTATCATATGCTTTAACTTTTTCACATTACATTATATTATTAGCTTAAGATGTCACTGTGTAATCCTAAAAATATGAGTAGAATTTCACCTGAAAAACGATCAAGTTCAATCCCAAGAGTCTCGGAAAGTCTCTTCTGCAAATGACTTAGTCTAACATCTTACTCAAGTTTTTCTCCCAAGTAAATACTTGTAAAACCAAAAAGGGTGATCGCTTCCATTCACCGTAGTCATTAGTGAATCAATTTACACATTCAGTATCTCTAACATTGCTCTATATGTTTACTTTATAGGTTGTTCATTTTTCATGTTCACAGTGTACATTATATATGAACCTACTTAAAGTTAATATTTTTGATATTAACTAAATACCATAAAAATTGATGATTAAACTATTACTTAAACTTTAATAAATATACTTATTTTTATCAGCGACACATCAACTGGACCAAGAAAAAATTACCCGTGTCCGTATTGGTTGGATAAATTGAATTTCAACGACTTTCAAAACGCCTCCGTGACCTTTCTCTGTTGACAACAAAATCGCCAGCTACCTCTCTGCAACTGCACGCCTTCTCCACGCGCCGTCCCCTAAAAAATCCGTTGACCTCGATTGAACAAAAAAAATCCCAATTAATATCCCAACAATCCACACCGTCTGATCATCTCTCGCTGTCATGGGGACCGAATCATCAGCAGCGTCCGTGGAGATATCAGATCCGTTGCTTCACGATTCCGACGACAAAATCAAGGCCGTAGAGGCCGACGACGACGACCGAATCCCCGAATGGAAGGACCAGATCACCATCAGAGGGCTGGTCGTCAGCGCCGTGCTCGGAAGCCTCTTCTGCATTATCACCCACAAGCTCAATCTGACGGTCGGGATTATCCCCTCCCTGAACGTCGCCGCAGGGCTGCTCGGGTTCTTCTTCGTCAAATCATGGACTGGTTTCTGGGGAAAATTAGGGTTTTCAGTTACCCCCTTTACCAGGCAGGAGAACACCGTCATCCAGACCTGCGTCGTTGCCTGCTATGGCCTCGCTTTTAGCGGTAAGCCTAATCACTTCTGTTCCGTTCCGTTCTTCACTAATTAGTATTAATCACATCACTAATTAACTGATTAGCTAGTTCTTAGCTCTTATTCTTTGTCTTTTGGTAGTTAATTTTGATCTCAGTTATGGAAAATTGGTGTTTCTTTTATCTTGTGTAATCATATAATTTGTAAATGTGAAATGAATTGGCAGGGGGATTCGGTTCGTATTTGCTTGCCATGGATGACAGAACATATAATCTAATTGGTTCTGATTACCCGGGTAATCGGGCGGAAGATGTTATCAATCCGAGCTTGTGGTGGATGAGTGGTTTCCTGTTTGTTGTGAGCTTCCTGGGCATTTTATGCCTTGTTCCGCTTCGCAAGGTGACTACTTTTTCTGTGGATATGGATATCTTATGGGTGCTACCTATGTTTTTGACTTTGAGCTAATACTGATGTTAACTTTCTAACTGAATTCTGCATTCTGGCTTTTACACCGATAGAATTGTCTTTTTAAGTTGCTATTGGCATCTCGATTCATTTCGCGTATGTTATGTTATAATCATTAGACCCTTTGATAGAAACAGGTGTTGCTTGATGTATGTTCATTGGCTAGGACGTTTTGATGACAGAAGTTTAACGTGCCCGTTGGCTACCTATTATGGTATTTGTTGTATACTTGTCTTTTGTTAATGTATACTGTCTCATCTTTATTAATCTGATATCAGGTTATGGTCATGGATTACAAACTAACATATCCCAGTGGGACAGCCACAGCAATGTTGATAAATAGCTTCCACACTAAGAGTGGTGCAGAGCTTGCCGGGTAAAGTCTAAGTCTCAACCTTTTGATGTGTTTTATAGTAGTGCACTACTGCACTTTGCTTCCACTCAAATTGGGAAACCGGTTATTCTTCCCACTCTAAATATTTGGTTTGAAAACTCCTTAATCCCTTTGTATCTATTTTTATTAAAATAGATGCATTCAAAGTGGATCTTTTAAATTAACACCATCATAATCTTACTTTGCAGGAAGCAAGTTCATGCTCTAGGGAAGTATTTAAGTATAAGTTTAATTTGGAGCTGCTTCAAGTGGTTCTTTAGTGGTATTGGAGATTCATGCGGATTTGACAACTTTCCTAGCTTTGGTTTGGCATTGTTTAAGAACACGTAAGGCTATTGGTTCTCTGATTTTCTTCATGATTCTTCTCTTCATTCTTGCTCCCCTTCCCAACCACATCCTTTCCACTCTTTCACCCTTGTTTATAAGTTGAGAAAGTGGCAAACACTACTTGGTGGAGCTAGTGGGGGTCCTTTCTTTTTTATTATTTTCATACCCATTTTATGATGAAACAAATATCAAAATCAGAATAGAATTGGTATTTTGCTTTCCTGATTATCAATGATGAATTCGACAAAAAGAAAAGGAAAAAAAAGGCCTTCTGAGGAAGTGGCATTCTTTTTAGTAAGATCTACAATATTGTACAACAGTGAAGTTGCTGATGTTTTACATGACTGGCTTCATGCAGGTTTTATTTTGACTTCAGTCCAACATATGTTGGATGTGGTCTTATATGTCCTCACATAGTCAACTGCTCAGTTCTTTTTGGGGCTATCTTATCATGGGGTTTTCTTTGGCCATTAATATCCCAATATTCTGGGGTCTGGTATCCAGCCGACCTTGGTAGCAATGATTTCAAAGGTCTTTATGGATATAAGGTATTATGCTTCGATTTCCATTTCAGGCACACTACCTTGATTCTTAGGCTAATTACATGGGTGTACTACTATAGTGTAACTATTTCCAGTACGGATTTTGTTGCATTTCTTATGACAAAGACCTAAAGGTAGAGTAAGGGAAGAATAGACTGTTGCCTACACACTCATTCATAGTTATTGTTTTTGGTCATCTAATTGGCTCTAAAAGCTATATTCTTACCCGTTATGCTGTTTGCAGGTCTTTATATCCATTGCCCTCATCCTAGGGGATGGTCTCTACAATTTGATCAAGATTATAGCCTGTACTCTCAAGGAACTATCCAATAAGAGTAGCAAACTGAGCAACCTTCCTGTTGTCGAAGAGGCCTTAGGTCAGTATTTATATGGTCTCTGATATTCACTGAAAATGTCGTCACTATTCGTTTGATGCCAATGTTGTCACTCTTCACCTTAAAACGGTTTGAACCCATGACCCAATAGGGAGGGCATGTGTTCCCTGCATTGACGTTTGAACTCTATTCTCCTGTTGCAGTGCTTGTGTATTAGTAATCTTGTTTGAGTTGTCATAATAGCATAATTGGCTGAAATCCTACTGCCAATTTTGGCTGTAGCAAAATCTATGTATTTACCACATTATTGGCCTTTATTGGCCTGTATTTGCCACATATTATTGGATAACCTGTCAAAGAGATGAAGAGGGGATGACATCTTACACTTGGCATAGTATAAACAGATTAAAGTTTACATGTATCTTACTTTTGAGGTAACCTATTTTATGCTGAAGAATAATAGGTTGTTGATATGTGCTCAGCAGGTGATGAGAATTCAGAAGTACCACTAGAGCAGAAAAAGAGGGATGCAATATTTCTTAAGGATAGGATACCGACGTGGGTTGCCGGAGCTGGATATCTGGGCCTAGTTGTAATCTCCACGGCAACGATGCCAATCATCTTTCCACCTCTGAAATGGTATTTGGTTCTATGCTCATACATCCTTGCTCCTGCCCTTGCCTTCTGCAACTCCTATGGCACTGGCCTCACGGACTGGAGTTTAGCTTCAACTTATGGGAAAATTGGTCTTTTCATCATTGCGTCATTAGTTGGAAGTGACGGTGGTGTTATAGCTGGGTTAGCAGCTTGTGGGGTGATGATGACGATTGTCGCTACTGCAGCTGATCTCATGCAAGACTTCAAGACAGGTTACCTCACTATGTCCTCGGCCAAGTCTATGTTTATAAGCCAGTTAGTGGGAACAGCCATGGGTTGTGTGATTGCTCCGTTAACATTCTGGTTGTTTTGGACTGCATTTGATATCGGATCACCTGATGGTCCATACAAGGCACCCTATGCTGTAATATTCAGGGAAATGGCAATCCTAGGTATCGAGGGCTTCTCTGAGCTCCCCAAGCATTGCTTGGCTATGTGCGTTGGTTTTTTTGTGGCAGCGCTAGTTATAAACCTGCTGAGGGATGTGTGTCCTAAGAAAATATCACAGTTCATTCCGATTCCAATGGCAATGGCAGTCCCATTCTATATCGGAGCATACTTTGCCATCGACATGTTTGTTGGGACAGTGATATTGTTCATTTGGGAGCGAGTGAATAGGAAGGATGCGGAGGATTATGCAGGGGCAGTGGCTTCGGGTTTAATATGTGGTGATGGGATATGGACAATACCGTCGGCAGTCCTCTCAATTTTCAAGGTCAATCCACCCATCTGCATGTACTTCGGGCCTTCTTTGAGCAGATGAGTTGAGCCACATGCAGCACTGTAACACTAGTGATTGTAAGTTCAAAATTTGAGGTGTTGGGAGGTTTGGTTAGATTTTGTAAATTAGTACTCGAAGTATGATTCATTACTCAGTTGGGGTGGTTCTTCTAGTTCCATGTACATTAAACAAACAAACGGTTGAATGCTCCGAAATTAACGAACCACAAGATTGAAGTATATTGTGTTGTTTTTGTATGGGAAGGAGTTATTGCATCATTTGGAAGTGAGAGGTCTTAGGTTTGAATCTCGTGGATGGCGAATTCGATACCAAATTAGGTTGCCGTGTGACATAGCTGAACTTCCTCTTCCCTCAATGTAAAAATATTGATGTATTTAAAAAAAAAAAAGTTTCTGGTGAATGGTGTCGTGTGTTAAACATTAGGCTGGAGTTTATCTCGGGCCAAACTTTGAGAAATATGGACTTACCCTTTCGAGTTATCATCTCTTGCGCATCAAAGCACAAACAACAAAGATTGAGACTTAAAAATTTTGGGGTTTATTTCGGCCCAAACTTTGAGAAATATGGACTTACCCTTTCGAGTTATTATCTCTTGCGCATCAAAACACAACCAATAAAGATTGAGACTTCAAAATTTTTGTTTTAATCAGTGTTTTGTTCAGGACTAGTGGGGGAGCATCTGTGTAACGATGCATTGCTATATTGTTTTTTTTTTTCCGCCTTTTTGGCGGTTTTAATGAAAATCTCGGTTGACCAAGAGAAGAGAAATCATTTTTTTTTTCTTAGTATATTGATATTTTTAGACTAAGGGAAGAGGGAGTTCAGTTAAGTCACACAATGAGCAACCTAATTTAGTGTTGAAATCGAC
Organism: Pyrus x bretschneideri; assembly: GCF_019419815.1. NCBI lineage: Eukaryota > Viridiplantae > Streptophyta > Magnoliopsida > Rosales > Rosaceae > Pyrus > Pyrus x bretschneideri. The sequence goes on along the minus strand of NW_025999424.1, from coordinate 472,486 downwards.
ATCCACGAGGTTCGAACCTAAAATCTCTCACTTCCGAAGAGAAATACCATCAGACCGTAATACCGAATGGCAAAAAAAAATCTAATTAATATTACTAAATATATAGGCTAAGTAATCACAAATGTGAGTTTTGGAAATGGGGCACATGGCATAACGGTGACCTCTCTAGTCTCTACTTAGCACACTTCCACTTCCACTGGATTCTTTTTTTTTTTTTTTTTTTCTTTTCTTTTCATATCTCTAATTTTGATAGATTGATGCATCTCAACCACCTATCAATTAGGTAATGGGTTATATCTATCTATCTATCTAAAATTATTGTCATCAATTGTCAAGTAACATCATCGATCTATACCAAAAAGTGCAAATTCATCAATTGTTTTTCTACATGTATTTATATATTGTCAAATTTAGAGATTAAGTAACTTATGTAATCATATGAAATTAACAAACTTATGTAACCTTACGAAATTTACTTTATGTATATTTCTCTGAGATTTAGTTTCTATTTTTTTTTTTATGAAATTTTTTCAGAACTTTGGCAAGTTACAGAAATTGAAGAAAATCTGAATGTTCATACAGAAAATTACACAACCTAAAAGTCCAAAACAAATAAAAATTAAGCAAAAGAAAGGGATGGCACGTAGAGAGAGAGAGAGAAAGAGAGAGAGGGGTCCATTCCGTCTCTCTCTCTTGATCTCTATCAAAGGGAAGGAGGCATTCAGTTAGAGATTCTAGCTTTTTATTAATTGGAGGTTGTGGCTGTGGCAGTCCTTTTTGATGTGCAGCATGCAACTTCTGCTACTTTTCCCATTTCTCATCATCATTCTTCCTAAACTATACCATATCATCCTATTATGTGGAAAAGGATACTCGTCCCATCATTTTTCTCGGGATCTTAGGAATCTTATGATCGGGATCGTTTATTGTATATCGTGCGGTCAGAAATTAATTTAAATTTTAAAATTAAATATGAATGGTACTTAACGAAAACTAACCGCTCAATGTATTAAGTCATTGATTATCCAATATTATTATTATACGTTGTTTATATGTGAAAGGAATCCTCTTCAGATACCGTTCACCAAGTCCATCAAGTTCACCCATTCGGATTCTTGAAATTTGATTTAACGGCTAAAGTTATTATAACTTTTAAAAGAACCCCCTGTTTGTAGCCGTTTGATCAAATTTTAAGGGCTCGGATGGGTGGACTTGGTGGAAGAAATTCGGAGAAGATCCATTTCCGTTTATATGCCCTACTGGGCGTTGAATGATATTTTAAATTCGATACAAAGAAAATTGTATTTTTTTAGTTTGGTGCTACCCACATACACCTACCTCTTTTTGCCTTTTACACACACATTTCAATTTCCGAGAGACCTATTGCTAACAAATTGCTTGTCCTCTTTCCTTCACTTCCCGGCCTCCATGTTTCACCTGAACATTTAGCACATACTATAAACAACTTTATTTTTCTCTTAAGTACAAAATTTGTAATTGATGAAGCCATGGTGAAAAAAGTATTCTTATTTAACCATTCCGCGCTCAAATTATCCTAAGACAAACACAGAGAGTTAAAGCTTATATATCTCTTTATGGATTTAGTCTTTTATAAACCTAGATATATTTATATATTTATATGAAGTGAAAGGAAAGTAGTTTTCCGATTGAAGAATTGAATTCGTGGGATAGTATGTATGGGGTATGAGATTTCAACAGCTAACTTTAGAGGAGGAGAGGAGGGGCCTCCTTTGTCTCCGTGATGGGATGCACATACGACCATCAATTCAATCACCACCACACACGTCGCCCATTCCCGCCATTATTGTCATCACACAAATCAATAGTTTTCTCCCACACCACACCATATCAAGCACAAACCTCATGAATATATATAAGTACAGCTATGAATATTTTCACACGCAACCCAGGAAAAGAGGTGGGAAAAAGAGAAAAAAAGTCCTGCTCTTTAACGGCTTAATTAACGTTTCTTATTAGCAATTAATCATGTTCATTATATATATATGAATATTAAAAATTAAATTGAAATATATGGTCACTCTACGGTGACCGAAGGCTGCATGCATGCATAAGTTCGATGCGTTCATTTCTTCATCCTGCATAGGAACTGAGGAAGCAATGAATTAGCTAGTGATGTAGGACAAAAATTAAATTATTTTACATGCAATTAAATTAAAGGAAGGAAGCTACTTTAAATGAAGAAAAGTGATTGGAGAACAGAAAATTCTTGGGTTAAGTTACATTATAAATAGGTCAATTGGCCTTAGGTTTGTAATTTTTTTCGACTATTATTCAATAAACATGAGTTTTCTCTCTTTCTTCCTAGTAAATTTAGAGTTTGCTAGAAGTTTTATAACGAAGGATTATTATTCGATTTTCCATGTTCAATATATCCGTTGTGTCAGCTAAGTTTCCTAGTTCTTTTTAGAAGAAACGATAGTAATGTTTTGATTCAAGGATAGGCCAAAGCAGCCCCAAACCAAAAATTTAGCTAATTTGTAAGCAACCGTGTTGGCTTGGCAGCAGATATGGGTGCAAAATTCTTCAGTGATTGTGGTAAGGATGCTCTTTGTGTTATCGACAATCTGCCAAATTATGGACAAATTAGTTGAGGAATCACCAAGGGCCATCACAATCTGAAGAGAGTCTACTTTCAACAAGAAACCGATACATATATACGAGCTATATATACACATATGTACTGAACTCCTAATTAAATAGTAAAATGGGGAACACAATAATCATACCAACTTGCAAACTTTAGAACTTTGAAAACTAAAGCAACTTTGGACCAACTAAACCGACTAATTAAACTCTCGTGGTTTATACATCACGAAAGCGATATCAAGTTTCCTTCATCAAATGTTGTATATAATTATTATTCAACGCTTTAGGTCAGAAAATATACAAGAAGCGATGCATGCGTCTCCTATTCATTTATTGAGTTAGAAAATCTACAAGAAGCAACACATGTCACCGTAGTCGCAAGTTTTCGCAACGAACAACTAATCACTCAACTTTTAAGAGTTGCACACACGCGAAGATACGTGTAATGTGTGCAGTTTCGATAAGACAAGAAGAGTACCATACAAGATATGATGTCCTAATTGAGGGTTACAATATAAAACAAAAACTGAATTAAAGAAGTGAGGTAATGTACATTGACCGTAATGTGTATCATCATTGATTCTTCGACCTTACTATCCACATTGTATAATGATAGTTAGGGATAATTGGGTAATTTCATGGAGATTAAAATAACAATGTGGGCATTAACAAGTAGCTTCTTTTTTCTTTAAAAAATGATCAGTTGGTGGCTTCGTCAGTCGTCACGGTAGTCCATTCTTTCGGGGATCAACAAGACTCACATAGGTATTCCAGCCTCTTTGGTCACCATCGTGTGATTCACTAATGTCACTAAATCAAACCAAGACGTGCCGTGTAAAATACGAGTCTGGAATTCGTCCCCAACCATGATGTGTCGTGAGGTAATGTACATGGACCGTAATGTTTTCCACATTGTATAGTGATAGATAGGGCTAATTGGGTACATTTTATAGAGATTAAATAACAATGTGGGTATTAACAAGTAGCTTTTTTTTTCTTTCTTTTTTGTAGCTCGCCACGACAGTCTATCATTTCAAGGGTTGGCAAGACTCAGAAGCATTTCAGCCTCCTCCTAGTCACCATCATGTGATTCACCAATTTCAAGAATCAAACTCAAAATATGTCGTGTAGAATACATGCCTGAAATTCATCCGAACTATTCAGCACTCTATGGTGGTTGGTATTAACAAGTAGCTTAAGTTGAACTTTATGTTTAAAAATTTGAACTTGTGTGCTTTACTTTTGTTCTTTTTTCTTTTCAAGTAATGGAAGAAAACATAACGTGTCTGCTTGTTGTGATTTTAGTATATTTGATGGCTGATATTTATAAGTTGAATTAATCCCTTCAATTATGAACGGTAAAGAATACACACACACGCACCCACCTCATCAAAAATAATATTTCTTGTCGGGATTATTCATATTTGATTCATGTAAGATGATATCTAATTAATTATGTGGTGGACGCTAACACATAGAAAATCGCTTTCAAAGCACAATTAAAAATGGGTTAATAGTTTTAAGAAATTGGGATTAGGCATCTTTGTCATACGAGAAATTTAAGGTTAAAGATAAGGGACTCTTTTGTCACTTTGCTTACTTGTTATTGGCATCCAGTGCTCACACCAATTATCATTGACAAATGTGCATCCCTCTCTCGTGCAGAACAATCTCTTGTGCTTCTATCATCATTCTCGTGAAGGAGAAGGATTTACACAAAACGAATTTATTACCATATAGCATCTTCTGTTTATTAATACGTGATAATATATTATTAAATCGGGTCTTACGTGATGGTGGATTTGTTCTATATAAATTGTTCTCTAAGGACCATAAGAAATATAGAAGAAAATTTACAACATCGCCTTTATCCGTGAACAAATTAAGGAAAATTTTGTATTTTTGCAATTATATGTACTAGATTATGTAACTTTTATATAAAATTTAATTTTCAAGGTTGAATATAAGGGTATAAATGTGCATGCACTTTAATTCAGCGAGCATGAAGGGAAGTAACGTGAGCACATAATTCTTTTTTCTAAGTGTGAAAAGAAATTTAATCTTCTAATATTAGGGAGGCCAAATTTTTGGATCAAGTTGTGTAAACTAAAATGACATGGTTGTTGATGATTAAATTATTAATTAGGAGTCAATTAACGTGTTTATTTGCTATTAGTAACACATCATTAAATTTAAAAATTTAATCTCTCTAACATACCCTTTCAATTATTTATCATTTGGGTGGAAAGTGATGTCTAATTGTAAACATCCAATAGAGCACACTCCGATGAGAAGTAAGATTTTGTATATGGCCCAACCATCAGAAACTAGAGTATAAGGCCCCACCCCACAGAGGCCCACCAAGGTAGTATATTCTTTAGGGAAAAAAAATTCAATGTCTGAGAAACACGGCTTAATATGTTAAGGGGACGTTTGTTTACCCTCACTAAGTTGGACTAGACTAGACTGGACTAGCTATTAGTCCAATACTGTGTTTGTTCCATGCTGGGACTAACATTAATGAGACTAAAAGGGACTAGCATGGACAAAACCCTTCACTAAGGGGTCTTAACGAGACCCCCCAATAACCATGGAACTAGCTAAGACTATCATCTCTTTCTCGTCCTCGTCATGCTCAACGACCACTCTCAACAGACTCCTCGTCATCTCCGGTCACCTAGATCAATCATTAACTTTCCGACTCTCTTTCAGATCCATTTCATAACCAACTTTCATATAAAATATACCAAATTGAAGCTGGGGGTGACAAGATTACGATTTTACCTGAATCGAGGCTAAAATGTGGTCGAATGTGGCCGGAAAATGGCTTGGAAGTCTCGGCCTGTTTGGGCTTCTTCAAATCCATGACAGATTCGAGCATTCAAAGCTAAGATCTCGGTCCAGGGATGGTGATGAATTTTTTGGCGGTGCTAACTTCATCCAATTTAACGAGGGTTGGCCGGAAAACATATCGGGAAACCTGCAATTCGTCTGGAAAATTGAAGCATTGAGGTTCCGTTCGAACAACGCATAGCTAGAGAGGGAGGGAGGACAGAGAAATAGAGATTGGAATCAATAAGGAGTTTGACCAGGAATGAGAAAGAGACATGAATTGAGAGGTCTAAGAGGAAAAAAAGAGGGAGAGGATGGGACGATGAGAGAAGAGAAAAAGAGTGAGACGGAAATGATAGGAAAAGATGGAGAAAAAGATAAGATCATAATAAAATATTAATAATTTATATATTAAATAATATAATATTAGAATTTGTTATTATTCAGCTTCTTAGTCCAATACTGCACCAAACGCTTTACTAAGTTAGTCCAGTTTAGTCTAGTCTAAGCCAGTCCAGCTTAGTCCTTGAAGCTAATCCAGTCCAAGATAGTCCGGCGCAACAAACGCCCCTAAGTGTCATAATATAAATGGTTAGATACTTGAAAAAAATTTCAACCACTTGACACTTGTACTGTAATACTTGGGGCGTGTTTGTTTGCCCTCCTTAACTTTCACTGGACTACACTAGACTAAATGGTAGTGTAATCCTATGTTTGTTACACACATGGACTAACTTTAAAGAGACTCGCTCCGAGTAAACTGGACTACGAGCTTCACTAGAGGGTCTTAGCGAGACCCCCCCCCAAAATCGGGCAAATTGCTAAGCCTAACTCTGCTCCTTCCTCGCCTCTTACAACCCTTTCAAACCCAAATCCCGCAAAACTCGAAACAAAATAGCAAAACTTTTTCAATTTTTCCCTTTTTCAAAACCAAATCCAACTCCTAAAATTTGAACCTAGAAAATAAAAAAACCCAAAAAACCCAGAAACCCAAACCGTATTCAACCCCTATCTCCCACCTTCCAATAACACATGCATCCCGCACCCAACTCAAAATTCAACCCCTATCTCACACACGGAGGCAAAGAAAAAACAAAGGGAACAACAAAGTAAGGAGCAACCTGATACAGAGAACAGGAGGGCGAAATAAGGTAGAAAAAGGGGAGAGGGAAGGAAGACAGTGGCGGAGAAAATAATAGGAAAACATGATTCTGGAAAAGACCAAAAGAAAAAGTAGAAGTAATAATATAATATTAATAAATATAAATTAAATTAATAATAAAATATTAATAGGTACAAATTAAATAATATAAAATTAGAAATATGTTTCTTAGTATGACACTACACCAAACATTTCACTAAATCAGTCCAGCTTCGTCTATTCCAAGCCAATCTAACTTAGTCTTTGAAACTAATTCAGTCCGAGATAATCCGGTGCAACAAATGCACCCTTGATGTACTAAGCCGTGTCCCCAACACCGATTCAATAATATAATATTATGTAAAATTACGTAACATTGTATTTTTGAATTAAAATACTACTGCGGTCTTGTTCCATGCAAATTACTTTTAAGTTGTATTTTGTGTAAGTTGCTCAACAACATGCTTTGTGGTCTGTAAAAACTCCATATCATTAGCCTTGATGTTGCCGAATGCTGTTGATCCCATTTATATAATCATGTTCCTTCCTCTCTGTCTTTTTAAAGTTCCCATCAATTTTTATATCATATCTTAAGGATGGTCCTAGACCTAGAAGAGTGGGATACAAGCAAACCCCACCACCAAGCCATTCATAGTTGCCAGGTGTCGAAATCTCAAGCTGTCCAGCTTGGAAGTTGAGTTCCTTATAAGAGATGGCATCATATATTGGTTTGCTACTGCAATTATAGCATATGCAGGCAGCAGGAGAAATCAATAATGAAGAAGGGGGAGAAGGGGGAATCCAATCAATCAATAGACCATAGTCCATGTGACTCCATAGAATGTGGGGAAAATTAGAGAATGGGCTTTTGATTTGCCTGCTCTATTATTTTAGCGTACAATAATGTATAACGTATGTTATTGAATTTAATGATAAGATGTTTGTTTAATAATTTAAGAGAATTTAACGGGTTAATTCAAATCATTTAAAAGATAATGTGATATTATACATTGATGTACGGGAAGGAAATAGTTGTCACGAGAGTAAAATTCAAATTTAGGCGCAGATGACTAAACTTGATAGAACTCATATTTGCATAAAAAAAACTTTGTCTGACTAATCATATCTTGTTCTATGTCTAAGCTTATTAGTATTTAATATGTGATTAATTTAAAATATCGACACATTAACATCTGACGGTGTGAAAACACGAAACTGGCAGTTGTGTTCATATCTGCCTAGTCAAACCCCGCTGCAGTGTCAAAAGTAACAAGAGATAAAGTAAGAAAGGAGGACAGCTTGAAGAGAGAGAGAGAGAGAGAGAGTAAAAAACAACCAAAGCCAGTCTACCCGGAGGAGAGAGTAACATTTGACAATGGGGTACGCTGGGATTTTAATAGTATTTTATGGGTTTTGTCTTCCCTTTCTTTGCCAAAAACAGTGAAAACTCATGAAAGTGTAGGACTTTTCAGGTCACCTTCTTCAATCAAAGAGGACCCATTTTTCTCCTTTTTTTCTTTAATATTTTAATCCCCTGTTCATGGATCCCAAGGGCTCAAAGCAGACACAAGACATACCTAGCTTCTTGAGCCTCCCCCCACAACCTCAGCAGCAGCAACCACCACCACCTCAACCCAACAGCAACATGAACGACGACAAACCTGCTGAAATCAAAGACTTCCAGATTGTAATCGCTGACAAAGACGAGTCGGGGAAGAAGCAGTTGGCGCCCAAGAGAAGCTCCAACAAAGACAGACACACAAAGGTCGAAGGCAGGGGAAGGAGGATACGGATGCCGGCCCTCTGCGCCGCCAGAATCTTTCAATTGACCCGAGAGTTGGGTCACAAATCCGATGGGGAAACAATCCAGTGGCTCCTCCAGCAGGCCGAGCCGTCGATTATGGCCGCCACTGGGACCGGGACGATTCCGGCGTCGGCTTTGGCCGCGGCAGGGGGCTCTGTTTCGCAACAGGGGACTTCCTTATCAGCTGGATTGCACCAAAAGATCGATGAATTGGGGGGGTCCAGTGGAGGTAGGACCAGCTGGGCAATGGTGGGCGGGAATTTGGGGAGACCCCATGTGGCAGGGGTGGGCGGGCTATGGCCCCCTGTCAGTAGCTTTGGGTTCCAGTCATCATCTGGTCCTCCATCAGCCACCACAAATCTGGGCAGTGAGAGTTCAAATTACCTGCAAAAAATTGGGTTTCCTGGCTTTGACTTGCCTGTCTCTAACATGGGTCCGATGAGTTTTACTTCAATTTTGGGTGGGGGCAATCAGCAGCAGCAGCAGCTTCCTGGGTTGGAACTTGGGTTGTCACAGGATGGACATATTGGGGTCCTGAACTCACAGGCTTTGAGTCAGATTTACCAGCAGATGGGGCATGCTAGAGTGCACCAGCAGCCGCCGCAGCAGCACCACCACCACCAGCAACCGCCTTCCAAGGACGATTCTCAAGGCTCTGGACAGTAGTAGTGGTCGCATTAGATTTTGTGAAATTTGGATGGGAGAACGCAAAAAGCAGTAGCATTTTGTTGGGTGGCTGAGTTTGTTGTTTTGGTAATGGTAATTGTATTGTATAATTGGAAAATGTTAGGAAAAAGATACTCGAGGGAGTTCAATATGGACTGGATTTTGTTTTCCCCTTGTTTTTCTCTCCACTGCATGATTCAAGTCTCCATATTTACAGGTGCTTCTGCTTAAATCTGCTTAATTTTTCAGCACTCTTCGTGTTAGCCATAGAATATAGGGGAATTTGATTGTTGAAAGTGCTTTTGCAGATGGGATAATTGTGCACTGTCAAATTGCTTTGGGTTTGGGCTTAACTGCTGCTGCTTTGAATTCAGAGGTGTGTTGATTGTAGTGTAAGGCATCTTTTTAATTGGTTTTGTTCTTCACTTGGTGTGGATCAAATGGTGCTCGGTTTGTTTGTGAGAATTTAAACATAGAGCTCTATAGTCATACTTAATCTCCATTTTTCTTCTTAGATTTCTTAATTATCTTACATCTTCATTGTGTTTTTCCACAAATTAAGGGGCAATTACTTATCATACTACTTGCACTATACTTGCTCTCTCAAGCCACTTCCGAAGAACACCTCGCTTCGTCTTTACAAACCATTTGTGTTCTCCTTGGTCTCACAGCAGTGGCATCATTAATAGGCCGATAGCCTAGTTGCCTACTTGAATGTCCAAGTGCATTTCAATCCTTGGAGATGATATTGCATTCTAAAGTCTTTGACGCCGGAATTCCAATCAGGAACTCAATTTTTTTCTTTTGTAGCTTTGCTAGTCGGCTTTGGCATATTACAAGGAGAAGGATCGAAATTAAGAGTCTTTTATAGTTTCAGAACATAAGAAGGGAACATTTAGAACTCCATTTGGCTTCCCTAAGAACTTGACTATTCTGTCAAATCTGTTTAATTATGTCGATTGTCATTACCATGTGGAAAACTGCTTCACTAGGCGACTCATCAAACTAGTCTTGCCTCGTAGTGTCAGATTGATCTTTGGTCTATAGATTCAGTAGCTTTTCGCTGAGCTTCACATATGATGGATCATCGCGGGACAGATGATCAACATGTTTCGTGGGTTCACATTGCAAAAGAGATTATGCAGTTCATTGAACTTACGGCTTTTGGCATTGTCTACATTGTTTGAGATGTTTATCTGTTGTGTGTTTTGAAAATGACTTTTGAGGCTGTTGTAGTTATGCTATTGGCCTCTCATTCATTCTTTGTAGTTGGCAGCAATACAGTCTTTGTCATGGCCTCTTCTATCTCATTGGAATATCTTTCTGCTTCTTCCTTATCTCCTTTATCCGTTTCTCGCTCATTTCGCATATCACCCGAAACAGCAGGGCATCGAACTAAGGACTTCATACGAGAATTTGTGTGTTGTTTATGAACTAGGACTCAAATTTACCCTTAAACCCCACGAATTATGTTTTTGACTGTTTCCCATGAAATTTCCTGGCTCCGTACTCTCAGTACTCATCCACTAATTGCAGGTCTAATTGTACATAATTTCCGGCATTTGTGGGTCTTGGTTTGGAATCGAATATGATGTGCATTTAGTCGTATATGAGATTCTGAAGCATAAAATATATAAAGCCGTCTTCAAAGGTACGTACGTTTCCAACTGATGATGCTCTCTCTTTTATATCTGGCGTTTTAGTTGTACCCTGTCATTATGAGCAATGGTGGATTCATGAAATATTATTTGGGAGTCAGTAAGACTGGCGCGCACATCACGCAAAAATTTTTGGATGGAATAGCGTGCAAATTGGCATTTCATGTAGTCTTGGTAAGCCTGAGGTTATTTGCCAAGTATGCCTACAGATGCCCATAATTTTTGAGCGAGCATGTCAACAGATACCAACGTACGACAAATGAGTTTATTGACAGATGCCCATAACAATGCATATGAGGGCATGAGACTAGCAGCTATCATGCCCAATGTCCATACAGACAATTCGTCAAGTAGTTGAGAGCAGTTTTCCGACCACGTTATTTGTAGGATAACTCTCAAAATTAACACTGCAGAATTTATGTATCTTGATTTCACTGAATTGTGTCGGTCGCGTCAGAAAGAGCCGCCAACATTTTTCTCGACCATCTACCATATGTAAAGGGGCATCGCGAGCTGCTGTTTCCATGAAGATTCGCAATTCGTCCTCACCGAGCCGTGGAAACCACATTACTAATACCGCCTGGTGTCCATTAGTACGTACTGCGCATTTGCGTTATTCAGGCGAAATTTCGTACCTCGGTAAGAAAACCATTCATTAAGAAAGCAGAAAATAAACAAGGGGTGTATTATTGGGACAAGCTTTTATCTTTTGCTTATCTACATATAGTAGCGGATCCAAGAATCAAATTTTGAGGTTCAATGTTAAATATAAGTTTTTTAGATAAAAACAGAACGTTAATTGTGCAAAAAAAAATTTGTTTATTCATTAGGGCATTTCGTTGAATACTTAGTGGCCTTATTGTCGTCAACCAAATCATGTTGGGCTCATGTAAAGAGATATCAACATATGTTAATGCAATATGATAAGTAATATAGAGAGAACTTGTCGAGTGTTGTCGATGCAACCTGTCAAGATTTGCCTAGCAATAATTACATCAAACATTTAATAGGCACAAAAAGGAATCATATCAAACATTCATAGGATCCTCAAAAGACCTTCACAGATACATTTTTTCAGATTTCAAGTGGTCCGGGGACCACTTTGGTCCCAGCGCCCATCTACATCTGTCTACATAACATTATTCAATGTTATCCACCTTTTCAACTATTTATATTCACAAAAGTATGGGTATGCATTGGAGTTTTAGACCGTAAGATTCTTTAGACTCTTTTACCAAATGAAGAAATAAAATAAAACGATCTTGATCCTTTATTGGGTTGATGCATGTTATACACTAAAACATACCAGAATTTTTGCAGACAAAGAAGCACTTTATTTAAGTAAAAACCGGCGGCGGCTCTTACCCATGATCCCACGTTGTCAGTAAAGAAGAATTTGCCCTGAAGTGGAGAGGAATAATATAGTAGTATTAAAACCAGCAAACTATAGAAAACATGGTTCTCCCCCATCACCTTAAGAAGACGCGTACGTAGATTGGTCCTCCTATAAACAAACAGAGAGTTTAGAGGATGAACCTGCTGTTAATATATAATGCTATCCCACTAAGGCAATATTTTACTTGTATTAAGACCATATTGATGGCACGACTAATTGCCAACAACACGACCCAGAAACAATCAACCCTACCACGAAAATACAAAGCTAACTTGACCTATGTTTCTTTTCAAGTGTGATTCACCTCAGATTGTGGTATCGCTAAATGATATTTCTATTAATTTGTCTTTGATTGGACATTTTGTAGAAGACATCAAGGCATTGCTTCCGACAGTCACTAAGGCTTCTTTTACCCATATTTGCGCCAAGCCAACGATGTCGTTCATAGGCTTGCTCACTTTGGTCTTACTATTAGTCAATTTTGTGATTGGTTAGATTTCCCTTCGAGTTTGATCCTAAATTTACTTGTTGAGGATGCTGTGTTGCCTTGATTGGCTGCTTGTAATGACCTTTTTCTTATAAATTTACTTTCGTTTCCTTCAAAAAAAAAAAACTTGACTTGTTTTCCTTTCAGGAATTAATTTTTTCGGTCAATTGTTTTCGTGAATGCATGACTAAAGGTCCAAAAGTAACAAAATGACCTCATCTTCAGCAATGGCTGGGCTACAATTTTATAGAGTCCACCAAGGCATTATTTGGCCACAGAGATATTAGGCTGGCCAAATATAACCCCATTTTAGCCCCATTTTGGGGCCCAGCTCCACAATTGGAATAATTGATTCAAGTTCAACGACTAGATTTAAAAGCATAGAACAGTAGTTTAATTAAATTAACCAATAAATTTAAAGTACAAACTTAAAACTAATAATGTAGTGAGGGGCTAAACGAGATGATATATGAGTATGACCTAGCATTATCATTTAATTTTTTGCAAGGCTATAATTTTGGATGGAGTTATATTTGATTCTTTCGTGATTGAAGATGGCCTCAAACATCCATAAAATAATAAAGTAAAGAAAAACAAGAGAAAAACTCCAACGTCAGTGTCACCGAATGAATATCTCACGCGATCAGTGTTAGGCTCGCGAGCGTACATGACATGTCCAAGAGCTATTAGGAGAAAGCCCAAAAAGTTGTTCGACCATATTCCTCTAAAAGAAAACCCATATATGTTTGCAACGTCCTCGTGTATACAAGCCGAGCCCATACATTTTGCTCAAGTTGTGAAGTGATGACGCTTGTTTACGACTTCCTGCTGACGCTGTAAATCCCAATTGTCATGCATGCATGCATGCCTCTAATTTTAGGTTTTCTTGGTGTAATAAATATTGTGTATCTAATTCTGGCATCTACTTTTTCTCACGAGACATGACGAGGACTGTACAAATGAATTGAATTGTAGGTAGTGTGTGCGTGTGTGTATGTTGAGAAGTCCTAAATACATCTAAATATCTAGAACTAGTTTATGTATTTTTCTATTCTTGTTATAACAATATTCTATTCTAATGTAAATATCGTTACCAATATTAATATCTTCAGTTAAAAGTGAAGAATATTAAGTTTGACTTGCATAGATATGAAGAGTTTGATATCTAATTATGGTTAATCTATTACGTTGCTTAGCTTAATTTTCATCATCCAACATCATCGTATCAAAAACAACAAAGAATTGAAGAGGAAGATATGAACTTAGATGTCAACTGGAAGCATATATACTATCCTAGCTAACTTGGCTAGAATAAATAGCTTAGCTACAATATGCAATCCATTCTTCTAGATTTCTAATATGCATCTTGTCTCATCAAACGAAACTTACGCGTATCAGGAATGCTACATACAATAGCAGGTAATTAACTCGTCCAATTTTCTATCATTCCAAGTTGCATAGAAGTTTCCATCCCAACGCATCCCAACTTGTTCATAAACAATTAAGGCTAAGTTGGATTAATGGTTTCCGTGGTGAAAGGTTAATAGGAAGATAACCCCTGTGATGAAAAAATTCAGATTTAAACCCTGAAGTTCCGTTAGGATTTAAGCCCAAAATTAACATTTCCGTTAACCCACTCCGTCTTTTTTTTCTAAATTACCCTATGAACATTTCCTAATAGTTAATTGAGCCTGCAATTAACTATTAATCCAATTCAGTAAATTAATCATTACTTTGTTGGCTGGTTTTGTTAGATTAACATTTCTTGATTGGTTTTGTTGGCTGTAGAAATGATGAAATCTGAACCAACCAACAAAACCAATCGATGGGTCGGACTAATTCGTTGGGAATCACACACCAATCAAGCAAAACAAAACCCAAGAAACATGAAAAGAGGAGCAACAAGCATACCTCATCATCATCCACTGAAGAATTATCTTTGTTTGAGGTTTGATTGTTTTATCTCAAAAGAAAAGAAAAAAATAACGAAGGGAAGCTGAAGAGAGAGAGGAGAGAAAGGAATAGGATTTCTGAGGCATGTATGAAGAGAACGAACAGTGTTCTGTTAAGTATGACATTTTCAGTCGGCTCCAGAAGAGAGAGGTTATGTACTTTGTGATTTCGATCGGTAAAACTACAGCTACAATGTGGGCTCGACGCCCTCATAAATCTTTATATTTCATACTAATTATTTAAATTTGCTATTAATTTCTTTTATTTTGGAGCTGAAAATTATTAGTTAATTAACTCATATGTTCCACAACTATACCTATGACTCTATGATTTGGGTGCTGGGATGCAGATAAATATCCTTTGGTTTGCTCCAGGCCGAAAATCTGGAGAGAAAATGAGAGAGAGAGAGAGAGAGAGAGAGAGAGAGAGAGAGAGATGGGATGCTAAGAACCAGGCGGGGAGAGGCAGAACCAAAGAACCAAGGTGGAAATGTTAACAGAAGTTGACATCAATGTTAATTTTGGGTTTGGATCCTAACTGATCTTCCCCACGAGGGTTTAAATCTGAATTTTTTCACCACAGGGATAATCATCCGATTAACCTATCACCATAGAGACCATTAATTCAATTTAGCCAACAATTAATTTAGTAGACTTTATAATTTTGGGACCCCAATTTTGTTCTGTCATGTTATTCCACCACAAGAAGTGTGGAATTGTGAATCCATCGATTTGCTCTCTTATGTCTAAGACTTACAAGAAACAAGTTCACCGTTACGTGATGTTGATTGTCCAATAATATATTACTATGTTGCAAATTTTTTCTCTACATGCTAATGTATTAATCAGAAAACCACATAAGGGTGAACCTGTTCATATAAATTTCTCTCTTTATTTGGACATTGGATGCCTAGTTTGTTCTTCTCAAGTGCCCCAAGGGGCAAGCTAGCTATCCCGATAGCTGCTGGCTTCCCTTTCACTTTTAATTATTCCTAGAATCCTCGCTTTTAGCAGGAGAGATATTTCTTCAATTGGGGGTTGGGGCATTTACCAACCCGTGATCAAATCAAATATATAACTAGAATATGCTGCCTCCTTGATTACGCCAGGTGGATGAAATTAAGTGACGTTCGTTCATGTTGGTGATGTGATCTCGATAATGTTCTTCTATCTGTACGTGAAGCTGAAAGATATATACATTCTTACATGCCAAATTAGCAGGCTCGTATTATCTATTTTTTAGAATTTAATTAGAATAATACTTAGGTAAGGATTTCAACTCTTATATCTTAATCCTCCTTATGATCTGATTCTCTTTTGTTAAAGTTTAAAAAGGAGATTCCAACTTCCAAGTCACCTGGAAACAGTGCATCTGCGCATGAAATTTACGATCGAGATTAAATCCTAATTTAGCCAAACTTTATCCTCTGCCCTAATTGGAATTAATTGTAAAACACATATGCCTTGGAATTATAGACCTTTATTCTTTCCTTCTTTACACTGCAGCAGCCAGCTAGCAGGCGATCTGATCTCATCTGCTACTACCAACTGCTTAATTCCTAAGGCTTCCTAAACTACGTTTTCATTGATGCCACGAGTTGCCATAATTTAATATAGTTCATAAAATATAAGAATAATTTCGAAAAAAAAATTTAAGAATAATGCGAGGTTATCAAATTTATTTGTCAAATGATGTGACACAAATTAAATTCATACATTGGTTCAAATTGAAATTTGATTATTAATAACTGGAATAAAATTTTTCATGGTATAGGATGTGTCACATTATTTGGTGCACAAATTTAGCACATGCATGTTTATTTGGTCCATCGATTCTTTATAAAAAATGCTATTCCAACACTTACCACATGTGTTGGGGGTCCTGACTCTATTAAAAAGGTGGTACAATTATACGATATAAAAAATATGGTAAGTGTAACAATGCTCATTCTCTAGTGACGTACTTCTTCGTTTCGAAAACTAGAAATAACATGTGTGCGTACAAATAGATGTGTGGAAGTAACTTCCTATATATACACACATATATGTATCTATATATAAATACATCTGGATCCTTTGTTTGTTTTTGTCCAACGAGATCCGTGTTATGTAGTTTGGGAAGCTCCACGTTTGTTGCTTGTTTATCATTCTCATATATCCCCAAGTCCAAGGGTAGAGTTATCATCAACTTGCCGTTAAATCGATCGATCGTCGATCTCAAATTACGTAATGACAAGATATCAGAGATAGATAATTGAGCTCATCAGCTTCGTCCTTTGAATCCTTTCTTTCACTTTTTGACGCTCCAAATTAAACCATACATACTAATTTATATGTTTGTATATATTTATGTAAATTGGAAATTTATGTAAATATTACATCGCATGCAATACATATCCATGCATGCATCCAAAACAGTAAGAGTCTTAGATATTAATCGGAAAACAAGCCAAATAATGTACTATACCACGTTAATAATGGTGGACAATATGGTTGATATGTCTCATTTTTATAAATTATTAATCATTATAAAAGCTGAATCCACATATTAAAGTTTGATTGAAACAGTAATGTCACGTTGATCGTGTTTCAGATGACTATAAATTTAAGCTGCAATATATGTTGTTCTAGATAATAAATTTAGGTGAACATGCATCACCGGTCCTTTTCTTTTTCATTTTTTTTTCATAATAAGGGGACCATTTGATGGTTTCGTCACAATAGTCCATTCTTTTGCGGATCGGAAAGACTCACTTAAGAACTTTAGCATCTCCCTTGTCATCATCATGTGATTTAGCAACGCCGGAAATCTAACCCAAGAAATCAATACTATGTTAAATACGAACCTAGAATTCGTCTCAATTACTGAGACACCAGTGATAGTTATCAACAGATTTTTCTTCACCTTGCATCAATAGCACTCAATAATTTCTTTTTCTTCTCAACTGTTCATTTCCAAAATAAATTGGGCATATGATTTCCGGGGGCAGCAGGAAACCAGTCGCTCACGCTGGAATTGCCGCCAAAAATACCGGTAAATCTGCGACCAAATTGCAGCGAACACGTGCCTCGTGTTACCTCACCACCAAAAGTCACGTGGCATTGGAATCCCTCCAGCTCATTGTACGGACGCCCATACTGTTACCAAAAAAAAAAAAAAATTAATAAAAATAGTTTGAAAATTTTGAATTTTAAGAATAAGGAAAAAATGAAAAGTAAATAAATAGTATTAGATTTAACTTTTTAGTGTAAAAATTTAATTTTCATTAAAATAAACAATACCACAAACTTTTCATTAAAATTACAAAAAAAAAAAAAAAAAAAAAAAGCAAAAACTGTTGAAAAATCACCTCTCAAAAGAGCGCCACAAGCCTATTGACCGCTGGCCGCAATCTAACCGCTGGCTCTCCCAAAAAATCTCAATCAAAACTGAACACGTCAAGAAAGTACGGCTTACGTTGTGTCATTTTTTATTCAAACGGGATTTTTGGGACCCCACGCCCCCTCCCGGTCATGCCCGCTGCCCACTCTACTTTTTATAGTACCTTTCGTTTCGTTTGTCTTGTTTCAACTCTCTCTCCTTTCTCTCAGCGGGGTGGGATGGTGTGGGAGAATTTCCTTGAATGTTGGAGGAGGCATCAATGTATATATCTTAATACCATGTGCTGTGAAGTATAAGATTGTCCGTTTTTTGTCTCAATTCTGTCTGTTTTGAGGTATTGGGTTGTTTGGAAATCTCCGGCAGATTTGGGAGAAAAGATAAAAAAATGGATGATGAGTATGCCAAGTTCGTCAGGAGGATGAACCCACCCAGGTATTTTCCCCTTATCTTTCTGGGATTTTCTATGTTCTGGTAAATTCTTCAGCTTTTTTGGTTTCTGGGTTTTGTTTGTTTTTGTTTTAAGATGAAGGGTTTTTCTCGAATTACGAATGTGATATAATTTATATTTATATGTTCTTTCTTCTCTCAAGTTTTGATTTTTGTACCGTTTGGTTGATGAGAAAGCAGAATTTTTACTTGTTTAAGTAAAACTTGAGTGGCAATTATTCCCTTCCTTCCCTGTTGAGTATTCTTCTTCATTGATTCAGAAAGTAAAGATGTATTTTTTGAGTTTTTATTTGTTGATTGATTTTTAGTTTGATATAGAGGAATCATGCGCACGACGTGATTTCCGCACCCTCATTTTCTCCTCTGCACAACTTGTTTGCTTGGGGAAATCGATTCCCGTCTTCAAGAAACTTCCTTGTTTGGCCCATTTGATTGTCCTCTTCTGTGAAGTATGTTTTGGAAGGAAAAAAGCTTCATCTGATTTACCCTCTTGTTCTTGCAGAGTTGTGATTGATAACGATTCTTGCGAGGATGCCACCGTTATACAGGTGAGGCTGCTTCTACCTCGTGACTTTTTTTATGTTTACTTATCATGTGTATTTGTTGATTCCATTCATGTAATATGAAATTATTTTTGTACCGAAGAATGCGACTGAAGAAGCATTTGAATATCCGTCTGAACTTTCTTTTCGTTTCAATTTTTTAATTAGGTTGGCAGTGTCAACAAACATGGAATTCTTCTGGATGTTGTCCAAGTGCTCACCGACGTTAACCTTACAATAACAAAAGCATATATCTCATCTGATGGTGTATGGTTCATGGATGGTAAGGATTTTTATTCAACTTCCCTAGTCAATTGAAGCTTTCCATTTGTCTATTTCCGTTTACATCTTCTCTCTTACTGAGTCTTTACCAAATTTTCTATCTTTCAGTGTTTAATGTGATTGACCGTGACGGGAAGAAGATCAGAGACAAGGACATTATCAATTGTATCCAAATGGTAAGCAGTCGATCCTATTGCGGTTCCTCTGGCTGTTAAGGAGTCAGAGGGAAAAAGTAAAAACGAATTTCATGTCTTCATGTTCTTCTATGTTCATTTAATGTTTTACAACAATTCGAAGTTTAGAAGAACAGGATTTCCCTTGACAGCACTTAAACTCCTGATTTTACTGAACATTCATCAGGTTGACTATTACACCATACGTATTTGACATCTAATTCATGCTATAATTTTCAGTTTTGTTTAAGGAACACTATTTAAAAACTAAAAACACATCTGTTATAGCATCCGATTGCTTCCTTTCTGTGAACTTATCTATCTGTGGATCAAGATATTTTGAATTGTGGGAAAAGGTTTTCATTTTTCATTTTACTTCTTTATTTTGCAGAGACTTGAAAGCAATGCCGGCTTTGTACCTTCTATGAGACATTCCGTTGGTGTGATGCCCTCAGAAGAGCACACCTCCATTGAGCTGAGTGGTACTGACAGGCCTGGTTTATTGTCTGAAGTGTGTGCAGTTCTTGCAGACCTTCACTGTAATGTGGTAAATGCTGAGATATGGACACACAACACTAGAGCTGCAGCTGTAGTTCATGTCACAGATGATTCCACTGGCTGTGCAATTGAAGATCCAATCCGTCTCGCTTCAATAAAGGATTTGCTTTGCAATGTCCTCAAAGGAAACAACGAGTTGAAGCCTGCTAAAATGACACTTGCAACCCCTGGAGTTACAAATAGAGATAGAAGGTTGCATCAGATTATGTTTGCTGACAGGGATTATGAAAGGGTTGAAAGAGCAGAACTACGGAGAGTTGAGGATAAGGGCTCAAAACCCCATGTAACCGCGTTGGATTGCAGCCAGAAGGATTACACAGTCATTACGATGAGGTCAAAAGATCGACCAAAACTGTTATTTGACATCATCTGCACCTTAACGGATATGCAGTATGTTGTTTTTCACGGCATGGTCAATACAGGGAGGATGGAAGCTTATCAGGTAAGATAAATTTCTATTGAAATTGGTCTGCTGTAATTGTTCTGATTTGCAAAGCCAGCAAAACTCAGCTGGATTTGACAAAATGATCAAATGGCAGACATTTTATTTGCAATTTTTGCTCTGTGTTGGGGATCTCATTTCCATCTAACATATTAGGTATTTTTCCTTGTAGGAATTTTACATTCGACATGTTGATGGACTTCCTATAAACTCAGAAGCTGAGCGAGAGCGTGTTGTACAGTGTCTTGAAGCAGCCATTGAAAGGAGGGCATCTGAGGTGCGGTGAACTCTTAACTGACGAGAACCCTCATTTATTTTGCATGTCCACAAATTTACTAACACATCTTGCTTTACCATGCAGGGCCTGGAACTACAACTGTGCACAGATGACCGGGTTGGACTTCTCTCGGATATCACCCGGATATTCAGGGAGAACAGTTTGTGTATCAAACGAGCAGAAATTTCAACTAAAAATGGAAAAGCGATAGACACATTCTATGTCACCGACGTTACAGGAAGCCCAGTAGACCCCAAGATTATCGATTCAATCCGCAGACAGATTGGGCAGACCATACTGCAGGTGAAATGTAACCCAAGCCCTGCACCAAAGCCTCCTCAAGGGACAAAGATGGGATATCTCTTCGGGAACTTATTTAAAGCTCCAACTTTCCAGAGTTTTAAGTTGGTTAGATCCTACTCTTAAGTTTCTCCATATTCTTGGAAGTAAACACTGTAAAAAGGAAGAAAATTAGCAGACGTATTAAGTCAGAAGCTGTATATAGGAAGAAGAAACCCAGAAACCACTCTGGATACTGTAAAGATAGTGGTTGGGTTTGTATATTTTGTACATTTGTAAAGATTGTAATTGTATAGTGTGGTGTACAGACTACAGAGGTTGTAAAACGATAGAAGTTTGTACAGATAATAACGTAAATATTTTTAGATTAAATTGCTCTCTTTTTTCCTCTCATTGTTTGCATAAGATGATAGTTTTGGTGCATTTTCAGCATTGTTGAGTTTTTGGAAGATCCATTGCGCTAACATTAGAAAAAAGGGTGCTGCTGTTCACACACTTCTTTTTACCTCTCATACAATTCTCTTAATTTTTTGCCGTCAGATCGAATAAATTTAAGAAGAGAAAGCTAGGTGTAGCTCCAAGGAGTAATGATTGTAGAAAGTTCACATTGAATTTGATTCAGAGAGGCAGATATGTGAAGCAAAAGAGTTGGGAGAAGTGATTGTTTGCGGGAATTTTCAGATTGACGATGTTGTTCTCAATGTCTTAATAGGATCAATGTCGGCAGCAGATCCTGGCTCGGCGTTAGCGTTCTTCAAATTCATGTTTGGAAAAGAGAGGTTCCCAACTCTTTTGACCTTGAGTAATTTGAGTAGGAATCTGTGTAAGCATGGCAAAGGTGATGACTTGCAGTTGAATGGTAAAGTTTTCATATGTAACACTAGACAGAGAGAGAGAGAGAGAGAGAGAGAGAGATGGGCAGTGTTTATAATTGTGTATTACGAGCATCTCATATTTGAATTGGCAATTCCTCATCATCCATTATCAAGTTCGTCTCCCTCAAGTTTCCTGTATGACTCTCACATTCGTCATTCACCGCTTTGGTGTGTTGTTGCACCACCAAAACTCCGGTTTCCCCCATGAAATCTGCGGTGGCTAGCACCTCACCAATAGCTCCCAACTCACTAGGATCCTCCAAGTCCACAAGACCTGACAGGGATGGTGACCCTTTGTCTTGATTTCTTCCTGCTATTACCAGTTCGTAGTTACTTTGCATGGAACGAAGCACAGCCATAGTCCCTGAACCGTCCATCACCAGCTCTTCTATGTACATGACCCGATAGTTGTCTGTCATGCCTTCCCTGAACTCACTCAACACCTCATCGTCAAGCCTGTTCTGCTCCACGTCCTCATTAGTATTTATTATACTTCCATCTACAAGAATCCGGATCAGCGTCAAGTTGATGTTTGGATGGGCAACCATTCGTGACCCTAATGCCATTGCCTCTCGGTCATCAGGTCCTCCAAAGAAGAGAATAGCAACATTATAACAAGACTCGCTCTCGCTTGTCATATTCATTGCCCTCGAACTTCTCTTGAAACTGCTGCTGAAGAGCCCACCACGGTGAACAAGGATTGCAACGGAGCAAGGTGCTTTTTCCAGAACATTTTTGTTGATCATCCTCTGTTTTCTGGCATGGAGCATCGGGTAAAATGGAGCTATTATGAGGGAAGTCTTTTTGTCAAGCGCAATTGTACATATATCATCGTGCATTGTGGCACAGTGAGATATTGCGGTAAAGGGGTGGACCGTGACAAGGCTCCGATTCCTTTGCTCGTACTTTCTAAAGGCATTGACAATTTGTTCCGAGGGGCTGGCCTTTGAGGAGGTCCTTCTTGTGAGCTTATGGGGGATGAGAAGAGGGTTTGCACGGCCAACAAGCTCTATGAGGTGGAGTAGATAGATGGCAAGAGGGCTTTTTTCGGTTGGATTTAAGGCCTCAAGGAGCTTGGTTGTGTTTTCAACATCATCTTGGTCATGTACGCAGACAAGTATGGGGAGCTGGGAATTTGGTCGCGCATTCATCACTGTTCTTGTCTTGTACACTATGTACCTCTTCGAAGGATCATAGAGGCGTTTTATAATGGGCGTGATACCCCCTGTTATAAGTAAAATGGATAAACACATCACAACAAATGCTTCGTGATAGACCGCCTGCGAAAGCACAAGGTTTGGAAAATTAGATGGACTTCATTTTTTTGTTTTGGTGGTATATTTTTTCAACGAGAATTCACAAATCAATCTATGGTTTCTGTTCACATAAGGATATTGGAATTGGACTGGATTGAAGATGCCATACCTTATTCCTCTTGAGCATTTTGAACAAGCCAAGTTCGAGAAAGCCTTGCGCAGTCATGACAAGGCCAAGCGAGATAGCATCCGTGGCTGGCATTTTGGTGCACAGGAGTGAACTGAGAAAAGCTCCCAAAAACTTTCCAAGTGCAGCCACGAGGGTAGTGGATTGGAAGATGGTATAATTCTTGAGTCGAATGGCGAAGATATCCATAACCAAGCCATTCTTGACGTAGAAGATGGGCATGAAGATCCAAGAGGTGATGAGATCAAGCTTCTCCACAAGAGCAGACCCAACTGGCGGCCCTGCCGGTATAGTCAAGCCAAGAACAAAAGGCCCATAGTAAGTGTGTAAACCTGTGGTATGACTGAAAAGGCCAGTCACCAAGACCCCAACAAGCAGTTGAACAATGTGGAGTTCATTCATTGGCTGTCCCACTGTGTCGCTCCTTATCAACCATTTGAGTGCTGGCCAAATGAGGAAAACGATGACAAGCGCAACAACACCACCGGTGAACATTAGTTTTAGCATGTCGTAGGTATCATCACCCGGCATTGGTTTAGCGGCTTCAGCCAGAACAGCGACAGTTATCACAGAGAAACTGCACAACCCGCTCACCATGGAAGAAGACATTGCCACCCTCCCAAAATCAGAGTTTACGATCTTGAGCTCACCCAAAAAGAAAACAATGGTTGGGTAGGCCAGCACACTCTCTGCTAGAGCCATAGCCGGAAGCGAACTGACCACCTCTATATCCAAATTCACATAGCGGTTCAAGAGATACCACCATCCTTGAGTCAAGAGAACTGGGACAATCAACGTCGCAACGCCAATGGCAAATGTCTTTCTGTCAATCTTCTTGACCATGAAGGGATCCGTTTGTACTCCAATGAGGAAGAAGCAGAACATGTATCCAAAAGAGGAAACAAGATCCAGCAGTATGAAACTTCTGAGAGGAAAAAAACTATCGATAAATGCATCACTCCGGCCTAGAATCGAAGGACCTAGTATTATACCCCCCTGTTAGGTAAATCATAACCAATTAACAAAATTTTGATATCTTTTGTTTGATTTTCTAAGTTTAACTGCAAGAAAATTTTGAATCATGCATGTGATTGTAACGTAAAAAATTTTGAATTATGCATGTGATTGTAACGTAAACCTAAACCTCTGGTTTTCGTTTTATTCGTTTTCCATGCTTAGTATATCATACGTATGCAATGATATAGAACGGAGAATGATTACTTACTAAGACTTGCGCGACGATGACAGGCTGGCCGAGAGGCTTGAGGAGCAAGGAGGCGAGGACAATGACGCCAGTAGCAAGAGAGAATTGCATGAGGAGAAGGGGGAGTGAATACTGCAGAGGATTGTTGTGAAAGAAGAAGCCATTTGAATGTATCATGTTCACCGACGCGCAAAGGCGGGTGGAATTGTCGAGAGGAATTGAATGAAGGGCCGCGTAGGTTGCTATGTCCTCGGGTTCCATGGCGATGGAACCCATGGCTGTAGCTAGGCAGGCCTTTCTGGCCTTACACAGGCTAAGCCAGGGACTGGGACGACCTACCACCAATAAGAGGAACACGAACAAACAAAGAGATGAACGAGAAAGAAAATAGGGGAAAAAAATTAATGATCAAGGGAAAACCAGAGTAAAAGATGAAAGAGAGAGAATCAAGCGCCACGTGGTCGGCCCAATTTGACGTTGACTATGATCTGACTGTCCTTAATCCAACAAATAAAATAATAAAAATTGATCCAAAAATACATAAGAATCCTTCGCAGCAAAAAAAAAAAATAACAATAATAATAAAATGTGCTTAGAAACTTTGAATTTTAATGATAATGATAAAATAAAAGGTAAAGTGAATAGTACCAGGATTAACTTTTTGTGTAAAAATGTGGATTTTCGCTAAATTGAACAGTATCGAGAATTTTTCATTAAGGTTCAAAAAAAAAAAAAAGAAGTTTTTTCTATTAACACCCCATATACATCCCACAACAAATTCAATATTAAATTACTTATGCATTCTAATATGCAATGACAATTTCGACCTTATTAAGTTTTAAAAAAATAAGAAATTTCTAAATACACCCCACATTACTTTTAACATATTATTTATCTTCTTCAATTATCAAAACCCTCCTACCCTCAATTGTTGAACAAAATCATAACTAATGAAACTACAAAGATATTGATTGAGAAAACCCTAACAAAATGTCTATGAATATGCCAATGCTATTGGTCACTGTGACTGCAAGAAATTATTTTCTCTCCAACCACACATTATATCACATCCCGGCATTTACTATGTCGAAAAACTTCAGAACATATGCCTTTAAACTAACTCTGTGAATTGCAATACCAACAGCTTGAAACTTTCGATAATTCTTTTTTATTTTTTTTTTATTTTTTGTTCTAGAAAAGTTACATAAGATCTTGTGTCACATCCCGGCTCGGGGCGAAGTGACCTGTACGACTTATATGCTAGCCAGGATTGAAGAGATATGGATAAGTCGTACAGGTCACTATAGGTGACTCCGACTTATATGCTAGCCAGGATTGACGAGATATGGATAAGTCGTACAGGTCACTATAGATGACTCCGACTTATATGCTAGCCATGATTGATGAGATACGGATAAGTTGTACATGTCATTTTAGATGACTCTGACTGATATATCCCTTTGTATTGATTTAGTTCATTTGGCATACTTATTAATGTATGGTGGATTTGATGGCAAACCGTGGTTTTGGTCATTTCTGAGTATGGTTTGGATATATGTATATATGTTGTACTGTCTTATGGAAAACGATACGGGTTTTACATTTAGGGGCATTACTTTTAGAGAGGTAGTAACTTTGGGAAGCTTGGTTTTATTGCTTACTCACACCTTCTGTTTGGTGCCTTCCAAGTTTTAGCTGCTAAGTTTGTATCGACAAGAATCTGTGGCGAATCTTAGTATTGATGGATATTTTTGAGGGTATGATTCTTACCCACATTACTGTACCTTACTTATGCTCTGACATCGCGTGTGAAATGGGTTCGCTCCCACTCGTAGCGCACTCTGGTATTTAGACACTTTTAGATTCAAATTCATTCACTTTTTATACACTATCACATTTTATGGCTTCGTCACCTTCCAGGTGTCGGCCAGCACAACTCGATTCAAGGTCCAAGTGGACTTTCTGGGTCGGGGTGTGTCAGTTTGGTATCAGAGCCTAACCCTGGTCGCGAGTGTGCCGACGAGGACGTCGGGCCCCTAAGGGGGATGGATTGTGACATCCCACATCGTCCAGGGGAGTGATCCTTAAATGTATGTTCCCATCCCTACCTAGTACGAGGCCTTTTGGGAGCTCACTGGCTTCGGGTTCCGTAGGAACTCCGAAGTTAAGTGAGAAGGGGGCTAGAACAATCCAATGATGGGTGACTCACTGGGAAGTTGCTCGTGAGTTCCCAAAAACAAAACCGTGAGGGAATGGTAAGCCCAAAGCGGACAATATCGTGCTACGGTAATGGAGTCAGGCTCGGGAAGTGGTTTCGCCCCGGGCCGGGATGTGACATCTTGAGTTTGGAAGTGACATAAGATTTTCCAATCTACACAAAGATAAACAAATTTAAGATAAGTGTTAGCGTCCAACGCGGTTAATGATTCAAGCTCAAAATTAGCCTGGGAACAGCAGGGTATTTAGATTCAATCCATCAAAATTAAAAATGAGTATTCTAAAATTTGAAGAAATTGGGGTGTATATAGAAATATTACGTGTGTTTTGAGAATGTGGGGGTGTGAAGCTATTATGGAGAAGTATGTGGGGTGTATAAAGATAATTTTTAATTGAAAAAGTAAATGTGGGGTGTATTAAGTACGTATGGTTTATTCAACAATTTGTGGGAAGTGAATATAATAAGCCAAAAAAAATTTGTACTAAATATACATTTCTTGCTCATTAAACTATAAAACCACTTCCAAATGCCTTAAAAAATTTGCATTTAAATAAAGGAAGGGGGGCTGTTTGCAAATTCGTACATAAATTACAACAGGAGGCGGGCTTCGTGCATGCAGAACGAGGCGAACTCCCAGTGTGACATCCCACATCGCCCAGGGGTGATCCTTATATGTATATTCCCATCCTTACCTAGCACGAGGCCTTTTGGGAGCTCACTGGCTTTGGGTTCCGTAGGAACTCCGAAGTTAAGCGAGTAGGGCGCGAGAGCATTCCCAGGATGGGTGACCCATCGGGAAGTTCTCGTGTGAGTTCCCAGAAACAAAACCGTGAGGGAATGGTAAGCCCAAAGCGGACAATATCGTGCTACGGTGGTGGAGCGGGCTCGGGAAGTGGTGCACCCCGGGCCGGGATGTGACAATTTGGTATCAGAGCCTAACCTTGGTCGCGTGTGTGCCGACGAGGACGTCGGGCCCCTAAGGGGGGTGGATTGTGACATCCCACATCGCCCAGGGGTGATCCTTATATGTATATTCTCATCCTTACCTAGCACGAGGCCTTTTGGGAGCTCACTGGCTTTGGGTTCCGTAGGAACTCCGAAGTTAAGCGAGTAGCGCGCGAGAGCATTCCCAGGATGGGTGACCCATCGGGAAGTTCTCGTGTGAGTTCCCAGAAACAAAACCGTGAGGGCGTGGTCGGGGCCCAAAGCGGACAATATCGTGCTACGGTGGTGGAGCGGGCTCGGGAAGTGGTGCGCCCCGGGCCGGGATGTGACACCCAGGTGCTCAAAAAACAAGTCAGGCTCTACGCACGGAAAAATAGATTTTGAAGAATATGAATATGATAGTTTATTGCAGTGGCAAGAGAAATAAAAAAAAAATGTACAAAAATGTACAAAAAAGATTCAAATTCTTGAAGGTGCCAGAAAGGTATGCGTGCCTCAAAAATTTGAATCATTTTTGTACATTTTTGTTAATTTTTCTTTTATTTCTCTTGCCACTATAACAAACTATCATATTCATGTCTTCAAAATATATTTTCTGGTGCAAAATCTATTATAATTCATATTTAAACACTTGTAATCAACGATTTAAAACCTAAATTTAAAGATATTTGAACATTTCCTTTTTGTTAATTTTTCTTTTATCTAACTCTAAACTCCATAATAATAAAACCCTCTTTGTCAACCAAAAGATACGATTTTTGTTCAATAAATCGTAAATCTGCTTCCAAATACTTTATAAAGTTTTTCTTAATGCTTGCATAAAATATTTCCATTTTTGACCAAAAAAAAGTGGATTAACACTCACGGTTTTTAGTCGATTTTGCAAATTCCTACATAAATTATCGTTCAATCTATTTATTTTTTGCTCACCGTGAAATTTGCATTTTTGACCAAAAAAAACATGGGTTAACACTTTTTTAGTCGATTTTGGAAATTCGTACATAAATCATTGTTCAATTTATTTATTTTCACCTTCGCCTAACTGTGAAATTTTGAAAAGTAAGGTAAGACTTTCCGTTGAGATTCTTGAGGGTGGAATCCCATTTGACAATGTTTTGGTCCTCAATATTGTATTTTTCATTTATTTTTTTAGTTTTCGGCTTAAATATTCTACTAAATATACATTTGTTGCTCAATAAATCATAAAACCGCTTTCAAACACCTTATAAACTTCTCCTTAATGCTCATGAAAAATATTTTGCGAAAATAAAAAATTTGCATTTTTTACAAAAAAAACATGGGTTTAACACTCACGGTTTTTAGTCGGTTTTGCAAATTAGTAAATAAATCATCGTTCAGACTCTTTGTTTCCACTTATGCCTCACCGTGAAGTTTTGAAAATTAAAGTAAGACTTTTTGTGATTACATTGTTGAGGGTGAAACCCCATTTTAACAATTTTTTTGGTCTCACTACTATATTTTCCACTTATTTTCTTAGCTTTCGGCTTAAATATTATACTAAATATACATGTCTTGCTCATTAAACCATAAAACCACTTTCAAATGCCTTAAAAATTCTTGAGGGTGCCAAAAGTCATGGGTGACAGGTGACCTTCTGCCGTCCACAAGAATTTGGCACATTTATTTTCTTTAAATATTCTATTGAATATATTGTAAACACGAAAATTCTGTAACGAATGAAACGAGAATGCGTGTACAAAGTAGATTTGTATTGATGAATTTGTAAGGTTACAATCTCTGTTTACAATTTTCCTCTGATTCAATCTTCAAATTTGATGTAGTTGCGTAGGTTGTTGATCCAAGGTTTGTAATGATTTGATCTTGTGCGAACGATTGAACGATTGCTTCAAGTTTTGAGCTTGAAACAATGAGTGGATAGTCTTCACCTCTAGGTTTGTGTATGACCTGCTGCAAAGGTGATGTTGATGTGGGATTTTGTTGATTCAAGGGTCTTGGTGACTTGATCTTTAATTGAACATCGTTCAAGTTTTAAGCTTGCAACAAAGTCTTGAAGGAATCGGCACAAATGCTTGTTGATTCTTCAAGGGAATGCTTCGGCTTTGGTCGAAATAAAGCTTCAACTTTGGTTGTACGTTCTTCGAAGAAAGCTTTGGTATTAGTCTTCAAAGATTTGGTAGAGGTTCTCCTTTTGTGAGAATTTCGACCCTTCAATGTAGAAATTGTTGACCTTTATACTTGTCTGGACCTTGTATTTATAGACTTCTCAAAGCTTGCCTTTGGATGGATTTGGCTTTGATTTGTATCTTGATTCGTCCATGGGAGAATTTAGGCATGTTTTGTGTCTTAATTTCAGCCAATTTCCCTTGCTTGGCCGAAATCTATAGGGCTTTCTTGCCTATTTTGCGAGCAATCTTCAATTCTTGCTTGTTTTGTGAAGATGCTTTAGCTTTCTTTCCAGTTTTGGGAGCAATTTGGGCCCCTTGCCGATTTTAAGGAGATTTCTTCCCCTTTGCCGCATTTTAGGAATGCTTTTTAGCTTCCTTTGCTTGATTTGTGCCACATGTTATTGATGACTTGTCCATTTGTGAAGAGTCATATGCCACATTGAGCTTTGTGATGCATCATTTGCATGCAACGGAATTTACATTTCTACGTATACATTTGTAACTCAATAAATCATAAAACCGCTTCCAAAATGCCTTATAAAGTTTTCCTTAATGCCATAGAGAATATTTCTCGAGAATAAAAGAATATGCAGTTAAGAAAATAAACATGGGAAAACACTCACAGGTTTTAGTCTATTTTGCAAATTGGTACATAAATCATGGTTCAAACAATTTTTTTCACCTTAATCTCACCGTGAAGTTTTGAAAATTAAAGAAAGACTTTATGTTGATACTCTTGTGGGTGGAACCCTATTTTAACAATGTTTTGGGCCTCACTACTATATTTTTCACTTATTGTTTTAGTTTTCGGCTTAAATATTATACCACATTTACATTTATTGCTCATTAAACCATAAAACCGCTTTCAAATATCTTATAAAGTTTTCTTTAATGCTCATGGAAAATATTTAGCGAAAATAAATAATTTGTATTTTTGATTAAAAAAATGTAGGTTAACACTCGCGATATTTAGCCAATTTTGAAAATTCATACATAAGTCATTGTCTAATCATATCGTTGATATTCATTGATGATCTTATATCTCACCAATATAAGATGGAGTTTGCATTTCATCACCTTTCCATATCAATCTTTCATTTTTCGAATATTTCGGCATAGATACTTACACTTTCAAGGATATTTTAAACACTGAATGCAGTATATAAATTTTCGTGTTTTTATAATTCTGACGCCGGCTCACCAAAAAAGTAAGATAAATAAATAAATAAATAAATAATGATAATAATAATAAAGGAAAAGAAAAGAAATCAAGGGAAATTGGTGTCAAATAAAATTTTTGATTCTCTCGTACAAAAATTGACATTTATCAGCGAACTTTGTTTCTCCTTTTACATTATGCATCCGGTCAATCACCGCAACGGTTAAAAAACTCTGTACACGGTCTACCTTGGAATCCAGAGGATTGGAAAACTATGTCTCTTAAATTAGCTCTACAGTTTTTACGCCGGGAGCGAAAAAATCTGAGATCACTATATGTCTCCTAAATCTGAGAAAACTATGCATCAATCATTAAGGCGATGGATCTCGCCCATCAAGATCCGGTTGCTGGAAACCTTAAAGCCGAGGAGAGCAGGATCAATCTGTCTTCCTTTCTTCCCTTTCTTTTTGCCAGTCCGCCCTGCCTGGCCACCTCCATCAGACGACTCCAGTGCCACTGCTCTGTTGGATGCATCAGCCTCTGAAATGACTGGTTTCTTAAGCATGTCTATGAATGATGCCTCGGACACAGAAGCGTCACTGTAAGACGAAGTCCTCCTAAATTGCGCATCATTCTTGCTAGATGCTTGCGTTTCAGAGACCTGGGTTGCAGCTGGATTTCTTTGTTTAACAGGCAAAGAAAGTGCTGCCTCAGACAAAACGTCCTGGGAAGATACAACCCGGCGTCTATGCAAAGCATTGTCGTACCCTTTGGTTACAGTAGAAGGCAGCCTGTCAATGTACCATCAGGAAATACAATGAGACCGACTATCTTAGAACTCGGAACGTGCAAAACTATTGGGAAATATCTTTATGTGCACACTACAGCAATAGTATGCATGCAATATATAGGCAATGAAATAAAACTGGCCATATCGCAATGAACCAGCTAAAAGCACATCACTCGAGAATACCAGATGTTCAAAATGATGCGCGCACACATTCGAATAATAGTACTGCAGATAAAAAGGAAAAAGAACAGAAAATTACCTCCCATTAGAAACCTCTTCTCCAAGCGGTTTTTCTATTCCTGTCTCAGAGCTGTAAAAACTCCCACCTCCCCCTGTACCATCAAAAGAGTTTGAAACTCGTCCAAAATAAAGATGAAACTAACTAAGAAATAAGATTATTTGACAAATTACCAGCACTGCTAAGTGAACTCTGCCTGCTATGGGCATTACTATGAAGTTCCCTTGATGTTTCTTCTTGTTCTACCATGTTGCCTTCATAGCTTTTCACAACCTGCTTCTTCCAATTATTTCCTTCCAACTCTGATAAATCTTCCATAAATGCTCTGGGATTAGATGTAAAGGGCCCTTCCGTGAAAGAGTTGTTCATAACCGCTTGATCAGGGAGAAGACTAAATGGATGATGTGCAGATTCTCCCCGGCTTCTAGAAGATGACAGGTGATGCTGATAATCAATTTCTGATAACCGTGTAGATTGACCAATTTTTTGGTGAAGGTCCATAAAAATTTGTTTTGAGTGTTCTTTATCACCATCGGATGAAGACCATATATTTGCATCAGAAAAAGCCATGGCAGCTTCTGAGTCTCGGCGGGTTTGCTCGGCATGAAGATGCGAATGCGGTTTAAGTGCTTCAGTGAAGCCATCTTCCAGATGTCCATTGTTCCCAAAAGGCAAGTGCTCCAAACCAACTGGATGAGACGAATAAAACTCATCCAGACCCTGCCCACGTGCACTGAGAATATCCAAGTTCATCCCAAGCGAACTAGCAGGAACAGATGACTTCTCAAATTCCAGAGAGTTAGGTTCGTAGAATCCTCCCTGCAGTCGCTCCCGTATGGCATGATTCCAGTTGAGATGGCTTAGTTGCGGTTCATGGGTGGGAAGTTTCTGGTAATTTTCTGAAGAACTAAATCCTACCATCTGAGCCTGGTGATGAGCAACAGGATCCCTAACAATTTGGCTTGCTTCATCTACAAACCGGGTCGCACCGATACGCCTTTCCCCTTCCATCCGCAGTTGCTCTCTCAATGCTGCGGACAACTGCTGTGCCTGCAGCTCGTGCTGCTGAAGACGAGGTTGCAGCTCTGAAGTGTGCATATTCCCTTGCTTCGCCTGAGATATGAGGTCAAAGAAATCAGTCTGTCCCGGGCGTCCTATATTTGCTTGGATGATGTGCTCTAATAATGGATCATGCCTCGAGGAATGGGACATCTGGTGCAAGTCATCTAGAAGGTGCTTCCTTGAATGTAAATGATCGAAAGGGTTGCCTCTTGTAGCATCTGCCTTCCACTGCCCATAAACAGAATCGGACATCTGTTGATGCAAAAACTGTTCAAGGAGCAAGTGTTGAGCTTGAGATTTCTGTTGTTGCTGCAATTTCATTTGTTGTTGGTGAAGTTGATCCTGCAAGTGACGCTGTTGCTGAAGCTCCAGCTGACGCTGCTGCTGCTGAAGCTCCAATTGACGGTGGTGCTGCAGCTCCAACTGACGCTGGCGCTGAATCTCCAACTGACGCTGGTGTTCCTGAAGCTCCAACTGACGCTGGTGTTCCTGAAGCTCCAACCAACGCTGCTGTTGCTGACGCTCCAACTTACGCTGCTGTTGCTGAAGCTCCAACTGGTGTTGCTGCTGATGAAGCTCCAACTGACGCTGCTGCTGATGCTGCATTTCAAAAATATGTTCCATATCTGCCACTGGATGATGGAATGACGGCTGGATATTAGGGTTCTTGCTGTCAGAAAAACCAAATCCAGGGAACCGGTCCACTCCTGTTCCTGCACTTTGTGCAACAGTAAATGGAGAAAGATGGTTCAGCTGCTGAAGCTGTTCTTTTAGTAACTTCTGTGACATTATATGCTCTGCTGGGTCAAAGCCATTGCTTGCTTGCCCCATGTGAGGTAAATGGGGAGAATCTATAGAACCCAGACTAACATTGGTGTTATTTTTTATATAATTATCCGGCCATGTCTCCACAAAGGAAGGTTGATCAATCATGGCACCAAGGGAATCCTGATTAGCAACAGTGGCACCTCCAATGAAGGTATCTCTAAAAGGAACCTGATCATCCATGCCGAAAAATGAATGAGATGATTGAGCAGGCCTTAAAAGTGAGTTGCCTCTGAGCTCTGACATCAACAGGCCAAAAGGATGCAGCTTATCGTCCAGCTGATCAGGGACGTTAGTTTCTGAAACTTCATTTGCAGGGGAATGAAGGCTGGGAGGATTTGCAAATGAGCCATGAATGTCAGGTGAAGACCTTAAAAGGCAATCACCGCTGCCCTTAGACCTTCCAGGAAATACAATTTCTGTACAAACCAAAAAGAAAGAAGCCATTAAAGTAACAATGTAGTAGACATAAACAATAATATAGAAAAGTAAAAACAAGAAACACAACACACCCTCATCTTCTGCAACAACATTCTGAATGCCTTGATTGTTTAGAATAGCAGACCCCCCATCATAGTTAGGAGCAGATATTCTCTCGTCCAAGCTGCCTCCAACAGCACCCAATGGCTCTAATTGAGTAGGCAAACTAGAGTCAGAGACAGGCCCAGATTTAGTTTTCAGATGTGGCATCACTTCACCAAGTTCTTGGAAAGGAGATCCATTGGGCGCATCAAATGAACGAATTGGCAAATCAATTCCAAAAAATCCTTGCTCAAACCATGCAATTATATCGATCCCCAGGAAAGGCCCCTGGATATTCCCTTGAGGATCAAGGTAGCACAAACTCATATCCTCAGGTGAGACAATTCTTTCCAATAGAAGCGCGTCCTCATTGCTCTTGAAATAGTGATGATCACTGCTTGAGGTTTGCTGAAAAATGGAAAATGAAAAGGGAACTTGAATCGTCAGGAAACTCGCAATCAACTTAAACCGTATCAAATTTAAAGCAGTCCAACAAAGGATGCTTCAAGAGACCAAAATCTCCTACCTCCTGGCACCCTGAACTTCTTGAGTTAGCATCATCATTACTAGGACCAATCTCCCTATCTGCCGCCGCTGTGACCGTCAGAACTTTCTGCTCACCTTCAGTAGCAATACATTCTAGAGAAAGTGTAAACAATGCATTAAAATACAAGAAGCAGTAATACCAATAGTTTAAACGAACCGGAAAGAAAGATAAGTTCTACAAAAGTTTTTCCTTACCCTTTAACATATGTGTTTGTACGCCACAAATAGGTGACACCTCAGCGCCAGTAACTGGAAAAGAATTGTTCAAAATGAACTCTTCAGCAGATTGGACATTTTGTTCCGGGTTAGCTGCAAAGTGTCCTTCCTCCTTGCTTAAAGTGACATTGCTAGATCCTGAATAGGTGGAAAAAACTAGCATCAGAAAAAGAAAAATGATAAGGATAATACACAAGAGTCCCACAAAATGCAACTTATCTACCCTTAGCATCTTCATTTAATACATTCTTGTCCCCAGACGAGTTGCATACCACTTCACTGCTAGTAATTCTTCCCTTCAATATATCTCCCAGACCAACCTGAAAGCATCACATCAGTAGTTAATGGTGGACAGAGAAACAAGTCGGTGCTTGCTTGTTAAACCAAGATAACTTCAGAGCAATTCCTTATGGATAGTAAGCATGTCAAGATTTCTATATACATCTATGTGTGAATATTTAAATAAATATTTAACAACATAATCCATATACCTCTTCCTCTGCATCAGGTGCAACAAAAGCCAATGGCTCAATTGAGCCCACTTGGGTTATTGGTGACACATGCTCCATCCCATCAGGCATAATATCAAAAGTTGAATCCTTCTTTTGCTTGCGATAAATATCAAGGAGCTTTCCTCTGGGATAGCAATACATATCAGCAAAACGGCCAGATTTTCCAAGAACAGGTTTGCC
The DNA here is from genome assembly GCF_019419815.1 of Pyrus x bretschneideri. Taxonomy (NCBI): domain Eukaryota; kingdom Viridiplantae; phylum Streptophyta; class Magnoliopsida; order Rosales; family Rosaceae; genus Pyrus; species Pyrus x bretschneideri. The sequence continues at coordinate 436,637 of NW_025999424.1, read as the reverse complement.
AATCTGTAGGCATCCAATGTTAGACCTCCCTCGTCCAGCAGCAAATCCTACTTTTTCCACACGCCCTCGAGCCATCCCAAATCCTGGTGCAGCACGATATAGGGCTGCCCCAGCTGGTTGAACCTCTATCCGATGGCGCGGCCTCCATTTATCACGAGAATCACTATCACGCTCAGAAGCTGCACGGTTGCTATTGGAAAAAGACTGCTTCTCAGCATGTACATCTTCCCTCTCGACCTCAGCCTTTTTCTCTATTCGAGAGTCCTTGTCCTTATCTTCAGGCCCCCAACTTGATGACCATTTGTTATCTCTTCGGGATTCATTCCAGCGGTCAGAAGACAATACTTTATTTTCTGCAGCATCCTTAGTTGAAGTCGCACCTACACGGTGATCTTCTGCTCTATTCTCAGTAGCATCCCTCGTTACACTAGCACCTACACGGCGATCTTCTTTCTTTCGATCTCTCCTACCAAGTAAGCCTGTTTCTCTCTCCTCTTCACGCCAGCGGCGGCTACTATCTAAATCAGGTGCACTCCTCTTCCAATCTTTTTTCTCCTGAGATCCATCTACACGCCAAATGTCTCTCGAATTGGGATCAGTTGAGTTTCCATGAGACAGAGAATCATTTGCATGCAATTCCTGTCATTTTATCGGTATTCAGAAACAGATAATGACAGCAGCAAACAAGGCAAATTATAGTCATTTACAGAGACAACATCTACATCCTTCCAATCATTGTTGAAAACATAATAATTCACTCCTATCACAACTCATTGTCCTTTTTCAATTCAACCACTAGATCAGATACACGGCTTAAAACACATTAAGATAATCCCCACAAGCATAGGCCAAAACGCAAATTGAGAGGCTTAAAACCACTATAGTGCATTTAAATTAGTAGAATTCAGCAAACTATGGTCTCCTGAGAGAGAGAGGGGTAAAGATATCAAAGTATTTTCTGACAGCAATCACTAGAGGGGTAAAGATATCAAAGGCTAGAAATGTAAATCTAGTTGTCTGTTCAGCCCACACTAACATTTAAGTTTTATTTCAAATTACTTTTAAATAATTAACAGCAGCACAAGAAATTTCGGAGAAGAATTAAAATGTACATACTTCTGATGCTCCAGTTGCTAGTGTCTTGGAATCTGGTTTAGCATACAGCCACTGGGGAGACAAGGGGATGCTGCTGTCTGAGGCAACTTGATCTGCAATTAGGACCATGTTAAACGAAATGACTGGCAGGCTCACACTTAAATCATAAAGAAAAATACAGTAAAATGGTAGCCAATGAGGTGAACAAAATTGAACATGGGAAAAACAAAGGATAATAAGAAAAGAAGCACAACCACCAATTGACATGTCAAGGGACCCCGCTAGCGCCTTCTCCTCACTGTTTCCTTGGAAGGCTTCATCTAAGATGGCAAACAGAAAAGATAGATATTTACATGCATTCTTCGAAATCAGATTGTCCATGATTTACAAATCCAAGAAGTTCACCATAGAAAGTAAAAATAAAATAGGCGGAAAAAACAGTGTTCAAACACTCCAATGAACTGCTAATAGAAGACAGACGGAAAGACTCTTGCACTGTACCAGCACTAATAATGATGGACAGAACAGAACATGAGCACCGTGGCAACAAAATTATCCCAAATTAACATCGAAAAGCAAAGCAATAACGATGTCAAGAACATCCAAAAGCTTTCAACACACAACGTTCTAAAGAATACAGATATATATATATAGGTGTAGATTTGAATGCGATTTAAATCGAGCAAGGAAGAAAATGATGCGGAAGCAACAGAGAAAATTGATGCAGCGAGAAGAGATACGGATTGAAAAACGCAGAAGAACGCAAACCTTTGGCGGAGAAGTGTGAATCGACCAGATTCGAGGGGAGGAGATCTTGAGGGAGACTGACTTTTCCGTGCGCCATCGGAGACCAAAACGATTCGAATTGCAGAGGATTGGCAGGCGAATGACGGAGACGAGAGCGCAGTTAATCGTGCTTCGAGATGCGGCAAGAGAGAGGGGGAAGCGGAATTAGCCTCTGCAAGCGAACACTTGCAGTTGCAGATGGGGGAAATGGGAGGAAGACTGAGAGACAGATTTCTAGGGTTTGGGGAATTGCGGGGTTGGCAAATGGGAAGGAGAGAGGGAGAGATGTCGCGGAGGGAGATAAAGAGAGAGGGTGAGGGTTTGGGTTGGTATGATCAGAACAGCAAAGGCGAAGTGTAAATTTTGTGGAGATCTTGCAAAAATCTATATATGCATATATCGGGGGACTGAAATTTGTTTTTTCAGTTAAAAACTTTTTACAATATAACAAATTATTAGTTTTGGAAAATAATTTTTGTAAATCTTCAAATGCAATTTTTTTCGGTTACTGCGGCAACATCAATAAACTCATTATTATGACTTTTAAGTTGTGGTACTTATCCTTTCGGGATTGGGTATTTTAACGAAAAATTATCAGTATTTTTTATTTTAACAAAAAATTATATTTTACATTAAAAATTCAATTATGATACTATTTATTTTATCCTTTATTTTATCATTATCGTCAAAACTCAAAACTTTCAAACTCTTTTCATTTACTAATTAAAATTTCATCGTTGAAACTCAAAATTTTCAAACTCTTTTCATTAATTTTCCTTTCAATATTCACTAATTAGAATTCCGTCGCCATTCAAAATGTCAAACATTTCAAAAGCACCTCCTTTGAAAGATCACATGTAAGAAGCACTTTTAATTTTTCTTGAAAATCAAAACTTATTGAAACTCCTCTCCAAGAAGCACTATCATCGAAAAGCAAATTTCTCACATGATCAAAAGTGCTTCTATTCACAGAAAGAACTTTTAGCCAAACCCGCTTCTAAACATAAAAAAAAAAAACACTTTTAGCTGTTACAAAACACGCGTTTTCTTCTAGGAATACAAAAATAGAATTCAAGTATGGCGTTATACGAAATAAGCATATAGCACCAGGTTTGTGGTAAAGAAACTGAAATTATACAACATAATATAAATGGTCATCATTAGATATTCCAAAAACCGTACCAAAATCGGCATGTCCTTTGAGTCTAATCCAAACAGCTAAACAACATTGCGGCATTTAAAGGAAACAGAAAACCTCGGCGATTGATCTTAATAAACTTCGAACACTCACGAATCTAGAAGCAGACTCGACAATTTTTCCTAGGTAAGAAGAAATACAAAAACCAGACTTAGTTCAGCCTTTGAGCAGCTTCCTTCGCTAGGAGCTTCTCCTTCGCCCTAGTTTTTGCCTGGGATTTGGAACCCATGATGCCCCCTCCCCACTTTTTCCTGTACTCTTCGTACTTGTCATTGAAGTTGGCCTGCAACAAAGTGAGACACCACAACGATTAAACAAGGGGATCGATCAAAACATGGACAACGCACGCACTATAGAGCAATCAAACAACAGCTTAAAGAAATTTCACAAGGAATTTAATTCTATCCCACCTTGATTGCCTCCAAGACCTTGCTGAACTCCAACTTATCCTCATTCTTGACTGTTGTCAAGCACAAAACTGATGCAGTTTTCTTGTGGACAATCTGAAATAAAGGTTTGTTCTTAGTCCATATATATAGACAAACGATTTAAAACAATCAAATAATGCAGATATATAAGAATATATTACCGATCCCAGCCGTGCTTTGCCCTTCACAATGCAATATGGGACTTCCATCTTCCTACATAACGCAGGAAGCCAGACAACCAACTCTATTGGGTCAACATCGTGCGCAATAACAACAAGCTGGGCCTTGTTCTGCAAGTAAAATACAGTTGCATAAACGTGTTACTCAAAATGCAAACGTCGTAAAAAGGAACATAAAACACATGCACAGGGCAGAGAACAAGACCTGCTCAATCAGGTAAGTCACGTGGTTGAGACCATACTTCACAACAATAGGCTTCTTGGCCTCAACAGTTTTCCCTTCGGTCTCGGCCTGGGCCCTTTTCAAAAGGCGCTCCTTCTTTGCAGCTTTGTCCTCTGGCCTGTACTTGAGAAGCATCTTGAACAAGCTGGTGGCTGCACACAGGTACAAGCAACATTATAATTTGAGCACTTTTGTACAGCCAAAACAACCAATGCAATCACAAAACCATAACAAAACAGTTTGGAAACGCAGCAACGAATCGGCACATCCGTTATACAATACTGTAATAGCTATCATCATTTCACATTGTCTTCTACAGAATGAAACAAATTACATTGAGCCGTAAAATGTACACTAGAAAACGTAACGTGGCAAAGATTGGTTGTAACATCACATCACATCTATGAAGATCAATTTCAGAAACTTGTCATTGGCGCATTCTCAATGATAAACCCCAAAAACATAAATAGATAAAATGCTTAATAAACGCAAGCAAAAGGTCAAGAGTTATCGAAAAATACCGAGGTTCTTATCGAGGGTCTTGGTGAACTGGTTCAACGCTGGAGGAACCTTCAACCTCTGCTTGAGGATCCTCTTCTTCCTCTGAATCTGAACCACCTTGGGCCATTTCACGAAGCGGGTCAGATCCCTCTTCGGTGGCAATGCCCCACCGATACCGAACTGCTTCGGGCGCTTCTCAAATAGCGGGTTCACAACCTTGTCCTATAAAAATCACCACACAGCGCCACCCATCACAATCACCATATAAGCAAATCGCAAAAGCATCATATATAATATAAAGATATATTCGCATATATATATATATATATATATTGAAACAGAAGATACATACTGTCTTCTTCTTGGAAGCTGCGACTGGAGCTTTTACGCCTCTTTTGGGGGCCTGCATAATGTAGGTCGAGAAAAAATGAATATGTCAGTAGAACATAAAGACTCGATGATTAATGGAAGATTCCATGCAACCGAGATGAATGGGAGGCGGAGGATAACGGAGAGGGAGCAAATACTCACCATTTTCGGAAGCTGCTTGCTTCGACCTGCTGGGTAGCTCTGAAACTCTTTTGAACGGCGTAAACCCTAGAAGAAAGGCTCACAATTTATACATTAACAAACAGTGACTGTACGGGCTGGGCCTGCAGCTGAGTTAAAGCGATGCCCTGTGGGCATCGTAAAGCACAACCAGACCCAATATAAATATATGGGCATATGGCCCTAAGGATGGGACCCGAGGCCCATAATTTAACTTAACTATAATAACCCTAACCTCTAAGACAGGAGATGGTAGAGCAAACAAATATTAAAAAAAAAACTAACAAATTGTGCGGGAAGTAAAAATGATTGTGTTAAAATTATCACGTAAAATATCACAATCATCTCTATAAAGGAGCAACCTTAAGTCATAAAAATTTACAGTCCCAACTTGGGATCAATTCTATACAGCATAGAAATAAACTTCACATTGCAATAAGTTATAATTTTTTTTATCTCATATTAAGAAAATACGTCTCCATATACTAATAATTTTCAATGAGTACAAAAATATGTAATATTACCGACAAAAGTTTAAGATGAACTAAAATTTTCTCTAAAGTTGTTTGGAACAATACTTTAGTTTTAGAATTGATGTTACGTCTTTGAACTTGCAAGTACATATGTCTAAGAAATAAAATACTTGGCGACCAAGAAATCCTATTTAGGAAACACAATATTCATTAAGGATAAATAAGTCAATATATAATATTTTTTAACCACACCTTTATTAAGTAATAACCTCCCTGACTTTATCGCAATGGCGCAAAACAACTATACATATGCACTCTGGTGCAAATTTGATCTTCACCGATCACCCTCTCCTGCCAACAATTAACAATTTTTTTTTAACAAACGATATTATCTACACTAAGGGAAATATGGTGAGCTTAGCCTTACAATAAGTTAACAATAATATAGTTCAAATTCGATTTTGGCGATAATCGAACATAAGACCCCTCACTTACAAATGAAGGAATATCAGTAAACAATAATACTAAGTGGCAACAACTAACCATTTTACACACTAATACTATTGTTTTTTGAAAAAAAAAATATTTTAATAAATAAAGAAAAATAAACCTCCCTCAAGTAATAGAAAAGAATTGGTTTAGTTCCAAAATAAACCGCATCACTTGCAAAAAATTATGGATACGACGTCGTCCTCGTTTTTGTTTGGCTGCTTTTTTCCAACTTCGCAACTACGAAGAAAGCCCGTCACACTCTCTCTCCTGCCGTTGGACGAACTTCGGGTTGAAGAAAATGCAGTAGACGAAAAACCAGCACAAACAGCAGCAGACTCTCAACAGCAGCAGCTGAACATGAACAGTCGAAACGTCGTCGTGTGCGACAATGGCACCGGGGTAAACTCCTCTCGCTAGCTTTTCTGCTTTCCCTCACACATACAGAAAAAGCACTTATATTCTAATCTGTGTTGGAAGATTTCAACGATCCGGCAAATTTTGACCTCCGTTTGGGATCTGTGGGTGTTGGGATCATACTTTATTTTGTGGGTTTTGTTTATTTTGTTTGATTTAATCTGCAGTATGTAAAATGTGGATTTGCTGGAGAGAACTTCCCCACCTCTGTGTTCCCTTGCGTAGTTGGAAGGCCACTGCTTCGCTATGAGGAATCACTTATGGAACAAGAAATCAAGGTTGATACTTTAATAATCTTTTCATTACAAGATTTGATCTTCTGTTCGAGCTTTAATCAAGGTTAAGAATTTTATTATCTTCTTAATTAGCTTGTGATTTAGTGATTAGTTCTGAGTTCTGACTCTGAGAGCCCTTTTTTCTTAAATTTTATAAATGCGTTTAGGATGTCATTGTTGGAGAAGCTTGCGCCGAATTTCGGCATCAATTGGATATAAATTACCCGGTTAACAATGGCATTGTGCAAAACTGGGATGACATGGGCCATGTCTGGGACCATGCATTCTACAGTGAACTAAAGGTAAACTCTTGCTGCCTTTGATTGTCAATTTCGATATTATAGTTTCATTCGGATTGCTAATATTATATTGTCTAATTTCTGTCAACAGATAGATCCTACTGAGTGTCAGATATTACTCACAGACCCGCCTCTTAATCCTTCAAAGAACCGTGAAAAAATGGTTTGTTTTGCAATTTCTTTCTAAAGTAGTCATTTTTTTTGGTAACCATACCTGTACCATAGTATATATCGTTAATTATGGCGTTGTTGGTATTTCATGATTCGTCTTGATTCGATATTTCAGGTTGAGACCATGTTTGAGAAGTACAATTTTGCTGGTGTCTTCATTCAAATTCAAGCTGTTTTAACATTGTATGCTCAAGGTGCTTATAGAGATGATTAAAGGTTAAATGCTTATGATGTTGTTTTTACCCCCAACTTCTTTTGTTTCTCTCTTTTTGGTTTTCTTCGTCTTATTTCTACAAAAAAAAAAAAAAAAAAGTAAGTCTTTTTGACTATTGCACTTTCAAATTCTTGGAAAACATTGATGGGGAGAGTGAAAGCATTTAATCTAACTTGCCAGAATTATATGTTGGAACAGTCATCTCATTACTATAACCACCATTGCTACTTATGCTTAGGTAAAGTTTTGCTTTTTTCGGTCATGGGCTTCATTATTTCCTTGTTTTTCTACAGGCTTGCTAACCGGATTAGTTATTGACTCTGGTGATGGTGTTACTCATGTGGTAAATTCCTCAAAACCAACTTCTACGTTTTGTATTTGAAGTACTGCCAACAGCTTGCATAGTGTGTCACTCTGTAGTTATATGTTTTAGCGATTAGTTAAATATTGCACAGCAATGGAATTGAAAGGAAATCAAACTCTATATCAATTTTTAATTAATTTGCTCAACCTTGTAGGTTCCAGTTGTCGATGGCTACTCATTTCCTCATCTTACGAAGCGAATGAATGTAGCTGGCCGACACATAACATCCTATCTTGTTGATTTGCTCTCACGGAGGGGGTGAGAACCATTTGCTTATAGTTAGCAAGATCAATATGGTTTGCATTATCTTTCATCTGTTAAGTGAAACTTTCATTTGACTGAGGATTGTATCTTTATTTGTGAAGGTATTCAATGAATAGGACAGCTGATTTTGAGACCGTTAGGGAAATCAAGGAGAAGCTTTGCTATATTAGGTAAACAAAACCTATATTCTTATGTTAAGGAACTTTTCGTTTTTGGTGCGGAATGTTGTTGAAACATTAATTTCATGAATTTTAGTATCAAATTTGGTGCAGTTATGATTACAAAAGGGAGTATCAGTTGGGACTTGAGACCACCATACTTGTAAAAAATTACACTGTAAGTTAGTTTCCATAGCATCTCATTAGATATCCAATTCTTCTATGTATGGATTGACTGAAAAGACATAGTCAGGAGTGGCTGTATTATAAGTTCATCTTTTTTTTGCTTATGTTTTTTGTATGTCACTCTTTCTTTGCTCTAATGCCAGTAATTTTTTCTTATTTTGGTGATTCTTCGTTTTTTGTCTGTCATTTTTCTCTTTGGTTCCCTCTTTTATTGTATCGTTAATAGTTTTAATCAAGAGTTATATATATTTTGATGCTAATACTCTGATATGTGATGGTTTATTCAGCTGCCAGATGGAAGGGTGATTAAAGTTGGCACCGAAAGGTTCCAGGCTCCTGAGGCTCTTTTCACTCCTGTAACTTTCCAGTTTTCTTTGCTCTTTTCTTGACGTTGGTTATTAAAACTTTTCTCTAGTGAACAAAATTGCTCAAATGTCTTCAATCTAAATTGCTTAAATTGTACCTCTTCATAGTGATATTAGCACCTACGATTCTGGGTTTGGAGAAAAAGTTTATAACAGGCTGAAATCTTTGTATAATCATTAATTTTTTCCTTGTACAGGAACTTATAGATGTTGAAGGTGATGGAATGGCTGACATGGTATTCCGCTGTATTCAGGAAATGGATATTGACAACAGGATGATGGTACCTATATGAATCCGATTGCAAGTTAGCATTGATTAGTTCTTTATCCATTTGACTTCCTGTCATTGATTGTATGACTTTATTGCATTTGTTGCAGCTCTACCAGCATATTGTTTTAAGTGGAGGAAGCACGATGTATCCTGGATTACCCAGTCGGTAATATCTTACTCTTCTTTGCATCACTTGGATTATAAGTTTCTTGTTTGACGTAGTTTTTTCGAGTTATATCTCACATGGCATGTCAAGTTTCTTGTTTGACATAGTGTAAAAATATGGATGTACTCAAAAAAAAAAAAAAAAAAAAAACCTTTTTTACCTAAAAGTTGGATTTTTTTCGTCCTATGGCCATCTTGTTTTCTTATTAAAGATTGGTTTGAAATTGATGAATTTCTGATATTAAATGTGGTGTTTCTTCAGTTTGGAGAAGGAAATACTGGACCGTTATCTTGATGTTGTTTTGAAGGGTAACAAAGATGGACTCAAGGTAAGATAAGAGTTTTGTTTTCATGGATAAGAAAGGGAACAAACCGAGCTTTGAAAAAATATGAAACAGTTGAAACATACCATGTGTGTTATGTTGGTATTGAAGTGGTACTAAACTGACTATGTTTAGGTCGGGATATCCCGATTGATATAAAAAATTTATTGATTTGAAAGAATATCATCAAGTTGAATCTGGCATAATCAACCGAGCTCAGTCGTTCTATTTCTCACGCTCTAAAATTTGTGGTGAACAGAAATTGCGATTGCGAATTGAAGATCCTCCACGAAGAAAGCACATGGTGTATCTAGGTGGTGCAGTCCTTGCGGGAATTATGAAGGTAAATTACATTGTTTGTACTCTCTACCTTTTAGATCGAGTTTCCATATGATGTCATTGTTATCCCCCACATTGGAGATGGGTTAACTGCAAGCCATCTAAGAAAATTTCAATGTGGTGGTTAACACTGCAGGATGCTCCTGAATTTTGGATCACAAGGGAGGATTATCTAGAAGAAGGAGTTGCTTGTCTAAGCAAGTGTGGTCAGGCGTGACTTTTTCGAGGTCAGTTTGCCACCTGCTTAGCTGTGTTCAGTATCAGTTGTTGGAATGGAAGAGCGACAAGCAAAACCATCCGAGGCCTAGACATTGAAATATCGATGGCCATCCTGAGTAACCTATAGGAATTTGTTGACTTTTGATAAGTGTTGTGTAAGCTACCTATGAACCGAGTGCAAAGAGTTTGTGTGATGTTGTTTCAGTATGGCTGGTAAAATTGTAGAGATTCTTTTGTATTTCTAACTCTGTTTCCAATACAATTTGTTTGACAGCGACAAGTTTTATATTCTACTTCCGCAACGTGCCGGATACTTGGCATCTGAAAATCGGTTCTTCTAATTTATATTAAAGACGTAACTAAACCCATTAGAAAACTCGCAGTTGGTTAATCATTCATCCTTCCCAGAATCCTTTCTCGTTGCTCCTTTCCTGCTCTTGGACTTGGTCTTCTAAGTTCGAAAGGTAGAGCATGTCACTCTGTTTGTTAAAAAACAACCTAATACACATTCAGACGAAGATTTGAGCGTTTTTTATTTGTACTTTCGCCATTTCGACCACGATGATCACGGGAATTACGACTCCGGAGGGAAAGAAAATTACAAAAATGAGATCTGAGAAGCAAAGATAGGGCATTATTATGTGATAACTTGTAACAAGAGACCATTGACCCAAAAATTAAAAACTTGTAGTAAGAGAAAAGACCAACCAGAAGAGGTTTATGGAATTTGGATACCAACCCCACCAAATAAGCCCCTACCCCTTCTTTGTGACATTAGATCTCTTATCTGGCGTGTTAGGTTTCGGTATCAGTGGCCTACTCTCACCCATCTGCCTGCCCTACATTCATATATTCCAGGTGAAAAACACAGCATCTACAGTGTCGTATCGTATCGAAGGATTTGGATTATCACTCAGGTTTCAGGCACAACTACCTGTCCCTTTCCACAATTATCTTCTCTTTCTTAAACAAGTAATACAAGATACGTTGGTCCATTCCAATTTTCTATAATTATCCTTCTCCTCCAGTCCTCCTGAAACCTCCAAAACCATTCCCTTTTCTGCCCTCATCAATTTTTGGTTTCTTCATTCGAGTTTTGAGCATTCCTTTCATCTTTTTACAGAACTCTCCTTTCCATTCGTCAGCTTGCTCACATGGTTTGTTCTCTCATAACTCATATTAAGGGTTTGTTTGGAACTGCTTCGAGAAGGGCTAAGTGCTTCTGACAGAGTGTTTCCTCTAAAAATTTCGAAGTGTTTCTAATAAAAGTACTTCTAGCAAACGTTTATGAGCAGAAATGCTTCCTACAGAAGCAGTACCAAACGAGCCCTAAATTCTTTGCAAACTTGCTTCTTCTCTTTCTCTGCATTTTTTGATATTGTGTTTTCAGGTTGCTGAATTCGGAGAGTCTGTCGCGATGGACAACACCACCAATGGTGACGCGTTCCAGCTGAGAGTGAAGCAAGGAGAGCCAACTCTGGTTTCCCCTGCAGTTGAAACAGAGAAGGGTTTGTACTTCCTCTCGAATCTCGATCAAAACATTGCGGTGACTGTTCGTACTATTTACTGCTTCAAGTCGGATGATAAGGAAAATGACCAGGCAGGGGAAGTGATCAAGGATGCCTTGAAGAAGGTTCTTGTCCACTATTTCCCTCTTGCTGGGCGGTTAGCAATTAGCGCGGAGGGAAAGCTCATTGTGGATTGCACGGGGGAAGGAGCTGTTTTCGTCGAGGCTGAAGCAGATTGTGCGATAGAACAGATTGGTGACATAACAAAGCCGGACCCCGAGACTCTTGGGAGGCTGGTTTATGATGTTCCTGGTGCGAAAAACATACTGGAGATGCCTCCTCTGGTGGTTCAGGTTTGTACTTGAATCTCTTCATTACATTTCACTTATTGTATCTTGAATTTGCATTCATAAATAAATGATGATTTTATTAGGTGACTAAATTCAAATGTGGAGGATTTTCTCTTGGCCTGTGCATGAATCATTGTATGTTTGACGGCATCGGTGCAATGGAATTCGTGAACTCGTGGGGTAAAATTGCCATAGGTTTGCCATTGACAGTTCCTCCGTTTTTAGACAGAAGCATACTCAAAGCGCGAAACCCACCAAGGATAGAGTACCCGCATCAGGAATTCTCAGAGATTACCGGCACTTCTTGCACCAACAATGACCTTTTTGAGGAAAAAATGCAGTACAGATCCTTCAGTTTCGACAGTGAGAAGCTTGAGAAACTCAAAATGAAGGCCAGGGAAGACGGGGCGCTTGAAAATTGCACTACTTTCGAAGCCCTCTCTGCATTCGTGTGGAAAGCTCGGACCAGAGCGCTAAATCTGCTGCCTGAGCAACAAATAAAGCTCCTGTTTGCTGTTGACGGGAGGCGTAAATTCAGGCCGCCGCTGCCAAAAGGGTACTTTGGCAATGGCATTGTGCTGACAAATTCCGTCTGCCAGGCAGGTGACTTACTGGACAAGCCGCTGTCAAATGCAGTCGGACTAGTTCAAGATGCAATCAAGATGGTCACTGACAGTTACATGAGATCTGCCATAGATTATTTCGAGCTGACGCGAGCTAGGCCTTCGCTGGCCTCCACACTCTTGATCACGACTTGGTCTAAGCTGTCGTTCTACACGACTGATTTTGGTTGGGGAGAGCCTGTGCTATCAGGTCCGGTGGCATTGCCGGAGAAGGAAGTGATCTTGTTCCTTTCTAATGGGACAGAAAAGAAGAACATAAACGTGCTTCTGGGGCTTCCTGCTTCTGCCATGAATGTCTTCCAAGAACTGATGAACGTCTAGAGTTCAAACAACACCGGCGCGAAATTGTTTTTTCGAACTAAAGCTCTTGTATTTCGAAATTGTTGTCACTTGTAATATTTTTATTATTTGTTTGTGTACTGCTGCAAAACTTTATGCATACAGTCACTGAGATTGCTGATGCTTTAAGTTGTTGATGGTTCATTTATCATCTTTTGCTGTAATAAGTGTAGAAATGTCATTTACATTAAAATAAAATAATACTAATTTCCAGGCTCGTGCTTTGGTGCGTGTCTAGAGACTTAGTTGATGATTTATAAACTATAAATGTCCAAGGGTTTTCTTCAAATTCTTGTTTAACATGAGCAACAATAGTGAAAGGAAGAAACGAACACGAGACCTAAAGAGATAACGGAATTGTTGCATTGAAGCGAATATAGAATGCACCAGGTTGATATAAGGTGTGTGTACATAGAGAGTGTTGAGTAAGGTATGAGATGTGAGGCTACGAGAAAATATATAAAGTATATTCATTATGTACCGTGAATTTAATAATATGTTCGATGTAAATAAAACAACCCTGTTAAAAAATTATATGGAATGTAATAAACAACCTTGGACTGTCGCACATGTGAGAAATTGAGAATGACATATGTATGAACCAGTACGACGTCGTGGGTGGACATCTTTTGTACACTTGGCATCCCGGCTAAAACCCTTAACACAGAACTCAACAAGAAGGGAAGGGTAGCGTGGTTTCGGAACTTTAAAAATCCCCGACGGTGGTAAGAAAACCCGACAGAGAAGAAGGAGAAGAAGAAGCCGTTGAACTCAAAAAAGATTCCGTCTTTCGGAGTTTTCCGAGTCCGAATTCAGCTGGGTAAGCTTACCCCCCAATCCTCCATGGACGAACTTGTGATTGCTACTTGTACCCGCCGCTGAATATTTTTCTCAGGCCACCACATTTCCTATCAATACAAGAGGTGACTACTCCAAGCTCTAGGGCTTCCAGTTTTTAGTTTATTTTTGTTAATTTTGTTATCTATTTGTTAATTCTACTTTGGGGCTGTCTAGTTTTACTCTCATACAATATTTGAATAGTCCTTTTTTTTTTTACGTTGCTGAATTTTGGAGTAAGACTTTGAATTAACTGATTTAATTGGATAGGAAAGTCAGGGATAACATGTAGATTATGGAAGATATTAGAAAATAAATTCTGGGTTTTGGCTGATTGCTGCTTTTGTTAATCGTTGCTTTTAATTAGTATGTTCTGGTTAGTAGTTTCAATTAATTGTTTAATTTTAATTTGGTTAGACATTGACTCATTGAGTGTATAATGTTGAGTATTTGAATGATTTTGAAGATGGAAACTTTATAAACAAACACATTTGATGTTTGGTGGTTTGTAGATACCGCGAGTATCAAGTGTGGCGAAATTAGGAAAGATACTGCAGATTGTGTGGATTGGTGTCGAGAATTAGATTCAGCATGATGAGTTCTTTGTTTGTTACTACCTTTTTAGTCAAGGGGTTATTACCAAACTGTAGAGTAGCGTGCGGTCTATTTGATAACACCTTTATGGTATGGACAACGAAGAGTTTACTTATCAGTCGATGAAGGAAACTTGTCGTTCTTTCATTGCATAATCAATACATGTTTGGCACCTGGCCATATATCATCGTCAAAGGAAATACGAGTACATAATAGGCAAACAAAACGTCAAAACCAATTTCGGGAATCTAGGATCACATTTGTGCAGAAGCGGTCACATCTAGAAATCTCTAGAGCTATTCTTATTTGTGCACATCTGCTTCTAAACCTATACCCCAAAGATAAAAACGCAATACGATTATGTAGCCCATGAGCGGGCCCAAGGGATAACTAATGGCCTACTTGTATCATTGGAAAGTTTAATCAAATCATCTATCCCCTACATTTTCATCAGTTTCACAAACAGTTTTAAGTGTATAGGCAAAGAGACCATCATTACCTCCTACAAATTCTAGATTGGGATAGTGGATTATCTTTCTTTTTTAGAGGTAGCCATCTAAATCGAGTTTTGACTGTATTCTCTCTTCCGGAATCATTACACACGTGCTTGTTGCCGGTTAGCACACAAGTCTGGTATTTATTGTCTTCTCACACTGGACATAGGTATTATATTTCTGGGCTTTGTAGAGGATTAACAGCCAACTCCAAATTCAGAGTCAATTCAATTTCTATCTTTTGATTATTATCCCTGACTAGATTTAAAAGCATTTATATCAAATTTTCCTAGTTTCCATAGGCTCATTGCATGCTCTTGTTTTAGCCTTTTAGGTGAATTTGAGAAGGCATTATTCTTTCCACTGTGGTTTGGGTACTGGAATTTGTATGATATTATATGCTATTTCTCAAATGTGATGCTAGAGGGATAAATAGTTGATATATGGTGCATGGTTAAGTTTGATCATGATTGTTGCTTTTGTAGTTGCAACTTGCAATTGCAAGGTTTCCCTCAGGCTTTTTCAAAAATCATCGTATTCTCTAGACCCTAAACCCTTAACATTTTGTATAGTAATGTTGTAAGTTATGCTTCCTTATGATTACATGAAATTTTGCTTTGGTCAATAAATCGTGCCTCTGGGTATCTTACTAGGTGGAATCTGTTACTATTTATCTCAATTTGCTTGAAGGTTTTCTCAGTTTTAAGGGCTCCATTTTGCTTACTAGTTGGACCAACTCTTGCTGGAATCATGGGAAGTGCGTTCAATCCGCAGATTTTAGTGGAAAAGCTAGCCAAGCTCAATAGCTCGCAAGCAAGCATAGAGAGTATCCTTTTGCTGACATCGCCTTGAAATCAATGTTCTTTTTAGTTTTTTCATAGAGGAACAGTAGACAATTTTTCTGGCTGTTCTAACTTACATACCAAGCCTGATTTCTTTTGGTGGGACAATTTAGCCACCCTCTTGTCTCATAACTCATTTCTTTGGAAAACTTAATTGAATTTTGAAATCCATTGTCAAAACCCACATATCCAATGCATTTTCCCTGCCAAATTTGAATCCCTTCCCCTGCTATTCCATGAACACTGTTTCGTTTATTGTCTAGTCAATATTATACTTTTCTCGTAAGTGTTGAGTTACAAATACAACTAGTGATACTTGCTGTGCATCTGAGCCTTGGCATATCTGATTATTTTTGCACATGTTGTCAATGTTTGTTATCTTTGTTATCAGAGTACTTGGCTGTTATCCTTAATGCAATTTAGCTTTATCTCATTGGTGCATTTTCCATATGAATAAAGCAAGACAAGTTGTTGAAACATGGGCTAGGCAATTTCGTTGTGCTCCACACGACCAGAGATTGGCTTTCTTGTATCTTGCAAATGATATTTTACAAAACAGTAGGCGAAAAGGTTCAGAATTTGTTGGTGAATTTTGGAAGGTTCTTCCAGATGCTCTTCGTGATGTAATTAAAAGTGGAGATGAACTTGAAAGAAATGCAGCACAACGATTGGTACAACTGCATAACCTGTTTCTATATCTTTTTTTAAAAGAAAAAAAATTGGAATTGGTTGTCATGGAGATGGTTTCTATTGAGAACAGAATAATCCAAAGGAAACCTTGAGCAAAACCAAAATTTTTTAGTTTATAAGATGGATAGAAGGACTCAACTCTTTATATGTATGCATGTGCATGTACCTTTTTTTTTTTTTTTTGTGGCTGATTGTTGTGGTTCAATATGTTTACTTTGTAGGTTAATATATGGGATGATAGAAAAGTTTTTGGTTCACACGGCCAGATTCTGAAGCAAGAGTTTGTTGGACAGCACCCGGAAAATAGTAACAGAAATGGGAAGCATTCGGGTGCCAGATTGGTAATGCAAATCGGATGATATGCCTGTATTGCGGAGCATTTGTTTCAGTTTGCAATTTGATGGCTTAATTTTGTTTCCTTTTATTTTCTTTGTTGAAAAAAAAAAAAAGCAGCAACCTGCTGGAACTGCATTGGACAAAATAGTTTCAGATTACCAAACTAATCATGGCCAGATGGACGAGGACACTATATTGAGCAAATGCAGGAGTGCTATTAGCTGTCTAGAGAGGGTTGATAAGGAAATTGGTGCCGATTTCAACTCAGGTATCCCCAACATGTGTAAATTCTTGAGAATTTTCTCTTAACTTTTAACATGTGTAATGTTCGTGACTTACTTTTCCCTAAATTATGTTTCTTCACTAGGGCAATTTCATGGGTCTGCATTTGTGGAGGAGGTTCAGGGTCAGAATGCTATACTAAGGAATTGTATTGAACAACTAAGAGCTGTTGAATCATCAAGAGCTAATCTTGTGTCTCATCTAAGAGAGGCTCTTCAGGAGCAGGTTGGTTGGTAGACAATCCTAGGAGCAAAATATCAGAATTTTCATTCACGGTTTTACAAGACTACGATTTTACGCGAACTAACATGGTTTTCTTATCAGGAGTACAAGCTGGATCGAGTCCGAAACCAACTTCAGGTATGCTGTGTATATCTATCATATCATCTACCTTTGTTGTGGAAGTGTAACATTACTGTATGAATGTTGGTTAATTCATCACGGTCAAACTAAACTGAATGCCCAAACTTTAATTACATATATAAAAATATTAAGAAAAGGCTCCTCTGAAAGTATTATAAATCTTCTGCTTCTTGGAGGAGGATGAGTTGGTTCCCTTTCTTATAGGACTCATATGTTGATACAATGTGGTACTCCATGGGGTTGGGTTGAGTTCCCACCCTTGTGAGTTTCAGGTAAATTGCAATTCCCTGCATATACTGTCCATTATCAATGATTGGTTTTGGATCAACTTTACGCAACCCAAACTCATGTTGAATTGAATAATGATGCTAACTTTTATTTGTACATAGAAATAAATGATCTATGATTTTGTGAATTAAGTAGTAAAGAAACGCTTGTACAGATATGCTAATTGTATATGTACATATATCACGTAAAGGTTGCTGGTTGTGTTGCCATTTATAACAAAATCTAATTGTACAAAATCTATTCTAAACGTACATGATGCATATATTGTTTTCCAGGATGCAGAGTCCCAGTCAGAGCTGGCCACTAATATCTGCCATCGGTTAATGAATGGCGACAATGCACAACAGACTGCAGTCCAGAGCTCAAAGGAAGCTCATACCTCTGTAGCACCTTCCAGCTTTATGGTAGGAAGAGAACAATCATCTCCAGTAATGTACACACAGCAGGTTGCTTTTGCTGAAAAATCCAGTCATGGGGAGGAAGATTCGCGCAAGTCTGCAGCTGCTGCAGTGGCAGCAAAGCTGACTGCATCAACATCCTCGGCCCAGATGCTCTCTTATGTCCTCTCCTCTCTGGCATCAGAGGGTGTCATCAGCAATCCCATTAACGAGTCTTCTGGTGATTATCCATCCGAAAAGAGGCTTAAGCTGGAGAATGACCAATCGTCGTCCTATTTACCCCGGAGCCCTAACCCGTCTGCATCTCCTCCATTCTCGCATTCTGAATCTCACCCGCACAATGTCCCTACCACCAACCAACAACACACTCCCAGTGAGGCACCACCTCCCCCATCATCTTCTCCTCCACCACTTCCACCATTACCACCTCAACCACAGTACCAAGTGCCCCAATATGTGCCGTCTCCTGGACAATACACCTACAACGTGGCCCAACAACAGCCACCCCCAGTGCCTAGTTATCAAGCAGGAGCTCCAGTAAACGGCGTTTCTCCCTTCATGACGCCGGCCAATTCTTATCAGAGTTTTCAAGGTTCAGATGGTAAACTCTACAACCAGCAATCACCGATGCCAATGATGCCGATTTTGAGGCAATAAAAATCTCAGTTTCAAGAGGGGAGAAGGTTGTGCTGTAGTTTCTCCCTGCAGAAGGAACTTTCTTGCTTTTGTGCCTCTATTTAACTGCCTAATTAAATCTGCACAAAGTAAATGTTTGGAATTTTAAAATTTTCAGCTGCTCAAATCGTGGGGTTACTTAAAATTTAAAAATTTCATTCTCTGCTTGAATGGAGCAAAAAAGCATTAGAAGTGTTAACTTGTGCGTATCAGCTATTGCCGCCGGTTGTGGGATGTTTTGGTGTTTTTTATAGGGTAAAATTCAGACACACCCGATTGGACAAAAGATAGATTTTCCTTGTACAACTGTCTGTAGTTTCCTGTGACATTTGATCCCACTGATAATCTGTTTGGTTACGTAATTGTATTCAATTAAGTGTTAATATCGTTGTTATTGTTAGCATACCTTAAGCACCTGAATTATTAGGGTAAAGACTTCACCTAGCAAAAACCAAAATTATATGTTCTCACCATAGTATTTTGATTGAGTGCGATACTGTATATAAGAATCAGGTAACTTGAGTTTAATATCTATAATACTACTACTGCATTAGTGTTAGTTTAATATATTGATGTCACACTTCTGAGTTTAATATATCACACATGCGTTTAATATATTAGACTATAATGGTATTACATTACATTTTTCTAAGCAACTATAGAAGTATAGAGTATGACTTCGATATAGTTTCAATATATTAGTATTACACTTACTTTTTATTCAGTTTACGATGGACTCCCATTAACGAACAACTCTAAGTGATGAAAATACTTAAAAACTGATTAAAGCTGAGAGAAAAAGAGGCATGTGTTATGTTTACACGTGGGAAACAAAAACACTGAACCTTACAAATGGAATATACAATTAATAACAAGTAATACAAATAATCAAGGACGGTGGTGAAGAAAAGATCACGTTTATATGACGTGACCGCGGCCTTTTTACAAAACAAAACATGCATGTTTGCTGTTTCGACGTCCACGCTGCTCTCTCTCTCTCTCTCTCTCTCTCTCTCTCTTTCTCATGGCTTAAAAACATGAAATATAAAGTGAAAAAAAGAAGAAGCGAGTAGTGGAAACCGATGCAGACCATTATCTACCACTGTCTCATATCACATGATAGCTTCATGTTTGACCGAAACCTCCAGTCATTTCAAAATCACGTATCGTTTCGGATTTTAAGTTTCTTCACATGATAATATATTATTTGTTTAAGATATAACTACAGCAGCATTATCAAACTATGAGGCAAAAAGCAGAGAACTTGTTTTATAGATGAGATCGATATATATATAAGAACCATGACATTAATTACTGCAACTCCCCCCTTACCAAAATTACCGTAGCAGGGAGCAAGAGTTGCCCATAAACTCCAAAAAAAAAACCCTCCGGCGGTACCAAATTGTCATGGCAATGGCAATTAGTGGGACGTATCCTGCCCGACTTACCCCACACAATTCTTGCCCTAGCTGCTCTATCAATTTGAAGTTAGACTAACGTTGGCATGACATTAGTCACATTTTACTTTTTTTGAGATTGAAGGGTAGAGTTACATTAAGAGAATTAATATTCAACATGGATAGTAACTGTCTTCCCCTTACCCTGCCCCGGAAGCACAATATAACTATGGCATATACTGAATCTACAGAAGGCATTTTTTGTTCCTTTTTTTTTAAGCCTTGTGACCCCAAGGGTCTTGCTTTATAATATAGAGATAACATGGTTCCCAACTTTGTCCCCCAACCCTCTCCCCATTCCCCACAGGCAGCATATGGTCAAGAGAAACGACACAAACAAACGACAAACAATTTGTTAATGCTGGTGCCAAATCTTGAAAAACCACCAGACGGTTAGTGTAAACTAACCCTCTTGTCGATTAATTAACTAAATCACCTGCAACAAGGCTCTAATGTATATGTATATATGTTTGTTTGAAAATTGTTAAGACACCAAACAAAGATTAATTTATTTACTTTCTCTCAGTTTTTTTTCTTAATTATTTTGGTAACTCGTGATTTGGGACCATCGAACTTTAGTGTGCAAGGTCCACCCAAATAAAGTGAGGAATAAGTAATTGAGGAAGCCAATCAGGAACCAAGACAGAAGAGATGAAGACAGACATTGCCGTGTGTGTCACCAGTTGAGTTTGAGTACTTGCCCTACTACTGTTGGGGTTGGAACCACGAGGTGACACGATAGCACCGACAGATCCCAATACCGATACACACTCTCCCCACACTTCAGTTTAATTCCGATTGCAAATATTAAAGGGGATCTTGCAAGCTTCTTATTTGAAATTTTCACTTACCTTTTGACTTTAACGTTTTGTTTTCTTTAAAATAAAAAGAATTAGCGGGTGGTTTCGTCACGGTAGTTTTTATTTTTATTTTTTTGTTAGGCTAGAAAGACTCACAGAGATATTTCAGCTTACTCTTGACCACCATTTTGTGATTTACCAGTGCTAACCCATAATGTTCCGTGTGAAATACGAACCTGAAATTAATTCAAAACTATTAGATCACTCCATACTAATTAATAAGAACTGTTTATTTTAAAATTACAATCTAAAAATAACTATATAAAAATCGTTTATTGACAACTCTACTAACATTGTTTTTAAATGAAAAAAAAATCTATTTATGTGATAATAGTAAGATGATAAAATAATTTTGGACTTAATTTTTTTGAAAAGTGGTTTAGAAAATAAGGAACTTTAATGAAAAACTCTTAATACTATTTACTTTAACGAAAAATCATATTTTTACATTAAAAAAGTCAATTTTGATACTATTCACTTTACCCTTTATTTTGTCTTTATCGTTAAAACTCAAAGTTTTCAAACTTTTTTCATTAATTTTCCTTAAAAATATGCTATTTAAACTATCATACAACGTTACAAGATAAAAAATGTTAATGCTCAGTATTTTAAGACTTTTTCCTTCTTAAGCCTACTTTTATATAATAAAAATAATAATTTGGATCAAAGACAGTAACAAACATACAGAGATGATATAGAACTCAAATTCCAAAAGGAACGGGAACACGGCCTTGATACTTGAAGCCCCTAAACCTAACTGATGTCCATGACCAGTGACCGCAAGTGATATTTAATTACATAAAAACGTGTTTGCAAGTACCCAAACTTAGTTATTAATCACATATAATATAATATAAACTTAAGTAACGTATTAGTAGTAAAAAAATAATAATAATTACGATGCACGAGAGCAAGAAATGGAAATGGAAAAGAAAGCATGCATGGTTGTCGAAAGTGAAAGCGACAAACAGGAGGCTGGAGGGCAGCAAAAGTTGGGAAGAAAGAAAGAAGGAAAAAGCAGTCAACTGTGGGCTAACGTCAGCCGGTTAGCAAAGTTGAGGAACAAAAGGCTGCGAAAAGCCGTCATGTCGTTTTACTTTAACGGCTCAAGGAGCTATGGGCAATATTTATACCATTGGCATTCAGTATCCGATAAAGTAGTAACCAGCATTTGCCTTCCCTTCCTTCTCATGCTAAAAGGACAGAGACCTGCGTCAGACTCTGCACAACAAACCACATCGTCGTCACCATCCAGTTTTTCGAGAAATTTTTTATTATGATGGAAATACAGTACATTATGTATTTTTACATAAACGATAAAAAAAATTTATTTTTTAAATTATTAACTTTTTAACACACATATCCCATCATTTCTATAATGACACGTGATGTACCATTTCGTGCACCGACCACACTAAAAAATCTCTCTAGTTTCAGATCGTGCATTGGAGAGAGACAAACAGGGAGGATGTTTGGTCAAACAAATGCATGCTGACCTAATTTACCCTAAAAAGTTTCTTCTTCATGCTACTTTGTATGTATACTAATTAATTTAAAATAAGTGTGAGCTTCGTAGGTGTCTCTCTTGTAAGTTTTAAGCACAACTCTAAACTTAGGCCATCTCCAACCGAAAGGTTCAAAGGACCGAAAATAACCTGAAAATCATCTTCAACCGAGGACTAGGGTAGATGGCTGTGGAATCTGAGAGGGCCCCACGAAATCGGAGAGGGCTAGAGGGCTAGAGGGCTGGAGGGCTGGCTGACCAGAAAATTCAGTTTATATACGTTTATATTATTTAATATAAACGTATTCATGTCGGTTATAACCCACATGAATACGTTTATATTATTTAATATAAATGTATTCCTGTCGGTTATAACCGACATGAATGCTTAAGAAAAAAATTCAAATACAACAGCTAGTTGACGTCAGCTAGCCGTTGCATTTGATTTTTTTTTATATATATATAGTTTTATTATTATTTTTTATTTACAAAATTTTTCCTATAATTTCTATTTTTAATATTTTTTTTAAATTCTATTTTTTTCCTATAACTTTTATTTTACAAAATCTGTTTCATTTTTTTTTTAATTCCATTTTTTCCTATAACTTCTATTTCACAAAATTGCTTTATTTTATTTTAATTTCTATTTTTATCCTATAACTTCTATTTCACAAAATTTGTTTCATATTTTTTTTAAATTATATTTTTTTCCTATAACTTCCTAAGCCATTGTACAACATTAAATTAAATTAAGTAACATGAACCAACATTAAACAATATGAAATAATATTAAATAACATTAACCAACGTACAAATTATACAACACAAAAAAAAAACATGTCACTTAGCCGTTGGATTTGAATTTAAGTTGTAGTTTTTAAATAATAAATTATGTTTGGCCCTTTGACCCTCGGTTGGAGACGGTTTTTTGTGGTAAGGCTAAAACGAGCCTTCTGGCCCTCTGTTGGAGACGGAGGCAAATATGGCTATGTACTGTTCATTAGAATATTAATATCTTGGAGAATCTTGGAGGGCCAGAGGGCTAAAACGAGCCCTCTGGCCAGCCCTCGGTTGGAGATGGCCTTATGGTGTATCAAGACCGATCCAACTGCAATGCAATAATCAAAGCTGTTACAGACATGAAATTTATTTGTCATTTTACACATTTTAGTGAGCATATTCACAATATAGCGTCAACATCCTTGAACAAGAGTATTTGAACTATACTTGTTGATCGTTTTTAAGGTTATTTTTAATGAAGTCGAGACTTATTTCTTTGAATCTCACTTCAGTTAAAAAGAAGATCATAGTGTAGTCCAAGTAGCATGCATATATGTTCGTTTTCTTCATGGTACACCTTGTATTCTTTTTGTCTTCTATGTCCAAACAAAATGTAATTATTATTATTACAAGCGATATTACTATTTTAAGCTAATAAACGGAGGAAAATAGTTTAAATTCGAAATGCAGTAGATTGAACTCCGTAAAATTACATCTACAAAACATCCAACCTAGTACAATTACCGAAAGGATTATCAAATTTGTCTAGTTTTGTATATATAGGTCCAAAGTTTAGAGAAAGTTATACATTTATGTTCACGAGTGCTCCAGAATCATATATATAAAGAAGACTTTCCATTAATATACGTGTCTCAGCTTGTCTAGCTCCAGACAAGACTCTTATAAATGCTCATTCGTCTTTTGGGATATTTCTGGACACTCCCGCGCGCCTTGTTTTTTCTCTGCATGTTCCTCTCCAAATGGTAAGCTGAATATATATATATATATAGCTAGTTCGAATCTGAATAATGAATCAGCTGCTAGCTGATAGCAGAGAAGAAGATAAACATTGCGACAAAATCCAAAAAAGCTGAGGATTTCATCACGCGACCCTTAAATTCATTCCTGCCAAATGCTACACAACAATACAGCTTTTGTATATACCAAAAACATTAACTTTTGTACGATTGAAATTAATAGGTTAAATTGCTTTTTCTTTCTTTATTGGTTTTCACTCCTTCCCAATTAAAAAATAAGTAGATTCCCGAGAGTCAAAGTACACTCCTCTACCGTCCACCCCGCCCGTCCGATGAATTGTACACTATCATCCCACGGCCATGATTCTTTATACGCTGAAGGGTGTTTTTAGTATGCACTAATATATAGTATACGTACGATAATGATCTTTTGATGTTCATTTAACAGTCATATTATAAACTGGAACATAGGAGAATTTTTTGACGAGATCTTTGATTATTCTGTTTGTTCAAAGTTCAAACCGTTGGATTCCTTTTGAGTTTTGAACATGAGTAATGTTAGGAGACTAAATTTTGGAAACTAAAGGATATGGAAGTTAATGATTGATTTGTTACTTAAACATTGATAAATATGTTCATTTCTATTGGTGAGACATTATAGTTTGCAAATTTAGTCTCCTTTAATCTCCTTAGCATTACCCTTTGACCATATAGTCATAGATATATAGTACGTATGTTGAGTGGAGGGACATGCATGCCTGTTGTGGCATTTCAATCCTTTAAGCCCCTTGACACAAAGAAAATGTGTACCACACATACCTATGTGCGTGTTTGTGTGTGTAGATATGTATCCAGTGTTTTACAGTCCAGGCTCCTTCATAAAAAATAAGTCCAGGATCTGAACCTCATCTCGCCAACCGTAAATTTATTCTACGTACTGAATCTAAAGTTGTCTTACACTCGTCACAATACCAAGCATCCCTGCGTACAGTTCGTCAAAAAGCATATTCACGGGCTGCATGTATATATAAGTGCGTATATACAGGATGCATGCATGTATATATAGACGTAGGTAGGGCATATGCGGGAGGGAAGACTGAAAGGGAATGGAGTGAAAATTAAATAAAAGTGGCTGACAAGTGACGAAGCAAAATCGAATAGTATCATTAATTTTCTTTTTCTTCTTCCAGCTCGAGCTGAGACTTTTATTAGGTGATGCATATCCTTCTCGCCCAAGACATAACCTTAATTGCTTGTCTCTGTGCCTGTGCACGCAGAGCCAGCGACCCCAAAAACTAAAAGCAGAAACCTACTTTTTCCTGTTAAACCTGTACGGACTTATCTCTCCCTCCTCCCCCCCTTCCTCTCCCTCTCTGGGTTTGGTTTGGTTTGGTATCTCCCCGTTATCTGTAATATTAATTAGAAGTACCAGTACTGGAAATTGATCAGCAAGATTCAGGAAATGAAAAAGCTATTTGAAACCCTATATAATGAAAAAGCTACTGCCACACATTGGACATGCTGCATACATGTCTAAGCATGCGTGCTGTGAGCCATGGAGCTAAGCATGCATGTGCCCCCACCTCCAGTACATTTACTCATTACAAGTAATTCAAAGCCAAAAAAGCTATCCAACATTACTAGTACAATACTCGTTAATTAATCAGCCATTTAGTTTGATTTTCTCTCTAATGTTCCATTAGTACAATACAACCTTGATGTAATTCAAATTAAAATAATCTCTGTTCACAAATATCATATTATCCCTTTCTTGAACCAACGCAGATTTCAACTTGAGTTTTCCTATAGGAAATATGTAAATTAAATAGGATAATAGCTAGTATGATACAAACGATATTTTAAGTTAAATTTATCTAATGTACAAAGTGGGAGATTCGAAATGATTAATACGATAATAAGATAATACTATAGAGAATGATTAATTGGCGCATATCTATTAATTAAGTGAAAAAGATGAACTCAGAGGATAAACACATAAAATATAATATAAATTATCACAAGTAATGAATTATGAATCCCCATCCCCCCATGTGCAATATAGAAACAACAAGATAATATGTATATTATGGAATTGTTTGTTTTCGATCAGAAGGATAAAAGAAACTGTCCAAATCCATCATATACAGTAATACATTATGGATGTTGACAATATTCATCTAATCCTAATTAAGCATCCCATATGTATACATAATAATAAGGGTGAACAATGGGTACATTTTACATATAACAAAGTGGTACATTTTTAAAGACAAATGGGTACATTAGTAATAAATTATGGGGGACAAATAACAGGTTAAAAAATATGAGTACAAATACCAGTTTGGAAAATATGGACACAAAAAGAAATTAATACATGGGTACAAACTAAAACCGAAAAGAAAATTGTTACAATTTAAAAAAAGGATTGCAAACTAAAATGGGTACAAACTAAAAATAAAAATATATGATACAAAATTTAGCCATAAATATAAATATATCAAATCTAACGTTTTTAACACTAAACGAATATGTTTAGCAATAAAATTTAATTAAACATGTAAAATATTATATTATTGAAATAATTAATGATATTTATTAAAACAAAGGAACCTTGATAAAAATAAATAAAAATAAATAAAAAATAAAGGAACAAGGTTTCAATCAATAAAGTTGAAAAAAGAGGAATGAAAACCTAATTTCTCCTAATAATAAATTAGATCTGCCTGAGTGTACAAATTCCATCTTATCCAACGGTACATTGTCCAAACGGATCAATAGAATTTTGTTTTCTTAATTAAAACGAGCATTTGCCTACACGTTTTGTGTGTATGAACACATTTTTTTAGAAAATGAGAAGGAGAAAGGGAGAGAGAAAGAAAGAGCATGGAGGGAGTGGGAGGTTTTTTTTTAATTTTTTTAATAAAATTGAAGGTATTTTAACATCACTTGTATGTGAGGTTTCAATAAAATAAAATAAAGTAAAATTTGGACCTGTGAAATTATATTATTGCCCATCATTTTTTTTGTGCGATAAAAGACTAAGTAGTTTTTTTACCCTATTTTGATTGATAAAAAGAGTTTCATTAATTAATAGAGATAAACATTATAAGGGTGTTTAGGGATGTAGTTAAAGTAAAATGCTCATGAAGGGTTACGTCAAGAGAAGGAACAAAGGTTTGTGATAGGCACGTTCTTCCCTTTTTTTTGTAGGTTTTATAAATTTGATAACTAGTCGGATGGTGTAGATAGGGGCGACAACAGGGACGGACACAGCCGTTTGTCACCCAACTCTCTTCTGATGAAGCCTGACCTTCATGTCTCCTCTCCTCTCTATAGTATGAGTCTCCATAATTCCATTAAATTATTAATGGGTAGAAAATCTCATATGTGTTTACCAAAAAAACAAGAAATTCTCATATGTTTTATTTACTGATAGGGTGATGTTAGAGAAATTATTTTTTTAGATTTATTTTGTAATTATATGATGCGATGTGATGGTTGGATTCATTTTTTTAATCAATTGTTCAACCAACAATCTCTATATCATATGATCTATAAAAGAATAAGATAATGGGATCAAAATTTTATATTAAATTTACAAACCAAATAATATGTTATCAATAAAAAATAAACATATTAATCAACATTTAAATAATAAATTAATTATCAACAACCACATCATTTAATTTACAAATTTTAATTAAAAATTTGGTCTCTAAAGAAAAGATCTCCCCCTCTTCTCTTATTCTCTCTTGCATGCGCTGACCAGTGACCACTACAATATATAGACACACTACTTTTTATTTTTATTCCAAGAATACCCATTAAATAAATAAAATATAACGGAAAAGAACAACACAAACCCTAAATAAATGAAAGTTGAACCAATAGCCTATAAGTACAGACTCTCTCTTCTCCTCCGTGCCTCACCAAAATTTCACCACATTCTCATATTACTTCTCACCTGAACTCTCAAGTACTTAACAAATAAACCGCTTTTCTAGCCAGTTACACTTCACTTCAACAAAAGCCCCAACTTAACATTTAACTTAAGCTAGCACAATGCACTACCAGACCGAGTCATGGGGCTCCTACATGCCCACAAGAACCACCATGGGCATGGGGGACCCGATGGAGCGCATAGAGCGGATGGCGTCGGAGAGCGCGGTGGTGATATTCAGCATAAGCAGCTGCTGCATGTGCCACGCCATTAAGCGCCTCTTCTGCGGCATGGGCGTCAATCCGACTGTGTACGAGCTGGACGAGGACCCCAGAGGCAAGGACTTGGAGAAGGCGTTGACGAGGTTGCTGGGGACCTCCTCCGCCGTCCCCGTCGTCTTCATCGGTGGCAAGCTCGTTGGCGCAATGGACAGAGTCATGGCCTCTCATATCAACGGCACTCTTGTCCCTCTTCTTAAAGAGGCCGGGGCTCTCTGGCTCTGAGATTCGTTCGACCTCTTCTGTCTTCAAATAGTTTTTGTTGTAAGAAAGAAGAGAAAACAAAAGTATGAAGTACTACTTAATTACTTAATTACATAGGGCGGGCAGGCAGAGGACGAGGAGTGGCTTTTGTGAGTCCACCTCCGTTTTGGACACTAATTAATCACTAATGTCACTTAATTAGCTAGTTTAATTTCTCATCTGGGTTTCCTTTAATTTTTTTTTTTTAATTGTTTTGTTTTGCTCTCTAGTTCATATGATATGAATGTGTTAGACTGTCTTCAGGCTTTTACTGGGGGCGTTCAGAGATGTAATTGCTCCCTCCTCTGCATACAAAAATGAAAATAAAAAAAAGAGTTAATTTCTTACTTTAATCTCCACAACTCTTGTATTTGTCTCTGAATTTATTTGCATTTTTGCAGAGCTAATTAACCATATTATTACATTTTTAGGCTTAGTTCGATGTATTTATTTGCCATACCCATACATGTAAATTGTCAAAGAATATTAAGATTAGGTAGAAGAGAAAGGCCAGCAAACAAAAGGCAGGCTTTTGGATATTGTGTTTTAAGTGTGGGACCTATAGAAACCACGGATTAATGGCCGAGCACTGGGCCATTTCGACATATCTCGGAGGTTTTGCGCCGGAAAAGTTGCAAGTTTAGTCCACTTGGTTATTCTTGCTGTGGGTTGCGAAGTTGGGGGACCTAACTCCACTGTGGCAGTCACCAGACGTTGACTGTCCATGATCAAGCTTTGACTGGCCAACTCATTGGATCGGAAAACTTTTCAGCGGTGATGACGGATGGATGGTAGGCTCAAGTCTTTTTCCGTTAGAGCAACTCCACCCCTATCCACTTTGCGCCAGCATCCAGCCCATTTATCCACTTAATTGAACAGTAACAGACTCAATGAACAGTAATAGGCCAAAGCATCTCCACCCCAAAAAAAAATGTGCTAGCACCTAGTCTAAAAATGCGCTGGCACAAACGATCTCCACCCCTACAAAATGCGCTGGCACCCAGTCCATTTAAAATATTAAATAATTTTTTTATAAAATAAAAAAAAAAAATAGTTTTAATTTCGGATAGGATTTTTAACCAATCTCGTCACGCCACGTGTCATTATCCGAACGTACTATTTTTTGAATAGATTTCCGCTAAGATTTTCAACCAATCCCGACAACCCACGTGTCACTTCCTGTTTACAATTATTTAGGCAAGATTTCGATAAGATTTTTAACCAATCTCGTCACACCACGTGTCATTATCCGAACGTACTATTTTTTGAATAGATTTCCGCTAAGATTTTCAACCAATCACGTAGTGCCACGTGGCATTGTCCAGAACCTCATCTTCTTCTTGTTTGTCCATATAAACCCTACATCCCTACATCCATCCTCACACTAAACTCAATCCTTTTTTTTAGCTCAGAATTCTTCTTTATCGTTTTCAAATCTTGAGTTCTTACAATGTCTTCTTCAAGGAGAGCGTATAAACAGTTGCAAGAGCAGCAGAAAAGGTTGTTGGCACAACAGGAAGAATTGGTCAATCTTGACCAAGATGGAGGTGGAGATGAGGTCTTCGCAATGGAGGAGGATGAGGATGATCACCATAGAAGGCGGAGGGCCTCACATTCCCGCCGTATCATGCAAGCTATGGGTCAGATAGCCAAACCCGGACGTGCGGCAAACATCGATAGAAGAAGGGAAAGACGAGGTAAAGATCTCTTGGAAGATTATTTTATTCCCAACAGCGTTTACCCTGATCATGTTTTTAGACGTCGTTTTAGAATGCAACGAAGTTTGTTCGCTAAAATCATGAGTGATGTTTGCAACCATGATCCATATTTTGTGCAAAAAGAGGATGTTTTTCATGTGCTAGGTCTTCTTCCTAAGCAAAAAATTACGGCTGCCTTGCGAATGCTTGCATATGGAGCATCTGCAGATCAAGTGGATGAGATCGCAAGGATGGGAAAAACAACAGTTCTGGAGTCCCTGATGCGGTTTTGCTCTGCAATTGAAGCCCTCTACACCAATGAGTACCTTCGGCAACCCACACCAAAGGACATGCGAAGGCTTCTGAGGAAGGGTGAGATGCGAGGCTTCCCTGGCATGATTGGAAGCATCGACTGCATGCACTGGACATGGAAAAACTGTCCAAGTGCGTGGCAAGGAGCTTATGGCGACAGAAAAGGAGCCAAAAGCATCATTTTGGAAGCGGTGGCTTCTTTTGATACATGGATTTGGCATGCTTTTTTTGGTGTTCCAGGAGCTCAGAATGACCTAAATGTCCTTGCCCAATCTCCAGTGTTTGACAAACTGCTACAAGGGCGTGGGCCGAGATGCACATATTGGGTTAATGGTACTAAATACGAGGGACCATACTACCTTGCAGATGGTATTTACCCAAGGTGGTCAACATTTGTCAAAACAGTGCCACACCCGCAGAGTGAAAAAGATAAACACTTCGCTAAGTGTCAAGAAGGGTGTAGGAAGGATGTCGAGCGTTGTTTTGGTATCCTGCAAGCTCGTTGGGCCATTGTCAGGGGTACAGCTAGAATGTTTGATGTCGAGGCTCTTCGATCCATCATGATGACGTGTATTATTCTCCACAACATGATTGTTGAAGACGAGTATGATTATGATGCCGTCGATGAATACGAGCCGGATCCGATGAACAACTCAAGAACACAAATCTACTATGCTCATGACCGGACCGAAGATCCCGTGCAACACGAGCCGTTGGAACGGGATGGACGTTACAATGAATTGATCGTTCAACGATACACTTCATTGCAAGAGCCATACTGGCACATAGCCCGCCAGAATGACTTGATTGACCATCAGTGGAGATTGCACGAAGGCGAAGATAATTAAAATAAGGCTTGTGGTTGAAGAATAAAGTGTATTGTTTTTTAAGTAATCTTATTTAGTGTGTTTGCTTTTTTTTTTAAGTTTAAATGGTGAGGTTATGTAATTTTATTTGGTGTTTTAAGTTTAAATGGTGAGGTTATGTAATTTTAAATTTAAATGATGTTTTAAGTTTAAATGGTGTTTTATGTAATTTTATTTGGTGTTTTAAGTTTAAATGGTTTTTTTTTTAAGTTTAAATGGTTAGGTTATGTAATTTTAAGTTTAAATTAAATAAAGTTCTAAAAGTAAAGAAGAAATTACATAAGAAATTAAATAAAGTTCTAAAAGTAAATAAGAAATTACATAAGGAATTAAATAAAGTTCTAAAAATAAATAAGAAATTACATAAGAAATTAAATAAAGTTCTAAAAATAAATAAGAAATTACATAAGAAATTAAATAAAGTAGTACAAATAAATGCGAAATTATACAAAGTCTGTGGAGTTAGGATATGTGGTGCTAGGATCTTGGTTGCTAGGATTTCTGTAGCTGGAACCCCCTTGACTTGTTTCGGCATCTCTTGCACGCCTCCTTCGCACGACATCTCTTTTTTCTGATGTCCAAAAATATTTTGAATTCGGAGACAGTCCTACTAGAGACTTGTTCATAGTGTCACGATCTGTTTGAGCCATCCTTTCTTCTCTAAGCATCTCATTCTTTTGATGAAGTGCTTCTCTAATCATCTCGTTCTCTCGATTAACTATTTCTCTTTGTCTCTCAGACGCCGCATCACGAGCCTCAGTAGCTGCAATAATTGCTACCACAGCAGCAGCTTTTTCCTTATCTCTAGCCTTTTCCCATGCCATGTTCATTTCACCTTGACGAGTAAGTTCCTCCATATATTTAGTATAGTCATTTTTGGAAGAACTACCTTTTTTCTTTGATGCCTTTTTACCTTGAGGCCTGAGGGACTGACGAGTCGGTTGGGTCTCTGGCACTTGTTCAGGCATCCCTTCCGTGTCTTCAAATGTGTTGGCTTCTTGTTCGGCTGTGTCTGCTTCTGGCGAACTGTGTAGACCCATACCGTGCATGACAACTTCTGGACCGGTTGCCACAATTTTGTATCTAGGGCAATCTTTGACAATTTGCCAACATTCCCATTTGTTGAATGATTTGTTATGGTTCTTTGCATTGTAGAATGCTTGTGCTTGTAGTGTCTATAAAAATTACATAAAAATTACATAAGAATTGTGGAATGCATAAAAATTATATAAAAATTACATAAAAATTACATAAGTATTTGGAATGCATATTACATAAAAATTACATAAGAAATTAAATAAATTAAAATATTGATGTGGGTGGAATGCATATAAATAAATAAAAATATTGTTACCTCATCCGCTAAACTTGTCCCACTACGCAAATTACCAGAAGCATGAGAGAGGGCGTTTTTCCAACAAGTAAAGGATGCGTTGAGTTTTTTCCAACGACCTTGAAGACCTTGACTAGATCTGGCATCTTTTCCATGTACATCTTTTCCATGTACATCGTTGAACAATTTCGTAATTTTACTCCACATTTCTCGCTTATCCATCTCATTACCCATAATCGGGTCATGAGTAGTGCGAACCCAACATTCACACAACGTAACATCTTCACTGAGCTTCCACGAAGTCATTTTTTTCTCTCAAAGTGTACAAAATATTCAAATGTAGAAAGTGTAGAAAATATTGAAATGTGGTGTAAGGTGGAAGATGAGGGTTAGGTATTTATAGGAAAAAAAAATTAATTTTTTAAAATTTTTCTATATTTTTTTAAAAATTTTTGACATTTTTTAATTAATTTTTAATAATTTTTAATGTTGTAATTAATCGGGACCGTTGGATTTGAAAAATAATCAAATCCAACAGCACTCATTACGCCACGTGGCCAACGGTCAAATTTCTGACCGTTGGGCCTTTTTTTTTTTTTTTTTTTTAAATTTTTGGTGAAATAAACGTGGACCGTTGATCTGTGATCGGACGGTCCAATTTAAAATTGAAATTGAAATTTTTTTTACCGTTGGAAATCCAACGGCCTAAAAAACTAGCCGTTGGAAATCCAACGGCTCTGAGGAGGCCACGTATCATTCACCCCGGACGACTGCAAGTGGGCCTGCACGCGGGCCCCAGCGCCTGCACAGCCTGTCGGCTACGCGCCCCGGGCACCACGTGTGTTGCACGCGCCAGAAACAGACCGAGGAATGGGTCTGTCCATTTTGGGCTGGGCTGTTGACTGGCACGGGCTGGGTGCCAGTCAATTGCACGGGCTGGAGCACATTCACTTGGTGCCAGTCCATTTTCTTCACTTGGTGCCAGTCCATTGGGCATGGGCTGGAGTTGCTCTTATGTGTCATAGGTCCCGCTACAACATCGGAACCCTTGTGGCCACGTCATACAACAACATAGTCAAATCCCATCATGCAGGACAGGAGTCAAAATTTGCCCTCTATAGCCGATATATTCTCCAATATGAATAGAGCTACGTACAATAATAACCCTTTTATTAAAGAATCTATCAACAATACTTTTGTAACACTAAACCTAGCTATTACGGGTTGGAATTCTCTGCGTTCTCTAATGAATGCTTGCTCCGGGTGCCGCCCCACCACGCTCACACTATCGTCTTCCGACCTTCGGTTGCCTAAAGTTGAAACCAAGTCCTCTTAGATAGAGATAGAAGAGAGTCAAATAGAGAGAAAATGGCGGAAAAACAAGAACATGAAAAAGCAAAAAAAAAAAGAAATAAAGTTATTTAACTCCCAACCGTTTTGATGTTCGGCTGAACAGACAAGATTGAAGAGTCTAGATGGAAGGAATCCGGAGAGGTGAGGATCCTATTCCAGTCATTACGAAAGAGAGGAAGAGAGTGGAGCCCACGTGCTATGTCTTGTGGTTCGGGCTGTGTTTTGGACGAGCGGGCCCGAAGTGCGCGCATGGCTGGACCCTCTACGTTAATGTATTGGGTTAGCATAGAGTTGGGTTGGGCGGATGTTATGGGAATTATACTAAATTTGTAGTGGATCAGCCTGAAGCATATGATATCTTTCTTGGATTAGTGTCGTAACGTCTTGTAGGAACTAACAACTTTCACTCACCTATCTAAGTGTTAATTTTTGGCAGATGAAGTCTCCATATTAAGAGCATCTGTGATATCCTGTCCCCAAAATTATTATTTTATTTTATTCTTGACGTATTTCGAAGATTTGATTGGAATTAGTTCTTTATTTCTCCAAATTTAAGAAAACGAAGTGAGGGGTACTTTAGTCATTTCCAATTTTCTCGACCTTTTCGGTCAACTCTTGATTGGTTAGGTAAAGTTCGATTCCATGAGCGCGTAGGCGTAAACAGATCTTATTTCCGAGTCCGAACGGAGAAGTTAGAGTCGTTTAAAGTTGGTGGCATTTTGGTAATATTACCAAAATGCTATAATTTAAATGGGAGGAAACCTCCAGGAAAAAAAGGGGAGAATTTTTCGGAAAAATGGGGGGAAGAGCTGCCTAACCCGTTTTTAGAGAGAAATTGACCCATAAACCCACAAAACTTGACCCGCTTGTATATTTTTCATTCGAACTCCGTTTTGGATGATCTTGGTGTCCATGGAAAGCTATTGACGAGCCCTACATCTCTGTGATGTTAGATTTTCCCTTTTCATTTCCATCCTTACAGTTCGAGGTCTCAAAGTTCACGACTTTTCCGGCGGTTTTATCATTTTTCCGGCGATTCCGGCAATGATTTCCTTCGAGTGAGGTATGAAACTTCATCTACTCTTCATAATCTTCAAGTGGGTATGCTTAGTTTGTGCTTTCGTATTCGTTTTAGAGTTGGGTGTTTAGAACACCTAGAAATCCGGTTTTCTCCGGTGAAATTGGACGGTTTCCGGTTAGAATTTATCGTCGGCCTAGTTGCGAAATGTGTTTCCCTTGTTGAGCTCTAGCTACCACGTAAATTTGAGCTCCTCTAGTTAATGTTGAAATTCGGGGTTTGTAAACCCTCTATCTTGACTTCCACCGCGTGTGGCGGTGCGTGGGATCGTTCACGAGTGTTGTCTAGGTTTTAAATACCTTCCAGTGACCATGTGAACCTATGTCTAGCTTGGTTTCCAAAGATTCAATTGTTGGGTGTGTAGATCAAATTTCTTGATCAAGGGTTTGGTTCAAAAGGTCAATTTCTTGTTAATTTTGAGTCATGTTAGTTTTGGATGTTGTGTACATGACTTCTGGACTACCTGGAAGTATTTTGGGATTTGTTATATGAATTGGAAGTGGGTTGTTACGTAAGTTGTAGAAAATTGATTTCTTTGCAAATAAAACTCAAGTTTCGAGTAGCCTTCTTTGGCTCTTAATTTCTAGGCCTTTATGTGCTCCTTTGGAGAAAATTTTTACTGTGTTGAAAGTACATATGCTCATGATCGTAACCCAATTGTTTTCACTCAATTTCGTTGAGTTTTGGTTGATCAAAACCTTCTTTAAGTTTGGGTCGCGGGCTGCCAAACAGCAGCAGAAAATTGGGTTTCCAATGTCAAGACTCCGTTTTTCCTTTTGGCATAACTTCCAATTTACAGCTCCGTTTTCTACAAACTTTGTATGCTTTTAAAGTACAGAACACAAGCTTCAAAACCCATATAATATCACATGATTTGGTTTAGTTTGGAATGTTCCAAAGGGAGCCTAAACTTGGTCTAATAGTGCTGTTTTCTGCAGATTTTGTGGAGAAGTAGAGTACTTTTTTTTGCCACACCTATTTTCTTTTCCAGATTCCTTTCTAATCTTCTTCACTACTACTTGAGTGATATTATTTAAGTGGTAGATTCCATAATCAGTGTACTTTCTTTAGATAATATTAATTTTGTTCCTTTGAAGAGCCTAATCGGAACACAAAAGTACAATCTAGAGTATAAATACAAGTAGCACACATTACTAACCAAACTAAGCTATTAAAATGTGATTCTTTTATAATTGGCCATCGATCTATTTTTATTAAATGTGGTTTGATTATGGATGGGTAATATTTGTGGGAAAGTGATTTGAATTGCATATTGAAATGTGAATTATATATACATACGCCATAGACCCATGTTAATTAAATGTGAATTCTATTGAAGTGTTATTTTATTTCTGGCCAATGATCTATTTTCAGTAAGTATGATTTGACTTGTGGATTGGAAATATGGTTTGTATTGTATGATTGGATTGATGTGATGAAATGCGAGAGCTAGTAGTGGACCATTAATCCATTGTTATGGAGTTCGTTGCTTCGAAACATGTTTCAACCCTCGTGTCATTATTCATTCTCGTTTCGTTGAGTCTTTGTATCTTAAGTAACTTGATCCATGTCTTGTTTTATCGATTGGTGTTACACATTCTACTCCGCGATTTCGTTGAGTGATGGTCCGGAATCGTATCCTGGTTTGGATTCCGTTGAGTGATGATCCGGAATCCTTCCTACTTCACTCCGCGATTCCGTTGAGTGACGGTCCGGAATCGTATCTTGGTTTGGGTTCCGTTGAGTGATGGTCCGGAATCCCTCTTACTACGCGATCTCGTTGAGTGATGGTCCGGGATTATATCCACCTTAGTTCATGGAGTTTAGTTTGAGATGGTTGCAAAGTGTAGGCTTTGGATGAACAGTGTCGCCTAATTCTACTTTCATTGTGTGTATGTGAATATGGGTGGGAGATGTTATGGTCGTTTGAAATAAACTTTTGGATGTCTGGGTGCCTCCCTTGGAGTTTTCAAAAGTTTGGTATTGATTTCCTATGAAAGATTTATATTCAAGGTTTATGAATTATGATTGATGGCTGGGTTTATTATTGTATCACATGCTTATTTTATTGTCCCTCACCCGAGCCTCTCAGCTTATCTGAGTGCTTGAATTGCCAATGCACCAATTCCATAATATTGGCATTAACTTTACATATGACAGGTCTGGGTAGATTATGAGAAACCGCTTGATATTTTGGTTCCGTTGAGTGGTCCGGAACCCAATGTTGTTGGATTCCGTTGAGTGATCCGGAATCCTTGCCCTTGTTCATTCCGTAAGGTGATCTTAGAATCCTAAATTCGAATAGATGGGAATTACCCACAATAGATATTGTGAAAATAAATTAGAATTACCATGTTATTATTCTTAACCCAAGTTGGGAATTATGTAGAGTTCTTTAATTAAATTCGTGAAATGATAGGTCATCTCACTGATTGATTAACGTAATTAAATGTTAATATTGTACTTCGTGATTCCGTGATATGTTATAAGCTATATATTGAAATATAATGTTGGAAGTATAGTGATTAGCATGATGAAGTAAAATGTGATTTGACTTGTGTATTGGAAATGGTTGTGACATGTGATTGAAAACGCATATTGAATTGCTTGGGAGATGTGAGGTCTAGTAAATGACCAATGACCCATTGTGATGTGGTTTTTGCTCAGTATTGTTTCGTTTCGTTGAGTTTTGTGAATTGGGTAACTTGAATCATGTCTTGTTCCTTCGAGCCGTTGTAATGTTTCTTGGACTTCCGTTCAATTCGGTTAGGTGGATTGGAACTGAGTTCTACTTGGATTTCGTTGAGCGATGGTCCGGAATCCCCTTTGGAGCCTTGGTCTGTTGGGTGGTCCAAAATCCCTTTTTCCAAAGATGTAGTCTTCAACTGAATTGTGTTGCTCTAGCCTTGCGTTCGACTTGTGGTATGTGTTATTGATTGATGTGATTATGGAATGACATTGGATGTGAGTGGAGTTATCATGAGTATTTTAGTTGATTAATATTTCTAAAGAATAATATGTACTTTGTTAATTCTTAAATATGTTACACGCTATGAAACGCGAATTTATGTGGGAAACGTGATGAGTTATGTGATGGATGAAGTGGAAATGTTAATCGTCATGTAGGATTGTTATGTTGGATATCATTATTATTGTTATGTTTAGACTTGTTGATAAATTTGGCTCGAGAATGGTATGGTACATCGTTGGTTCTTTGAAATGATATATGTTGTGAATTGCAGTATCATGTTGTGACATAATTGCCTATATATTGATGGAGGGGAAATCATGATTTTCAGATGGGTTGTTATGTAACCCTGAGTCAAGTAATTTCATGCTTGTCGAGTTCTATTGATTGATTGAAAAACATTATACCTTTCGACTTAATTGGACTGTGTTATATGTCAATTATTGTGCATGACGAACTACGAATGGCTTGATCCATGTTTAGGGTACGTAGGCAGTCTAACGGGGAGGTTAGATGCAGCCATAAAGCATACGAAAAATAACTATGTGATTCGATTATTGAGTTGTGCTAGCCTATATCCCGGAGGTGAGATATAATAGATACGGATTTTTGGTGACGTCACGTGTCAATTCTGGACGTATGTCGGGATTGGGGCGTGACAGCATCTCTAACAACAATTACTACGGGTGGCTCAATGGTTGCAACAAATTCTAGGACCGTATTCCACAAAGCTCAATCTTAGTTTGATTCCCAACATTGTTGAATCACACAATAATGGTTAGGAGAAGGTTGAAATGCTTATGTAAGTCTTTTTGACTTTCAAAATAGTGGAATGTCGAGCATTTTTAACAGCCTAGTTAAATAAGGCCCTTTGGCCACCTTAACAAAAAATATAGAAAAATACAAACTTCAACAAGCTAGCTAACACCATCTCCAAAGGAGATGTCAAATTATGGAATGTCATGCAATCAAATTTAAAGGTAGGAAAAAAACTCTAACACATAAATTGACATATGAATTTTCTGTTACAAAATTTGACATGTGAGAAAAGTGATGTCGAATAAAATTTTAATTATTTTATTGTGAGCGTTCCATTAATGCACCAATAATAGATATTAAAAACTTATTTTAATTAATTTCTTTTTAAAGATGAGTCTTACCAATATCATTTGTAACAAAAAAAAAAAAAAGAGTTTGAAGAAGAAAAAAAAAATCCGACATTATCACATATTAATCTTTAACATTTATTTTCTACGGCTCTAAATGACTATTTGTCTATAAACTTTCTATAAATATAACACCTAGATTTACCCGCGAGTTAATCTCCCATGTAAACTCTGGTCAATGTGAAGGGTCCCAGAAAGTGAGGCGACCCTTCCTACTCCCGACTTCCGCCACTCACTCTTCATCCGCCAATCAATGCCCGCCACCTCACATAAAATCTCCACAGAAACCTTCTCTCATTCGTTGGAGTTTCCAACTGCGAGTCTCCCCGAAACAGAGGACTCAGATTCTCTTGTTCTTACAGGGTCCACTTTTACTGACAAAAAACTCAGATACTATTTACTCAGTGACAGCATTCGAAATCCAAATCTCACTTTTTTTTTTTTTTTTTTTTTTTGGTTAAATGTTCTCTTCGTCCCGAGAAAATTAGAAAAATAGAAGGCAATTGCTTCCCGAATAAAACAATTTGAATTATCTTTCTACTATTTCTGCCGGAGAAAATATCCAAAAGAAGCAAGATCGCGTCTTAGTCTCTTAGGGTTTTCTCCTCGCCTAAAACCCTAATCAGACACGTAAAGGGCAAAGCAACAAAGCTCTCCCCTTTGCCCGATCCTTGTCTTCCTTCCGGTATGTGTCCTGATTAATCTGATAATTGCGGAATTATTTAGCCATTTTCTATCTTTGTTATTTCTTGAAATGAACAATTATCCAGCTCTAGTGCGTTGATAAAATGAGCTAATTATTGGGGGATTATCATATTGTGATTATTGGGTTTTTATTTTATTTTATTATTATTATTTTATTTTTTATGGTGGTCAGGAAGTAAACAGAGTATTGGAGTGGAAGCGTTTTGGTGTTGAGTGGGTTGAATTGGTGTGGAAAGTTTGAGCTTTTTTCAAATGCCGGAGGAGGACCTGGTGGAGCTCAAGTTCCGTCTGTATGATGGATCGGATATCGGCCCGTTCCGCTACTCGCCTGCGTCCACCGTGGCAATGCTCAAGGAGAGAATCGTGGCCGAGTGGCCAAAAGGTCAGTGACCTCCACTTTCCATTTGATGATTTTTTGCGAGTTTTGTTTTTTAAGTAGTGAATGCCACTTTCATGGATGTTATGTTTATTGAATCCTCGTCGTTTGTCGATGACCAGAATACAAAAGTTTCATCATTTGGATATTTCTTGGTCATGGAATGGGAATTTATTAGAGACCAACCCTTTTCATCTGCAGATTTTGCTCAAGTTTTCGTAATTTTTGTTGAGATTAAACCCAACAGTAGGGATTGAGTGCTGTTAAACACTCTTCAAATATGCGGTGTTAGAAGTTGACATAGTTGTCCTGTTTCAATGTCAATTGGGTTCCCTTGATTCCAAGCGATCAAGTTATGAATCATAGCACATTAGGATGTTTCGATATACAATATCTTCGTTGAACAAAAATACTTCTGTAGTTTCTGGTAACTTCTTTGTTTCAGGTGTTTTGTATTTCAGCCATTCTGGTATTCAGATTAAACGCTGTGTTCAAACTTCGGAAATATATTGCCACAGTACCACTTGCTTTCTTTCTAGGCATGTGGGAAGGGAGAATATAAAAGTCCAAATAAGATATTAATGATGGAAAGGTAGTGATTTGTTTCTTGTAGACCAAAGAAGTCACTTTATGTGAAGAAGAAGATATGAATGGAAGGATCTGCTTGAATTATTTTTGAAATAGGAGCATTTTTTAGCAGTTAGAACCTACCGCCAAACAGTGGACCCAGATAATGGTGCCTGTGAAAACCACTTATAGGATTATCCTGCATGACATCTCTGTTGGGCCGAATAATTAGTCCGACAGACTTTGTCTACAAAAGTGATCAGATCACGATTGTGCAACTTCTCTTGATCTTCATGCTTATGAAGGCAATGTTTCTTTTGGGCTTATTTTGACAATTTGTGATAAGGATCTGTTTAATTCTGTATTATGTCCTTTTGTACTCGCTCTCTTTCTTTAGGATACCTGAGATCGATGCAACTAAAAGACATGCTCTGGGATCCTTTGTGTTACTAGTTTAGTATGTAAACCAAACTTATAGTTATTATTGGTGTGCCTTTTCTTGTTGCTTCGTTCTAGTACCAGTAGGTGGTTTGAGGCGGTAGTGGACTTGTCTGCATTTCACTTGGGCATTCCTCGCACACATGAACTTTAAATGTTTAACCATGCTGTTTGTGAAAATATCTCGATGGTTATCTTGTAAAAGTTATAGGTGTAAGTTATCTCCTCAGTCTAAGCCTATATCACACCAAGGTGGATGAATCTCTAAAATATGGTGTTCAAAATCTTATAGCAAAATTTTTTCTTTTTTCAAAATTTGCTAAGAAGTTTCTCTCTCTGATGTTAAAATGTTACAAATTCTGCTACCTTATGGCTTTCAGATAGTGAACTATATTGAGCAGGAGTGAGGAGGAACCTTCGTTACATTACACTTGTCCCTTTTTTCTTATTTTTATCATTTTCTTGTGCTTCTTAACTTTAATCTGCTCATCATTTTTATTTTCTAAAATTATTAAAATGCCATGATATTAGATAAAAAGATTGCACCAAAAGGAGCAAACGACATAAAATTGATAAATGCTGGGAAGATTTTGGAAAACAACAAGACTGTTGCCCTGTGCAGAGCACCATTTGGAGAGCTTCCAAGCGGGATTATCACCATGCATGTTGTTGTTCGGCCTGCTATAGCAAAACCAAAAACAGGTAGTTTTCATCCTAGATTGTTTAATGTGATATCTATTTTGATGTGAAATTGGTACTTTGCGTACATGTTTATGCCTGTTTGGTCAGATTTCTTACTATTACATGACTTAAGCTAGCAGCCAATTTTTTTTGTTTCTTCCCTGTTCATGGCTGGTCTGTTACTGGTTAGCGGTACTTTCTACTTCCCTTGATCTTATTTAATGCGACAAACTTGAAGTGGACTTTTGTTTTCCTCGCACTACCAAAGCATGGGTAGTATCAACTACTCTCATTGCTAATTCTTTTTCGGGCAATCATGGGAACCTTAGAGGATTATCCTCGCTCAACATCATGCAGAAAACTTATGATTCCATTTTCTTTGATGTATTACGATGGTGCTAGAATTCTAGTGAGATCAATTATGTGTTAAAGGTTGACTCTTGCGTAACTTGTGACTCGCATTACAGATTTGTTGATATCAGCTTCAT
This sequence comes from Pyrus x bretschneideri, assembly GCF_019419815.1. Classification (NCBI taxonomy): domain Eukaryota; kingdom Viridiplantae; phylum Streptophyta; class Magnoliopsida; order Rosales; family Rosaceae; genus Pyrus; species Pyrus x bretschneideri. The sequence continues at coordinate 394,000 of NW_025999424.1, read as the reverse complement.
TTGCTGAATGATAGTTTGTTTCTCTTTTCATGAACAGAGAAGAAAGTTGATGAGGTCCCAAGGAAAAACATGTGTTCATGTTCAATATTGTAAGGCGGCGAGTCATGGTGGTGAGTATGGTGAAGACTTTGAGGCTGCCTTGGGGTGGCTGAGGTCTGCTGGAACGTGGAAAAAAGTAGCTGGAGAGAAAATAATTTGTACCACAGTCCAATCCCCCATCGGCACGTGTTTGTTGGAGGGAATTCCTGTGTAACGGTGCATTTTAGTGATGTACTTTGTGTCTTATAAAAACGGGTGCGTGATTGGTGTATTTTTATAGCTTTAGTATCTATATTTTACGAAATCATTACAATGCTTATGTGAATCGAATGGTCTCTCTGTTTATACTTCAATTCCTATTGAAATGGTGCGATGCCATGGCAGTGTGTTGCGATACTTGTCGGTCCATCCGATCGCTGTTTTCCGTATGTTCTACATTTGCGGGTGCAAGAGAAGGCTGTGCAAATTCGATTCTTTTATGCTTTCTTACGCGTGGAAGCATTGTTTACAGTTGGTTTACGCAGCAATTATTGGTCGTTCGGGCAAATACTGCAATGATGCCGACTGATAAGTAACAAGTCTTGGTCGCAAAATTGAGGCATGCCAAGAACTTGGAACAATGCTCTCAATCTTTTATGAATACTCACAAGCATTCAGTGTTGACATATATTTGATCATTGAATTTGATCCAACAGTTTTTAACCACTTAATTTAATAGAAATATGTATCGACACTAAATGTGTGCATGTAGGACTAAGAAAAGGGTGCATATAACTAAAATAAGGCGTGGCTACCCTAATAGTAATATTATAAGGTGGTGCTATCCATACACCCAATTTTATTTTTCACACATTCCTTGTTAATTTTTGTCATTTGATATTTTTCAATTCATTTGATCCGACGGCCGAAAATTGAGAGAGTGTAAAAGATAAAAATGAGCATGTGTGGATAGCAACATCCATATAAACCTATTTGTAACTCCAAATATTATATAGGTAAACAATGTACGACGGTGGGGAAAAGAATATAGCTGAGGGAAAAAAATAAGACTATTTTGCCTCCAATTTAAATAAGTTTTGCACATTCTTTTTTGAGTGTGACAGATGTAGTGGATTATCCGGCTAGCTAATATAGTGAACCAGTTAGGGATAAATAATTAATTTGATAATTTAGTATGCTTTGCATTGTTTATACCAAATATTATCTTACACGAAATGAATAATAAAAAGGTAATGCTAGGTTGGTCAACTATTTAAATTAAACTTTGTAAGCTATATGACGTGGTTGTTGATGATTGAACTATTACTTAAGCGTTGATTAACTTTCTCATCTATTAATGACACATCACATGATTTATAAATTTAATCTAAAAATTGATCTGCCTAACATTGCTCATAATAAAATCCCTTCTTGAACGCACCTTACCACCAATTGTTTATTATCAGATCTCTAGTCCAGTGGTTACGACACAATGCTGGACGAAAATCAGATACTCAACTCGAGCCTGTATTGAGCAACAAACAAAATTAATCAAACAATTATTTAATTTTCTCCTCATTAATCAAGAGAAATAATAATATTGTATACATAAATAAGTTAATGGAATCAATCAATATTGACTTTATATTCTTAAGAACATTCTCTACCCAGCAAATCGTTGTTTTCTCCAACCTTGTTCTTCTTTGGATTTTTTGCATGGATCTTCTTAATTAGACAAATAATATTATCTAAACAAAAAAAAGGAAATCTGATCCAATTTAGAAAGAAAAACAAATTAGCAGGCACGTACGTGTACGTAAAAGCAAAAAAATCAGCATCTCCATGCAGAAGCAGCCATAATAGACCTGTCTTGCCACCCCAAGAGCAAGCAACCTTTGTCTTCCGTCATCCTATACCCGTCGCAAGAATACAACCCTAGCAAAATCTTCGACTGAGTCACCGCGTTCGCACTCAGCGGCACGCTCTTAAACCCTTTACTCTCCATCACCTTCCTCCACTTTTCCAACCTCTCGTGCCTCTCCGTCCGCTCCGCCCCTTCACAAGCCACGATGTTGCGTATCTCCGGCGCAAATATGTACTGCTCCACCTTCGCCCTCTGTGCCGAGTCCGGTGGGAATGTCGCGTCCAACGAGTCAAAAATCGCCGAGTAGTAATGTAAAGCCTCGAGAAACCTACCCAAAAAATAGGGCCCGTTATGACTTGCTTCTTGTTCCACCAATGTCACAATGTTGGGTGCTTGGTCACGGATCATGGCTAGCAAGTTCCCTAGGCAATTGACCGGAACTCGGTGGAGTCGATTAACGGTGTTCACAGCCAGCGCTTCGCCAATCCTCCGGTTGAACATGTGTGGCTTGAGATCTTCCAGTTGCTCCCCAACTGCATGGAACTCAAATGGGACGTGAAGAGAGAGGGCTAATTCGGTCAAACACCGGCCTGTCTCTTTCACTGCCTCTATGCAGGGGCCCACCCCTGTTATGCGTAGAAAGGGAGCCCCGCCTGGGCGGGCAGCCAAGGCCTGCATGAAAGCCGGCCACTGATATCCTTGAAGAATATCTAGGTCGATGACGTGTACACGTTCTTCGGACTCGAAAGCCTCGAAGATGGCTTGGTTGGCGGTGAAGTGTGCGAATTTGATGTAGGGGCAGGCTTGGTAGACTATTTGGTAAATTTTGAGGATTTCAAAGGAGTTTGGAGGGAAAGGAGAGAAGGGTTTCGGGGCGGAACCGCTAGGGGTTGTGGTTAGAGTGGCGGCCAGGCGTGCGCTTAGGGCTTCTGTGAAGCAAGAAGCGACACGCTGCATGGAATCGCCGAGTGGCATCACCACTCGGTTCAGGTGGTGGAGGTACCTTCTTGCTAACATGTAGTCTTCTTTTGCAACCGCCTCAGCGCAGGCAAGAAGGAGGTGTACTAGTTGGAGCCCGCCATCTTGTTCCTGCATATTCATTCGTGCATGGAATATTTATTAATGAGAGGAGTTAGGGTTGCTACATGTACCATATTTTTGAACACATTATGCGAAAATGCTGCATATAATTTAATTGTGAAAAGCATCAGAATAATTGAGGACGTGGCAATTTGTGATCTTATCAATAATATTAAGTTAAGAAGTTTGTTCCACAGTAATTTTTTTTTTTCCTTGCATCTGCCTTTACAATTCACACAATTACATAGTATTATTAATTCAGATATTATTGTACAAGTCTTCATTTAATGAATAAATTCACATATTAAACACATTAAAATTGCTAATATCAGGCATGATAATGTGACAATACCATACTCAAAAGCTTCTCCAGCAATAATTGTGTCCTCAAATATGTTGACCGACTTGCATACATTATATCTCATGGTACATATCTTTTTTTTCGGTAACAATCTCATGGTAAATATCTTACTTGTTCTTTAAATATATGAATGTCGGCCTCAAATTTGAGTAAATTCCACACGAGCAAAATTTGGTGACCCTAAGATCTATATAGTCAAAGGTAGTTTTTGGCCAATATGTATAGTCAAAGTTAATTTACCCATAATGAATCTTCTGCTCGTTTATATCAAACAATTAAGTAAGATGGGTGCACGTACAGCATTTAAATGATTCAGATAGAAAAATTCACCTGCTCATGTGCCATAGGCGGCATCATATTGTAATGAAGGTTCTGTTGGTGTTGGTGGTGTTTGTGCGGCTGCATGAGCGGCTGTTGCTGCTTCTCTTGCATGCGTTCTTGTTGCAATTGTTGTGAAAGTGGCGCGCCGCCCATCTGCTGATAGCCACTACCCCTGCTGCTCTCTTGGGTCAACTGAGAATTACCAGCGGTAACCAACGATTCTTCGCTCTCCGATCTGCTAAACCTCGCAGAGTTATGCATCGGCATGCAGTCCAACATGGTGGATGGAACTGTCGATGATGCTGGCAAGTGATCGTGATGATTGTAAGACTGCGACGAGCTTCCTGACATCCTGGACGATGTTGTTGTCGGGTAGGCCGCTATGAATCCGTCACGTTGATAATCGTCCAAGAAGTCTTCGATGGAAACAGGGAGTGACTGCATGTTCTGATCAGCGGGCTGCATGTATTGGTTGACAGGAGAGTTGAAAACCCTACGGAGCGGGCTGAGTCCCTTGCCCTTAGGGTTGTGCGTGCTGCTGAACGCTCCGATATGCGGCGAAAATCTAGGGGGAGAGCAGCCCGACAGACTCTGCCCTTGCATGGACTGAGCGTAGTTGTAATTGTAATTCTGATGAATTGCCGAACCACCGTTTTGGGGCGAGTTCGGCATGTTGTTTGGGACGGGCGATAAGACCATGAAATCTGTATCGAATTGTTCGGAGAACAAAGAATCCCAGATGGAATGGTCGGGAGATTGGACTTCAACATCGTCTACCTCGAACTTGAGCGTCGGAAAGTTGAGGCTCGGTGGAGTTAAGCTGCTTTGCTGATCCAACTCGGAGGATGGAGGGGTTGTGGTTTTCTTACATTCTGAGATGGACATAGACATCGTCGTGGATTCCGTCGGAGACGGCGGTTTGAGGTCCGAGGTGCATGAGTTCTCACTCTTGACAGACCCCATGCTCCCAGAAAGAGTATTGATCATCATGGTGATTGATACCAATTGATCCTTGTAGCTAGCTACCTACCAGGCTACCACCCAAATAATAACAGCGAACTATCAAGGCGATACTCAATAGTTGGTTCGAAAGGATAATCAGCCAAAATAAAACTGAGACGCGACCCAATAATACTGATGAAAAATATGTGTACGATGTCAGAGTAATTAACTAGGGTCTACAGTGGCTAATAAGCTCTCATTAAGGTAGTGATTGAGCTTTTAGACTAATTAGCTAGGCGTAGAGGAGGAGTTTGGTTTTGGTATAGAGAAAAAGCAGAAACTCTTTTTTCTCTCTACTTATTTGTTTGGAGGGAGGGCTTGGGATTTGTCTGTTGGCCCAAGATTTTGTGTAGGAAAGGGTTAAGAGATTTAGGGACAAAAATATTAAAACGAATTGGTTGTGTTTGTAGGTTATGATTTCATGACATCCATTTCATCTCCATTGTACTAAGCAATAAGCATAGTTGTTTTCTAGGGCATTATTTTGTCGTCTTTTGTACCTGATTTAACTGTACGTTCACTGGCCATGACCTTGGAGAGCACAAGAGACAAATTCAGTTTGTTCGGGTCCCACCTTTCTTGGGCCGGCCCAGCTGAGAACAAGGAGGGTTGGAATAATGGTGACAGATCTTCTTCAAATTGTTATTTTTATTTTATTTAAATTAATATTTTTCACTCTTCATTAGCTGTGAATTTGGGATTGGCAATTGGTTGGACGAGAATTACAAATGGGGGAAATAGAAAATAAAAATAAGAAAAAAAAGGAAAGGACAAAGGGCTTTTTAATCATCGCAATTGCGAAAAGGACATGAAAAATAGATATTGATATTGACAAAGAGATACCGAGACATATTATATGTCTCTCTCACTATCTTTAGACTTTTTGAGGCAAATGGGTACAAAATTTGGGTAGCTAGAGGCTCAAGGAAATGGTCCAATTGTAAAAGAGGAGTATGGGATGATTTGCATGTTAAAATGTAGGTGCCAACGTTCTCGTTAGTCTACTCTTCTGAGATTATTAAGATCAATAAGACAATTTTAATTTTGTTACATGGTAAAATCAAACTTTGGTGTCAATTACTGAAAACTTACGCATAAAACTTGTCCTTAAAAACCGAGTAGAAGCCAAGTGCCCAAATGCTCTTGAACCACTCTACGCCATTTTTCCATGTTCATAAAAAGAAACTTGCATTTTACCTATGAGATTATAGTATTTGGTTGCCAACTTGCCAATAAGGGAAAAGTGAGGAGGTTAGGGAAAGACAAAGGGATGATTTGAGAGAGAGAAGTGTAGGAATTAAGGCAATTAAATTAAGTAGTGGGAAGACGCGTGCGAGAGAGGGGAGGGAGAAAGAGGCCAACAAGGGGGCATAGGCAAAGTCGTCGGATGTGGCGTCGGTGGCGCCGCCTAAGCCTTGGATTTGCCAAAGGAATGAAGTGCTTGTCTCAACTCTCCGTCCCTTTTCCTCTCTTTTGCCCTTTCAAGGCGGCAAACTCCTCTCTGTCTCTCTCCATTTTTATCAATTTTATATCATCATCATCAATATTGTTTGCATTCTTGCTTTAATTCAATACATAATTCAAATCAATGTAGTTAATAATTAAACATGCATACAAGTCAGCTGTATCTTGGGGTGGATCCAGATTTCGAACTTTAAGGGTTCAGTGTTACAAAATTTTTAAATAGAAACAGATCGTGAAGAGCAAATTTTTTTTTAGGTTTATTCACTAAGGCATTTCGTCGAACATTTGGTGAGCTTGTTGTCGTCATTCAAATCATGTTACACACATGTCAATGGATATCGACATATGCCGAAGCAATATGATGAATAATATAGAGAAGATTTGTTGAGTGTCATTGATGCAACCTATTGAGATATGTCTAACAGACAACTAGGGATGTGCAATGGTTATGGCGGACGGGTAACCGCGGTTATTTACCCATAACCATTTATGTTCATACCCGCATAACCGTTTATCCGTTGGGTAATTGCATAAACGGTTATCCCATACCCATAACCGTTTATAAACGGTTAACCATACTCATAACCGTGTACCCATTTAACCATAACTGTTTACCCATTTAACCATAACTGTTTACCCATTTAACCATAACCATTTACCCGTTTACCCATTTTTGAACCCGTTTATCTTTTTTTTACCCATTTTTTCACATGTCTACATGTTTTTTTTAACAACTTGAAAATTACAAAAGAAAATTTTGTCATAATTTTTGTTTTCTGACAATTAAACACTGTTATAGATACATTTTAACATGCATTTCCCTATTTTAATCATTTAAGTTCTCATACAATTTCAATAATAGTTTATGAACGATATTTTTCTGCTACAGTCACTCAAGCACCGTCGTTATCAAACAGTAGCGATCAAGAGAAAGATGATTTGGAGGAGAGCAAAAAGAGGGTCGAACTGAGAATACAAAGAGAGAGAGTTGAGTTTGGTTGGGGCTTGTGGTTGTACAGCGGCTATAAATTAAATTGAGCATATATTACTGATAGATATCCATTATAATTGCGGATAATACCCATAACCAATGGATACCCGTTATAACCGTGGGTAATACCCATAACTGTCCATTTAAATTTCACGGATAGACGGTTATACCCATTACCGTTTGTTCGTCTAAACGGTTATCTATAACCGTAACCGTGAACTTTAATTGGGCGGTAATCACAGTTACCCAAATCCTTGAATATTTTATCCATCCCTAATTACAACCACAACTCACTATAATTCTTCACTATTTGTATAGGAAGGTAAGAGAAACTTGCATCAAACATTTGATAGGGACAAAAATGACTCGTAGCAAACATTAGGAGGATCCTCGGAATACATTCACATTCATATTTCCTAAATTTCAAATGATCCTAAAACCACATTGATTCCAATGTACATCCGTCATTTTTTTTTTTGGAAGGAAAAAGTATATTGAAACGCACACCACAACAAGGCCGAAGCCACAGCACAACAAAAGCTCAACGAGAGCAAGACAGAGAGGCAACCATAGCCCCGAGCAAGGGAGGAGGAACAACAAATCTGACCCATCCAAGAGGCATGGCCACCCCCTCCCAAGCCAAACAAAAATTAATGGGGACAAGGTAACCCATCCTTATTCAAAACATGAACCAACGAAGATGGGGGAATATTTACCCAAATTACATCGCACATCTCCGGATTACTTCTCGACGCCAACGCATGCGCCGCCAAATTGGCCGATCTCGGAGTCCACTACACTTTCACCAATTAATTGCTAGTCCTAGCTAGTTTCATTTCATATAATTAACCTCTCATACACGAGAAAAACTTATGCATGCGTCGATTCGTCATATGCTGCTTGTGTCACATGCAACGAGTCTTTAATTTGCAATATCATGTATTAATGCGAATATACATTGCAAATACGTAACACATGTTGCATGAAAGTTTTTCTATACTGTCACATGACGTATTCTATATAAGTGTAAGGCGGAGGGCAATTTTACGGCTCTGCTGGCTTGGACTATTCTGCCTAAACATATGGCCAAGTCAAAGCCTTGCCTAATAGAATCCACACTAATTAATCAGAGGATATAATTGTCAACTCAATTTGTAGCTCTTTGATTTTGAGAAAAAAAGAAAGGAAAAATTTGAAATAGGTCTAATTTTATAGATTATCTTTTGAAATAGGTCCAATTTTTAATAATTTTTTACTTTTGAAATAAGTTCAATTTTTAGTTACTTTATACCTATTTCAAAAAACCTCAAAAAGAAAATGGTGCCAGATTGATGCCAATTGTATAGATTGGGCCAGGACCCAAAAGGCTTGTGGAGCTCTGAAGAGTTGTAAGATAAAAAGAGTTCTAATGGGCCCACAAGGGGATCTGGACTCCTGTGATGGATGTGAGGATTGAAAGAGAAATTATATGAGTAATGCTATTCATATCATATTTCTATATTATCTTAAGTAGTACTTGATGTGGATAGCTATATCATTTAAAAAATTTGCAAAGTCTAAGGAAAGGAAGGAGAATGACTCCTTGTATACTACAATCATCATTTAATTAACTAATTTTTATTAATTATTAGTTTATTAAACAATGAATTAAATTTAAAAATCTGATTAATTCAAAGGATGTGACTGTCCACATCAAATGCTACCTAAGGTGGTATAAAAATATATTACAAAAATATGGTACGAATAACATTACGGAAATTATATTGGGGACATCTGTTAAGCCCATATTAACTATAAACCCTGCAAGCTTCACATTTCTCTATAACACAAAATCAATTTCCATAACTAACAGAATACATCAATGTATAGTATACGGTACGCTCTAAGCTTGAGGATCAATCGATGAATGCTCTAGCATTCTTCAACGTAAATCCGACCGTAAAATTAGTATAGAATTGCATAAATAAGAATGAGCTTCTGTCATTGGATCATTTGGAATTAGACCTTCACAAATAAAGCAATATCCCCCTAATCTCTCTCTCTCTCTCTCCTACACACCAATTACATATGTTGCCAAAGGACATTCACATGTCGATGTTATCTAGTGAAAAGGATAAAAATTTCCTCCCCCACCTTTTTGCATCCCAGTTGGATCTCAATCATCTACACTCCCCTCCTCAGTTTCCTTACTATCCATACAATTCAATTAAACTCATCATCTTCAAAAATGTCATAATGCTCTCAAACTCCATTCACAGAAAAACCAAACCCTAGCAGCTCTCGTCCGATCCTCCGCCCTCACCGTCATGAATCCAGCAATTCTCGTGGCCATTTCATCTTTCTTCCTCCTCCAGTCAGTAGTGTTTCTGGGAGGAGTTGAAGCAGCAGAAAAAGCCACTAAGCCAGAAGCAAAGGGTAACTCCCAGATCATTGTAATGGGCCTTGTTTACTGTGACATCTGCTCCAACAACACCTTCTCCAAACACAGCTACTTCCTACCAGGTGATGCTAAATCTTAACTAGTCATTTGTATTTGAACGTATCATTTTTAGCCTCTTGTGTTTGTTTAATATTCAGTTTAGAGCGCAGATGGTTAAAAAAATAAACTATTTACTGCGAAAATCGCTACCATAACCTTTTTTTTTACCAGGTGCTGAAGTAAAAATCGATTGCATCTTCCAAGCGGTTTCGCCAAGAACCTCAGAACACATATCGTTCTCGGTGAATAGAACTACAAACAGATATGGGGTGTACAAGTTGGAAATCCCATCTGTTGAGGGGATCAAATGTGCAGAGGATTCAGCAATTGTATCTTCCTGCCATGCAAGCTTGATGTGGAGTTCTTCTTCTGCATGCAATGTTCCTGGTTACAAATCCACATCAAATGAAATAGCAGTCAAATCGAAACAAGCCAATCTCTGCATCTACAGCCTAAACGCTTTGAATTTCAGACCTTCAAAGAGAGATGTTAAATTGTGTGGGAAGAAAAAATAAGGACTTAATCATGTTTTCAGCTTTCGGAACTCGATTTTAATCAAAAGAAAAACCAGTACCATGGAATCGGCTTTCGTTTTTCCTTTCTGCATTTCTTGTATGGTTGTCTGTGATGTACTAGCCGGAATGGGTTAAGAATATTCATGCATGTGTAGTTTTGGATGCAAGGAGCCTCTTTGATTGGTTAATATATATTTTTGTAGTTATGAAATGTATAATTTGATTTGTCTTTAGAAAAACAAAAATTAATTAATTAACCCCGGGAACCCAAAACCAAAAAGAAAAACAAGTTTGGGTGAAGTGTGTCAGAGGCATACCACTGTTCACTGTCCACCGTAAAATCTGTTGAAAATTTTTTAAATCTACGGGCCGGGGGACCTACGAAATTTTTAGCTGTGATGGAAATACGAGTGATATAATACGTATTTTTTATGTAAGTGGTAGAAACTTTATTTTTTTAAGTTATTAACTTCTTAACACACATCTCTCATCATCATTTATATAACGACACGTGATGTACTATCTTGTGTGATGGTCATACTGAAAAATCTCTCAACGACATTGATACTTCCTTTAATTTTATCACATGCTCAATCTGTTAAGTGTGAAATTTTATCACAAAAAACATCGATATTAAGTATGGAAATCATATTTAAAGTCACTGTTGTTGACTTTTCCCACCGATATATGATTCCAACAAAATCTCTCAAACCCGAGAACCCAAAACCTAGCGAAGCCCGTGTCTCCTTCCTCCACAGCGCCTCCCCTCAGTCACTTTAGCTGGCAGCCATTTCCTTCTCAATCACTGCATCTTTCAAGCAACACAAGGCGGTAGAGCCCTTCTCCTTCGTCTCTTGCGCGAAATCTTCATTTGCGTGGGTTGCTGTAGGAACTTGGTCTCCAGTGTCAAGCCATCCACCACCACTGGGATAAAAAAACTGGTAGGTCCAAATTCAAGGGCCCAACGCCATGTCTGTAACCGTTCATGAATCGTGTCCGTTCATCATACCGTTAGTTATTATTAAGTATTGTATATGTTTAATTTTAAATAAAAAACTTTAAAATAATTTCTGATCGTTAAATGTACGATTAACATATATAATTCACAAATTCTCAAGATCTAAAGAGAATCCAGATTGTAACAGTCCCATCTTTTCCTATTTTGTCAGTAATATGTCTTTGTTAAATAAAAAGTTAGGTGTACAAAATTAATTAATTAATTAGTTAATTACGCTGTGAGCCTGTAGGTGTTGTGCAATTGAGCAAGTAATTAGACAAACAAATCAATTGAGGAGTTTTGTTTAAAGAATGAATAGGATGAGTACTGTTCATAGAAAATTGCAAGATCAATAAACAAAAAATACATGAAGAATTTCTATACTCCAGAAATGGTCTGGGGACTTTGGACATTTCACCGGATCTGATGATCATCACATGATTGATTAGTTACACTTGGCTAAGCTCCTTTTAATCCTCGATTAATTTCTTCTTCGTCTTCACGCTTGCTACAGCTATTAAGGGGCCTCTTTTTGTTGTAATTTATGGTTTCTTTTTGAATATGGAGGAGTTGGGGTTTCCATCAAATAGCTCCTCAATGTACGTCTCTATATCCTCCGGCTGGAATTTTACATACTTCTCCGTCTGCCTCCCCGCATCAAACACCTGCGAGAACCGCCCCAAGAATGATCGGTACGCCGGAATCACCACCGCTGATATCGACACCCTCAACTCCGACTGCATCTGCTCGTCGCTCACCACCCACGTGCTTTGCGTCTTGTGGATCTCATCGAACAAGGCGTTGAAGCTCTTGAACCTCTCCTTCAACACGGGCTTCGCCACCTTCCCGTTCACGCTCAGGCCTTCGTGGCTCAGGCACTGCAGCAGCCGGCCCCACGTCTCCCTCTGATAGTTCTTGTGGTACTGCCTCAGATCCGACGACCGCCGACGGCACCACGTCTCGCCTATACACGAGTTGATCTCTGCCGACACTTTGATTTTCTGCAAGATGTATCGCCCGTTGTTCATCATGAAGATGGAGCTCAGCGCCACGTCCTTGTACAGCTTCGCCTTGGTCTCGAGATTCGAGTCCAGCAAGTCCATCACGCGCATCAGCTGCAAGTAAAACATCGATTGGTCCTCACTCGTGTTCCCGGATCCCTCCCCTGCCTCGTACTCGCCGCGTTCGGGCCTACTCGTCGAATCGGCGCGTTCGATCTTCGAGTGCTCTCTGAAAACCAATTCTAGCGTGTCCTTGTACTCGCACGCGTACCTCAGGTAATTCATCGTGTATCGCGTCAGCGGATGGACCGCCCCTCCCGGAACCGGGTTTCGACCCGTCTCAGCCTTAATCGAGTTCTCCAGATCGCAGAAAATGCAAATCGCCGCCACGCCGAGGCGGGTACGGGCGTTAGAGGTCTCGTGCTTCAGCTCGTTCACGCAGTCTGCCGGAAACAAGTTGTCCATTTTGGGGACCACCTCCCGCAACGCCTCGTACATGTCCAGCGTCTTAAACAGCTTCTCCGCCGACCGCTTCGATATCGCGATCCCCTCCGCGAAATTGAGAAGCTGTATCATCACCCCCTTGGTCAAATTGCTGAACAGGCTCGACGAGATGGACGGGTAGTCAGCAAACACCGCCTCCACGAACTTCCGCTCGCCGGAGAAGTATACGGTGGTGCATTCCTTGAAGGCCTTCACCCATGACACGATCTCTCTTTCCAGCGATTCCCAGTGCATTTTCTGAATGTCGTCGAAGCTGTGCTTCTCTAGTCCCAATTTGTGCAGAGTCTCATCGAACAAGTGCCTTCTCGAGATCATGTAAACCTCGCAACACTCCGTTTCGTATCCGCTGGATATCATCTCTTTGGCTATCTTGTTCAGATTGTTCACTACCTCTTGAGCATATCCAGGAAACTGATCGGCCTGTGATTCATCTCCGCCTCCTCCTGACTCAACCTGATCCGGCAATGCGCCGCCGCTGCTTTCCTGATTTTGATGATCCTGCTGCTTATTACTGCCGCTGTTATTATTCCCGCCTTTAGTACTGTGCTCTTTGCTGTCCTTATGATCTTTATTGTCTTTATGGTCGCCGGATGCAGAGTCAGTGACGGTGCAGGTTCTAGATTCTTCTAGAAGAATTCTGAATTCTTCTTCCAGATACAGCAACGCTCGGTGCTGAATGCTTCCGAGGTGGTTGATCAACGCACCGTGACTCCCTTCGAATTTCAATCCGAGGAAAGAGAGGTACTTGCTCAGCCTCCCTATCCGATCCAGAGCATCCAGAAACAACGCGTCCTTCTCAGGCTCCTGACACCATTTCACCTTAGCGTCGCCAGAGTCACGTTTCGCCACCACCTCGTCCTCAACTAGATTCAAGAACTTCCCCACCAGCTTCGGAAGCTCATTCGGAAAGTTGAGGCCGTCCACGACATCGTTTTCATGTTTTTCGGTTTCGGGCAGAGACGAGATGCAGTGGTCGAGATCCTCCGAGACCTTGTCGAGGCTAGGTTCCTCTTCCGGTTCAGGTTCAGGTTCAGGTTCGGGTTCGGGTTCAGGAACTGGATCCTCATCCAGTACCGGAAGCGGATCGTTCTGATCTTCAACATTCTCAGCTTTAAAATCCTTCACTCTGGTACTATTGACCCTCATACTGCTGAACTTTTTAATCTCGTAATCCGGGTCATCACCTTCGTTCCCTTGATAAACTTTGGTCTCGGCGTTATTTACACTTGGATCATCAAGCTTTGCAATGGAATTCTGCTCATCCTGAACCTCAGCCGTTGGATTAGCCGGCTTTTGGTCATCGTCTGGCTTAGTGCCAGCGGACTTATTATCGCCGTCAGGACTTGTAGTAGCAGTAGTGGTGGTGGTGGTGGTGGTGGTGGACTTGGGATCGTCATTAGGCTTTGGAATTGTAGCGGCGGAGGAGGAGTCCGGTGGCGGTGCATCGGGTTTGGGCTGATCGTCTTTGTCCGGAAGGTTCATCTCCATTTTCCAAATTGTGGGAATATTTGGATCAATAATTCACTGGAGATTACAATGGAAGGAGAGGGAAGCGTTTGAAGGAAAGAGATGAATCAATGATTCATTTTGTTCGTTTGTTTGTTTTCTCAGAGTCGGAGGAAATAACCAAAATCTTGATTTGCGCTTCTCTTTCTCTCCATCTCCATCTCTTTAATTTGCCTATTTGTTTTTTGAATTTCTGATTTTGTTTTGTTTTGTGAAGGGATGGATTGAACTGGTCGTTAGAAAGGGCGCGAGAGAGGGGAACGTACGGACGTGGTGTTTCCTGTGTAGGGAGGGAAAAGAGAGCGCTAAAATTGCTTTGTGGCGTGCGTTTGTTCGACTGTTTTGGTAGTTGCAAATTCTTTTTGTGGTCGCCCGTCTTTCCCCTTCACTCCTCTCTTTTTTTTTCCTTCAATAATCACTGTTCCAGCTTTTTACAAACTGCACCCCTGAAGTTTGAGAAAATTTTCATTGTGACGGAATACGGGTAACACGAAATTGTATTATTGAAATTATTAATTTTTTTAACATATATATTTCACTATTTGTATAATGACATGTAATGTGCCATCCTGTATTCCGATCACATTGAAAAAAATTTCCTGAAGTTTGGAGTTGTTTTGAAAATGGGCGTAAACTTTTAATTCTTCACAAAATGGTCATGTGTACTAAAAATCATCCCATTCAGAAATCATATGATCGTTGGATTACATTTAATGTTTTTTTTGTAGAACAGTACTCGTATATTTTCTTCAGTAAAAATGAATGTCTTAATATTTTTGGATTTGTCTAATTTTTTTTTTTTTTTTTTACAAAGATAATCCATTAATATGAATTGAAATATAGACTGTTCAGATCCTTGAAAATGATTATGGAATGGAAACTATAAAAATGTAGGTCAAAATGTGTCTTAAGATCCTAACTTATAGTTAAACTGTCAGAACATATATATACATGTATATGTATATAAATTCCAAACTCTCACGACACAGTGAAAAAATTGAAACCTTACGATCTAACTTTAACAATTACTAAAATATGAAAGGTGTAAAAGCACTTAGCCCAAAATTATAAGTTGACATGCATGATATTCCCATCGGACTTATTGATAGTGGGCTGCGGGCCTTAGAAAATGCAGGGTACATTAAAATTTGGCCCAAGCCCAACCAACATCCATTCTGTTTGTATTGTGTCTGAATCAGTCACTGCGAGTGAGCTTGTTCAGTTGAGCTGGACGACGACGAAGCGAGCGATCTGTGGCTTCCAGATCCATATCCATTCACCGACACACAGACAAAACGAAAAAAGATGAAGGAAAAGATGAGCTATGGCGTTTGGCGAAGGAGGCGGGTGTCCGTCGGATCAATTCTGATAGTCTGTGCGTTGTGTGCTGGAACGGGGCTGTTGATGCTCAACTTACGACAAGTCGATCCTCCGACGAGCCCCGATTTCTATATGCAGATTGGAAATTTGGATTCGGAGTCTGAAAACGGCGGCGGAGTTGAGCTGGAGACGGAGCCGCAGAGCAAGAGTAAGCGAAATTCGAGCTTGTGCGCGACGGTGGAGGAGATGGGAAAGGAGTTCGAAGGAGGAGGGTTTTGGGAGGAGAGTCTCAGAGTCAGGAAGTTTATTCAGCATCACTTTGACTTGAATGGTATTATTACTCTCATTTTTCCGCTGATTTCGAAAGCACTTTTACATAATAAGTTTTCTGCTTTTAGTGGACGTGATTATTGATTTCTTATTTGCGTTTGTCAAACTTGATGGCATCATACTTTTGAGTTAGAGTGTAGAAGCTGTGAGTTATTGAGTAGAACATTTAGGTGAAGGAAGCTCATGCAGTTCATTCAATTTCAGGTGCTTCCAGGGTAAGAAATCTTCCACCGGAACTGTTTTGTCGGCACGGATTTGTGATGGGTAAAGCATCAGAGGCGGGTTTCGGGAACGAAATGTACAAAATCTTAAGTGGTGCAGCGTTGAGTATAATGTTGAACCGGTCCCTGATCATTGGTCAAACCAGGCATATTGGTTCTTTCCTCAAGCCTTTCTTTTTTTTGTATTTCATAGTAGTGTTCTTCCTGCTGCAACCTGAATTGTTAGAAATAGCTGGTCATTTCGCTTACCGCTAAAGCATATTAAGTTGCAGCAATATATACATTTTCTTTGTGCTTATATTGGTGTTGCTTGTTGCAGGGGAAAATTCCCTTTTGAGGATTACATTTCCTATTCCAATTTTTCCTTCACCATCAGAGAAATTAAGCATCTTTGGAGACTTAATAAATGTGCAAACAAGTATGGAAGGCAACTGGTTATGAGAAGTGATGACTTTGAGAAGCCGGCACAGACCAATGTTCTTTGTAGCAACTGGATAGAATGGAAGCAACCCATTATATGGTAAAGTGATAAAAGTGTTGTGATCTTTCCCCTAACTCGTCGTCATTGGATATCGTCACATGATTGTT
Source organism: Pyrus x bretschneideri (assembly GCF_019419815.1). NCBI lineage: Eukaryota > Viridiplantae > Streptophyta > Magnoliopsida > Rosales > Rosaceae > Pyrus > Pyrus x bretschneideri. The sequence continues at coordinate 377,438 of NW_025999424.1, read as the reverse complement.
AATGTTAAAAATGCAGGTTCCAAGGGACGAATGATGCTGTGGCAGCCCAGTTTTTCTTGAAGAATATCCACCCTGAGATGAGGAATGCTGCTTCTACTTTATTTGGGAAGCCAGAGGATCTCCATTCTCGGCCTAATGTATTTGGGGAGCTGATGAGAGTGCTTATAACCCCTTCTGTGGATGTTCAGGAAGCAGTCAATTGGGCTCTTGGTGGAGCGGAACCTGATATTTCACTGCACATGCGAATGCTCATGAATAAGTAACACAACCTCCCTTTTAATTCATTCCTTGATTATATTAAGTGCAAGGTTCAGAAATATAGGGTTGATGAGGTAGGACATCTTAATCCTGTTAAAGCAGTGGATATTACAGAAATGGATGTAGCTTTGTGAAAGGTTGATAAGAATTTCTAATGTTGGCAATTAACAAATACCTTTGGTTTTTCTTGATAGTTGTGGCCAATTCATTTTGAAGTTTTATTATCGTTAAGCTTCCCCTGTTAGTTGATACATTTTCCGAAGCATGCTCAACGATGTAGTCATTGGAAGTAAACCATCAAACTGGCATTAGAAAGCTTGCATGCGCTGCACACACACACACAGAGAAACGCCATGTATTCTCCCTATGAATTTAATCAATGACACATGTTTTGCCTCCTGTATTTCAGGTCTGTGAGAGCTGCACAGGCAGCAGTGAATTGCATAAAAAAATCCATGCACAATCTTGGCAAGTCCCCAAGACCTAGGGTGGTGCTAGTGTCAGATAATCCCTCTCTTGTGAAAAGTATTACTCCAAATATAAGTAGATTTGCAGAGGTAATATGCTTTGTCTGTGGAATATCCAAAATCTAATTGCATGATCAGCGATTCAGCATAGTATATCACTCATGAAATTAATAACTGAAGGAACTTTGTCCTTTTAAAATCTGTAATCAAGATTCGGGAATGCAACCTTAATTTCTTTCACTTAATTGAGTTAAATTGTTTGAAAGTCTCTTTTATTACACATTCTTTAGCAATCTAACTCTGTTCTTTCGTATCTGATTCGTTTGTGCATCTTAGGTTATTCATTTTGATTATGAACTATTCAAAGGAAATATATCCGATGGCCGTAAAGGATTGCACAGTTTAGATTTTAGAGTGAAGGATTGGGGCCCAGCGCCTAGATGGGTTGCTTTTGTGGACTTCTTTCTTGCATCGCGTGCAAAACATGCTGTTGTTTCCGGGGCTCACAGGCGTGTTGGGACTACCTATGCTCAGTTAATTGCGGCACTGGCTGCAGCAAACAATCTTGGTACATACATACAGTGCCCGAGTCCTCTCTGCTAACAAATGTTGCCGAAAAGTGTTCTAATGTTCGTTCTATTCTTTCTCAGGCAACGTCCCAACTGGTTCAAGTTTTGCATTCTTAAGCAGCTTCCAAGGTGATTTGCTGAGAGAAGGTCTAAGGTTTCAGATTGGTTGGGGGCATGTGTGGAACAGATTTGCTGGTCCGCTCGGTTGCCATAGCCAGCTCAATCAGTGTGCTTTCACGCCACTTCTCCCTCCGGCTTGGTGGGATGGTCTTTGGCAATCCCCGCTTCCAAGGGATATCAAGAGGCTGGCGGAGTACGGGATTGAGTTATCCGGTTTTGGCACGATCGACGAAAATCATCTTCAGTCTTTTTGTAGTTCAAGGAAGGTGGTTGAGAAAACTATTCCGTTCCTTTTGTAGTGGTTAACAGTCATTTCGTTCATGCACATTACACGTTATTTCTCATATTATTCTACTTCTAGCAAGCACCTCTTGGTCGAACTGTTGCTCAGGTAGTTGCAGCGCCGGCTGCCGCCGAAAGCTTCACCGTCATCTTTTTACTACCAGTGTCAACGGAAAGGCTTCGCCATTGTTCTATCACCATCAAAAGCATAGCCGGCTTTAACATTTCACAAGAATAATAACGTTTCTGATTTTCACTCTCTTTCAAATTCCAACAGACCATATGTGGTGCTCAACTTGTATTGTATATGGTGGTTCTTTTCATCAAAATGATACTTGGTCTAACGCACGTCTGCAACTTTTATGGCTATACACCGAAGCATGACATGCCTTGGAGTTCTACGAAAAAGCTTCCAACTTAGATGTAAATAAGTTAATAACGTATAGTTGTATACACTAGTCAAACCTACGCTTGTACACATTGTTTTACTATGCACCAAAACATTGTATGCACCAGCATTTTGTACTCGTTGAATTCTGTGGACTATTTAACTAAATATAGCAATAATGTGATGATATACTAATGTAGTATAAATACGTGGTCTTTGTAGCAATAATCTTAAAGTTTTAAGTATGTATTAAGCCTCCTCCTAGAAGACGCTAGGCGCTAGTCGGGTAGCGGGCTGAAGCCTAGCGCCTAAACGGTTAGGCGGGGTCTAGGCGGGCGCCTAGGCGGACTAGGTGGATTTAATTAAATATATTATATTTCGTGTAAATAAGTGTTTATTTATACTTAATATATATATAATTTCATCATAAACTACATAATATAATGACATATATATTATGAGCTAAAGAACATAATGAAAACATGAGAAGCAATCATATAATGTGTGTTCATTTAAGTATTAAACAAGTCTCTTACAATTTATTACAAAAAATAAATTGCAAAATGAAAGTTATCTATTTTCTGTTTAAGTGAGTCACAACATAGGCAGGTGCTTGGGTGGGTTAGGCGGGTGCCTGGGTGCCTAGGTAGTCTAGGCGGGCACCTCAGTAGGTCTATACGTCATTTCTTAATTTTCAAATGCCTAGTCATTAATCAGGACGATGGCTAGCCACCTAACACCTAGACGAAGATTTTTAGAATAGTGGTATTAAGCAAAGGAGAATGGAGCATGATTGCACCTTGTGTTTATATAATACATTTAGTATAATGATGAGTAGGAACTAGGAAGAAGGCAGACACACATCACACATGGCCTTGTCGTCCAAATTCCAACGTTGGATGGAGTTTAAATGTGCAGCTGCAACAGTGCAACTGAAACTGCATGCAACCATCATGGATTTTCGTGCAGGAAGCATGGGGTCATCGTTCATGGCAATCACCATGGATTTCCCACTTACCTAACAGTCTGATTTTTTTGATGTTGCTTGTTCATCTCATCTACGATCGACTTTACAGCAAAGAATCCATCAATCTTTTATTTGATCGAAACAAATATCTCATTTTCTTGATTTTTTTGTTCTTCAGTATCTAATTCTCTTCTAATTTTCTTAAAATAAAATATCGGTCAGCTCTACTTTCAGTACGTCTTAATTCTATATACTTAAACATTTCCGATCGAATCCAAAGAGCCAAAGGAGGGCAAAGGGTTTGCAACTTGACTTGTGAGAGCAAATCCACTTGACCATCCATTCATGCTTGGCCATCCATTCCTGATCAGCAAAGGAAAATGGAATTATAAAGCATAAAGCAAAAGGAGAGATTCTTTTTTTCTTTCTTTTTTTCCGATTTGACATTGAATCCCCTAAAGTTTAGAAAGACGAAGCAAAAGTTGAAACAAATCCTCCTCCTCCTCTTTCCTAAATGCATGCCCCTATTAGGACTTTTAGCATTTCGATTTCCATCCAGAAAAGAAAAGGGCCAACATTTCTATATACCGACAATTCTATTTACTTTTGAAAAAGTTTAACAGTAATGCTATTTAAACACAAAAAATTAATATTACCGAATAAAACTGGTTAGATCAATTATATGGTGTTATACTATGAGTTTAGGTTTTCGGTGTTCATTCCTTCACATTTTTTTTAATTGTTAACTCATAAACATTGTTCACATATTTAACCATATAGTTTTGGGTTAATTACAAAAAACTACCTCAAGTATGGGTCAAATGACACTTTCATACATCATCTTTTAAAATTGACAATGTCATACCTCATCTTACGAATTTGTGTCAATGTTATACCTTCCGTTAGTTTGGCCGTTTATTTCTCAGTTAAATGCTGACGTGGCTTGATCCGGGACCCATTTTTATTAAAAAATTAATAAAAAAATTATTAAAAACAAAAAAAATCATTTAATATTATTTAAATATTAAAATAATAATAAAAAAGTACATAAAAAAATAAAAAACATTAGACATCATCTTCCCTCTCCTTTCGTGCATCTCCCCCCTCTCTCTTCCCCATCATCTTCCTGCAACCCAGCAACCCAGAAAAGAAGAAGGAGAAAGAAGAAGAAGAAGAAGAGAAAAAAAAAAAAAAAAAACCCAAACCAAACCAAACCCAGTTCATCCCCCCTCCCCCCACCACAACTCAACCCCCTGCAACCTAGAAAGGATGAGGAAGAAGAAGGAAACACAAAAAAAAAAAAAAAAAAAAAACAATGGAAACCCAGTTCGTCCCTTGCAGAAGAAGAAGAAGAAGAGGGAAGAAGAGGGAAGAAGAGGGAGGAAGAAGAAGAGAGAAGGAAAAAAAAAAAAAACAGCAGCAAACCCGTCCCCTCCCACCCAACCCCACCCCCCCCCCCAACCTAACCCGCAGAAGAAGAGGGAAGCAGAAGAAAGAGAAGAAGAAGAAGAAAAAAAAAAAAAAAAATACCCAGTTCGTCCCCCTACAGAAGAAGAAGAAGAAGAAGAAGAAGAAGAAGAAGAAGAGGGAAGAAGAAGAAGAGAGAAGAAAAAAGAAAAAAAAACCCAGTTCGTCCCCCTGTAGAAGAAGAGGGAAGAAGAAGAGGGAAGAAAAAAAAAAAAAAAAAAAAAAAAAAAAAAAACCAATTCGCCCCCTGCAGAAGAAGAAGAAGAAGAAGAAGAAGAGAAGAAGAAGAGAGAAGAAAAAGAAAGAAAAAAAAAAATCGAGTTCGTCCCCTGCAGAAGAGGGAAGAAGAGAGAAGAAAAAGAAAAAAAAAAAAAAAAAAAAAAACCCAGTTCGTCCCCCTGCAGAAGTAGAAGAAGAAGAAGAAGAGGGAAGAAGAGGGAAGAAGAAGAAGAGAGAAGAACAAAAAAAAAAAAAAAAAAAAAAAAAAAGCCCAGTTCGTCCCCCTGCAGAAGAAGAAGAAGAAGAAGAAGAGAGAAGAAAAAAAAATGGGTCTTTATTATTTTAATATTTAAATAATATTAAATGATTTTTTTTGTTTTTAATAATTTTTTTATTAATTTTTTAATAAAAATGGGTCTCGGATCAAACCACGTCAGCATTTAACTGAGAAATAAACGGCCAAGCTAACGGAAGGTATAACATTGACACAAATTCGTAAGATGAGGTATGACATTGTCAATTTTAAAAGATGAGGTATGAAAGTGTCATTTGACCTATACTTGAGGTAGTTTTTTGTCATTAACCCTATAGTTTTTAAGTAAACAAGAAATCACACCTTGGTAACCGTAACATTTATATAAAAAATACTTGAAAATGCTCAACTAGTGAAAAAATGAAATGAGCATTGGAGTTGTGGAGGACACCATACATTACCACCATCGCCATGACATGACAAGTGTTGCAACATCTCCTTCTAATCTTGTTTTAAGAAACGAACGAGGATCCTCTCCGAATTCTCTTTGTGAGGATCTAGGAGATCCTCCAATCGTATCCGTTCATCGTATATCGTGCGACAAAAAATTATTGTAAATCTTTTTATGTAAAATTAAATATAAACATTATATGAAAAAAATTAACCGCACGATATACGATGAACATATATGATTAGAAAATTTCCGAGATTCTCGTTGTTAAGAAACAATATGCCAGAACGGCAGACAAAATCTTCATTTCTTTTTCCAACAAAGATGTCATTCTTAATAAATTCCAATTATTTTATATGAGCTTAATGCTCCAAAGGCATTTTGTGAATTACAAATGGTTCTGAGTTTTTTAATTGAGATTTGAGAAACAACAATATTTAGCTACTGAGGACGAACTCTTATATAAAATTCTTCATGTTCAAATCTTATAGATTTTTGTTTATTATCAAAATTGTTTATATTATATACAAATTACACTGTAAAATTTATCTTTGTAAAAAATAACGATCTTAATTATAAACACAAAGTTTTATAAATCAGCAACGTGCAATTTTGAAAGCAGCCAAGTATTATTCTTTGAAAAATTATTGTTTTTAGTTATATGTGATGCGTAAAGCGTAATGTAGCAAAAGGCCACTACACAACGTGTAGGCATCAAAACAATGTTGATGGAACTGCTCAGGAAAAAAATTCATATTGTCCTACTCAAACATAGGTATCAATACAATTTATTATGAATATAATTTTTTACAAGATTTAGTTTTTATATTTTCTGTCCGCTTTTTGTCAATGAAGAAGAGGAATCCAACCACTCAGCACTTTTATTTTCTTATTTGACTGATGTTTGATTGTCTAATTCATTAAATAGAACAGAGTAAGTTAGGTTAAATTAACTGGGATTCTAGATGTCGGTCTAATAACGATTTAAAATGGCCATATAAACTTTGAGAGCATTTTTTGCTCATCACCATTTAATCTGTTGTATGTTCATTATTTTATTTATTACCGTTATATAAGTTTGAATTTTGAGATTTGTGTTTATCAATTACTCGAATTTCGAAATTCAAATTCATCTAATAATGATAAATAGAATGATGATCATATACTACATTAAATAATGATGAGCAAAATGCTCTCATAAACTTTAGACACCTTTTCAGGTAAACACAAAAGTAAATTAATAGCTCAAAGCTAATTCTTCACTCAACCAAACACAATGAAAGGGCTCAAATACTCGTGTGTGACCAGTACACAAGTGATACGTCACGTATTATTATATAAATAACAAAATATATATGTTAAAAAATTAATAATTTAAAAAATAAAATTTCTCTCTATTTATATAAAAACACGTGATTTACCCGGATATTCCGATCATAATAAAAAATTTATCGTCAAAAACCGGACCAGAAGCGAAGCCCCTTCACATATTCTCTGGTCCAGGTGTGGTCCAGCCCCAAGCCCCCCAGCCCAATAAAATCACGACACGTCAGCCTATCCCCCCTGTAAAGCACAGACACACAGCAGTGATAGAGCGAACCCCTCCCTCTCTCTCTCTTTCGGCTCTTGCTGCTGATAACAAAAAGGATGATGAAAAACCCTTTTGCTCCTTTAGCTTCAACCCCACCCGCCCACGCGCCTTGCCGCCCGGCTCGCCGGAACCCGACCCATTAGCATTTTACTCAGACCACATCGACCGCTTCAGCTCCTCTTTTCCGTTATTTCTGCTTCGGAGTCCGGGCCTGAGTCTAAAGCGACTACTAGAGAGTAGAATCGACATTGCTGTATCGAGAATCCAGCGAGCACGATCTTGCTGAGCTGAAGCTGAGAGAGCTGTTGTTGGCGGCGAGGAAGCGATGTACGTGGTGCCTCCACCGCAGCGATCGGATCCGGCTTCCGGATCCGCCGGTGCCGCCGCTGATTTGCGGGTCTACCAGAATTGGAAGGGCAGCAATGTGAGTTCATTTTTATCCTCCTTTTTCGTCTTCTCTCTTTCGCCTGCTCAGATTTCTTTCTTGTTTCATTTCTGCTAGATTTTTTTTTTCCGGAATAATTTCAGTTTAAGAACTTCATAGATTATGGTTTCGGTCATGCATTTTCCATTGTTAGGTTTTTACTATTTCGCAATTTTTTGCCTTTTTTCTTTCAAATATCTATTTTTGGATAATGTTTTTGTCAAATAATTAAAGTTCTTATTTTGCCCCTGTGAGGAATTTGAAGGTAACAAAGAAAAGATGTAAAAATGAGATATTGCATATACATTTGAGACGAAAGCGAGGATAATGATGAATTCCACCAAGTTTATGTTGATCAACATGGAATTAAAGGATCGGTTGTGTTTGTTTATAGTTTGATGAACATAAAGCTAATGTTTTACAAGTACAGGGATGTCAAGCTTTTTGCTTTTAGAATTCAGATTGTGGTTTGCAGGGCAGTAGCTTGCTTTGTCATGAATGGCATTGTCGAAAATTACATAAATGTATTGTATTTGCTTGTTTGCAGATATTTTTCCTTCAGGGGAGGATTGTTTTTGGACCAGATGTAAGATCGTTGGGGCTGACCATATTTCTGATTGTTGCTCCTGTCACAATATTCTGCATCTTTGTTGCCAGAAAGTTGATGGATCATTACTCACATCACTTGGGAATATTCATAATGGCTGTCGCTGTTGTATTCACTGTTTATGTGAGTTCTCTTTCCAATTCCCACACAACTTATTTGTGTAAAGGAATTTTATATTTTGCCAGAAAATCTGCTAGGTTATGTCGAAGGGAACTCTCTCTCTCTCTCTCTCTCTTGGTGTATGTTTACATGTGTGTCTCTCTGTGTGTGTACATATATGTAGTATTTGAGTGTCTTGCATTGGGATGGAGTGTGGGTCGTATGTTGTGATAGGACTGTTTGGCATGCTCCAAATGGTAGTGGTAAGTTTCCTATAGTTTTCGTTAGTTGAAAGAGTGTAAACTTACATTGGTTGGACTGCACTTTAAAAATGCTAGCCTCTAGTTAAAGAGATTAGGGAGGAACATGGTACGTTATGGAGGATAGCATTTGTAAATTGTGATGAGATATGGATCAATATAAGTTGGTGGCATGTCCTCATGGAGCATATCACTTCCTTTAAGTACGATACTCTTTCTTAGGGTGATTGTTACCAATACAATTTGTTGGTTGGTGTAACACTATGCTGTCGAAAATTTTACCACTTTAGACAGGCTCCTATCTGACTAGATTTTGGAGTCTATTTTGGTAGTCAGTTTTTTACCTTGATGAGTCATGTATTGATAATCAATTAGGTTTGTAGAGTTGTTCTAACAAGTTCTGCAGCTTCTAGTAAAATTGTTCCTTCAAAAGCACCCATTAGCTGGTGCATATAGTGATAAGTTGATAACTGTACAAATGTCGATGTATTTGCACTTTGTGAAAAATGCTCACACAATGTTCTATTTCCAGGATTTAATTCTCCTCCTGCTAACCTCTGGAAGAGATCCTGGTATAATTCCCCGTAACACACACCCTCCAGAGCCTGAAGGATTTGATGGGAATGTAGAAAGTGGGGCTGGACAAACTCCACAGTTACGCTTGCCTCGCATCAAAGAAGTTGAGGTGAATGGAATCTCTGTCAAGATCAAGTATTGCGATACTTGTATGCTTTATAGACCTCCTCGCTGCTCCCACTGTTCAATATGCAACAACTGTGTAGAAAGATTCGATCACCATTGTCCCTGGGTTGGGCAGTGTATTGGGCTGGTAAGTAATTCTTTCATTAGACTCGTATTCTAATTCCTCTGCCAATGAATATGAACTGAGACAAATGCAAGCATTCTTGCATGCATGCATGTATTGGTCTTAGTAATATACACCATAGTAATTGTAGTAATGTATGAAATATTGGAATATATAAATCTCAACCTGAAATTCACAAAGAGACTGGACTTCCAATCGTTTTTCATAGTCACATGAGGTGCTTTAGCTTATCTGGTTAAATGTGCGTGCTTGTGAAAGACTTAATAGGACTAATATAGAATGTAATGTCGTTAATACATGTTTCTTGATTTGGCTTTATTTAATTAACTCATGTTGCTTATATGATGGCTTCTCAGATGTCTCCTTTCAAATGATGCTTGATATGTGAAACTATGAGTATAAGGAAAATGAATCTGAACATTCCCTAATTTGGTTGCAGAGGAACTATCGATTCTTCTTCATGTTTGTCTTCTCCACAACTCTTCTTTGTATATATGTTTTTGCATTCTGCTGGGTGTACGTTAGAAGGATCATGGAAGCTGAGGAGACAACGATTTGGAAAGCAATGATTAAAACTCCAGCATCTATTGTGCTGATAGTCTATACTTTCATATCGATGTGGTTTGTTGGTGGTCTTACTGCCTTCCATTTGTATCTCATCAGTACAAATCAGGTCAGGAGACCCCTCTTGAACTGTCACAACCCTTTAGCATAGAACTTTATCTGTGTGATTTATATATTAGCATGAGCGTGATCTTATATCTATGGGCATTGTTTTTGCAGACTACATATGAGAATTTCCGCTATCGATATGATAGGCGAGCCAACCCGTATAACAAAGGAGTGGTGGACAATTTCAAAGAGATATTTTGTACCACCATTCCCAAGTCCAAGAACAACTTCAGGGACAAGGTTCCAAGGGAACCGGTGTTACCTCCTCGATCAGGGGGTGGGGGTTTTATGAGCCCAAATATGGGAAAAGCTGTGGATGACATTGAAATGGGCAGAAAAACAGTGTGGGGTGACATGAATGCTGGGGGAGATAATTACGACGGGCAGCATAACGGCAATGATCGTGTGAATGTAAAAGATGGTGAATTAAGTGAAGTATCCCCAGATATAAGGACGACAGTAGATGAAACTGTGGATCGCGCTGGAATGCATCCCAGGCGATCGAGCTGGGGAAGGAAAAGTGGAAGTTGGGAAATGTCCCCAGAAGTTCTTGCTTTAGCAGCTAGAGTCGGGGAACCAAACCGCATGGGCGGCAGTAGCAGCGGTGGCTAGACGAACGAGAACCGACATACATAGGCAGCCAAAATGCGACAGACCAGCAAACTAGTGACACGGAAGATTTGATTGTCCTGCAGAGTGGTGGTTTGTTTTCGTGCGCAGCCATTTAAGTCCAACATTAATATTATGTGCAATAAGGAGAAGGGACTTTCACTGTAAGGTGTTGGGTTTGACCATTGTGCAATTTAGAAAGGAGTTGACGAGTTGTGTGTTGTATGAGTGAGCCTTCTTGTTTTGTATTGCGTTTGTGGAATTAGTTAGTTCCTAATTGTATTGCCATTGTGGAGTTTCTCTCTCTCTCTCTGGTTCACCAATTATATTGTGAATTATTGTTACACCATCGCGTGATGTTATTACAAACAGGACCAAAAAGCGGTCCCAACAGGCTCCGGTTAAATCAAAATCTCTAGTTTGGTTTCGAGACTCGGGCAATTATGAAATGAAGTTCCACACGTTTGCTCTGTATAAAATAAAAGCTGTTTAAACTATATCATTGAGATTAATGTTTCGCTAGCGTACCGTAAAGGGTGCAAATAAACTAAACACCCGTACGATATTTTTCTTATTCAGATCACCAACCAATAGCTATATTATTATCCCAAAGACTATGATCAATTGATCCCAAGGCTTCGGATACACTGGTGCGGAGAGGATCTGAATCTCCAAACGAACCGTGGGAGGCGGTCAACGCTATGCCCAGGAGGCCGGAGAAAGCGCGGGCCATGGAACCAAGGTGATGTTTAATTGCATTAATACATCTAACTTCAGTGCTGCTGTTGTTAATTTGTTTATAAACAGCAGATGGCACATATAGAATGTGGTTGATGATATGGTCTTTATCTTTAGGAAAAATAATAAAAAGAGTTTGAAAACTTTAAGTTTTAACGATAAGGATAAAATAAATAATATTAGGATTGATTTTTTAATGTAAAAATATGATTTTTCATTAAAATGAACAGTTCCGAAAACTTTTCGTTAAAGTCTCCTTATCTTTTTCCCAAAACAAAATAAATTGATAATTTGGTGTGCATTACGGCAGGGACTGTTGCGTAATTTGACCTTATAGATATGGTCTATGACCCTAGGGTTATCAGTTAGGTATTCGAACTTTTAAACGATGAGAAAGCACATTGTTGTTACTGAATTAACAAAGAATCTGGTTTTCTAGTTCCAAAAAAATGTAAAAAAAAAAAAAAAAAAAACCAAAGAAGCTAGATTTTGGCCGAGTCTCCTTAATCTCGGTTGCTAGAAAACTGTGCTCTATAACGGGAAAAGATTTGATTTTAATTAATAACAGTAAAGAATCCTGTTTCCCTAGTTAGTAAAAATTCTCAAAAAGAGGAATAAGATAATGAAAGGAACTTAAAGAGTAATTAAAGCTTCGCTTTTTTGACATTTTATACTCCGCCTGCCTGCTGAAGGATTTTTCTGTGTGCTGAGAACATTGTACAATAAGATTTTACCACTTGCTAGTAATTAAAACTTCACCATTTCATTTCAATTTATCTCTTTCTTCTCCTTCTGCTTCTCCAACTCATCTCTCTCAGAAGACATTTAGTATTAGAAACTTTTGTACTAAGAGCCAATGTAGGACTGAGGAATGTGCTCGTCACCCACAACTAGTTTAGTTCATCATCTTTAACTGTTGATATCTCTAAAAAATCCTGCTTTTAATTACATGTAAGTTTCTCCGCTAATTTAACTAGCATTTTTTGTATTATTTTTGCCATTTGAAATTATGGGTTTTCCTTGTAATTATGTTTTATGGAAGATTTGGTGGGTTTTTTGGATTTTTTTTTTTGAAGGAGATGTATAAGAACCAGCTGCAAGAGCTTGCACAGAGAAGCTGTTTCAACTTACCTTCCTATGCGTGCACCAGAGAAGGACCGGATCATGCTCCGCGATTCAAAGCTTCCGTCAACTTTAACCGCGAGATCTTCGAAAGCGCGGCCTACTGCACCACAGTGAGACAGGCGGAGCATGCAGCCGCAGAAGTTGCTCTCAATAAGCTCTCCACCAGAGGCCCTTCCAGGTCTCTCACTGCCAGAGTTCTTGTAAGTTCATTACTTTCTTTGACATCCACCATAAGCCTCTCTGTTTCCAAAGTTACGTTGAATGATTAATTAGCATGTGTTTTTCTTGAATTTTATGTTATGTAAATGTGAAGGATGAAACTGGAATTTACAAAAACCTCCTCCAAGAAACAGCTCACAGAGCTGGGCTGAAGCTCCCTGTATACACCACTGTACGATCAGGTCCCGGCCATGTCCCGGTTTTCACGTGTACCGTGGAGCTTGCCGGAATGAATTTTACCGGCGAGCCGGCCAAAACCAAGAAGCAAGCAGAGAAGAATGCTGCAATTGCAGCCTGGTCTGCCTTGAAAACAAGTATGTATACATTTTCTGCATATTTTGTTTTAATTGTGTTTTTTTATTAGCATTGTGCAATTGCTTCACGAAATGTAATATCTTTGTGCAATTCCAGACCTGGGTTTTTCCACAAATAAAGAAGCAGAAGAAGAGCAGGCGGTTGTGACAAGGTTGCTCTCAAATTTTAAACCCAGAGATGATAACAACAATAATAATAGCAACCAATTTATGAGGAGGATGGATCCATTTCAAGCAAGGCGAAGAATGGTGAGATCGTCATCGTCGTTGTCATCGTCATCATCTTCATCCAGTAGTATTACTAGCTTTCTACAGAATCAAAACTCGAGGCTGGTAGATCTGTTAACAGATTTGGTTCCACAAGTTTCAACAGTTCAAAAGCAGAACACTTTAGCATCTCTTCTTCCTCCACCTCCCCCTCGAACCACCTCGAAGATTTTGCCACCATCTACAATGCTCAACAAAGACAAGTCCGCTTCCCATCCGCCATTATCCGATTATAGGCCAATCCCAGTACAAGTGAGTGTGAGGGAAGGTTCAAAAGTTATACCACCTCCATTAGAACAGCACCAAAGGGACGAGGAAGAATGGCTTGGTATTGTAAAGGAGGGTCCTAGCGGTTCAAATTCAAGTGGTATATTTGGTTCATCAGGTTCTGCATACAGGCAATTTCCTGTGTCTAATGCCGGAAAGTATGGCGCTTTTGAATTGTCCGGTCCAATTAAGGCCGCGCCTGGTGTCAAGATTTCAAAAAGACAGACTAGTGGATTCTACATGTATAGTGGAGGGTTAAGTCCTCACAAGAATTTTGCACCTCCAGTTCAAATGAGATCGGTGATCCCAGTTTGTGCAGCACCACCGGCACCAGTGAGACCTTCCATACCAACAAAAGTGATGGCAATGAAAGGCATTTCTTCAGAAGCAGAAGCAGAAGCAGGCTTAAGTTTAAGTGATTCTACCAATTCATCATTATGGGGCAGCTCAAGGTGGAAGATGCCCGAGTCAAGTTCAAGTTCAACTCAGCAGCTGGGTTCCGATTTCAACAAGCTGCAGTTAGGAGGAGGCAACAAAGACATTAGTAAGATTATCTAAATCATAATTGAAAGTTACTGCCTTTTTACTAGGATGGAAATTAAGCAGCTGGGATGACATGTTTTTACAGGCATTGTGGACTGGCCACACAGAGAGAGAGAGAGAGAGAGAGAGAGCAATAAATGAGCGATGGAAGAGGTGGGTTGCAGTTGCAGAGGATAAGAGATAGGGAGAGAGCGGGAAAGAGAGGGGGTTTGGGAGAGCAATGAAGGCAGGCTGAAGAGGGACAACAGACACTGTAGCGATTAACGCAGGCAATTAATATACTCTCTCAGATATTTAATGCTTCTGTCGTTGCCATTAATGCTCCTTTCTTCTTCCTCTACTTCTCAGTCCCCTCCTCAGAGAGAGAGGCAGACAGCTTTTTCTTCGTCTTATCTTCTTCTTCCCCTAATCGGCTATTCCTATTGTTTGTTTTATAGCCTCTCCACTTTATAAGTTACAGATTCAATGTCTCGTCTTGATTCAATTCTTTACATGTCAATGTACTATTGGATCAGGCCGTTACATAGAACGGATTCACCGTCATGGTTTTTATGCCTATGCCCCTCAATATTTTATAATAATGTGTGGACTTAGATTAGAGGGTAACAATATTTTGAATGAATGAGAGAGTTGTAGCCGTTGTGTTGTGATGAGGTGGTGGGAGTACAGCTGCAAATGCCGTTCCTTCAAATCTGTAAGAGCTCTTACCAAAATCGAAGCCTAAGTATTTATTTGGTGTCGGTAATTTACAGAAATGCAGTGCCAAAATGTAGATTTCCAGCATGAAATTAGAAAAGCTTGCAGTGTGACGAAATGGCACGAAAACAAGGATTGTGACGATTTTATTACAACTTAGCAAAATGGATGAAAAAAGTTAGGTCTCATAAGTGATTTCTAGGGTTTGGAAAATCTCTAAAATGTGACCATGAATAACAAGTAAAAAGAGTAGTAGGTCCCATAAATGATTTTTTAGTGTGAGAAAAATCTCTGAAATGTCTACATGAATTTTAATTAGCTTAGCAAGGTTTGTGATGGGTATTCTTTCCCAAAAAATTTGCAAAACCAATTTAAAATCTTGACTTATAGTTAATGGTTTTTATGAAAAATGTAAATTTTTAGCTTCACAAGATCTTTTGTCTGCATGTAAGGAAACTGTTATTAGTCCTCTATAAGTGGTTTTACCATTTATTTATATCATCATTTATAAAGGCGGACTAACAGTGATTTTTAGGGGTTTGGAAAAACTCGATAATGTCCAATAACCAATATGATATTATAGCCTTGCAAGTGTATCGAAAATGGCATGAAAACAAAGGTTGTGATGATATTTTTGGAAGGGAAATTCATGATACTACAAGAAGTAAGTTTTTGAAGTATTTATATAACTAAAATAGACTTTGATATTCCTACCTATAGGTTGCACTGCATTGCAGGTAGTGGAGTGAGCATCAGATTATCAATGATTCTATGTGAACAGCAGCACGTGGAATTTAGTCACAAGGGCTTGGAGAGATGGAGATGAGAAATTTTTTCTAGTTTCTTGTATTTAAGCGGGTATTTCACCTGTTATAAAATAAATAGAAAGATATGAACAAATATATTATTTTTTTCACTTGTATTATGATATATAGAGTACGTATGATAGAGATTTTACCACACACGCAAACGAGTTAAAAACTCCTATATTACTTGCAAGAATGACAAGGTTGTTGTAGTATAAAATGGTTTTCGCAAGGTCGTTTTCCACAGGGATTATTAAATAATTCAAAACAAACCTAATTCCAATTAATTATTGTAAAGCAGAAAGTTGAGATGATTGGTTTTATAACCTACTTAAATTAAAACGAATTTAATTAATAAAAATAAACTAATCTGCAATATTAAAGATGAAAGGGAAAGAAAACTGTTTTGGAAATAATCAAATTAAGAAAGCACTAGGGTTCCACCATCACCTAACAATCCTATGTATTTTTACCAATTACTTATGATCTACACATGCCACTTTGAAGGTTAGGTTTTCCTAATTTATATTCTACTTGGAACCTCTAACATAGAACGTATATCTAACATGCAACCCGTCCGGACGTTCAGATCAAATCTGAACATGAGAGACTCATTATGCTTTATGAAAACCCTTTGAAAAACCATGCAACCCTTAAGACGTGGTGTTCATCTTAAGTGAAATTACAATTATTAATCACAAGAAGCCAGCATCAATTTCAGGGAACCTTCCAACCAAAAGTGCATCAAATTACTTTTCTAAAGATCCTAATGGTGATCAGGCATTAAGACAATTAAATAGTTTTAATCACGGTGATCAATAATTCAAAGTATGCATGCAATCAATCACAAGCAATTAAATAAAAATTACATATTCATGCTAAGGCTCAAGGCTTCGCCCTAGCAAAAGGAATTAGTTACGAATTTTCATAATTGAAATCATAGAAAATATGCCTTTTAATATCTCTCTAAAACCAGCGCACAAAGCCTAACAATCGAGTATTTTATTCCCACTAAGAAACTAAATAATAATAAAATAACATAAAAAATAAAGTCCTAGTTAAACTAGGAAAAACTGCACAAAAATTGTTCAACCACGTTTTAGCCTCAAATCTTCTCCAAATCCGGCCTAAGATAGCTTGTTTTAAAGATAAGAACGTTCTGAACACATCCTCAGAAGGCCACGAACCCATCCGAAGTCATCTTGGGCTCCAAAAACGCAAGTTAAGCCCAAAACGTCACTATTCCAGCATTGCGTAATGCTCCTTTATTTTATTACCAGAAAATCATCGCTTGGTAGAAAAATTTGATATTTTGATACGATCAAGCCAGGTGACTCACGAATGTCCTCCAGTTGGAATTACTCCAAAATTCATCCATTTGGCTATGTTTTGCTCCAGAAGAAGTCGAAAGTCCTATATTAGAAATACAATTCAAAGTATCAAAATTCGTCTAAAATATTAACCAAAGTATACTAAGAATAGAGTAAAATATATAATATGAAATTGACTCATCAACGTACAACTTGAACATCCGGCACTTGAAAAAACCTCTTAATGAAGATGATTTTGTGTCAAAAGCCGAGCCTAACCCCTTTCCCTTCCCTTCCCTCCACACCTTTTCAATAACTTATTAAGTATTAGAAGGACCAAACCAAGGAAGGAAAAACAACCAACCCTAGCTAACCCCTGACGAGCTAGCTAACTGATACAGCAGCTTATACAGAATACAGAGACTTGTGCTCCGAATCAAACGCTAAATCCTTTGCTGGTTTATAATATAAAGACATGTACGTGAGTAAATGCTTAAAGACATGAGTTACGCAGGCCTTACTTGCCTGAGCAGCCCAATCAATCAGATGTCCCCAAATAAAAGCCCAATGGAAAACATGAGGTCAGATATGGGTGACACAAAAGATCATTGAACATGTCATGATGCCTATTGGGTATGAAAAAGTGATGGCTAGCTAGCAAGTTCTCATGCATGATCGATATATGATGGAATCTGATTCATTAAAGTGAAGAAAATGCGGTATTAATTTAAGCATGCAATATGCGAGAAATAGTGCCCCATTGGAATTCCATGAACTAATTAAAATCCCAAACAAGACGAATCAAACCATCCACTTCTGCATAAAAATAATGTACGATCATATGAGATGTGAAAAAGAAAGAAAATGGCTGCATCAATCGTACGTACGTTCCCAATGGCCACTGTAACCCATGACGAATGGCACCAGATACTCGTTGCTTTAGTGACAAAACATACCTAAATGTTTGCTTTTAGTGACAAATCAAAAGGAAGCTCAATGTGTATGGAACATGCATACCAACAAATAGTACGCATGTTTAGTCGCCATCCAACTCTGCAGGGTTAGTGTCCGCTAAATATTAAAGGGTAATTTTGTAAACTACATTTATTCTTTCCTTGTTCTTTCCCACTCATATGTTGGGTAAAGACGCACACATGCATGCCTACGTGTACGTGTATATGCACAAGTAATTAAAATATATGTTTGGTTTTTGGTATGAAACGTCAGGATTGATATTCTCTAAAAGGAGGTATAGTTAGAGGAAAGCTGGCACGTACAGCAAATTGGGAAATGACAAATTCAAACGCTCTTGGAGACCTTTATAATGTGGATTGATTTTAGATATTACACATTCCTAGTCAGTCCAGCTTCAAGATCCCCAATTATTGGCTCTCATTTTTGGCAGATGACATGAACAAAAAGAGATCTCGGATCTCTTCTATCAAAATCACCGGATCAAGTGATTTAGATCTTTAAAATTTGATTGAATGGCTAAAAATATTATCCATTTTAAAAGTTATAATAACTTTAATCGTTTGATTAAATTTTAAGGATCCGGATCACTTGATCCGATGATCTTAGTGGAAGAAATCTAAGGAGAATCTCTATCCGACATGAACATATGTGAATTGATTGATGGTTGCTGGCACCAACTGTTGAGATGAGATGAAATGTTTGTTGGAGAAAGTGGATTATTGGGCTAATTCTTATTAGTTTAAGTTATCAGATAAGCTTACCGTGGTTACACGTCATGCAATGCATCTTCACCCTTATCATTGACACATTCTCTTACGTAATAAATTTTGTCAAAGTTTAAGAAAGATGGATCAATTGTTATACTAATAGGGCTTATTTTAAAAATAATCTGTATAATTAGAAATAGAACCGTATAATTCTAAAGGATTGCAAATTGTTTTCTCAATATACCGATGTGGATTTTTCAACAAATTATATATTTGTCAATCATTTATTGGACGAGTAAAACACTTTTTTAACACGTTACAAATATTAAAAATATCTTATTACCATCACATTGAACTCCCATAATTCCGTTCATTTTCTTATTAATTTCTTATTATAATTTGGTTCATTGTTCAAAAAATTATACGAAGAGATTTGAATTTAAGAGTAAAATGAGAAATCACACACTATTCTAACCAACTTGATTTAATCGATCAATACTTCTTCAATTTCTCCTTTTCATATTTGATTCTTTTTTTCTTTTCCAAACAATACATACCTTATATATGTGAGACGAATAAAAAAGTTTATCTAAACTTGGGTTGGGCAAACTAGTTGTGGCTCCCGTACTCGAGTTCAAATCTTTCTTATTCTTGTAAATAAAAGGAGTGTAAAAACTAAATAAAACAAGTCATTAGGCACACAAAACTCCTCAAGTTGTAGGAAAAAACTCGACGTGGAAGCACAAAGAAAGCAATTGCGTGTGCATGGAGCCCTAATGTAAGAGCAAATGTGACAGCCCGTCCCGAATTTTTGTACCGTTAGTGTGAAAAGATGATTTTGCCCCTGGACGTATTTTGTGTTGTAGGGTGTTTGGTTTGTTTTGTTTTTGGTTGTGAACTCAATTGGACCACACACCACACACACACCCGTGGACCTTTCCTCTCTCCCTTCTCTCTCAAATTTTCTTCTAGTTTCTTCCATTTCCTTTGCAAAGGTACGGACGAACTTCAAACTACCTTCTACTTTCACGGATCGATGTCGAGGAGTTTACTTTTGTGTTCCTTGTGAGCTTAGGAGCTCTTCCATACCCTTAAATTGACGTGAAACCTTCAAAAATCCGAGAACCAAGGAACCCAGTTTTCGTGCACTGTTCATGCACACGTGATCGTGAGGTTTTTAGAAGTTTTTAAGGTTCTAGGGAGCTTTAGAACCTTATCACGAAGCTCGGGGAACAATTTTGAAGTGTTTTGGACGTCAGGAAGCCCAGTTTCAAGGAGTTGCAGGTTTGGCTGGAATATCGTGAGGTTTTTCGGCAAGATTATGTTGGTTTTGGGTCCCCAAAGTGGTAAAGTTTTGTTCTACTTGTTGTAAGCTTCATTTTGGTACAAATTTCATGGAATTTGCTTGAGAATTGAAGAAGATACTAAGGTTTGAAGTTTTTCCAGTTTTCTGGCGAGAATTCGATTGGAGATGGCGGCGGACGACAGCGACTGGCGAGGCTCACCGGAGAAAGAGTAGAATATTCCGTTAGAGTTAACAGAATATTTTAACGGCATCAGGTAACGCCCGTTAACGTCTGTTAGGGTTTTAACGGAATATTCCCTAACGCCGTTAGGGTTCCACACATGTGCCAGGCACGTGTCCGTGCGTGGCGGCTCGTGGAATGTCAGAAAATTATTTTAAAAATATGGAGATGTTCGTGGGATTGAGTAGATCACGTTGGTATATTCAAACACCTCAATTGAGCAATGTATGAGAAGTTATTATCTAAGGTTGGTTATGTGCGTTAAATTGACGTTTTTATAGTTGTTTCGCATATAGGTGAGGACTATCCGGAGGGCGAGCGCAGCCACGCGAGGCTCAGGGCTTACGACCCTTCTACGTATCAGTGAGTGGGTTTTTGGTTTTCCGTATATATCTATATACTTGAGAATTTTTCCAGAAAATGCAATTAAATGTTTATATGTTTTAAAATGCCATGCATAAGTGTTTGCATATTTACTTATGCATTAGTAGTTGCATATGTGTATGCTTTGGTACCGCGAATGCTCAGGTAAGTCAGGTGAGTATATTGTTAGTGATAGATGTGGTGTTGTTGAGATTGAGTTATAGCTTACATTCCTGCACCTTGGTGATTATGCTCTACCAGAGTAGGGCCTAGTCTTCACATGATCGTTCACCTCCCGCACTGTACACTCACCTTGGATCCAAGGCAGGTGCCAGCTTGTCGTATAGACCACTTTTGGTGGTTCCGACTCATAGTCGCACAGCCTTCACGTGATTGTAGCACTAGAGCGTATTTATTTACACCTAGCTTGTCGTACATACCACTTTAGGTGGTTCCGACTCGTGTGTAGGATAGTGGTTGATGAGCTATAGTTTCAGCCGTACATGTCACTTTAGGTGACTCCGACTGACTAATTAGTATCACTGGCATATTATGATTTGTTTTATCTCACCTGCTTGATGCGTGTACTAATTGTTTAGATATTCTGACACGGCATTCTTCTGGCATGGCATAGTTGAGCTTTATCGTTTTGAGCATGATTTGAGTTACGAGTACATATAATATTTTTTGGAAAGCATACGGGTTATATAGAGAGGGGTTATTACTTGATATTGAAATGGTTTGAAAAACAAACTTTGTTTTTGCCCACTCTAGTTTTCTGTTTTGCGCTCCTCCAGGTTTTAGGTAGCGGAGACGTGGGTGACGAAAGAGGCATTGATGCATTTCTGACAGAGCACCCTCCATGTAGGATTTTCTGGTTATCACTTGTGTAGTGTTTGTTTACTCTGGACTGCAACTAAGATACTTGAACTTCTACTTTGCATTTTCCTTCCGTGTTTGTCACTAGCACTCACTGATCTTTTTATTGTAAATTATTTTATCGACTTAATTTTCACTCTTTTACTTCCGTTTTGTGTACTTGACTACGTCATCCTCACGTGACGGCCAGTTCGCTCCAATTTTTGATCAGGGTATGTCAGCAAAGGCCCTTCCCCTTTATACCAGAAGAAAACTAAATTGATTAAATATTCACAGCAAAAGAAAAGAATAGATGGGCATGTCACATGTCACCTGCGGAAAATGGGGCAACAGATATATGTATTCTTGTCCACTTATTATTCCATTGGTGTCTTTTATATATGTTGTCTAGTTGCAACTTGCATGGTATGTAATATGTATAGTTGGCTGGATAATTAGTGAGTGAGCAGATGGTTGGTGGATATTGGATAATCAGGATCATGTGTCAGCCTGTAAGATCCAGGCCAACAACCAAAACCATTCGTCGTTTAGTTACAGTAGTTTAGAAAAATGAGAAATTAGGTTCTCATCCATTTTTTTGTTATTTTATTAATTAAAAATTAATTAATTTATTTATTTTTTATCAAGGTCGTTAGATATTAATAAACGTCATTAATTAATTTGATAATAAAATATTTTTTATTTCTAAATATATTCATTTAGGGTTAGAAATGTTATATTTTGTATATTTATATTTATGGCTAAAAATTATATCATATATTTTTATTTTTAGTTTGTAACCATTTTTAATTTGCAACCATTTTTTAATTTGTACCAATTTTTTTTTCTGTTTTAATTTGTACCTATATATTAAACTCTTTTTGTGCCCATATTTTTTAAAGTTTTATTTGTATTTATTCCCATATTATTTAATTTATTTGTACCCATTTTTTATTTTGCTAAATGTACCCATGCTAATTATATGTATTTATATGATGTTTAAAATATAGCAGTAGTTATTTTTTAAAATATGTTAATAATTATGTGGGTACATTATTTCTTGCAATAATTTTGTGAAGGATAATATTACTCTAATATTTATTTTTAAGTATTATTATATTTAAAAAAAAATATTATTTGATTTTTTTTTTAATTTTCATAATTTGTGAGACATTAAGTGCATAAATACATAAGTTAAATCTCTTATACAATATTAAGAACTTTAATCAAAATATTTAAACAAATAAGATTTCAATCTAATAATTAAGTAGATTAAGAACCAGAACCAAAATCATCGTTAGATAAGCAGTGCATAAAAGCTTTCTACCGGTAACATACTGTTAGCGGGAAAAGAAAACCGTAACATGGCAAAACGTATACGGGCGGGAACAAGGCGAAGACGTGTAATCATGTCGACAGCTAGACATTAAGCATTGGCGCCAACTCACATGGCGGTACCGGTTCAGAGACCCGACACTTTCGCACCACGCCACGCGTACGAACTTCTCTTATCCGATCACACTTGGCTCTGACACGAGTCTTATATTTTTTTTATGTTTTCCTGTCTTAAAAAACATATTTCTTTGCGTTGTGAGTCTTGTGACCGTCGAAAATAACAATATTAGTTTTTGGATATTCGCGTCATCTTCCACTCCCCCGATTTCCAGAAAGTGGAAAATCCGACAAATAACACGTGGAGATCTGGTTGTTGCGCCAAAATTATAACATTTTTCGGTTTTTGGACGAAGAAAATTAGAACGGTTGACGGTTGACCGATTTGAAGCGCGCGTTTTGGTTATTTGGTGCAATGCAAGGAGAGTAGGAATAATGGAATATCCAGAGATGTGAGGGGGAATATGCTTCAGAGAGATCCCGTCCCGTTTGGCGCTCTCTCTGTCTCTCTCCTCGCGCAGGTCCCTCCTCCTTTCCTCCTCCAAAATAAATAGCCCCTCCTTCTTCCCACAGTCGTGCTTCCATCAACAAATTAGACAGCTCCACGTTCACCTTGCTTTTGCTTCCGGGCATCCCCTCTATTCTCTCTGTCCTCTTTTCTTTTTATTTAATTTAATTTCCCCGTCTTTTCTTCTCCCTTGATTTAAAAAAAATGGCTCTCAAGGCCGTCCACGTCTCTGACGTCCCGAATCTCGATCAGGTGCCGGAAAACGCCTCTCTGGCGCTCTACTCCTCCCGCTTCCCCAAAGGTATAATCTTTGATTAATTAGTCCTCCTATTAATTTATTTATGTTCTCTTGTCAATTAAATAAAAAAAGGTTGTTAATTTGAATAATATTGTGCTTATAGGTGTGGAGATGAATCGGGGGGCACCGAGGATACCCAAGTTTCTAGTGATCGGACACAGAGGGAACGGAATGAACGCGCTACAGTCGTCCGATCGGAGAATGAGAGCCATTAAAGAGAACTCCATCATGTCCTTCAACGCCGCCGCCAGCTTCCCCATCGATTTCATCGAATTCGATGTTCAGGTGAGACCTTAATCTCTCTCTCTCTCTCTCTCTCTCTCTCTCTCTCAATTCAATCAAACCAATGGTCCCAATGTGTTTCTGAATTTTGGCGGTGGGCTTTCCGGATATTTCAGTTTTTATTTAAATGAGTTTGCCGGAACTTCCATATCCCACCTGCATTTTTTTTTTGTCGCCGCGTACGCGGTATTTGTCGGCATTTGCATGAGAAAGAAGTTTGATTTTTTTTGGTTGAAACTTGAAAGTTTGAATCTTGATCGAGTCTGCAGTGAATCCGGTTCTGGGTTTTAGGGTATTTCTGTAATTTCGGTTATTTTTCTATTTTTGGTGAATTTCCAAACTGGGGTTTAGCTTAATAAGCTCTTAAATCAAGATCAAGTCCATGTTTTTCTATTTCCGGAAACTTGTTTCGAGTTTGAAACGGTACTGATTATCTCCTTTTCTGCATTTATTCTCCCTTAATTTTTGGAAATTGAATTAAAATTTGAAGAGTGGAGGTGAATGAAGGAAAAAAAAAAAAAGTGAAAAAAAAAAAAAAGAGAAAAAAACTGAAACAGGAAAGTGAAACCCAATGTGGTGGCGTTTTGTAGGTAACCAAAGATGACTGCCCGGTCATTTTTCACGATGACTTCATCTTCTCCGAAGAAAACGTAAGCTTAATTTCTCCACCCTCCATTTACTTTTTACTTTTCCTTGTATGTTTACCTGGTAATTAATCTTCAGCTTACAAGTTAATTTTTGGTTTCATCAGGGTACTGTGTTTCAGAGGAGAATTACCGAACTGTGTCTTTCGGAATTCCTAAACTATGGTCCGCAAAGAGAGCCAGGGAAGGAGGGAAAGTCGTTGTTAAGGAAAACCAAAGATGGTAAAATAGTAAGATGGGATGTCGAAAATGATGACCCCCACTGCACACTCCAAGAGGCCTTTGAGCAGGTCGAGCCTTCCCTCGGCTTCAACATCGAGTTGAAATTCGATGATTACATTGTTTACCAGGAGGACTCTCTCTTCCGCGTCCTTCAGTCCGTCTTGCAAGTACGTCCATCAATCATCGTATTTTTAAAATTTGTACACGAGATTAAATCCTAGGCGCCAAACGAGGCCTGATTGTTAGTTTCGATAAGGCTTGTGCTCATCTGGATTATAATTTTGTGGAACAGGTGGTGTTTGAGTATGCCAGAGATAGGCCGGTCATTTTCTCAAGCTTCCAACCTGATGCGGCCTTGTTGGTTAAAAAGTTGCAGAACACCTACCCTGTAAGCACTTTTCTCGAGTATAATTTACTTTTGAATGCGATCGATCGATGTTCAATGTAATCAGTTACTAATTACTGTTCTGAATGAATCGATGATGGCAGGTCTTTTTCTTGACAAATGGTGGGAATGAGCTTTACTATGATGTGCGAAGGAATTCTTTGGAGGAGGCGATAAAAGTATGTTTGGAGGGTGGTTTGCAAGGTATTGTGTCGGAGGTTAAAGGCGTTTTCAGAAATCCCGGGGCACTAACCAAGATCAAGGAGGCCAAGCTTTCACTCCTAACTTACGGCAAATTGAAGTAAGCTTGCGGAATTCTGTTTGCTCAATGGATTTGTGTTAGTGTTGAATTTAAAAAAATTATGAATGAATGTAAATTGATCACGAAATTGATGATGAAATTGCAGCAACGTGCCGGAAGCAGTATACATGCAACACCTAATGGGGATCGAGGGAGTGATAGTGGATTTTGTGAAGGAGATAACGGAGGCAGTGTCGGATATGATTAAGCCATCAGGGGGGGCGGAGGAAGACGGGAGCATAATGCAGGAGAAGTCAAAGCCGGAGTTCTCACAGAGGGAGCTTTCTTTTCTATTGAAGTTGATTCCGGAGTTGATACAGCTTTGAGGTCGATCTTTTGAAGAATTTGTATCTCCTTTGTAAAATTAAATTAGGGGGCAGAAGCAATATCTGCATACTCAGGAATCAGGTTGTGGAGGCTGTCGCATCATAGATGCACTATTGTTGTACATATAATTTAGTCTTGAGGGTCACAACCCTATACACGTAAGTTGTGCGCTCCTCCTTTATGTATCTCAGAGGTAACCAAGTTTTATGTTGTTTTATGTTGGTTGAACATTCAGCCGTTTGTTTTGGTCTTCTACTATTTCTATGAGCATTTTGCAACCAGGTTATACCAAGAGAGCTATGCTCTGTTCTCTTGGAGGAAATGGAAATAGATTGGGGAAGAATTGAATTGAGAAATGAGTCGGAATGAGGTGGAATTAAAATTAAATTTCTGTTAAAATAGTTTATTAAAATTTTCTGGTTAAAATCAAATTTCCGTTAAAACAGTTTATTAAAATTTTCTGAAATTAGAATAAGAATAGTACTGAATTGTATAAAATGTTTACTAATTCACATGAATAGGAATGAAAATCAATGTAATTACTGAAAATGTTCCACTTCCAGTAATTTATTTTATATATTTTAACTTTGTGACAAAAAAAACTTTAATTCTTTTTAGTTGATATTTTTAGCTGAGAGAACAAAATTTGGTGTTGGTTATAAGGAGTAGGATTCTTCAATTCCCACTAAATTATAGAGAATTCAATTCCTTCAAATTTTGCAGTTAAATTCTGCACTTAAGTAATAAATTGAAGTACTCGAGTTTATGCAGACAGCTGGGCTTCTTGAAAGAAGAACAAAGTTGATTAGTCCAAAGTTCTATTGACAGGTGTAGTAATTAAGGTGCTAATTAATGGAAAGGAACTCTCTCCGCATTTGTTCCTTCAAATTCATCAAATCAAAGAATTTGCGTTAAAATTTGATCCAACGGTGGAAGTTATTTTAACTTTGAAAGTAAATTTCTATTTATAACCGTTAGATTAAATTTCGACGACCCGCATTTCTTAACTTGGTAGATTAGGAGAAAGGAATCCGGATCCCTTCCCCTAATTAATGTGCATCTCCACATGATAACGGATCTCACAGCAGCACGATGTCAATTCAAGACAAGACCACACTACAAGGTGGAGCATATTGAATACGTTGTTTTCTTCAACTACACATGTGTTTCAAACACACATCTCCCAACTCCCTAGATATATGTATGGTGTTGGTGTTCTTCAAAGTTTCAACTTCAACGCCATTTCTTAGCTTTCTATCCGTCTTCGTTATCAGCATGGTTGATTTGACCCTAGAGATAATGCTAGATGTGAGGAATTTTTTATATTAAATAAACCAAATAATATGTTATCAATAAAAAATAAATATTTTAATTAAATAATTAAATAATAATTCATTCATCTACGTTCACATCTCTTAGTTTACAAAATTTGATTTAAAAATTTGCTCTCTAGCGTTACTTTTGACCCAGACTAAGCCAAAGTCATTTGTATATGCAAAACTGACATGAAAGTTATTTGTTAAGAGATCATGTCTGAATATTATTTTAGAATACCTCAGAAAATGAGAGAAACTCTTGTTTTGATTGAGGAGAAAATGAAGAGTTAACTGGAATACAACATTAAGAGTTGTTGCTGGTCTCAAAATGGGAAAATGATTCTCTCCCCTCCTTTTTTTCCCTTCTCTTCCCTCCCCTCCTATTTGAACAGTCATGGTTAAGTCACGTCAACATCTTATATTAATTTTTTATAGCAAGAGAAAGACAAAATAAGAGAATGTGAGAGGAGGGGAGAGAATCCTAGTCCCTCAAAATGGATCCCGGCCAAAAGCCAAGGATTTTGAGATCTGTTTGTACTTCTTGTTTTTTGTTGGGGGCGTGCCAACTCGTGGCTTAAGGTCAAGCGAGTAAAGAGAAGTTGGTTCAAACAAAACTATCAAAATCTAAACCAATTATAATTTAGGGTAATGCTATCTACATCCTATTTTTATTTCTCGCACATATTTCTCAATTTTTGGCTCGCAGCCTGATCGAATGAGTTGATGAAGATTGATGACAAAAAATCAATAAAAATGTGTTAAAAGTAAAAATAAGTGCGTAAATAGCTGAATAACATTATTCGCAATTTATATCTCGATATAAACAATGTCTATGTATAATGCTGTCAAATCTTGTAAAATATACAATTTCTTTAAATCAATAATTACTGAAAACGTACTTTGCAAGCAATCATGAAGAAATTAAGGTTAATCAATCTCTGCCAAATGTACAGTGTGTGTGTGTGTGTGTGTGTGTTTAAATAAACGAGAAATGCTAAGGGGAGCAAGGACACACAAGTTAGAACAAGAGATTTCTGTACCCACACCAAGGCGAATAAGGAGCAGAAGAACAAACAAGAGATTAAAAAAATAATTAAGAGCACACGACGTGCCACACACGGGGGCTCAGCTCCCAGTGCTTTTAGTAATACAGAAGAAAAGCATGCTTAATTGCTTATTGACCAAAACCTAACTAATTAGTCCTCACACGGTTGCGATCAGTTGCGAACACAAATCAAAGACCCGTCAAAATAAAGCAGCAACCGATTCCTACCTCATTATAGTATTTCCATTTGCCGAGTCAAGGAAGGAGAAGAGCTTTCCGATTCAGAATACGAGTCAAGAGTTTCCTGGCACTACTGCATCCCTCTCTAGATCAATTTTTTTTAAGTGATACCTCCCTGTTTGTATATGTATCTATATATATTTATATGTGTGTGTGTGTGTGTGTGTGTGTGTGTGTTGATTTCCCCACTCTCCAAATCGGCAACTGCAAGAAGGCACAAAACACCAGGATTGCCAGCTGCCTCCTGCTCTCCTACACAACTAATATACGAGTTGCTTGCTTCTGCTTCAATTAATTATTAAGCTAAACCTAGATCATATATTCATCACGTATTTGATTAATTAATCCATAAAAAATATATAGATATATAGAAATAATGGAGAATATTAAAGAAAATTATGTAATATATGGAGGAGTGAAGATGCCGGTTGGGTACCGGTTTCGTCCCACGGATGAAGAGCTGGTGATTCACTACTTGATGAGGAAGGTTCATGCTGCCCCATTGCCTGCTTCCATCATTCCAGAGTTTGATGTCTTCCAAACTCATCCCTCGGGCTTGCCAGGTTAGTTTGTTCATGTTTTTTATTACTCTATCTTATTTTAACAAGATAAGTGATTTTTGCCCTCTCATTTTCTCTGTCGGTTAGACTTCATGCATGTATATTTCTTTGACACTACTCTAATTTATTCATGTTCAAATGACAAAAATGATCATGAGTGTGCATAAATCATTAGGAGTGTGTGGAAATCTCTTTCCTTTTATTACTAGAGTCTTATTCAAATTATAAGGCAAGGCTAGCTAGCTAATTGATTCATCATTATCGGGTTGTGCAGGTGATGTTAGGGAAACAAGGTATTTCTTTTACAATGAAATTATGAATAAGTATGTTGGCAAGAGAGCTGCCGGTTGTGGGTACTGGAAACCTATTGGCAAAAAGAAGCAAATTGTTGCTAATTCTAAATCCAATGAAGCCGTCGGGATCCGGAAGACGTTGGGTTTCTGTGAAAGGAAGCGCCGCGGTTGCCACAACCACCACCATGAAACCACCAAAACTACCACTCAAACTCGATGGCTCATGCATGAATACCGCCTCGTGGCTTCTCAAGCGAATCCAACCCAGGCTTTCAAAGCGGGAGTGGGAAACTGGGTGCTGTTTCGCATATTTCAGAAAAAGAGAAGGCCTACTCAAAGAACATCGGATGATATGGGGGTCGTTTCTCAACGCTCATCAAATTGCAAGAGGAATCGGAGATTAATGGAGGAATATCTCTCCGCAGCTGACCATCGTTCACGACGTTCGGATCCTGATCTTACAACATTTTCTTCCCCATCATGCTCGAGTGATGTCACTCATGAGCTCACTTCCAATGACAATGGCGAGCTAGACGATGATCAGGAGGAACACAGTGTTAGCATGCGGATTAATATTTAGCTAAGCTATTATATATTGATCACATTAATCTTGTTCTGTTTAAGATCAGTAGTACTAATTAAGATAGCTTTGATTAAGCTTCCTTAATTCCGTGTAATCCATCATGTAATCCAACTATCTTGCGCAACAAATTAAATAAGAATGGCCACCAACACCAAGAGGCAAATAAAGAGACATTCATATTGTTGTAACCTTCAATTTTGTAAGGCTTAATTATGAGTACGAGCATTAGATAAGAAAATCCAAAATGGAATTCTGAAGATTCAGTAATATTCTGTCTTAACTTTATCTTCAAGTAAACTTTAATCACTAACGTTAATTAGCGATGTACTAGGGTGGATAAAAGACTTATATGCTATCATTGTCAGTTTTTTTCTTGTAGTATATATTGGTTTAACTGATTAAATTCACCAAATATACTATCATAATCATCCTATCACTGCCAGAGGAAAAAGATGTGCAATGCAAAGATGGCATATGATTTGTTTCTATGTAAATCAGGAGTTGTCTTTCTCTTTTCTTATCGAAACGGGCAAATGATTTCTGAGCCAAAAAGATAACCCAATTGAATTGTTAGGTATATCTATCTATCTAAATCTAATTTGATACCCAAACCAACTGCCTGAAAAAAAAAAAATGGATGGAGGTTTAAGTCTTGGCCCTTTTAGTTTTGGGCATGAATGAAACGAAAGAGGTTCCTTAATTTTATTATCTAAATCGAATCATGGCACAACTACGACAAGTGATCAAGTGAAAAAGTGTGAACGACAGCTCTTTAAAGAAAAAACAGAAGGTCTTGAATTCGATACTTTATAAGTTATGAATCTGATTGATCGTGGCACAAGAAGGGTGAAAGTTCCAACTAACCTTCTTCGAGCCCCAAAAAATTAAATAACCATAGCTCAGCGTCAATTAACTTCTGTTTTTTTAAGAAAAAAATAAAATAAAATCATGGCACGTAAAAATAAAATAATCATAAATATGTTAGTGGTGGCAGAGAGCACCCACGCTACACTAGTGCACATGACCCCTTCTTTTTCTATACAATTGACAACTTAATGCTTCGATTTGTGGAAACTAGCTTATGTCTTTTTGGCTTATCCTTTAAAAAATGAACGAGATTCTGTCTTCTTCGATCATATATACGATCGATAATTATTATGCTATATATAATTAATGAGTGCTAATTTGATTATCACCTAATTAAAGAAGGGTGTTGGGGAAGGGAAGAAAGCACAAAACTTTTTTTTTCAAAAAGAATAAACGAGTATGCAGAAAAGGATGAAGGGCCTAAGCCTAATACAAGAAGCCAAAAAACAACAAAAAGAAATAGCTCAGGGGCAAAAAAACAAAAAAACAAAAAAACAAAAAAACGAAAAAACCCACAATCAACGTAAGTGCAAGAGAAATCAACAACAATCATCTAACATGGTTCAAGTTCCATTTATGAATATTTGGATTCTCAACAGTAGGCTTGAAACCACCAGAGAGCATGAAGAAGTTGCGGTTCCACTACTAATTGGCAATATGAGGAGTAGTCGAATTACTTATAAGCATACACAAAACATCTTCTCTTATCATTGTGGGATTCATTCTCAATAGAGCAAAACCACAACTTAACAATGGCGAGAATAGAAGCCAGCACAATGTCATGCTTTCTATGTACTTCAAGAGTTAAAATAATGCAACCTCTCAGGGGAGCTTGAGAATAAGATTCGTGCTATTAATCCCACACCAATAGAAAAGAATTAAGTCCTACTTAAACGTCTTCAACTGGCACCACCACAACAATCCAATCTCACCGTCACAAAGTCCCTAAAAGATGGTTGCTGCTGGAAATTGATTCATTCGTACATTGAAACCCCAATTACATGCGTGGGCATATACATACCATATTATCTAACTTTAACGATAGAGTAATTTCATCTATAAAAACTATGCATGCAACATGAATGTGTACCTTATCATTAATTGATGATCCATCATTGCATGTTTGTATATGGGTTGTAGTCTTCAATAGAACACATAAACAAGGCTTTCTTCAGTTATTCAGCTCCCTCCTTTTCTCGATCGAGACCTCTTCCCGGCCCCAAAACATGTATACCCGCAATCAGGTAAGCATGTATGATGGATCAACCCCAAATATTGATCTTCTTATATATATACAGGTTCTTTAACCAGAGGAATTCCAATTTTTTGAAAAAAATAGGGATTAGATGTGTGGCCCACTCCACATCGAACTTCCACGATCCAAACCGTCTATTTTGTAAGTCTCGATCCATAGATCATCCTCTCAAAAATTCAATTTAATCCGAAATCATTTGCCTAGTTAATTATCAAGATAAAATTTTATTGTTTCTTATATAACAAAATATTTGTTAATTTCTTTAAACCCAATTAGATGTCTTAAACATTTCCGATTTGGCTAATATTTTGTAAGGATGATCTATGAACTGCAACTTGAAAAATAGATGGTTCGAATTGTATTCGATGTAGTGTGGACCCCACAAGGGATCCCCATTTTTAAAACGGGGTTCCCTTCTTTTAAAGACTTCCTACACACACACGCACACACATACACACACACGGTTTTTGAGTTAAACCACAAAAACCTACATGCATGGGACCTGTACGCTGAGCTTGTTTGCCCTGAAGGAGGGTTAACTTGCACCGACCAGTCGAAAGCTTTGTGTCCTAGACTCCTAACTCGTAAGGAAAATAACGTTTCACAGGGATCTCAGGCTGCGCTTCAAAAGGCGGCTCGCTTCGTTTAAAAACGGTTATTCTATGTTCCCTGAGCCTGAGGCTTCAAGAAACATAACACACCTTTTTGAATTTTGACCCATCAAAGTCTTTATTCAAACCACCATAATTAATATCTTCGCTTTCATTTCCTTCATTTCCCACTCAATGCTCCTATAAATTCAAAAGGCTAGCTCATGTGGAGCAGTAGGACAATGATGTATTTCCCTCTAAAGAAAGACCATTTGTGTCTTCAAAATCGCAGCTATACTTCTATTTTTCCAGTTCTCCATTTTTATTACATGAAAAATGATAAATACACATAATTTTCCGTTTCTCACTAAATTTATTAATCATGTTCCTTTTTTTCTTTTTTTTTCAATTTATTTAATCCTATGATCATAATATTTAAAATATATATATAAAAAAAAACTCAAAAAAGGTGTGAGAATCATCTCCCTTTCTCACATATGCTAAAAGCCATAAAGCACTTCCTTAAGATGGAAAGTGTATGTATACGCGGGCTATGTGAAATGCTAATGAAACTCTCTCAAAGTGGGAGTTTCCGTCATTTCACGGTTTAATGTTAATTTTTGTGCAACATTATAAAATATTGTGTCAAAAATAAGATAGTAGAAAGTTCATGGAAAGTCTCACTTTTGAGAGAGTCTCCTTGAGTGCATTTTTGCTCACCACCATAAGCGATGATATAGGCTCACCATACACCTCGTCATTTGCCAACATATCATTTTACCTAATTCTGGTTAACTTTTATATTAAATAATCATTTCATAATTTAAAAATATTAACTATAATTAAATGAAAAAACACGTAATAGACGATGAGATGTATAATAAACTACACTATAATTATGGCAGTGAGCTAAAATGCTCACAGTTCCCTTTGCATTTCCTTTTCTCAAATATTATAGTACGCATGTTACTAAAATTTACCCGTGAAGTTTCAACCATTTCAAAAACCTTTTTCAATGATTGCGTTCTTGGTCTCCCTTTTGAATAGAGGATAATATAATTTGTTAATTAATGCGAGGTCATCTAAAATGTCCAAATTGGCAAATTGGCAAATTGGCAGGAAAGTTTTAAAAGTATAAACCGTCTTTATAGATTAAAAAATAGAAAAGAATGACTTGTGCGACCATATGTCATGTGCACCAAAGCATCATCAGGCCTACAGGAATATATAGCTAACAAAGTTTTCAAAGTATTCCCACAATCATTATATTATTTTAATATTAGTTATGTTCAACTAATCTTAATTAATGTTTGAATAACTACATTGTATATTCTCTAATACCTATTTGTCAATATCATCCGCATTCTCGGTCGTAGCTACATAGACTCACTTCGATTATTCCCATGAGTCCCAATTTGTGGCGGATGCCCATAAGTAATTGGCCTTTCTTCTAACCATAATGCTGCCTCTAGTGTAAACGTTTTCATTCGAATTTAATCAAATTTCTACTGTGTGTTAAAAAAAAGTGACGTAGCCTAAGCGCGCACCAGTTTTAAGATTGGATCCCGAGAGAATTTTTGAGTATAACTCACAATTATTAATATCTCTTTCATCACGTAACATGATATATATAATAAATTGCTTATCAGTGTTGACATTTAAGATGTGGTTGTAATTACAAATGAAACTCCACACTTACTATAGTCTTTAGTTTACTATTTGAGGTGGAGTTACAAAAACAGTGATAATATAAGTGGATGATAAAGTTAATATGTTTCATTTTTAAGCACACAAATAAAATTAATATACTTAAGTTTAATAAAATACAATGTGACATTATTCCAAATAGATAAAAAAACCCTTCTAAGGCTCAGTTGGTATTACTTTTTTTTTCCCCAATAGCAGGTTCACTTAAGATTAAGCAGTAAAAGTGTTTGATAAAAATAAAATACCCTACTTATATAAAAAGTAATGGCCTCCATACAGCAAACTGCTTTTAAAAGTTGTTTTTACTAAAAAAACATAGTTAAGGCTTTAATGAATATTTTTAATTCTTGTAATATGCTTATTAATTTTAAGAAATTACATTATTTATACTTTTAGACGCATTTTATCCTTAGAGAACAAAGTGACCACCATCACCTACCACTACAAGCCCTAATCTCTTAGACCACTAGTGTCATTACTACCACCATTGTTGCCACCACCACCACACCACAATCGCACCACGACCACCACCAGTTGTTGTCGTCATCGCCCACACTATCATGTTCATTTTGTCATTATATACAATTATATCACTTTTACATTAATTTTTACTAAATGCTTTTACACTGTTTTTTATGCTCACAACACTTTCAAAAATACATTTCATTAACCACTCAACCTCTTTATTTTACAGCTGATTAATCTTAACCTACAACAAAAACAGTATTGAAAAAAACAACGCAATTCCAAATTAGCTCCAACTTACCAATGAGTAAAGTGACAAATACAAAGTGAACGGTGATTGAAGTGTATTCCCCGCTCATTCACCTTGTCTTGCAAGGGATTACAACCAAATTGAGGGACAAAAAGGGTAATTCGGGATCAGTGGAGGTGCGGATGTGACCCACCCACCGGCGCGGTCAAAGTAAGATAGCTTTCGTTCTAGAACCGCTTCTTTCTCGTCAGCAATATCTGACTTTGACTATCATCCGCTACAACTAAACCCCCGCATGTCACTTTCACCCGCCACTCTTTTGTCTCCACGTCAGAAGTTAGACCATCTCCCGTAGACAGACGCGCACTGGATTCTTACCTCCCACCACCGTCCCATTGCTTGATTACCAAATTGCCCTGCTTTGATACGTGTCTCTTTGTCAGCGCGCGCTGTTTCCCTCTAGTAAATGACGTGAGAATGATCCCGTTTTTTCCCTTTGTTCATTTTCTCCTTGTTTTCCAATTTTTTTTTTTTTTAATTTCGCAGTTTCTCTCTCCTTCTTTATCTGCTACAAGTCGTTTTAGATGATCCACCGAGCGTAGCTCCTTCATCTTCTTCGTCTTTCTGCTTCTCGAATGTCGTTTGAAGCTGCAGAGTTAATTGGAGTCGTCGTTTCGTAGATTTGGAGTCGAGCGTCTTTGAATTTCCAGGGATTTCAGTTTTCACGCTGCGAGTCGCTCTGAGTCGTCGTCCCAGTGATTGCGTTAGGGTTTTTCAGACAATATGAAGACCTCGCTCGGCATGTTTCGGAGATTCGAACTGCACAAAAATGATGCCAAAGAAAAGAGAGACATTCAACCTTTGGCTCAGGTCGATGAGCTCGCTCAGGCTGCTCAGGTACAGTTTTTTTTTTTTTTTTTTTTAATTTTATTATTATTTATTTCGAGTTTGTGTGCTTGCTTATTATGTATAATTTGCGTTAGGACCTTCTAAAGAAGCTGAATAGTCTTTCTCCGGCTAAATAAACGAATTCGGAGGACTTTTTTCTGCTTGATTGAGGAAAATTTTCATATAATATTTACTCCGGAGTTGTTAGATCAATGATTTAAGCTTTGTAATTGCTCTTGAAAATTACTGGATCTTCGCCTCAGTGAGTGAATGATTGATTTGACTGTGAATTGTAACTAGTTTGCGCGGCGGATATGATTATGGAGGATTAATGGATCGGGAAACTATATATTTCACACTTAATTAGCGAGGAAAAAGCTTTTCTAATTGTGTTGTAGTTTGCAAATAGTAGTGTTAATTACGGGAATATTAGTTGGTGAGCGTTTGTGCATTTTGCAGGACATGCATGATATGAGAACTTGCTATGATAGCTTACTCTCTGCAGCAGCCGCTACAGCAAACAGCGCATATGGTGAATACTCTGCTTACTGTCATTTGTCCCTTAGTTTTTAATTTGATGGTTACATATTGTACTATTTCGATAAAGGAATATGCCCAAATTTGTCGACTTCACCAAAATGTAGAGAATGGTGTTTATATCTCGTATATGATATGACGCACCTATCCACTCTAAGACACTTTTGACATATTATAACTCCCTCATGAAAGTTGATCAGCAGAAAAGTTGTGCTTAAATCCTACAAGGACTGACTAATAGGGTGAGCTTGACTGTGAGTTCAAATGCTTATTATAAAAGGTTGGGTATTATTTGGGGATATGACAACAAATATGGCTAATTCTGAATTATTGAGTGTGTCTACAAAGCATATGGACTTATTGGAAATCCCAATGTTAATTCTATGAGATTTATATTCAAGATAACAACTCAACGCCATGGATTTCTGCCATTTGACCTAATCTGCACTTTCAGAATTCTCGGAGTCACTGCGTGAAATGGGTACTTGTCTGCTGGAAAAAACTGCATTGCATGATGATGAAGAGAGTGGTAAGTCCATCAAAGTATATGACCCTTTTTTTTTTTGTGGGATGAAGGTGGGCAAACCTTCAAGCTTCATTTTCTCACCCATGGCTAAGGATATTTGGAGATGAACATAACATCTGTATTATATCCATGAATTTGAGTTATGGGGATTTTTAATCTTTGAGCTAATCATAACATTTGCATTATATACGTGAACTGAATTATGAGGATTTTTTTTCTTCTTTTTGTGAGTATTGAGGATTTTATGATACATATGCCTGGTACTTAATTGGCATGCAGGTAGAGTATTTCTGATGCTGGGGAGGTTGCAGTATGAACTTCAAAAACTTGTTGATGGCTATGTGAGTTCTTCCTGTTGTTTTGTGCACATCATGCTATCTTTCTAATGCTTTTCTTTCCTCTAACTGAAATAGCTTCACCTTAACTTGGTGTTAACTATTTGTTTCCTTTACTTCAGCGCTCTCATATATTTTTGACAATTACAAACCCATCGGAGTCTCTTCTCAATGAACTTCGGACAGTTGAGGTTAGCTCGTGTATTCTCTTATTTTATTTGGTACTAGAGGTTTTCTCAATAAACCCTCAATTGCCTGCAGCTATATGTTTCTACCCAAGAGATTTCTGCTGTAATTGATTATTAAGTACTCTAGCTGTGTCACAAATCAGAAGGAATTTAAGTGCCTGGTACATTCACACCTGCCCAAAGTAGAATGCTAGGCATGCCCAAAACAGCAGTGAGCATAATATGCCATGGGCTAGGTGCAGTCTTGGTAATTGGTTTTTGTAAAATCCAACCTGTCATGGTGTTCTGGAGACGTTAAATTTAATATTCAGTGAAGGATACCCTACCTTTTTGCACCTGAGGGATTTGTCAAGGATCCGTTTCCTTTGGTATCACCTAGACACAGCTGCTCTATATATTCGTATCTGTTCCCTTGGTTTGTATCACTGAATTTCCTTTCTTGTTATCTTATGCAGGAAATGAAGCGACAATGCGACGAAAAAAGGTCTATTCAGTTCTCTTTTGACCTTTTTACTTAATAGAAGTAAATTTCTTCTGAATTTGGTTTGGTGTATAATCTTCAGAGAAGTGTATGACTACATGGTGGCGCAACAGAAAGAAAAAGGGAGGTCAAAACGTGGAAAAGGTGACAGTTTTACTTTGCAGCAATTGCAAGTAGCTCATGATGAATATGATGAGGAGGCTACATTGTGTGTCTTCCGATTGAAGTCTCTGAAGCAAGGACAGGCTCGAAGTCTTCTAACACAGGCAGCTCGTCACCATGCTGCTCAGGTTTTCTTTATATCTCCAACCAATCATAAAAACTTCAAAAGTCTCGTTCTTCTATTAGGCTGACTCAAAGTTAGCATTCTTCTTCTTTGAATCAGTTGAATTTCTTTCGGAAAGGACTTAAATCACTGGAGGCTGTTGAACCACACGTTAGATTGGTTACTGAGGAGCATCATATTGAATACCAATTCAGTGGACTTGAAGACGATGGTGGGGATGATGGTGGGGATGATGTTGAGGATAATGGTGAAAATAGCTATGATCCTACTGAAGATGGAGAATTGAGTTTTAACTATAGGTCAAGCAAGCAGGGGATTGATGTCACCTCTGCATCAAGGAATTCAATGGAGGTGAGGTCTAATGTAATTAGGAATTTGTGTTGTTTGTTTAAGGCACTATATTCTCTGTTTATTATGTGGTGGTAAACCTCTCCAAGATTATATTATAATCTATCTATTGGATTTTGAATTTCCTTTATCCGTATCAGTGACATTTAACTTCATGAACATTATGTGTTAGTTTTTCTTAAAAGATTATAATTTTCAAATTTTAGATGTGCTGATATTGGTACAAGTGCCAGTACTGTTGGTGGTTTCAATTGTTGTTCAACATAGTGCTCACGGTGTGAACTTTTGTCATTATGGATTTCTTTGACATATTTTGTGTGTTCTTATGATCTAACCGCTCATTTCTCAGGTTGATGAAGTGGGACCTTTGTCTCCTAAAGCTACAAGATTGGAACATGCAGATGTAAGATTTCATTGCCCTTTGAATGGTAGATTTGAAGCCAAACTTTGAAGACACAATTGTTTGCCCTTGAACTCCCAAATATTGTATTCATATTTCTTTTTCCTTGTAGATGAATGTAGATAGGAACCAATGGGATATGAGGGCCCCAAGTAGAGAACCAAGAATCGGCAGCCACTCAGCCCCAATTTTTCCGGGGAAGAAGTTTGATCCTGCTGAGAAAGCTAGACAATTGCAAGCATCAACACCACGGAAGTCTAATACGTATGTACTGCCCACACCTATTGATCCAAAAGGTTTGAGTTCTTCAAGAACAAGCAGCGCGGTTCCAGAAACAAGGCCAGGTAGACGCAATCCAAACTTATGGCATTCTTCCCCATTGGAAGAGAAAGATCCTGGTGATGATAATCTGCCGAGACCTAATTTCTCAAAAACTCCGCTGGTACAAAAAGAGAGCAATGTCAATAGTACCTCCACCCAACTACCTCCTCCACTGGAGGGACGCGCACTTCCACAGCTTGATACGTTGAATGCATCTGATATAAATAAGACTAAGAGAGACGCTTTCTCCGGCCCAATACCTAGTAAATCGTCATCATCAAAGCCTTTATTATATGATAGTGGTCCTATTGCATCAACCGAACCACCGCAACTAGTTCCCGGGATGCTGTCTCGTTTACCAAATCCCCAACCTTCATCTCCAAAGGTATCCCCATGTCCGTCACCTCCCCTTGTTTCTTCACCCAAGATAAGCGAGCTTCATGAACTTCCTAGACCCCCCGGTAATTCATCAGCTGCCAAACCAACAAAGTCCTCAGGATTTGTTGGTCACTCTGCTCCACTGGTCTTAAGAAATCAAGAACATAGCATGCCTAATAAAAACCCTTCAGTGGCATCAAATGCGGCATCTCCACTTCCAGCTCCACCATTGATAGTTGCCCGAAGCTTCTCCATACCTTCGGGCAGTCAAAGAGCAATGGCAGTGCATGTAGCAAGACATTTGGAGTCTCCCCAAGTTCCAGGCAAGGCTGAAGAAGTTGCTTCACCTCCATTAACGCCAATTTCCCTATCAAAACTCAAACCGGTATCAAATGTTTCTGAAGTGGCCTCCCACTCTAGTCCCATCCGTGGTGAGCGTGCGTTTTTCAGTATTTTTCCTCACCAGTTGATGTTTTCTTCTTAGAAGTTAGAACTAAATTGCTTCTGCATGCGATGTATATGACGGGGGGTGGATGTTGGAACAGTTTGTGCTTCATTCTTCTCTCCATCTAATTTATCTTTTGTTCCGCTAGGGTTGTGATCATGTGGCAAAAGCCTACCTATTTGTCAGTTGCATCCTGCATATAATTTACAGATTTTCTCTTGATTCCTGCTCGGCCGTCGTCATCTTCACAATCATAGCCGAATGATAATTCTTATTTTGAACATCTTCAGTGCGTGCAGGTGGGAGCTGATATCATACAGATTGGTGAAGCAGTGAATTTCTCAGGTTTCCTCCGTGAGATTGTTGCGGGTCTCATTTATTTCGTTTAGGTATAGACAAGTCTGTAAATATGTTGTTGAATGTATTGTTTAGTTTCTCATCTCAACCTTTTACTCACTCTTTGTCGTTGCTTATGATGAGAACTAAACTCTACCAAAGTCGTGCCTTTACGATGCATCATATATATTTCTTCAAATGAAGAATTTTGTTAATCACCACCGCCGGAAAGGTTTTTGCCTTCTTTCAGCCTGCGGAAACAGGTAGATTGCGTGTGCTGACGGGTATTAAATTAAAATCCACCAGCGTATACTTGCGAGTCTTGAGTTTACATTTTATTTTTTGAGTAAATTGTAGCAATGGTTCTTCAATTAAAAATTCATTACCATTGGTCTCTCAACTCATCAAAACGTGTGGTTGTGGGCCTTTTCGTTAACTTTTTCAAAATTTTGTCAAGATGAGTTCGGTTGGAAGGATCATAGCTATAATTTGGTTAAAGTTGAGGGATTATTTCTCTAATTGGATTAAAGTTGAAGGACTATTTCTCCAGTTGGATTAAAGTTGAGGGATCATTGATAATGGATTTTTAGTTGAGAGACCATAGCTGCATGTTTTGATGAGTTGAGGGATCAATGATAATGAATTTTTAGTTGAGGGATTATTGCTTCAATGAAGTTAAAGTTGAGGGACCATTGAACCAATAGAGATTAAATTTGTTATTCTTGACTAGCACCATAGTAAGCTTGATTTCGTAGAATGGACTAAGCGTATGTTAGCCTTGTGGCTCAAATGATTCAAATATTCATCTGCTCGGCATCAGATATTGTTTATTCATTTTGTATTAAACAAATTGATAATATGAATATGAATATTAAGTATCAGATGACTGTTTTAGAGATAATCTGTAACTATTATTAAAAAAAAAAAAAAAAAAAAAAAATCATGATTCGGTATAAAATTTGTACGATAAAAATGTGACTTTAACCATATACTCAACTCCACGACAGCAACTTAGATTAAATATTACCTTAGACTTTCACGGATAAAGAAACGCCGTCGTTTAGTCGTTGAAAACCAACTACCTTCTCTTCCGTTTTTGGATAAGTCGTTACCAACACAAGGAGGAAGCGAAAAACCGTGAACCGCCGCCGTGTTGTTGTAAATTGTAGAAATGGAGATAACAAGGAGCTTCCTCCTCCATTCTTCTTGCTCCAAGCTCTCATTCCGCACTCCCTTACGCCACTCTCGAGTTGTGGCTTCCAGTTTCTCAATTCCGATTACCTCTCGCACCCACATCCGAAAACCTCTCGCCGCTTCATGCTCCGCCTTCGACAGCGGCGATTCCAGTAAGTTCGACCTTTTCTTCGATGAATTTCTGATTTATGCTTTCATACACGCCACCGTGTGATAATTCACTTTGTTTATTTGAAGGCTCAGCAGCCAAGGTTTCTGTAGCTGACCTCTCTTCTGCAGTAAAGGTGAGCTCCATGTTCATATTTTCGCCTGTGTTTCATGAATTTTGAAATTTTAATTTTGTTCTCGTTGAAGTGCTGATTGTAACTGTTCAGTTTTAATTCAGAACAAGGCAATGGATATAACCCCTGAGCTGAGAGGAACTTCCATATTTCTTGTGGGTAAGCATTAATTTGCTTCGTGCTTTTTAAAATTAAAATTCATTCAGAACTCGAATCCTGTGATGTTTCGTTGCGTTCTTACGGATAGAATTTTGATGATCGTTCTGGTGGAAAGGCATGAAGAGCTCCATGAAAACCAGTTTGGGGAAGCTCCTAGCCAATGTGTTGCGATATTATTACTTTGACAGGTACCTGTATATGCTACATCGTTTAAATATCAGGATAAGTTTCTTTGCTCTAGCTGTTTTGGCTAAAATTGTAATTTGTGTTGTTTTGTCCAGTGATAGTTTGGTTGAGGAAGCTGCAGGAGGTGAATCTGCTGCCAAATTACTTAGGGTGGCTGACACAAATGGTTTTCGGGAATCCGAGGTGATAGTTTGCGACGTATTTGCTGTTT
Source organism: Pyrus x bretschneideri (assembly GCF_019419815.1). Classification (NCBI taxonomy): domain Eukaryota; kingdom Viridiplantae; phylum Streptophyta; class Magnoliopsida; order Rosales; family Rosaceae; genus Pyrus; species Pyrus x bretschneideri. The sequence continues at coordinate 335,165 of NW_025999424.1, read as the reverse complement.
GCTCACCTTAATAAAAGTTGGATTACTACCATTGAGACGGGGCTCTAAATCGAGATATTGATGCAGACTGAAGTATTGAAGCAACTGTCATCCATGGGTCGATTGGTGGTTTGTGCCGGAGATGGTGCAGTTCAAAGTTCAACTAATCTGTAGGATTTCTGATATCATTGCTACCACCTATGTCATTTATTTATGTATTAATGTTAGTAGTGCAATTTTGACTCGCTTCCGATTCCAAACATGTACAGGGCTCTTCTGAGGTATGGAATCTCTATATGGATTGATGTACCTGTAGACTTGGTGGCCAGGGGCATGATCGAAGATCAAAGTCAGCTTCCTGCACTCAACCTATCTGCTTCAGCATCTTATCAAGAGGTCATCTCTTCCTCCCCAAACTTAATAACTGTACACAACCTACTCCTTTGTTGTCCTTAGATGGAAAGTAAATAGACTCTACCATGTATGGTGCGGATGATTGACTTTTGTAATGAATGGTAACCAGGTTTTGACTCACCTAAGTACTTCGTACGAAGAAGTGAGAGGTGGATACGAAACTGCTGATGCAACCGTTTCCGTTGAAAGTATATCTCCATGATCTTTTCTTGTTTTTAATATACTATATTATGTTTCCTCGGCGGTTCTAACCATTTTTTTTTGGTCCGATCAGAACTAGCTTATAAATTAGGTTATGAACTTATGATGACCTTGGTGATGTAACGACAGAAAACATGGCTTTGGAGGTAACGAGTGTAGTTTTGAAATGCAGACATTGTTTGAAAACTATAGCAAAGTGATTAATGAAATGAGACAAACCCTTGGATTCTTTTCCTCACTTATCTGTGAATTCAGGTTCTCAAGGAGATAGAGAAACTGACCAGAGTAAAGAAGATGATGGAAGCGGCCGCGAGACCTTTTTAACAGTCCGGTGGTATAGATCCCCATTTTCATCAATTGGAATTAGTTTCTTCTGTAAACCCCAAATTTTGGGGATAGCAATCAGAGGTTTCGTTTCGTGGATGTCTTGTGTAGGCTACAATTATGTGCATGCCGTAAGTATGTTTTCTACCATCCCTTTTATTGCTCTCTGTCTTTGCTATACCCAAAAATTGCATCGCAGGGAAAAAGTCGTCGTCGGGGGAGGAGGAAGGAGAAGCACTTCTTTTCATCCTCCCCTCCGCTCCATTCCGCTCCCCCTTTTCATTTTTCTGTTCTATTGTGGTGAATAATATTTCCCTTGTGGTGACTAAGTCAATCCTTCTCGCCGAATCCTCCCTCTTAGTGTGGGTTTGTCAAGAGATGGGGTAGAATTGTTGTGACATGGGTTTTCTAGATTATAGTGCGGCTTTTGTCCATGTTAATTTGCTCTTTTGGGTTTCTTTCTGGTTAATGTCTTATAGTGGCGTTGGTCCGGTTTATCTTTATGCAACTGGTAGCTTTGTTGGTGGTTTTGTGCGTAAAGTCTCTATTGGAGTGGTCACTATTTGTTTCTTTTACGATTTTTCATTGGAATCGACGTTGCTTGTATGTAAAGAGTGCTCTTTATCAATTTTATTAACGATTTTGTACGTAAAGTTTCTCATGTGGCGTATTATGAGGCCTTGGTGTTTTATTTTGAGATCCTTTTCGTTTGTTGATCCCTTGAATTTAATTTAGAGCTCTCGTTGAAGTTTGTACATTTTGTAATAAACCTTTACAGTTTTGCCTTAAAAAAATCCTATTAGAAGAGATCGTGTCACGTGACAACACGTGCGCTTTGACAAACAAGAACAATTGTAAATTTTGGGCCTCGGCCCATTTGAAAATAAGGCGGGTTGGTTGGTTATTCCGTTATTATGGTAGGTGGTGCATAAAAAGCAGCAAAAGAAACTGGCAAGGCAAAAGCAATTGGATTAGCAAACAAGAAGACAGACAGTCACAGGATGAGCGGATGAGGGCGGTGCTCCTCACCTGATTGCTCCTGCCTAGCCCTTGGCTAAGCCTACACCTGTCTCAGTTTACAAGAGTCAGCGCCGACTTGTTGCCACGTCTCACGCACACTCAATCGCATCGCCTGCTGCCACGTTATGCTTCGAGGAGGCTGTGTCGTATATTATTGATTGATTTTCCATATCCTGACAAAGGAGATCCGGAAAAAATCCTCATCCGAATTGTGAAAATGCCCACGCGAAAGTGAAATGATTAGTTATTTCCTACTGCCAAACACAATGATAAAAACATACACACCTTCACTCACAGGCCAAAATAAAATAATAAAGAAAAAAAAAATGAACGGCCTTTAAGACTTTGGTGTATGCATGCATCTGTTGGACGGACCCATTCAACTTTTTTATTTTCCTTCTTCCAGTTTTGGTGTTTTCTTTGGATTTATTTTAAACTAATTTGAATGATAAGGGGAGGGGAGCTTGCTGATGAGAGCTTCACGTTGAAGATAAGATATGTATTTAAAAGACATTCTTGCCCAATTTCAGAAGCCTTCTCCTTTCATCTTCTCCCTCTTAAAATTTGCCTAATCTTCTAAATCATATTGTCCACTCAATTATTCTATAATTTTATCCATCATGTTTTTATATACATATAGGCCCCATTAAAATTTTGAACGACTTCCATTACGCGAGAATGAAAAAAAACATACACGAGTACATTGTTAGAATAGTATTACGTGTTATTGACATATACAAAAAAAATTACATTTATATAACATAATTTTGTTTTTATCAAAATAACCTGATAATAAAATTATGTTAATTAATGTGTTTATCTCTTACATAATTGGACCTGTCTTCTCTGCCCTCCCACTTCCCATACACTTTCATCCCCTCCTATTTATACGGTCACGCTTAAGCCACGTTAATATTTTATATTACTATTATTTTTTATCTTATTATCTTTATAAAAGAATCAATATAAAATATTAACGTAGTTTAACTGTGACCGCATAAAATAGCAAAAGATAAGAGTATATGGAAAGTGAAAAGGCAGAGAAGCCAGTTTGTACATAATTTATGGATGTGGTTTACGTAGCATTACTGAAATAGTTAATGCAGTGCGCTTTATACGTGTCGATAGATGAGATGTACGCAGAGATTGCAGCGTAGGGGGGCATAAGCAAAACGAAAGACTCTGGTGGTCCCGACTCCACAGGCGCCAAACACGGACAAAGAAAGGGAAACGCACAGGCAAGTAGGCAGGGCAGGCACGATAACATTCATTTTATTTTTAAACTCAAAGCGTCGAAGGGTAAAGAAAAAGCGTAAAAATTGAGAGAGAGAGAACGCAACGCAATGGTGCGAATTTGCGAATGAATGGAAAAGTGCGTTTTTAAATATTAATTGGGGGTTTTGAAAATTACAGCGGAGAAAAAGAAAAGAAATTGAAAATGGAAATGGAAATGGTGCTGCTCGTATTTTGGGGTTGGGATTTGGATTGCGATTATAAACCGAGCCTCCTCTCCCTCTCCCTTCTCTCCTTCCCTCGGACTCACACTCCTCTTTTATTTGGTCTCTCCCTCTCTCCCTCTCTCTCTCTCTCTCTCTCTCTCTCTCTCTACCAAACCAAAACCCTTCTCTTTTTTCTGGTTTCAACCGAATCCGATTTCACAAACATCGGTGGTGGTTAATCGAATTGTATAGGGATCGCAGTTTGCATGGATGGTGATTTTCTGACATGATTGATTGCTTCTCTCGGTGCGTCTTCTGCTACTCAATTAATAATCAATCTCTGTTACTGCCTTGATTTTCTTCTTTTTTGTTGCTAACTCACTGCAGCAGATGAAACAAACCGATTCCGAAAGATCCCCGAAATATCATCCATGACCGCTGATCCTATCCACCTGCTTTGATTTTCTTTAATCTCGCTCTTGGATACTTCAGTTATCCATTTCTTCAACTCTCTCCTCGACAGTGAAATTTCCAAATTCATATAATTTTTTGTCGTCTCAAGTAAACGTACGTTCTACACCACTTGGATGGTTGGATTGCTCTCACTTTTGCTTCGGAATTCCGATCAATGCTTTGATCATGATTTGACTATCTTAATCTTTTGCCTTTTGAGGAGCTTCGAGGATTAGATTCATTGACTAAACAATTTGTTCTACTCTATGCGATCAATGTTTGTGTATGTAGGTGTATGTGCATTTCAATTGGCTCAAACTTCTGATCAATGTAAACACTGACTATGTTTTTCGTGTGCGACTTTTCTTTTCTGTACTGATTCATGCGAATATTGTTTCAGGCCTAGCTACTGATTCTTCAGGCAATCATGAAGTATGTGTGCTTCATGGCTTGCTGCTACGGAGGTCTGAAGATCCGCGCTACTCGTGATCCTCACACGACTCCCATGTGCTTCAGCATCTCTTTGGAAAGAGTCGTAACTCAAATGTTTGAATTCTGGCTCCCTTTGGTGGGTACTTAGCGGTTAGTAGTAGCTTCTACAGACCACTTGTATTCTTAATTGAAGGAGAAATTAAGAGCACTGATTAGTCGTAGTGGCAGCATAGGAAGTTGGAAATTTTTTTCTTCATTGGATTGGAAATAGCAGCTCTATCAATTGATGAGCTGATCTGATCCGACTCCCTCGAGTCCTCGACAGCCCTGCCCATTCTAGAAGAAAAAAAAAAGAAAAAAAACAAAAGAAAGCGACTAGAGTTAGGGATTAACCCTGTGAAATTTAGAAATGGGATTGCCTCAAGTGCCCTCAACTGGAACTTCTGAGGAAGTGCTAGCTGCTTCTCCGGGCTCCTTTTTACGAAGCCCGCCTCGATTTTCTAGTATGAGCACGTGTGATATGGATGGGATGCTTGGTAGCAGTGCAAGCCCAGTGGGAGGGAATCCATTATGCTCCTCTTTAGGAGATTACCAGACTAGAACCTCCCTAGAATTTTCAAAGCTCCCAGATGATTCACTTAGATTTAGAGGGACCGTGGAAGTCACTAACAATGTTCATGGTTCGTCAATAGTTTCTGTTGATAAAGCCGATCAGATCACTGCAAGAAATGGACGGAATATTCAGACCCCTGCTTCTAGGATTGTAGGTTTTGAATCCACCGGAACAAGTTCTCTAAATGATGATTCGAGCGGTGTTTCATGTGGTCTTGTTCCCTCTTCTTCTGTGGTTAATGTCACAACTAATGAAATTGTGACCAGTGGGTCACTAGTCAGGAAGCGATTATTGTCCCCATTGAATACTATGCTTTTTCCACATGAGTTTAAAGGTGATCATTTGGACATTGGTTGCAGAACTTCTGGAACAAATTATCCTGCTGTGGGTGATAATTTTAGTACACCTATTGCACATGATTATAAGAAAGCAAATATTGGGATCAAAGGTAGTTTTACCAAGCCAACTTGTTCTCTGTCTAGTTACTTGGAGCAGAAGAGCATGCCATTGCCACATGATGATAGTATTACGGAAACCAGTTTTTTCACAGATGGCCCTTTGCTGGAAAACAAGGATCTCGTACCTCAAAATAGTTATAGATCTTCACCTAGATGTGATGAGTTGACAAAATGGAGTAATGCAAAAATCCGAAGTGGGGAAATATCAATATCTCCAAAGGAAGTGATCTCACCTTTGCATTCTTTGTCACCTCTTGGCCCCAGGTTGTCTGAAAGATTGAAAATTGCAGGGGGCTGCAGGACTACTGACAAAGAGTTGGAGGATTGTCATTCAACCTTAAGGAATGTAAAACAAACACTTTACAAGTCTGATGCAGACATTCCGTTTTCCCCTGAAGTAGGGGAGTTTAGGATTGCTAGTAAACTATTTGAAGATGTTGATATTTTTCACGGGGAATTCCTTCCATCTTCTCTAGAGAATAGTACTGGCGTAAGTTATTCTTTGTCCCATGCCCATGGGTCAGCTCCCAACTCCCATTGCATGAGGTTTGTTAGAAGTTTGAGTGGGCTTTCTGTTCGGAGATCCTTGGTTGGTTCATTCGAAGAATCTCTACTGTCTGGTCGGTTCATATCAGGCAAACCCAGTCAGGTTAGTGTCAATGTTCTGTTGTGTAGTAAATCCTGTACATTATTCATTGTTGCTATGTTATAACTGCTGGAAATTTAAATATGTAGAGAATCGATGGTTTTCTGGCTGTGCTGAGCATCACTGGGGGAAACTTTTCTCCGCAATCACAGAAGCTTCCTTTTTCAGTAACTAGTGTAGAAGGTGATTGCTATTTATTGTATTGCGCATCCATACATCTTTCGGGAAATTCTGCAATGAATAGGAGTGGAGGACAAAAGATTAAACAAGGCCTTAGCAATGATGGTTCACAGATTGTCACAAGCCGCCTGCGCATTCCTGTGAAGGGCCGTATACAACTGGTATTTGTTGTCTGTTCCTGCTGTTGTAAGCATACATTTTATTATCTGATTGCCAGAGATATCGAAGGGTCTAGTTTTTCGTTACCAGATTACTTGTTTGACTGAATTACTTATTGAAATCATCACTCCGTGTAGCATGTTACATTGTGATGGGTTATCATTATTAAGCATACTAAATTAAGCTCTCCATACTTTGATTTACGCAGGTTCTAAGCAATCCTGAGAAGACACCTATTCATACTTTTCTTTGCAACTACGATTTAAGTGACATGCCAGCTGGTAGCAAAGTAAGTTTAGTGTGTTCATATCTTGTTGCTACTATGTGATGCTTACAAACTTTGTGTTAAATATAATTCGTTGAAATTTATCTATCATTCTAAATTTGAGATATGGCAGAGAGTTGTAATCCTACATCCAAGGAGAACAACGTTGCAACTTAGAGCTTAAGTACAACGACCGTGGTCTAGAATTTCATTTTAGAACCATTCATAAGTACAGATATGTGCTTACATGGCAACAAATACAACTTTCTAGATTGTATACCGTGCATGCATTAAAATAGATCTGCTACCTACAAATTAACTTCAAATTTTGAATTATATTGCCTTTAAGCTGCATTGATGGATTTTCAAACGATTTTGTAGTTATAAATTTGATACAGGAAAAACAATAAAGGACTATAAATTATGTCGTGTGGCTTATGATATTCCATGTTTCTGAGGCTAATTTAATTTTTTTTTTATTTTGTTCATTTCCCATCTGTTCAAAACGAAGTAGACTTTCTTACGCCAGAAGGTCACCTTAGCATGCAGCCCAAATTCTCCCCTGTCGAGACAAGGGAAGACTGATTTGAACTCAAAAGTCATAGAGAAGAAGGAAGTAGAGAATACAGCCGGAGTAGACATTGTACATACAACAAGATCTGTAGATCAGAAAACTGAAATTAGAAGTGAAGGCTCTAATTTTGTGGATTCCATAGATGAGGGGGATATGTCCAAGGTATCCCCTAAAACAGGAAGGGTGTCCATTCCTTCGTTCCTTGTTGAGAAGAGCTTCAACAATGAGGAGTACCGAAGCAGTAACGGAAAGGAGCGCAAGTGTGTTGATGCATGCTATGGAACCGACAGGAAACATGTACATGGCTGTTCAAGGGTCAACCAAAGCAGTAATGGTGCTCTTCGCTATGCTCTTCATCTCCGTTTCATATGCCCTTTTCCTAAAAAAAGTTCTCGGTCAGTCCAGAGGTGCAAATCAGATCCCCTATCAACACCACAAAGAACAGGCTTAGACATGGATGGGGAGCGCAGGTTCTACCTGTACAATGACTTGAGGGTCGTGTTCCCTCAACGCCACTCAGACGCTGACGAGGGAAAGGTAATGTGCATATTTACTTGGTCATGCATGCGCATCACACACTACATATCAAAACGAAAGTGCTCTTGATGAGCGCTGTATTTTGCATTGCTGCACAAATATAAATGCTTACAAATTTTCATTTGTCTTTGCGTAGTGCTATATATTGTGCAAGCTTAGCTGATCTCTCTTTTTTCTTTGGTTCTTTTAATCGCAGTTGAACGTGGAATATCATTTCCCGGATGATCCGAAGTACTTCGACATCAACTGAAAAGTCTAATTTAGCATTTCCCTTGTTTTTGTTTACTGTATTCCTCTGTGTACATATTCTCACATATACATACACATATATCGTTGGTCATTTCATCTCAAATGACACTAACCCTGTTCTACCTTTGTCCAAATTAATAAAAATTGAATTAGGTTGAACGTTTGGCCTTTCATTTGGTACTGATATTTTGTAACAAGAAAATTAGTTTGGGCCGGGCCGTTGCGCTAACTTTGTTCTTTTTGGAGGGAAACTCTCGATATCGTGTTTGAATTTGTGCGGCCCATCAGTCGCAAATATGCACAACAAAATGAATAATTAATTGACGCGAAAGTGACGAGGGGTTTAAATCATATTTACAAAATGGCACAAAACCTTAAAGCGAATCAATAAATCGAAGCAAAAAGAAATTCCCCTCCCTAGTTTCTCTCCCCTGTGAGAGACCTTCCCTCTCTTTGAGGGCGATTCTCACCCTTTCGTGTAAGTGGTTCTCTATCGTGTTCCCGTTTGTTGCCGCCGATCCTGGCTGTGGTTGAGATTGGTGGGTGTTCTTTTGTTTTTGCCTTGGTCTCCCTCTCTTCTCCCCTCCGTTGCTTCTTCCCCCTGCTTCCTGGTTCGATTTACCCTCTTCTCCTCCCACTACTGTCTCTCCTCCTCCTTCCTCTAATTTCCGATCTTTGGTCAAGTTTCGCTGCGAGATGCTGCTTGTTGAGTCGGTGAACTCTGATCTGGTGCTTCCACTGGGTTGGGTGTTCCAAACACCCCCACATTCTCTTTGCTGTCTGCCTTGGTTGGCAGTGTTGCTTGTGGATTTCCATGCGCTTCTTTATCTTTGCTGCAGGTTCTTGGTGATCTGTGGCTGCGTTTGGACTGAAGATTGGAATTGGTTGATGGGTTTGCTGAGCAGCGGCTCGGTTGGGAGATGGGCTTTGGGCGGCTCGACAAGCACTGCTGTGGCAGCGTTGGTTGCGGCAATGTTTGTAGCAAGGGTTGCAGCAGTGTTTCTAGTTTTCTGTTTTCTTCGGTTCCATCTTTGGGTTGGGCTCGTTTTGGTGTGTTTGGTTGGCACCGTTTTGCTTTGTGTATCTGTTTTGGGCCTTGGTTGTAAGTTTTTTTTCCCAAAAAAAAAAAATCAATAAATCGAAGCAAACAAAATCGTACTAAGCACTAGAGTATCTCTTAAAAAGGGGAGCAACTTACACAATATTAATACGGAAGGACAACTCACAAAGGAAATAAATTTCCTCTTCGAACTATTTGATCCTATTGAATCCAAGATTTGAAGAGGGGATTAAATCAAATAATTATTCATTTTAATATTTTCAAATTTAATTACCACGAAAGAGTACCAAAAGGAGAGTCAAGGGAGGGCCAAATTTAATTTTAATTTCAAATTTAAACTCCAATCGAAGGAGGGTCAAAGGACTCCTTTTAGCCTTGCAGCTCTACAAGAAATTATATTTTAATGAACAGTACTTGGTCATATTTTATACCATCTTTAACCGAATGGGCCAAAGGACCATAGACCAAATATAGCCATTTGACAAAAAATCATCTCCAACCGAGGGGCTAAAGGGTCATGCCAAAAATAATTTATTATTTTAATTAAATTAATATGGTTAATTAAATTAAACTACCATATTAAAATAAGGTTTTCGAACATATTTTGAGTACCACTTGTCGTCAAATGAATAAGCCTTCGGATTTCTTATCTTTATATAATCTTAATAATTTATTGGATAGGATTTTGAGTAACACATGTCGCTAACTTGAGTAACTCTCCAGATTTCTTATCTTTATGTAATCTCAATAATTTTTCAGATAGGATTTTGAGTGGCACATGTCGCTCATAAAAACATTGTTAAAAATGAATCTCACATTGATGAGACTAGGGACCTTATAATGCTTATATGTAACTTATCATATTGCCCATTGATTTATGGTGGAACCTCAATTTTTTTTCATAATATTATAACAAGTTGTCTCACATATGAAACCTAACGCCCACACGTGCTCCATGTCACCCGAGTTGTGTTGTCCAAGTGTTAGGCTTGAAAATTTGTCACATATGAGGAGACATGTTGAGAATAAATCACAAATTAATGAGAGGAGGGACCTTACATGTGCTTATAAGTAAGTTGAGTTACTTCTCGTATTGTTAATGTGTTTTATGGTGGAACCTCAACTTTCATCAATCAATAATCATGAATTTTTAGTTGAGAGACTATTGCTCTAATTGAGTAAAAGTAATGGATTATTATACAAAATGGTCCCTGAGATTTGCATGATCAATAGAAATAGTCCCTGAGATTGAAAATCAATAAAAGTAGTCCCTTAGATTGTTCATCATCTATTACTTTTGTCCTTCCGTTAAAAACTCTTTGGGCAATTTTCAAAGCTTCGTAACTCAATCGATTCTTAACCAAATTCGACCCATAATATATCAAAATGAAGATAAGAAAGTTTAGAACAAGATTATACCTATTTGGAAGCCCAATAATTGCCGGAGATGGCTGTAAAATAGCCTGAAATGTGACTGGTCCGCTAGAAAACTGGAAAACTCGCCAGAAACTAGGTAAACTTTAAACGTTCATAACTTCTTTAATATTCAACGAAATCGAGTGATTCAAAAACAAAAATCACACTTCTCGATGAGATGAAGAGAATGGTATCTTTCTTTACTGGTAACTCGCCGTGGTTTGGTCGAAAAACTTCTCGAAAGTGGCTAACTCGAAAATGGTTAGCCACTTTCGAGCCGTTGTCTGACCAAACCACGGTGGGTTAGCCTTCAAAAATATACCATTCTCTTTGTCTCGTCAATAAGTATTATTTTCGTTGTTGAATCACTCGATTTGGTTGAGTATTGAAGAAGTTATGAACGTTTAAAGTTTACCCAATTTCGGGCGAGTTTTCCAGTTTTCCTGCGGATCAGTCGCCTTTCAAGCTATTTTCTGGCCATCTCCGGCAACCATTGGGCTTCCAAATAGGTATAATCTTATTCTACACTTTTCTATCTTCATTTTAATATATTATGGGTCGAATTTGGTTAAGAAATGATTGAGTTACAAAGTTTTGAAAATTGCCTAAAATCGTTTTTAACGAAATGATCAAAATCATAGATGGTAAACAATCTCAGGGACCATTTCCATTGATTTTTAATCTCAATGACCATTTCTATTGATCATGCAAATTTCAGAGATCATTTTGTATAATAACCCTAGGGCATGTTTGTTTGATAGGATTAAGGAGGACTGGACTGGACTGGACTATAGTCCCTTGTTTGGTCTGCTGCAGGATTAGGTTTAATGACCTTAGGTGGGACTCGCTCGGATTATACACCTCCTTACGAGGTCTTAACGAGGATCCCCAATTTTGGGCGGACTTGTAAGCCCAGAGAAAATCGTGAGAGAGTGACTTCCTGCTTCACTCCTACCTGCTTCATCCTCCCATCTACCTCTTCCTCGCGTCCCACAACCCATTTCAAACCCAGATCCTGCCAAATCCGAAACAAAAAAGCAACAAAATTTCCCAAGGTTCCCTTTTCAGAACCAGATCCAACTCCCAAAATTCGAATCCAGATAACCCAGAAAACCAAAAAAGAACTTGCAGTGGGATGAGCTTGAAAATTTCACCCAGAAAACCCAAACCAAATCCAACCCTCATCTTCTACCTTCGAGCCAATCACACATGCACCTCGCCTCCTTCAATCTCTTTCTTGCTATGTGTTTTGACTTTTAGATTTGCAACCGATTTTATGAGAGGAAGTGAAGAGGCACGAGGCAGGAAGTGGAGAGGAATGAAGAAGCATAGAGGATTTGCTTTGGAAATATCGGTCTGTTCTTCAAAAAATAAAGGTTGTTCTTCTAAAATAAAAGTAAAGGCAGCACATGAAACATTAATTAGGTTTTTAGAAGTTAAATAACTACAAATAATATTTTAATATTTGTTGTTTTGTTGTTTTTGAATGCAAAAGTAAATAAATAATAATAAAAAATAATTAGTCTGTAGTTTAGTCCGAAACTGCACCAAACGCTTTACTAAGCTTGTCCAGTTTAGTCTAGTCTAAACCAGTTCAGCTTAGTTCCTGAAGCTAGTCCAGTCTGAGATAGTCCAGTGCAACAAACGCACTCCTAAAGTAATAGACCATTACTATAATTTATTTTAAAAATTATTGGTCACGCGTCACTTTACGCACCAAAATTTCATGAATGAATAAATGATGACAAAAGGAATCTAGAGACCCTCTTTCGTCGAAATGACTGATTTTTTTTTTTTTTTTTTTTTTTTCTTCTTTCTGGAAAGCAAGGGGCAACACGTCGAAATGGCTGATTTTTTTTTTTTTTAATTCTTTCTGGAAAGCAAGGGGCAACAATATACTATTGCTAAAATGTCTGTCTACTCTGAATTATGGAAGGAACAACCACGTGGCTGTGGTGGATTATTAGTTTGGTTGCAGACTTGGACATGACCTTGTAATTTAATTTTTTATACTCGGCTCTTGGTGAGCTTGTAAGTTTTCCATTAAATTAAAACCAACCCATTCCACAACCAGTACATCATAAAAACTCTTCCACTAAATGGACCCAACCTTACCAATCTGTTTTACACAAACTTAACCCTGTATTTTGGTTCATCCAGCACCACGTTGGTTCCACTCGTAACAACGTAGCAACTACATGTTAGTTGGTCACAAAAAAACTAATATGTGACTTCTTATATGAGGATGAGACATTGTTTTACCGTATAAATATTATAATCTGAAGTGTTCATTATCTTTTAAAACCGCAAATTTTTAGTTGGTTTTTTTAATTTTTTTTTTTACAGGATATGATATTGATACGTGTTTGTAATAGTTAGTCTTTAATTTCGTTTTAGTCTCTTAAGTTTAGGTCGAAATGAAGAATGCTTGGTATGCAAGACGATTCATTAAAGAGCAGATTTCATGGACCTCGTATGGAAAGTACATCGTGCATTCATGTAGGAAACTAGAATCACATCATTGCATATCTTTAGGATTGTGAGATCAATGCAATTCCTAAGTCTTAGGAAATAAAATCATATTGCTTTTGGGTTAAGTTAAATATTCTTTTGGCATTTTATTTGGGTTATAGGTTTCATTGCAAATCTTAATTTATTTAATTGAGTAATTTGGCCTTAATCAAATCATGCCTAAATTCTTCCTTAAGACATGCCTTGAGTGACTACAAATTGTTGTAGGTTGTTTTGTGTGTGTATATTAAGGGCCTTAGTAGACTTTTTTCTAGTGCTTCTAGATTTTTTCCATTGTATGTGTTTCTATCACATAAAATAAATACTTTGGTTTCTAAAAGAATGTTGTTACGTTGCCTTGAACGGTGCACTAATCCTTTTTCATACGCCTTGCTGCTTCATTTAAGTACATTTGGGCTAAATCGTTGAGCTTTGGCCACCTCACGCTTTGTGGACCTATCGCATCGTAAAGAGCAAAGAATACGAAAGAATAACAAACAGAGTACACCGCAAAAAACTACCTTAAATTTAACAAGATCTAGAGTCTTGAATAAATCCTCTTGAAACATGTCGATCAACCCTAGAAGACTCGATGGCTTAACAAGAAAGGAAACGGTATAATATGCTGGGAATCCTTTATGATAATCCAAGCAGTTTCACCCTCAGTAAAACTATGAACTTGGGCTCATACTCAAATTATTGTTTCCTTATATATGTTTTGTATTATTACACAGAATGATTGAAACTGTGTAGTTTGAATCCTACTAATTATCGTGGGCTAGATCCACCCAAGTTACGTTTTCATCTTTATCATTATCAAAAAAATTTATTTAAAAAAAAAATTACTTAATAAATGGTTCGAATTATAACGTTTGCATGAAAACAAAGCCACGCCTTCGTGTACCGCCTTACATACAATGGCCCAAGTAATCTCCAGGCACACAAATGATGCCCTTACCCAGGTCCATAGACTGTTCACTAAAATTCAAAATCCGGGGTCCCAATGCCACACTGTTTTCTTTCTCAGAATTTGCCTTTAAATTCGGGCAGAGGACACATTTATGAAGCCTTTCCTTTTTCCGTTCCAGTTAGGTTGGACTCACTTATTACCATCTCTAGAACCCTCAGATCGCAATTCACCGTTGGATTTTCTCCTCCTTGCTCTTTGACAACCGTCCATCGCAATCCCTTTTTCCCTGGCTTTTTTTTATGTTGCCAAAGGCTTCTTCCACATTTGATAAAAAGATTCTTTTACATTTTCTGCTGTATTTAGTCAAACAACCCATCATCAAATCGAATGGCTTCAGAGACGCCGAAAGAGAATAGCTTCTCCGTCCTCCGCGTCACTTCTTCAGGCGTACCACAGCGGAGGATGTCTTTGTTGACCGCTCAAGTTGCTCTCAGAATCTCAGCCTTTGTCTTCACACTCATCGCCATCTCCGTTACAGTCACCAACAGCCAATCCGTCGTCGTGTTCGGATTCAAGTTCGAAGCTCACTACTCCTACTCAACTGCCTTCAAGTAAACCCAGATCCAAAAAACAAATCAAAGATCCAATTTTTCACAACAGATATGGCCATTTTTATTTATTTATTAACTTCTTTTGGGGGTTTCTGTTGTTACAGGTTCTTGGTTGGTGCTAATGTTGTGGTGTGTGCCTTCTCAGTGCTCTCATTGATCTTCCTATCCTTCTTCTTGCGCCGTTCTCCGTCTCAACACCTCAAAAACTATTTCGTTCTCTTCATGCACGACACGGTTAGCAAATTTTTGGAGCGTCAATAATAATTTCCGCTTGTAATTTATCATTGCAACATTAGTTAGTTAATTGTGTCACTTACAGGTGATGATGGTGATGATGATATCCGGATGCGCAGCCGCGACCGCAATCGGGTACGTGGGGAAGTATGGGGAGAAGAAAATGACTTGGCAGCCAACGTGCGGTTATGTGAAGGAGTTCTGCAACAAAATGACCATTTCTCTTGCGTTTTCTTACCTGGCTTTCTCTGCCTACTTGCTTCTCACTCTCACAGCTGCTCATAATCTCATGCCTTGACCTACTAAATGAACTCAGCAATACAAATTACAGGAGATCTATCCCATCATCCAAAAACGACATCGGAAATCTCAGAATAGTGGTGGTGGTGGGGTGTTGAATTGATCAATTTGCTATTGCGTTTTTAGCATTTGGGACCTATGCAAAGTTGTGCTGCATATGCATATGTTTTCTTAACGGTTTAGTTTACATATTACCCCTGTAGCAATTATGGGCCCGTTAGTCGTATTTATTTGTACTAATTGTCTCCTTGATGGTTGAGGAAATGGTGGCTTCTTTGGATTAGGAGATGTTGCAGAAAGTATTTATCTGTAACGGGACGCAAATGTGGAAGCGCCCCATTGTTTGGGTCCAGTTGTAGGTAAGTTCTTCTCGTTTCTTTTCAATTTTGAAGGGAGGACATTTGATAGGGTCGTTGACAACTTAAGAAAATATGTGGGGGCAGTATTTAATTTCATTGGTACTTGGATTGCAATTAGGTATTTTGTCATCAATTAGTTGTGTAACAAAAGGACATGCCATTTAATTCAACAAGCTTGTCACCAAATGATGACCCTTTTTATGTGCTTGTCTGACTGCCTGGACCATCATATTGCAGTGATGAATGATGATCATATATAAAACATATACATAGTGATGTGCTTGTTCTAAATCACTAATAACATGATTAGTGCTGGTCGAAAGACGTCACTCTGGAGTTTCAATCTCGTCGTCGCTATCTTTTAGGTGCTCTTTCAAGGTCTGGCCCTCAGCTTCCCACTTTCCGGAATCCCAGGCCGGGTCGATTTCAGGTAGCTGATAGTCATCAGGTCTTAATGACAGTTGAAATTCTGGTAGGTCAGGCAATGTTTGTAGAACCCTGCGTCCGTAATTGAAAGGTTAATTAGATGTTTAGGGGGCTCAGATAATTGAGGAAGAAAGAGAACATAATGGCCCCTTACTTTTCTTGTTCTAAAAGGTAGCCATACATCTGGGATTTCCTTGTTGCAACTTCAGGAATTTTCTGATGCAAATGCCTCATAGCTCCCCAGAGTGGAGCAGCCCTTGAATTTAGAAACAAAGAAAAAAAATAAATCAAGAATAATCAGGGCAATTAATGCTTATGAAAAAGGAACAAGACTCTTAATTAGTGTAGTATTAATAGTCAATAATAGACACCTGGTAACTGGAGCTGCAAGGCAAAAGGTTAAGCAAGCCTTCTTGCTCTCTGATAGAAGTTCTTCCGCTACAAGAAAACAGCACACAGCGCTAACGTGACATGACGGTTCATTGCCCTTGTCAAGGATCAGGCCGTGGTAGTAGTATGCTGCAGCCTGCACAGATAATTTACATATGATATGGAGATACGTTGATTGTATATATGCAGAAAGAGGAACAACATCATAATCTGGGTTTATTATCGATTTTGTTTAAAACCTTCGACTCAAGAAATTTCCATTTGATGAACCAGATATGCTTCTTCCCGCACCCATTATTTGTGTCGCATCCTGACAAGCAGTGATAGGCCTGATCTCGAGAGCAGAACAAACACAATAGATAAAAACTTAGCATATAGTCGCAGTCGTCTAAGTAAATCCGAAAGAAGCATAAGCTGTAGGTTTGAATTGAGGTAATGAAGGACTAGAGCACGAATAGAAACCTGACTAAAATAGGCCAACTGTTCACATGCCAATCTCCTTTTAACTGACAATGTGGCCTTCTGACATTCAACAGCTAAGCCAAGCTGGATTTCTGTTCCCTGCATTTTCATCAGGATCAGTAAGTCTGTAAATTTACCTCTCAGCAATTACTGTAACTTATGACTAATCTAATTCATGTTTCTCCACTCCAAATCGCCATCGAATACTCAATCGGTATCAATGTCAACATAAGAAAATCGATTCCACTTATCAAGAAAGTACCTGGCCTAGAGTTTGATAAGAAATGGCCTCCAACACACCATCACGCAAAATTTTGGGCAAATTTTTCCTGTGTTCATGACATAAATTATGTATTAGTTTTCAGTATTGGCACCGTCTAAATCCCAAATCTAATGTTATGTTACTTTCAACTCTACATACTTGATTTCGGGTGGTATGCGAACCAGGACATCCCGGACACAGAATTCCAAGTAGCCGGATGCCTTGAGCAATAAGTCGACAGCTTCTCTCTTGGAATCTGGAAGAAAAGAATATGGTTAATGTTAGCCATCAGGTGAACATGTATCATAAAAGCATGCGGACAAGAATACAGACCTGAAGAAACTGTCCTTATAGTCGAACCAGAATGGTCGAGTGGGATCATCAAGGTGTCAACCTCCGACAATGTAAGCATAGCCATCAGGTGCAGAACAGACAGTACTTCAAACCAGGAGTTTGGCACACATGCTTCCTGCAAGTTATCACATTTGATCAGACCTCGATTGCACGACAAATTAATAACAAATAATCCGGGTTATCCCATCTTGAAAAAAAAAAGCTAGTTTTTGATGGTCTATTTACCTGTTTTCCATCCTCCAAACATTTCCACTTGAATTCAACCAACCTCTCCAGACCATATTCTGTTGCATTTTATATGCAAATTAGCATTTGTTTGTGTGTGTAAGAGAGAGAAGAGGGGAGGGGGTGGTAGGAACTTCCTAGTTTCAAACCTTTCTTAGTGAGCCCAATTAAAACAGACAAGTACTCCTCCAATGCTCGCCGCAGTTCAGATATAGCAGATCCACCTGCAACAACAACAACATTTGCACTAAAACCAAATACTTGTACATTTTCCCAGAAACCCAACATTGACTGTTACTGAGGAGCCAATTATCTCTCTTGATCCTCTTCTGTTTACTATAAAAGAGTAGAGCATACCAGTATCCTCTGCAACTAAGACAATCTGATTGCGAAGCGATGACAATCTGTCAACAAGATCTTTTGGAATGAGGCCTCTAAGACGCTTTTGAACATCAGACTGAGCCGGGATTCGCGTAGACGGGACAAAGACCACGACTTCAGGGACAGTCAACTTCTTCTTTCCTCGAATAGCATAAACAGAAGAGGCGCACCCCATTTTGTTTTGTGGGTGTAAATATTGGTTTCAAACATAACAATAAGAACATCCTACACAAAAAACCAGCCATCCACCTCTATGTTTAGCCCCATCAGAAAAACAAAGATTAAAACAATTAATGCAAAACAAAGACCAAAATATGTACGAGTTTATTAGTGAATAACAAGTGAGAGATTAGAAGATAGACCGTCGCTGACCCGACTATGAAATCTTAGATGTATACATGGTGCATGAATAAAAATTGAAGACAAACCGAAATATAACTTACTGGCTCCAGAGAGGAGAGGACAGTGAGAGAGCTGTGAAGCTTCCATATCTATGTTTCTATCTCAGATATGAGAGAGAGAGAGAGAGAGAGAGTAGAGAGAGAATCTGGAAATAGGAAGCTCAGTCACCGAGACATGTCTCACATGGCGTAAACGTAGAAATGTCGATTCTGTGCTTTGTTAAAGGAGCCTCCGTTGAAATTCATCGAAGAGAAAGCGTTTGTTTAATCCAGGTGGACGACGAACGTGCGCATGTGGCTTGCGAGCTAAGGCATGACAGATTTTTTAGCGTGATCGTATACAGGATGGTACATCATATATTATTAAATAAATAATGGGATATGTGTGCTAAAAAATTAATAACTTAAAAAATAAAAATTTCCACCATTTGTTTAACGTGATGTACCACTTATATTCCCATCACAACTAAAAATTTATCCCAGGCATATGATAGATCCCATGGGGACCATCTTATACCAGCTGGCTGATTTTTCCTATAAAATGTCTTGGCCCTTGGATCTGCCACGTCATATGCCGGTAATTTGGGACGAGATTTGCTCAATCACTTTTTCGGATTTCTCCTTTAGCTTTACTTTATTATCTACGATGTTAGTCAAATAATGGGTTAGAATGTGACAATAATTTCAATGAATAACAGGAAAATAATGTTTTTTCTTTGAGGAAAAAAAAAAGAAAAAAAAAAGGACAATTGGTGGCAAGTCCTGATTATCCACCCATTCCAAGGGCTGGAAAGACTCACAAATACATTTCAGCCTCCCCTGACTACAAGTCTAGCTTCCAAACCAGCAACGAGTTTTGAACCCAAGATCCCCAGTTTTTAGTTTTAAGGAAGCCTCGTAATTCACCATTTACCACTGGACCACCAGCTCGTAGTTAAGAAAATGGTCTTTTATGTTTTTTGCTTAAGTTGGAAGGACTCATGTTTTTTACTAGTTATTACTAAGAAGAGGAGACGTTTTGAACTCATGACGTATGAGCAGAAAATCAATACCTTATCTACTAGGATATTAAATCATATACAAATTAAAAATACTCATTAACTTGCAAAGAGGCTACGAACTCCCTCACTAACAAAGTGACAATGAATAATTTTATGCATATATGTAATTGAAGATTAACAATAATTGAACGTAGAACATCATATGCATTTTTATATGACCTTTTTTTAGTGTTGAAAACTACTAGAGAGATAGAAAAGCAGATTCAGGGGGTGTCAAGTAGTGCCAATGAATCCGCAATGCATGAAACCCACGAGCACATACGAAGGATGCATGACATCATTGTTCTTCATGATTATATAAATATATATATAGCCACACATCGATTTTTTAATTTTTTTAGAGAGAAGGAGGGAAGGAAGGTCAGATGCGTTACGTTTCCAATAAAATGAAAATTAATGTAAAAACAATTTAATTAACTTTGCAAGATCCATTGATCATGTTACCAAAAGGATGTGGACACATGCATGTCACGCTAGCCTGGTTTGCACAGCAAATATAAATTCAAAACCACACAATTGTACAAAATTTGTAGCACTAGCGTATACGTACGTCAAGACTAAGGCTTACACACTCACTACCTACGTACTCAGTTCAACTCTATATAGCATATATAGAGGATTGTGTATACGAGTCAAGCCAAGCACCAACGGCTATGTTGGGACTAAAATATGAAAATCATGCATTTTGAATTGAAAAACTAGTTCATACGAGAGAGAATTCTCTACATTTTATAATGGCACTACGACGTTCCATACTAATAAATACAATTTCATTACACGAAATTTAAAACGTGGAACATTGCATGTTTGATCAGAAATATAGAACATTGCATGTGATGTGCTTTTTCATGCAGTCGTATTGAACTTTAGTCTTTGGGCGTTTTATTTCAAAAAGGTCAATCCTTACAAGTTGACAGAGGGAACTGCCATACACAAACAAAACATGAGCCCTTTGTACTGGAACAAGGTTTCTTTGGGCCGTGGCCACGCCAATTCTGTGAGACATGCAGAGTTGCACACAGTCGGCCGTATGAAAGAACTTCTCGTTTCACAAATATGGTACGTTTTTCGTCAAAATAATTTTTTTCTTTCATATTCAACAATGGGTGTATTTGAAAGAAAATAATTTAGCTTAGATTGAATAAAGGGTTCTTTTAATATAGACATTTGCGTATCTCAAATTAAAAGAACATTAAAGATCAAAATAAACAAGAGTATGAATAGAAAAAATTAAGGGTAAATTACACTTTCATACCTTAGGTTTGGAGTCTATTTCAATTCCTTACAACATCTTTAAAACTTTTATACCTTAAGTACTATTTTATTTCAAAATAATTGTGGCAGCCACGTCAGCATTTAACAGATCAATGGATGGAAAATGTAACGGATGTATTATTTTGAAATAAAATAGTACTTAAGGTATGAAAGTGAAATGTGTTAAAGATGTTGTAAGAAATTGAAATAGACCCCAAACCTGATGTATAAAAGTATAATTTACCCAAAAATTAATGTGCAAAAATCATTTTTCTTGAACCATAAGTTGATGCGATTGAGCTAGAGGGTAAAATCAACCAAGTGAATGATGAGAAAGAAAGCGTGGAGATTTGGTTATGGTTTTCGTGGGGAGGCATTTGACCTTGTAAGAAATTAGAATAGGTGGATGAGTGGGGCATCTCAATTCTCAATTAATGGGTTGACACTTGACCTATGCCGCTGGAAAAGTCTGGAATCATGTTCCCCTAGAGATCACGGCTGAGTGAGAGATGTGAGGCAGAGGGATGGGTAGACGAAGAAAAAAGGAATAGAAAGGGATATGTACCATCTAGAGAGGAGAGTGGTAGTACTACTACTAGTAGTGTTCCATATTACTTGTGGCTAAAGGAGAAGGATTTCATGTTAGATTTTGTTCTTCTTTCCTTTATATGTGATGTCAAAATCTTCTCCTTCTATCTCTTTTCTAATTTCAACGTACGTATAAAGGTGGTCATGAAAAATAAGAGATTGGTACAAAGAGAGCAATCCTTCCTCGCATTAGATTCCCATATTCATATGTAAATAATGAAATTAGCTAGTTACCAACACTGTAGCGCGCGAGTCAAGGGATGCACATGCACGCCAACATCGGCACTATCCCATAACCAACTAGTCAGTATGAGGCTCTTTATAATCGCTTATATATGATTAAAGCCCGTATCAACCTAGCTAGTAGTTCGTCGATATGTGACTCAACACACCTAGTTAGCACAGCATGGGGCGTTGCAAGCAAATTACAATTAGACATACAAAATATATAGTTAATTAAATCACTAGCAAAAGAGAGGTAAGTATTGCTGGTTGCACGGCAAATCTTGGCTCTGAGATGTGTGGAACCAAAAATAATCAAGAAAAATATGGAGGCGACGCGTGGATTCTAGGGTAAAAAGAACAAAATTACCCTCGAGGAATACCGGAACTCTTAAGCAGTAGACAATTATGACTCAATCAAGGTCAAAAGTACTCAAAATAGGTAATTATTCAAAACCTATCTCATCCATCCTCATCAAATATTCTCCACAAGGTAACCCCCAAATCATTCATTTCACATTATATTAATTAGCTAATTAATTGATTTATTACTCAATTAATTTATTAATTAGCTAACAAATTATGAATCAAACCCAAAAAACCATCCAAGTGGCCGGTCTCTATCCTCCCAAAGGGCCCGGCCATACCCATATAAATTCTACCTCATTTTCTTCAAAACTCAATTCCAACTCTCTTGCAAAATTCTCTAAATTCTTCAAACATTTTTCCCTCAAAATTCTAACTTTCGAATCGGAGGTTCTTCGGCCAAAGCCCCCCCCCCCCATTCATCGTGGGCACACAAGGCTCTTGGCCTTGACCTAAGGTGTTATTTGTTTTGTATGTGCAATTTTGTCTAATAAGAAGGAGACGGAAATTTGCACCCACAAGATGTGTCCATGATCCAATCCACTGAGGCCTACATGTCCTTCAAAGCAGCTAAAGGGTCGGGCATAAAAATACGTACAAGTAATTGAGGAGGATAGAATATATTCCAATATATATGGTAGGGGAGGAGCCAAAGCCAAATTAAAGCCATATGAAATGAGATAAAGGATATCTGATGAGGACCAATTGCAGTTGATGATAGGTGATGATCTATTTTTGACACATCATTGATCAGAATCTTATCTCGACCTCTAGCTATGTGCATGCACGGTTAATATTATTCCTCTCAATGGATCGTGATCACTACTCGGTATGCCAGCTTATAAATAGGAGTCCGAAGGATTGGATTAGAGCATGGGATAGTTAGATGAGATAGATCACATTTGGTGGTCATCAAAAGGAAAAGGAAATATTGAAGAAAGTGTATAACATGAAGAGAAGAGTGTTGTTTGGTAGCCAAGGATGACTTGCCTGCTGTGCTGCCGCGCGCTCCTAATTCCAATCCAATCCAAGAGGAGGCAGTGTACGTACTCACTCTCCTACGTGTTGTTCGGTTCTCAGCAGCAGGCACCAGGCAGTCTCCTTTGGCTAACTTGACAGCCTCTTCTTGTCATGCTATACCTTTATCTTCTTCTTCTTCAGCTTCTTATAACAATGCAGGATCGGTTGTCAGCATTGTGCATTGTACCCGTAAAGAAGCAAGATCGATCGATATATGATGGATTGAAGCTGGAGGCCTTACATGAAGAAAAGAGCATTGTTTGGTAGCCAAGGATGACTTGCCTGCCTCCAATCACATGAATGGCATTGTCGTATGTCTAAAATTCATGTTCGGCTGCCAGGCAGTCTCCTTGGCTAATCTCACAGGCTCTTCCCTTTCATGCTAGGCCCTCCTCCTTCTTCTTCTTCTCCTCTCCAAATCACTTCTACTAAGCCCCTTCATACACACACAGCCACACACTCTCACACACATGTAATAGTGCCTGCATTAGTTAACAATATATACAATACACTTCACGTACTTACACATTATGATGATGTTTATGTACAAGGTATATAGAGCATTGTTTTCAAACTTATTAGTTATTTCATTCTATGTCGAAGAAAATTTCTAGCTTTACCAAAACAAAAATGAATAAGAATTTTAACTTGATGTAGATATTAATTTATTGATCATGAAAGGTGTTAATATTCAAAACTTGCAGGTTAACAAATTAAAATATTAAACCCTTGGTGGGCTTAAGATATGGGCTAAAATGAAATGAATACAAGGACATATAGTGGTTCGCTCATAAACGGAACTACGCCCACTGTAATCTGTTTATATAGTATTACAACTGAATTGACTTGGGAGCCTTCCCCAGATGGAAGGGTCCAACCCCCTTTCTTTACATAATGACCTCTTTATATAGGCAAACTCACCTTCCTAAGGAAGGCCAAATGGGTGGTCTCAAATATCTAGTCTTGGTCAACATGCCTTCATGTAATGGCTGTTCGTAGAGCACTTGGGGATGTGGTCGTCCACAGAGCACTTTGCATGCCCAACACTCTGCTTAGGATTGCATGCCTAGCACTGCTTGCCTAACACTCTGGTCTGGTGGTCTCGGCCTAGCACCCTGGTCTAGTGATCTCGGCCTAGCACTATGGTTTGGTGGTCTCGGCCTAGCACCTTGGTCTGGTGGTCTCAGGCTAGCAACTTGGTCTGTCTAGCACTTTGCGTAGCATTGCATGCCTATCACTTTGCATAGCACTACATGCTTAGCACTTCGAGTAGCACTGCATGCCAAGCAGTGAGCACTCTAGAGATAGTTTACCATGCAGGTCCTTTAAGGGAAGGGATCCTCATTTTTTTAAAAAAATGGAAACACCCTCTTGACTGTTAGATTTGACTTCAATGAAATTATGTGGTTGAGATTAAATCATAGGCCACAGAATCTCAACCACATGATTTCATTAAAGTCAAATCTAACGGTCAACAGAATGTCCTCATTTTTTTTGAAAAATGGGGATCTCTTCCCTTAAAAGCTTATGTTTACCATGTACCAAAAAGTTGTCTCCTCGTAACTCCTTAATCCTGAGGTCTTGGTCCTCCCTTCTTCCTTTGGGCCTTGGTCATGGGCCTTTTCTTAGGCCTACATCATTTTTAGGGTTGTAAAAGAACCTTGCGTTAACAAAAGGAAGTTACCTTAAGTGCAAGAGCGTAGGAACACTACTGTACACTTATATCGAAGCACGATATGTCTTAAGGATCGTGACATACTCTTTCAGTTTGTTTTAAAGATTTACTAACACATAAGTCGCGTTGGTCTTAGAAAAAAAATTGGTCTTATAAGCTATAAGATAAAACAAAAACAAAACAAAATTCAAATTGTCGACAAAAACAAAAACAAAACAAAATTTAAGTGAAAATTTCTGTTTCTTTTTAACAAAAACAAAATAAAATTCAAATTGTCCATTTTATTTAAAGTTTCAATGTTATTTTATGTATTTCTTTGAAAAGAAAGAAAGAAAAATAAATTAGGTCAAAATTAAAATAAACTCACCAGTCACCAGCAGCATCAACATGGACCCGGTACGTTAGGCTAGGGTCTCTACCCTTTATCCTCTGAGAGATTTTTCAGTATAATTGACATACAAGATGGTACATCACATATTATTATAAAAATTATGGGATATAATGCTAAAAAGTTACTAACTTACAAAAAAAATTTCTTCACTTCTATTAAAACACATGATGTACTACTTGTATTCTTGTCATAATTAAAAATTTCTCCGACCCTCCACCCTCTACCCGTATAAAGAGTCCAATTAAGTTTAATTACGAAACAGACCCTAGGGGTTTTCCTTTGGTCTGTAAGTGTGAATTTAACATTTTTCCGAGTTGAGGATCCCAAGCAAACGGGTCCAAACCAAACCTCACCTCCCCTCACCTCAGCGACTCCGTCACGACTCACCACCTCCATCCGAAATCCAAATGGCGATTCCGATCGGCAGCGCTCTCCTCTCGACGGTGGTAGCTCTCTTGCTATTCACGTCGGCGCTTGCGAGCTCAGAGTTGCCCTTCATCATCGCCCACAAGAAGGCCTCCCTCAACCGGCTCAAGTCCGGCGTCGAGCGCGTCCTTGTCTCCATCGACATCTACAACCAAGGATCTTCGTACGGTTCTTCTTGTTCCTCCATTTCCGATCTCAGTTTTCGTCTTATCTGCTGCTTTATTTACAGATCCAGCTTAGCGTTCAGTAATTTTAGCTTGCTGTTAGATTCGCTCGATCTCTTGCGTGCATCATGTGTTTGTTGAAATGGGTTATCTATCTCTGAGTATTGCGGTTAAATTGTAAATTGGTTTTTGTTTATTGGATTTGTTTTTGTTGAATCCTGTTTCTGTTTGGTTGCTGTGAAATTTCGAGCAAATTAGACGAATTAGGTTTTCAATCTTGGAATTTTACTTGATTCTGTATTGGATAGAAATTCAAAACCAGAATTGTTTCGTCAACTGATCCCCAACTGATGGTCTGCATGCCGCTGTAGACATTAATGTTTTTTATTCTGTATGGAATGATTTGATAACATAAGCATTCCAAAGATTAAGCTGCAATTAATGTTTGAATCTCAATGTCGCAGTATTAGTCGTGTTTATATGTTGTACTTGTTGTATAGAGAAAGACTGTGTTACCGAAACTAATTAAAGCATGGTGAAAAAGTTTGGGGAAGGTGAGGCAAGAGAAAATTGCTGAAGGAATTGGTCGTTTTTGAGGGATCGATCGAAGATATGTTTGAGTTGAAGTATGTACTAGTGTTACAAGTTGTGAAAGCATTTCAGTTTTTAATCTTCCTTTTGTAGTTTTCCCTTCAACGTAAAATAGCTTGGTGATATAAAATTCCTTAAATTTAATTCTTTTATAAGGCTAACGTCATGCCCAAATGGACATCTAATTGACATGTTAGCGGTTGACAAGATTTACTAGCACCCTGTAACTCATTTTAGCACTACTAATTTCTCAACAATTTTTTTTTAGTGGAATTCGTTTTTATGCATTTTTCATGTCTCTTACATATAACTTAACAATGCTCTTTGAGGTCAAATATACGAGGATTTCTGAATCTCTTTTCCTGCCCACTTGCATTAGCTTTAGTGGTTTAATTCTGCATCAGGATAAAGGCACAACCATTTCGTCAGGCTTTTGTTTTTGTATGGGAATCCACTATTTCATTTGTTCGATTATCCACCACTCTGTTGATTGTGTGTTAAGTTAACTGAGATTTATTTGTATATTATTTTTATTTTTATTCTCAGACGTCTTCTTATCTATTAGTAATAAAAGTTTGTAATGTTTCCTTTGCAGAACGGCTTATGATGTAAGCTTGAGTGATGATAGCTGGCCTCAAGATATCTTTGAGGTTGTCAGCGGTAACACTTCCAAGTCATGGGAAAGGCTTGATGCGTAAGTTCCAGCTTTTCCTCATAACATATTCTTCTTTGCATGGCTTACTCCCCTTTTGTTTCTTAGTTAATGGTTACCTAAATGGGATTTGCAGAGGTGCCATTGTATCCCACTCCTTTGAATTGGAGGCCAAAGAAAAATTACTTTTCAACGGTGCACCAGCTCTTATTACATTCCGCATTCCCACAAAGGCTGCTTTACAGGTGAGATGTCTGCAACCGGTTCCTTTGCTACTCATTGTGGCTGTATAAATGTATACCTTCTGACTTTATTCTGTTTCTTATAGGAGTCTTATTCAACTCCAATATTTCCTTTGGATGTTCTGGCAGACAGGCCTCCTGAGAAGAAGTTTGAATGGGTAAGTTTCTCCATTAAATAAGGGTTATATTATGCAATCTGATTTCAGACAACTTTTACGGTGTTAACTGAGGTGGTGTTTTGTGGTTTCATGAAATTATCTCTGCTGGGGGCCTAACTTTTCAGGTTAAGGTATGAAATACTCTTTTATATGCTGTTGAATCTTTTGTTCTCTGAATTTGTCAAAGTCATCACGAACTTTACTATATTTTCTGAACAGAACATTCCTTTGCTTCATCCCTAACATCTCGACTTTTTCTTATATGCAGAGGTTTCTGGCAAAGTACGGGTCTCTGATCTCTGTTGTCTCCATTGTGGTTCTATTTGTGTACCTGGTTGCCAGTCCATCCAAATCCGGTGCTGCAAAAGGGAGCAAGAAGAAGCGTTAAATCACGGATCCTTGCTTGATGCTAATGCATGCACCTATGGTGTTGTGAGTTGGTATTTTCTAGTTAGTGGCACATGTTAGTTTCCAAAGCTTCCAAAAATGAATAGTTTAACAAGTTAGTGTAAGATGAACAAACTGATACATACAGCGGGTTTAACCCGAAGGAGGTCTTTGGTTGTGCTTCGGAATCAGTAATTGCTAGTCAATTTTGGATTGAATGTTTTATTTTGCATTTGAGTTTTGATGCTGTTAAACTTGAATATTAGCAATGAGACTTGGTACCATAGGCTGTGCATCAATGATTGTAACTGTTTGGGCCCAAGTGTTGTTTGAATAGGCCCATTGGACTAAGTTTTTTAAGTTTTTGGGCCTTCTCGATTAACCGAAGAAAAGAGGAAAGGTCATTATCGATCCCACCGATCCCCCTCTCCCTTACCAACTAACAATTTAATCCACTATCACTGTCGTTTGTTAAAAATATTATCGAGAATTAGTTCAGTGTACTTACTCAGATTTTTCACGTGACATGGAAAGATTAAATGTTTAAGTGAGTTAATCAGCGGCAAGTGGTCTACTATTATAGTGGTGAAGAGGAGTGTTTTTGTACGACGGCGTGGGTTTGAACCTCTTGGCTCTCTAATCTAACATTTAATCCAACAAATCAGTAATTGATCTGTATATTTTTCCTTTATTGTATAGCAGTACTGCAGGATTAGCTGTTTTTTTTTATATATAGGAAACTCTGTAAAGGTAGAAGACTAATATTAATACAATTATTCTGGCCAATTCTATTTCTCAGTCGTTTGATTAGATTTTACACAGGGCAAAGAGATGAAGTCCACCGTGAGGCCTCAAAATGCCGCGAAGAGAGAAGCTGCCGAGCAAGAGAAGACGAATCATAAACCAAACCCTAATAAGCATCGCAATGGGTTCTCTGCTTCAATGAAGATCGCTCATTACATAAAGGAGTATGGAGGCCTCCTCAACAAGGGAAAGTCGTTTTGTCCAAAGAAAAGAGAGTTTATATGCTGCTTAACTGGATCAGTATAACTGATAGGAACCAAATCCCAATTAAAAACCTACTAAACCAAACTTGTACATCTTATGAGTAACAGTGTTAGCCCAAATCATGCATGACACAGACTATTATTTTCTCGATCTTTCTTTTTCAAGAAAACTAATTAAAAGGATTTGAAAACTTTAAGTTTTAACGATAAGGACAAAATAAAAGGTAAAGTAAATAGTACCATGATTGACTTTTTAGTGTAAAAATGTGGTTTTTCGTTAAAGTGAACAATACCGGGAGCTTTTCGTTAAAGTTCCTTTCTTTTTTCTGTTGTTTTCACTTACTCCCACTGACTTCCTAAACTAAACCAAAACAAAGACCAAGTTCTCAACTCCGATTTTTCAGAAGAAGGTTAAGATGGTTCACGAGGGTTGTGAAGTCCAAATCTTGATCATGCTCTAACTGAGTCAAAAAGTCAGTAACACAATTCAATTCCGGCTAAACATGATTAAACCGCAATCCTCAAATCTCTAGCTAAAAAGAAAGATACTAATTGAAAATCCGACCCTATTTAAGTTTAAAAACAATCAAGATGCAATATTTATTTTCATTTGTAAGGACATTCATACTATTAAAGACGTTCGGTTTCTCTTAATTAATGATAAGTCACGTGACGATTGTTCGATTTCTTATAATTAATGATAAGTCACGCGACGATTGTGACGTAACAGATAGACTTATTAGAAATTAAAATATTTCTCTAATACATTTTTTTCTTTTATTTTTTATTTTTTTAAATGAGACTGGTGGCAAGCCACGGTTATTTACCCCTTTCGGGGTCTAGGAAAACTCATAGATGCATTTTAGCCTCTAACCAGCCATAGTCAATAAAACTCACCAGCTTGAATCCTCAGACCTAAGACCTGCCTGTTTTTTGTATTTCTCTAGTAGGCATGTTATCCTTTTTCTTTTTCTCTTTTTTTTTTTTTTTTTTTTTTTTAACAAATGATAGTATCTACACTAAGGAAGAGGATATAGGCTTAGCCTCACAATGGGCTAGCAATAATGTGGTTCAAATTCACATTTGATGAGAATCGAACCTAAAATCTTTTACGTATAATTGAGGAGGAATATCACTATACTGTAATACTATGTAACATCCTTTTTCTTTTCTTTAAGAAAAAAAAACGTAGGCCCCTAGGCTAACCTTGTGTCTAATGACCAATATTCATTTATAATAATGTAATGAGTAATATTAGGGAAATCACATATTTGTATCACCTAATCAATTTATGTCTATTACATTCAACTCTATAATCACTATTACTTGGATTTGTAGGGAAAATTTGTCATTTTTCATCACATTTAATTAATCGTGTCAAATGACGTGACTCTGAATTTGCTTGTCGTTTATTATAAACATATCGTGCTTAGGTTAACCCGCATACCTTATAAATTAATTATAAACTTAAGAACTAAGTTTTAATTAATCCTTTGTTTCTTTCCCATAATTCTTCTTTTTATTTATTCAATTCGACCGCTAAAAAAAATGAATAAAGGGGAGAAAAAAGATTGCCAAAATCATTTTATTTCTTTATTGTTTACCTAATAAAACTTATCACCACAAATCAGCCCGATGAATTTCCACTGAGTGTGCAAACCCCAGATAAAACCAAATTAATTAAGGAGCCAGACCCATTGTTGCAAGTTTTTAGTCTATAAATACCAGCAACTCACTCAATTACTCCTCTCACTCTTTGTGTTTCTTGAGCTTCCTAGGTTCTGTGTTCATTTTCTAAATCTCATTTAGCAAATTTCATACTCTTTTCATGGATCCTTCTTTGTGGGCATTTCTTCAAGGCAGTCCTGAACAATCTGTTCCTTATCCGTGGGAACGCTGCTTTGACGTTGAGGTAAAATTGTCCTCTCTTTATCTGGTTCTGCAAGCACACATACATTGATACATACACACTCACTCACTCAGATTTTTTTTTTTTTTTTTTTTATGGGAAATGATTGTCCAAACACCCTTTTTCTCTTGTTGTCTCTTGATTCTCTTTTGATTTATTCAATTCAAGAGTAAGAAATGAACATGTGTGTGCATGTGTGTTTGCAGACGCAAATTCTAATGTACAAAAACAGGCTGACGGGAGCTGTTATTCTGGATTTAAGGCCAAGGGTGAACCTCGGAGGAGGTTTGTACAACGTCAGCGACATGTGGTTTCAACTGACCGACCGCTACGACTTATACCCGCCGGCCGCTGTGACTGCCGGCGTGCAATGGCCTCTTAATCTGTTTTGCAGGAACATTAGTGTGCATGATCAAGACACGCCTATTATGCTATGTTCCACCTGCTGCACTCGCCAAGTCATTTATCTCCTGGTACCCCACGTCGTCACACACTGCCCTCTGTGTGGCCACCTCATGGGTTTCTTTGCTTAATATTACTTAAGGTTTATTTAGGTCAAGTTGTAATAGACTACAGTGCAATTAAGCCGTACTTATCTTAGATTTGTGTTTCTCTTTTCGTTTTCTGGTTAATTTGACTGGGATGTAAGATTTTAAATGATCAATCTCATGACTCAATTTCTGGTTTTATACACATACGCACATATATATGTTATTCGATTCATGCAATTTCGATTAATTAATGCGACAGTTTTTTCAGTTGGAGTTGAAATTAATTCAGTTTAATGCGACCAAGTTTTTTTTTTTTTTTTTTTTTTTTACATGGCCAAGGCCTTGGTGTATTTCTTTTTCAGTCAACCCTGCAATTAATGACATGCAAAAGAAATTTTCTCACCATTTCCATTCCATTCTTTTTTTATTAATTTGTTGTGTGTTTTAATGCTATTTCTGTTTTAATAACAGCACCAAGAAAAATTGTTACAATTAATCTTTCTTTTAGCTTTGCCGATACTGTTTTGACTATGGAAAAAGGAGGACGCAACACCAGAAGCGATATACGCATGCACAGTATTCTTCTTCGCAGTTCTTGGAGAATATTGTCAGGGTTTGTTAAAACTGTGCTGTTATTACTGCTGCAAATGTTAAATATTCGAAGCCTGTTTTTTGTGCTAATTAACTAAGATTATTGTTTCCCTTTTTAACTTTCTATATATTTGTTCACCTTTTTTGTCAACCTTATCAATATTACAATGGATTGGCAACAAACCCTATTTACTTCATGAGGTCAATTCCAACTTGTTTAATTAGGGCTATGTCTAGCTAAGTCAGATTTCCCTCAAGTCAGTTATATTGTGAGGTTGTTGCATGCAAATCTGTTACATATTTCCTAATTTCTAATCCTCGTAATTAATAAGGAGGCATTTATTATGTGATTTAAAAAAAAAACACATACACCACTTGAATATCTGGCAGTAAGTTACAGTAGATTGAACAGAAAATAAAAGAGTTCTCTACAGAGTAATCTTAAACACTTCCATGGTTTAAGAGTTCTTGAATTTTTAGAAACTTAGTGTGGAACAAATGACATCAAAAACTGATTTTATATGACGACTTCTAAATATTTGCAACATAAAATATGAGTTACATATCACAATTTTGGCGAAAATTCGGAATTGAGTTTTGTCTAAGATCTTTTGCACACCATTAATTAACAAATAAGCCTTTTAGAAGCCGTCTCAACAAACAATTTATAAACACAGTTCCAGAAGTATTTTTACAGATTTTATAAGTTAAAAATGGAAAAGTTACAAAAAAAATACTAGCTGAGAATATGTCATTTTAATTAGCTTATTGTGCGGCTACGATGATACGAAAATAAGGGTTGTGATTGATGTGGGATTAGCAAGCACGGAGGTTTATCGCATTATAACAATCAAGAAATTACATTCAGTGAAAGGGAATATGTAACTATCCAGAAATCTGGAAATGGAACGAAATAATCTCGGTCGATCGGGTGAGAGAATTGAAAATTGTAAAAGAAAAGCAAGACAATATAATTTCACGAGCAGAGCAGAGAAGCAATAAAATATTAACAAGAGACTAGTAGCTCTCCTAATAGTCAGCCTTGTCAGGCTTCTGGTATGCAATGTCATTGTCAGCAGCAACGGCTGGTTTGACGGCAACTCCAGATGCCACAAAGGTTAAAATACTTTGGGTCAAATGCCTCGACGCCTTTTCGTAATTAACAAAACCCATAAACCAGAAATCATGGCCATCGATCGTCACAATCTGGATGTACTTTTCCCTTGGATTTTCCCTCATCACTACTGGATTGATAGTTGCAATATTTCCCAATGGTACCATTATTTTGTAGTAGCTCCAGGTGACCTGGCCGGAGGGGGCGGTGAAGGACAAAGGGCGGTCGCTGCAGAAAGCTGTATGGATATTAGAGAGGTAAAGAGTTCCGGCAACTGGTCCTGTGGATGTGGAGAGATAACTGGCAAATGACTTATGCAGCTTCTCATTGGGATAAGTCGCAAATGTCTGCTTGTACAGAGCCTCAAATCCTCCTCCTGTTATTGCTTTGGCAGTCAGGTTCATCTTCGCCCACGCAGCTCCAGACACCGATGTCCCCGTTTTCACTGACATGATATCATCGATCAATCAAATTAGTTTAGATGTTAGTTAATTTGTATCAATTTAATGCGACCATAACACAGACAAGACGTCCTGCACTAAAAATTTATGTGCTTCTGGAATAGTTAGAATTGTTTTCTACAATAAAAAAACGTCTCCAACTGCGTTTGTTAGCAAAACTTGACGTGCCAGGATAAGCACATGTCAAGTGATTTCCATAAAGCACTTCTGGCGAAAAGACTTAAGGGCAGAATCGCTTTCTCAAGAAGCAGTTCACACAACACTTAGATACTTAATAAGTTCATGTGTTAAAAGTAACATATATAGACATATAAGAGATGAGAAACATAATATTTATGCATACAGTTGTGCCAGATGTTGTTGGCCATGGACTCGGCCTTGTTGCTCCAGGAGTTGAAGACGTGGAGTATGGATTCCTTTGGACTGGTGTTGTTGGACTTGTCAAGGGGTTTGTACTGGAGGTAGGGATTCTGGGCTTGCTCGGTTCCGGCAGCGCCCCACAGAGCTGCTTTTTTGTTGTCCGGATGGCTAGTTGGGACGGCAGGGTGCCCCATGACGTGAGTTCCCCACTGCGCTGATTTTTCTTCCTCACTTGGAGTTGGTGGGATTGACGGAGGAGATGAGCCGCTTGATGAGGTTGGAATATCTTTATCATGAGTAGTTTGTTTTGGTTCTTGGGTTTCAGCATTCTGCGGTGAGGATGCATCGTGAGGAGGTATTTCTTCGGACAAGGATGGTGGCATTGGCGGAGGTGTTTGATGAAAAGGGTTGATGTCTTCAGCGGGAGGTGTTGGGAGAAAAGGGTTTGTGTCTTGGTGTGTGGGAGGAGAAGCGGAGGGGTAGAGGGGAGGTTGGGATGCTTGGTTGTTGGGGTGGTTCATTTTGGCTCGGAGCAATGGAAAGGAAATAGCAAAACAAATGTAAAATGTATGATTTTGTGGTGTGAGACTGAGAGTTTCTTGGATTGGAATTTGGATGCGATCGATGTGGTTTGCAGAAAATTGCAGTGCTTTTGAATGGTTGGGAGACCTTTTTTATACACGGGAAAATTTTAGTGGATGGGATAGTCAATAAAAAATAAAAATAAAGGTTGAAAATTGAAATGTCAGATACGGGAGGTGATTGAAGACTTTCTAGAAACATGTGTATTTGTTTTATGAATTATTAATTAATTAATTATTCGGGTAAGATACAAGATCAAGTTTTAGAGAAAGGAGTTGGTCACTGCGGGGCCCGTGAAAGCGAAAAGGTTGACTCAGGAGGAGGAGGAAGTTGCTTAACCGTGTTATTAAGGCCAATAAGTTATAATTTTCTTCAACAGTTATGACTTCTAGATAAGATATTTCATCCATGTAATGCAACCCTCCACACTCCACAGCTGGGGATGGACTTTTCTGTCAAATTGCCAGGCCAACTGTGCCATGCTGATTTTATGCCAAATTTTTTTGTGCCAATAGATAATGGTATGGTATTGTGCCAGACCAAAATTTTATGGTACGGTGTAGGTAATGGATATCATACTACTGTATTACCGTATCGTTCTAAAAGTATAATTTAATATGTAATTTATAAATTATATAATATATAATTATAAAACACATATTTATAATATTCCAATAATTTGAAAATAAAACCCTACTACGATTGTTGTTGGTGACTTTGATCTCTTGAGTTGGTGGAAATCAAACACAAAGAGTTTCCAATTCTTTCACAAATAGCCAATGATATCTTTGCAACCCTCGCTTCTATTGTTGCTAGTGAAAATGCATTTAGCATATGGAGGTGAACCCTTTTAGGGCATCCTTGACTCCTAAAATGGCAGAGGCATTAATGTGTACTAGTGATTGGCTTATGACGGTTGAAGTAAAACTTCTACAAGGAACAAACGGAAGATATGCTTCAATTTTACAAGGAAATGGAAGAAGTGGAAACAAGTAAGATATGCTTTAATTTTTTTAGTAAATTTGTTTACAACTTTAATTCTTCTTGCTACTAATATGTTTTCTTTGTTTGTAATGTAGGCTTGACATAAGCTCAATCTTCTACAAGTTCAATGACTCCTCCAAAACATTCCACATCTCAAGCTTGAATAATTGATCAATGAATTTTACTTTTTGAAGTTTAGTTTCAATTTTCATTTGGTTTGAAACTTTAACTTCTATTTGGGTTTTTAACTTCTATTTGTTTTGGTTCATAACTTCTATTTGGATTATAAGCTTAATTTTCATGAATCTTGATGCATCATTTGAATTATTGTGTTTGAATTATGAATGATGAATAATAGATGAATTTAGGCTACAATGTATGAGATAAAGGTAAAAAAAAAAAGTTTCACCCTTGAATTGTGTTAAAAAAACAAAAACAGATTTTGTCCCAAAACAAAGTGGCAATTACCATTGTTATACCATACCAACCGAACTATTTGGCAATACCGAACTTCAGTATATCAAAAGTTTGGTATGGTAATGGTAATAAATTTTGGGGTAAATTACATTTTACCCCCTCAAGTTTGGGGTCGATTTCAATTCCTTACAACATCTTTAAAACATTTCAATTTCATACATGAACTATCATTTTATTTCAATTTCATACATTCGTTAGAAAATCCGTTAAGTGATGACATGGCAAATATGGGATCCTCAATTATGACATGGTTGACAAATTTGTGCCACATGGCAAATTTTTTTTTTTTTGTGCGTTTAAAATATAATAATATTTACCCCATTTAAATTTAAATTAAAAAAAAAACCAAACAAACCCAAAAACCCATCTTTTCCCTTCCCTCCCCCAACCCCCTCACCTTCACCGAGCCCAAACCCCTCCACCTCCCATGATCTTCGCCGCCACCATGTCCAACCCTCTCCTCCTCCACCTACTCGCCACAATCGAGGCCCACTCTAACCACCAAAACGACACCCCCATTGGCCGCTTCCAAAACTACCTCCGAATCAACACCAACCCAAACTACGATGCCCTCGTCGCCTTCCTCATCGCCATCGCCCAAACCCTAAACCTCCAAATCTAGACCCTCCATTTCACCCAGTCCAAATTCAAGCCCTTCCTCCTCCTCACCTGGCATGGGTCCCACCCCTCTCTCCCCTCCTTCTTCCTCAACTCCCACCTTGACTCCATCCCCGCCGAGCCCGACAAATGGACCCACCCTCCCTTCTCCACCCACCACACCCCGGAGGGCCTCATCTTTACTTGCGGTGCCCAGGACGACAAGTGCATCTCCATCCAGTACCTTGGATTCTGGCTCAGACCATGGACCCCTGCAATTCTTCCGTCGGGATTATCGCATACACGAGTTCGGAGAGGATCAACATCGATCTGGGTTTTTTGGGGTTTTGGGTGGGGTAGGGAGGTTGCGGGGGAGATTGGATTTTTGGAGCTAGGGAATAGAGAGAGAGAGAAAGAGAGAGAGAGAGAGAGAGAGTGGGCTGCTCGGGTGGGTAGAAAGGGATGGGGAAGGTGAAGGGGTTTCTTATTATTATTTTTATTTTTATTATTAATTAATTAATTTAATATTTTAAATTTTTTATTAAGTGTTTAGTTGCATGGCACAAATGTGCCAGCCACGTCAGCACAAATGTGGATCCCATATTTTCCACGTCATAACTTAACGGATTTTCTAATGGATGTATGAAATTAAAGTAAAATGATAGCAAATGTATGAAATTGAAATATTTTAAAGATGTTGTAAGGAATTGAAATCGACCCCAAATCTGAGGGGGTAAAATGTAATTTATCCTAAATTTTGTCAAACCGAAAATTTAGTACGCTAATTAGTACGAAAATTTTGATACGGTAACCGTACTAAACCCACCCCTATCCACAGCTTCATGTTGTCGGTAGATATCTCATATGCCAAAACAAAAAGGAACAATAAAGAAAACCCATATCGTTTCAGATGCTGCAATCCATCGTTGCTCGAGTTGAAATTGTTGGTAAATAAAAGTAGTAGGGATAAGTGACATGTTTGAGATTGTCGTTTAAAACATCTTTTTTTAACAACAATAATTGAATTTGGCGGTGTTTCTTCTTGGTCGTAAAAGCATAATTTCAAGTTCATAAAATACTGTATCAAAAAAGCTTATCGGCAAGGCAATTGAATAGTGGGCTTTTTCTACATTGGGCTTTTGAGGTTTGAAAATCACAAGCTTTATCTCCCGACAGAAAGCCCAAGGAGAAAGAGAATGGGTTTAAGTTTAACTAATCCATCTACCCGCCAAATGCCGATGGGTTTAAGTTAACCTCGCATCGTTTCGTTGAATGACAGGACCCACCCATCAACCAGCCCACAGAAACGTGTCGAACATGATTAGAAACAGTCTGGGACCCACGGTTACTATATAAGGATATTCGATTATCTTAATTAATTCTCACCTAAATCTTTTGTTCAGGCTAAGCAATCCGACCACCACAGACCGCAGGAATAGGGAGCCAGCGGAGAAGATGAGTTACCAGAAAGCTCCCCAAGAACCCTACCCTCCTCCAGGTATTACCAAAACAAACACGCTTCCTTTTCAGAGTTTCAAATCCTTTCAATTCAATTGCTCAATTACTTTTTACTGATCGATATTATTATTTGTTTTTATGTAATCAAGGATATCAGTCTCCGCCGCCGGGGTACCCATCAGCTCCGCCGCCACCGCCGCCGTATGAAGGGTACCCACCGCCGCCGCCTCCACCTTACGAAGGCTATCCACCACCTGGGTATCCTCACGGATACGGTCCTCCGCCGCCGCCGCGTGATCCGCCGTACGAGGGGTACCAAGGTTATTTCAATCAGGGGTACCCTCCGCCACCTCCTCCTCCTCCGCAGCAATACGAGCACTATCACTGCGAGCATAACAATTACCAAGAGCAAGATGGTTGTATGTCTTTCTTACGAGGCTGGTATGTAATCTTCCATCTCTGCCGTCTACTCTTTACCCGCTCATTTCAGATTCTCTTCCCTTGTTCCTTACACACACAATTGGAACTTGATTAAAATTTATCTAATTTACTGCCAAGCTCCCAACTTTTGAATTGGATTAATGGTTGTGTGCTGTGCATAAATAAAGGTTTATGCTTTTGAATTTTGATAGGAGAATGTCCATGTATTTTAGTTAGTAAATTCTCTATCTAGCCTCTAGCATGAATCCTCAAGCTTTCCTACATGTTATACTGTCTTTTGGCTTGGCTTGGTAAGTTGGTATATTTTTTCCCAGTTAGCTTTTTTTACAACAGCTATATCACTAGTTGTTGTCCTACTCCAAATCTTATGCACGAGAGATTTTCTCATGTCACCAATTCATCATGTGGCAAGCGCTTATGGACAGGTGGTTCACTCTTTGAACATCTGGTAAACGTTTACTAGACAGCCACAGGTGATGTGATTATGATAGTGCATTGGTTGTAAGAAAGTTTTTTCTCCTCGTGCACAGCTGATATTCTTCTCAGAAGACAGGAATACAGAATGTTGCTTTGCCTTTTTGTCCTCATGTAATAATGCTCGGACATTCCTACAGGATATACGCATTTCAAATGAATAATGGCAGTGTTCACTTCTGTAGTTTTTCCAAGGTTTAATCTTGGACTGTCAAATCATGAACACTGACATTGCTCGTCTAGAAGAAGCCAGGTGCTAGGATTGAACAAAAGTTTTTAACTTGTGTCAAGGCGTTAGTAACTCCCTAGGCGTTAGGTACTCCCTCGTAACCTTTTTAGGCTTATCCCAAATTCTGAGCTGATATGAACAATAGCTAAAATAATGTGTGAGAAGTTTCAAGCCAAATACATGTCAAACTTGCTCCCGTTAACGCAAACAGGATTCCTTTGCTTAATCTCGAATATATTTTGATCATGCATTTGGTTTGCTAAATTATGCTTATACTATCATGTGGGATCTTCAAGTTGTTATTTTGCTAATTATTTCTTTCAAATGATAAGGGAGGGAACTAAATGGTTGTTTTTTTTGCTTGCGCAGTTTGGCTGCGCTATGCTGCTGCTGTTTGCTGGAGGAGTGCTGCTTCTTTTGATGATATTGAAAATGGATATTTGTTTCTGAAGCCACTTCCATAAATTTGAGCATCTAAGTGTATTCATCGGTTAAGACTCGAGGGGGCTTTTGGAATGATTTATATTATATTCTTGTTTCGTGCATTGTTCTACCCTAAGACATGTGAATTGCAAGCCGTAAAGACTACAGATTTTAGGTGTGGTTTTATGAATCGCTCGACTGTTTATTTATTCTCTTTGTGTGTTTTTTTAGATGTTCATGAATCATCCACCTGCCTGGATACTGGATACTGGATACAGGATAGGAACACAGTTGTTTACGTTTGAATTCTTCTATTGTCTAGCTCCTCCCAAGTCTCAGGTGGCAGGTGCTAGCCGTGCTCATTATATCTCATCTGGTCGCCAAAACGAGTACCGGATTCAATCGCCTTCGGGCACCACAAGGATATCGACTCAATCGGCTTCGGTACCACGAGGATATTGATAACAGGACAATTGGATATACTGGTTCGAATCTATTTATAGCAGCATAGATTACAATGGTCAATCTCTCTGAATTTGAACACCTTATAAGTAACTCATCATCAACTAAAATCAACTAATCAACTGGCCTAACCAAAGTACAAACTAGTTAAACAATAAGAGAAAAAACTGACAACCTAGAAAATGCACCTACAGAGTCCACACAAATTCCGGTGTATCCCTTCTCTTCCCCACTAGGGTGCGATAGAGGTACATCTTCTCCACTCGTTGCTCATCATCGACGCCAATCTCCACCTGATCACTCTCATTTATGATCTCCACATTCAGTGTTGGCATCTGCTTTGCTAGTGCCTTGCAGCCTCCAAGGGTAACTTCGCAGGACGACATCCAAAGGGATCGCATTGTTTCATACTTTCCCACGTCCTTTAGAAGTGCCTCGTTTCCGAAGGGGCTGTCCCTGATCTCAAGCTTCCGGAGCTTCTTGCATCCATTCAACACATAAAGCATACCATTGTCGCTGTCCCCGGCAAATGCAATAGACAGCATCTCAAGCTGCTCAGCATACATTCCAATGTACAGGAAAACCCGGTCGGTTAAAAGGCCAGAGAGCGATAAACGCCTAATATTCTTGCATGCCTGGACAATTGCCCCAAAACCTTCATCCAGGGGCCGCATGGTAACAGCGTCAGGTTTAGTGGGGTCAAAGATGCACAACCTGAAACGTATAAAGTTTGGGCAGTTCTTGGCCACGGTTATGAGAGCAGCATTAGTCATCTGCTGGCAGAAGTAGAGCAACGAATGAAGCTTTGGGCAACCAGCAGATATGGCAACAAGGCCTTCTTCTGTTACGAAAGCATGCCCAGCTGCAAATGGATCAGAAGGAAAAACTCTCAATTCCTGCAGTTCTTTACAAGTCGAGGCAACAACTCCTAGTCCTTTGTCTCCAATACAATCCAGAATCTGCATAAAAACAGAAAAGATTATCAATCAGTTCTTTTCTTTTTCGGTAAAGAAGCTGTGGTAAGAATCATTTTCTGTAGCAAAAACAAAACGAGCATACCCATAATCGCTGAAGCTTCACACATTGGCGAATTAGTTCTATTAACTCACTGCCATGAACCCCTGGAGCATAGCTGAGGTTCAAGGATGTCAGGTTTTCCAATATTGGGTAAATAGAGGGCAGACATCGAGGACCAACCTCCAAAAACCCTGACAAGCTCTTAATTGATTTACATTTTACAACAGTCGCCTGGAGTTTGTTGTAGGTATCTGAATCAGGATCCAGAACATAAGACCCAGTTCCCAAGTCCACTAGTTGAGGCGCTCGCGCCAATACTTTCTGAAGAGTGTCAGGAGGCACTGCACGGTTTAACCTCAAGACTTTGAGGTTAGGAGATCTCCCCACTAGTCTCTCCAGAGCCGGTAGATTAATTTCACCTTTGAGGCAAGCAAAATTCAGGGAAACTAATGAAGTACTGCTCTCAGGAAAGCAGCTTAGCCAATGGCCTCTATGATCATCAATATCATTTTCCTGCAGATCCAGCTCCTTAAGAAGCCTACGCAGAAGAAACGTTGGAGGAAGTTAAGAGCACACAAATGACAGGCAAAACTCAAAGTATTCATGAAACACAACTTTAGATAATCGGGATGTAGACTCTAGAGACACTTCACACTGCTCCATACAACTGCTTTCACATTCACAACATAGAAACATGGTTAAAATTTGAAAACAAAACAGTCAAAAGAAGAAACCCGAGATGTCCAAGCAAATAATACATGTTCTGATGAAAAGAAGAAACATGAGATGTCCCATTAACCATTTACAGTATGAATTATGCAAAGATGTAGAAAGTAATAAATTTGAATCATGGGGAGCACTTAACTATATCATAAGCAGCACACTCAAAATGCAAAAGAGAACAAAATTGGATGGCCCAGATTGGTAAAAAAACCAAAAACAAGGTCACAATATGAAACAAATATTGAAGATAACAACACTTGCATTCAACGTTGCTGAATAAACGCCAATCCATACATAAGAATCGAACAAATAAGTCGGTCAAATGAGGGTCTAAATAGCAAATTAGTCAAAAAATTAGTAAATAGAAACTCCATTTGAGCATGTAAAACAAAAAAGCAAGAACAAAAACACAACACAAAACAAAACAAATCCAGATTAAGCAAATAATAAACGAAATTAGCAATCTTATAAGTTATCGACAAAAGGAAGTAAATATTGTCACCTGCAATTGGCAGCAATAGCAGCAAGGCCGTCGGTGGTAAACCCTTCACAGCTAACAAGAACCAAAGACTTGAAATTGGGGAAGGACCTGGAAAGAAGCTCGAGGCTTTCGTCGGAGACGATCATCCTCTTGAGGCGGAGCTCCTCCAGGCCAACCCGGCCGTCGGCGAGAGCTTCAATCCACGGTTGCAGAAAGCCGCCCCACTCGTAAGGAACCAGATTGAAGTCGGCGAAGTGAGGCTTTCCCTTCAAAGTCAGGGACTTGAGCCCCGGAAACCTCTCGATCACTCTCTCCGGACTGATTGCATAGCAATTCCCGATGAACACTCTCTCCCTACTGAACCTCTCGATTTTGTACCACGATTTGCACACCAACGACACCGCGTTTCGGTCCTTCTGCGAGGTCACTGACTCGAATATCTGCTCGATTACCTCGTCCGGAAAGTAATTCATCCTTCTGTCCTTACCATTCGACCCCACACTTTCCCGGGAAAAATGTCAAAAGGAAAATCCAACCAAAAGAAATCAACTTTCCCAAAAAATGAATTGAAAAACCCAACAAGTAACTACCCTCACCTCACATATCTCTCTCACTCTCCGTGTGCAAGATTTGTGTCCTCGATTTCAATCTGTGAAAAAATTTGACACAAAAACCCCAAACCTTTGAAAGAGAATCTTAGAAAAAACTACATGAATGAGACCACATCAGCAGATCTAAATATATTCAAAGATCTGGTTTTTTTTATTTATTGAAAATCTAATTTGACATCATCCCTTTCACCTGAGCTGGGATCTGCATTGATAGAGAGAAGGAAAAAAAAAAACAAAGGGTGAAGGAAATAAAGGAAAATATTTTTTGTTTTGATTCTAATGAGTGATCATCTGGAAATCAAAAAGTGATGATTACAGGCCTGGAAAAAAAAACAGACGAATAATATTTGCCGTAGATCTCTCAGAATCTACAAGGAGTTCCCGAAATAGAAATTATTAACAAAACGGAAAATCTTATGATTCTAAAAAACGAGAGAGAGAGAGAGAGAGCCTCAACCCCAAAGGCTCAAGCTTGAACCTCAACCCGTGTTGAAGTGAAAGCCTTTAACTCTGATGAGGAGAGAACCAACAGAACGAACCAGACCCAACCCCGCTTTGTTATTGACTAACCCTGGTTACCTCTCATCCGACGGCCCTGCGT
The DNA here is from genome assembly GCF_019419815.1 of Pyrus x bretschneideri. Lineage (NCBI taxonomy): Eukaryota > Viridiplantae > Streptophyta > Magnoliopsida > Rosales > Rosaceae > Pyrus > Pyrus x bretschneideri. Next base: position 292,230 of record NW_025999424.1, on the reverse strand, counting down.
GACTTAATGGAGAACATGAAGCGAATCTTGACCGTCCAATGAGTGATCAGGCATGTGTCCTTATCACTGTTTCCGACGAGCCTCTCCCTCTCTCTATCTCTCTCTCTCTCTGCTGCTAAAGTCATTGATGGACTGTCAATGAAAGGAAAAATCATATTCCTTTGAGACGTTAAATTACCAAAATGCCAGGTCATGGATAAAGATTGCTCGCTCACCTCATTTGTCCTCGTGCGAGTATGTTAAACTCGCTCCCTCCGGATGCGACATCCCCATGTGAGGTGCATCGTTTCATCCTTGTCTCGCTCGTGTGCAATGGCGGGAGCGAGTATTGAACTTACATACTCTCCCGCGTAGCGTAGAATTTCTTCCCCAATTCCGCAATCACAATTGCATATTTACACGGTGATATGATTCAGTGTGTTATGGTGCACGACGTAATTGGTTGTATCACTTGCTTGCTAGTGTCTGGGACCGTACAAGAGTTGGCGGTAGGTAGTTTTCAGTCAAGATATCAAAACCGGTAAAATTTTGAAATTTAGAGACAAACCTGGAAAAGATGTCCAAGTTACATTATTGAAAACTTTAACCAAAAGTTTTTGGTATTATTTATTTTAATAAAAAATTATATTTTTATACTAAAAAAATTAATCTATTATTATTTACTTTATCATTTATTTTGTTTTTATCGTTAAAACTCAAAGTTTTCAAATTTTTTTCATTAATTTGTCTTACATTATTTGGATACTTCTTACTTCTCACAAAAGATGTCCACGTGATTAAATTTTGATTATGCTCGACTTCATGTCACAGTAGTTCCATTCAATGTAAGAATGATATTTTTACCGAAATTTTTCTCATCATCGTCTCTCTACAGCATGTTTAGTTGCTAAAGTCATCATAGTCTCTCTATAGTATGTTTAGTTGCTAAATTTGACAGGTGATACAAAAAGTCTCATATCCCTCTTGATTTACAAAGGTATGAGGAGTCCCTTTGATTAGCTTTAAGAACAATTTCACCCCTAAAAAAATGCACCAACATCTAGCCCATTTATCCACTCAGTGAACAGTAATAGACCAAAGTATCTTCACCCCTAACAAAAAATAGCCTAGTCAATTTTATTAAAATAATTATTTTATTTTTATTTCTGACTTTAATCTCTGTAAGCTCTTTGTAGCTTCTTCTTTCCCAACCTCACTCCCACATCCAAAACCCGAATCAACGACGCGATAATCCAGGCTGCTATTAGAACAACCTTGTACAAACGAAACCCAGAAATAACAGAAACAATCCTTGCAGACAACCTCATGTCGTCTCTGCAAGCTCCGTTGCTGGGCCTCGAAATGACAATCGTGAACTGCCGTGTCAAAACGTCGGCGTTGTAAACCTCTAATAGGTTTCTTGCATGAATATCGAGTCTTGCGGAAACCATGTCCAAGTCGCTTTGCATCAGGAGCTTCCCGTTGTACAAAAGATCGACGCAGCGATGAGCTCCTCTCCCTCCTTCTCCCTCTGTGGCTCCTTGCCCTTTGACACCACGTTGGCGTCAGATGGGCCGGTCCCAAGGTCTATCAATTTTGGGCTAGCCTGGAGACCAGCTTGGGCTGAGTGCCAGGCAATCTGCTGGGCTGGACAAACTTTCCTAGGTGTCGGATCATTTTTTTGGCTATGTGCTAGCCTATCCCACCCCTGGTAGAAGTGCTCCAAGGGCACGAATGCCCTTTCATTTTCTAATCAAACGTGCATGTTTACTTGTTCTTGAAATAAAACGTAATAAAATTAGATGCAATTACGTATTGTAATTTGCCATAACCTTTCCCAAATCATATGCTCGTAAGTCTCACCCCTCAACTACACGTATAGAAGTTTCCAATATTCCAAACGTGTCATGCTTAAGGACTACAAAATCTAAAATGAATAATTCATTTTCTTTTATTGATTTTGTTGTTTCATTTGTTTTCTTGACCGAAAACTATTGTTAATTGATACTCCAAACATTGCTTAAAAAATTTACGAGTTTAAGTGGTTAAGAACATTTTCTTATTTGTTAGACTCTTTACTTCTCAAGCGTCGGTCATTTAACAAAAATTTTATAATACAAGCGTCGGTCATTTAACAAAAATTTTATAATACAGCTCATGCTATGAAGTATTAAAATGATTCAACGAAAGCCAATCAATTTATTTTTTATAAATTAATGATGAATTTATGGGACTAAATACCATGAGCTTGTTCGTTGTTGAATGTCTTTGGGACTATGGGACTATGTACCTAGCTAATGGTACCATAGGAATAGGTATCTTTAGGGTGACAATTATGGAAGCTAAGCTAGTGTAGTGGAATAAGAGAAATGTTGAGGAGATTCTTTTAAAATGAGATTGTCTATGAACTCTCTAACATTTTACATTTTAACGTCAATTTTATTGACATCATTATAAAAAATTATGCAAAAAATATCAGTTATGAACTGTGAACAGTAAAGGTGGGAGAAATGTTTGTACTTGAGAAATATATAAATATATATATATATATATATAGAAAATCTCCAATGATTGTTTTAATTATTTATGAATGTCTGCAGTGTGAACAGTGAAGGTCAAATGTTGACGCCAAATGATGATGTGCTGTTGCGTGTTAGTGCTTTGTTTTCCAAATTTTATCTGCTTGCGTTGAATTTTTCCAAGTGAGCTACAAAGAAAGAAGGCAAGCCACAAAGCAAAAGATGATTAGGAATTTCGATAGGGATAAATGAGGAGCTTTATATGGCCATGTGGTGGTGGGCATACTCTTTTGTGACTTGTTATCCCTTTGCTTTTGGCATTGACAACTTCCTGGCCGCCACGTATAGCTAGTTCATTGGTCAATATCCTAAGATGGATCACAACTCTAAGAAATTTTTCAATGTAGAGACACGGTTCTGTATATCAAATGTCATAATACAATTACTTGAAATTGCCAGGTAATACAACTAACTAGCGGTATTCATCTTCACTTGTAAGTGAGAGATCTTAGGTTCGATTTTTGTCAAAAGCGAATTTGAACCATATTATTGTTAGCTCATTGTGAGACTAAACTCATCCTCTCTCTATTAGTGGAAATAATACCATCAAGTTTCCAACCAATTGATTACATTTGGTGTACCAGATCGAGTTCCTGATACATTGAAAAATCTCTTTACAACTATTTTGTTGTACCAAGATTTTTTCCAGAATGACCAAAATGATTGGTGGTAGACAAACTAAGGGACCAGCTCTATCAATTTTAAATCTCATGAATCAAAATGAGGAGTTATGTTAATATCATGGACCATTTTAGTTAAAAAATCTAAATGAATCAAAATATAACCAATGATGATAAGATTATCGTTTTTTCTAATACCAAATAGTATAGTAATTTTCACAACCTCTTTTTCTTCACGCCCTCTCAAAGGAAAAAAAATCATTTGGCTTTATAATTGAGAGAACCAAAGCATAATGAGTTGATACAAAGAAACCGAGAAGTGCAAAAGAGGAAATGAGAATGAAAAATTCACTTCCCTACTAAATAATAAATATATCACAGTACGTTATTAACCCACATAAAAAAATTATATATTATTATATAATTGAACGAGCACTTGAAATTATTTTTTTCTAATCATGTACTGACATTTAGAATTCAGTTTCCTCATAAACTGAAATGTATAGATAGATTATAAGGAAAATTAATGAAAATGACTTAAAAACTTTGAATTTTAATTAAAATGACAAAAATATGTTGTAAGTGAATAGTATTAGAAATGATTTTTTAGAGTAAAAATGTTATTTTTCGTTAAAATGAACAGCACTAGGAATGTTTCGTTAAAATTCTATAGATTATATAACATTATTCAGAGTAGTTTCTAGGCTGTAAATGTTTGTCTGGCATTAGCCTACAACTGTACTTACTACTGCTCCTCCCACAAAACATATAACAATTAATACGTAATACAAGGCTGACGTTGGTTTAATGCAACCATCCAATCAGAGGATCGTAATTTGCATTCGAAAGCAGGGAGTGGTTAGGCCAAAAGGGGCATAATTAAATATAATTGGTAGCCCCACTCCCATATAATTATAATTATAATTACAAGGACTAGGACAATAATATATCATACATGATTCAAGAAGGTGAAAGGCACCAAACTTATATATATGACTTTTAACACACTTCATGATCATTTCCATCTTCCTCTCTATATGCTTTCTCAATCATTAACTAGTATTGCAGCCATGTGAGGTTCATCAAGCTTAGACAACTACCTAGTTAAGGCGATAAGAGTATCGCTTATTTTTTATATTTCAAAGTTTCAAATGACACTCGTTTATTGTAGATCGAGTAATTAAGTTTGATTACGAGAGTATGTGTTAGGAAAAATTCTTGAGTGCAGACGACTGTATCTTGTGACCATTAGACCGCACACACAACACATCAAACCATTATATTTTGGTCCACGCACCACTTGTGTCTGGTGCCCTATACGTGCTTCCAAACATAAGAAATTATCGGGTGTCTGTGTCTGTAGCGTGCTCTATAGTTGTACAAAACTTTGGCATCCAAGGAAAGAAATTTGAACAAAAAGATTGAGGGTAGAGAGGGCTAGAAAGGGTTAGAGAGGGTAGAGGGCATGCGATATCATAACGCATGGAATTGAAGGTGCAACGTGGTCCTGGTACCGCCTTTTTTCGGAACGTTTGGTGGAAAGCAGGCTGAAAGCGACTGAGACGAGAGGGGCAAGGCATATCATATATAACTAGAAGATGTCCTCAAATGTACTCTACGCATAATTGTCGCGTAAATTAGAAAACCTGGTCCCAATCCCAAGCAAGTGATATAGAAGCTACAAGTATCTGTCCCCACCACCGTGCCTTGATAGTAAGTAATCCAAAGCAAACCCAGACAATATGAATGGGTGGTCGTGGTCGTGGTGGTGGTATTGGCCTCCAGTCAAAACTACGTAGTATCCATATAACAAGACAACAAGAGAGAGACACAAAGGACCACATAACTGTTGGTACTGTTAGCTAATAGCTAGCTAGGTCGTTGATGATGATGATGATGATGATGATGTCATCTTCCCTTCCCCTCTTGGAAGATAAAGGAAGAAGGAGAATTACGGCTGACAACGGCTAGGCCATGGAGTGGGAGTTGAATTCATTACGTCTGTCAGAACGACAGATGGTCCAGCCAGGTGCAGATTTTTCGGATCGCTAGCTAATGGCCTGATATGGAGATTAAGACTTGCTTTTAGGCCTTTTCAGCTTTCTGTCCACCAAAGTGAAAGGGTCCCAACTTATGGGCCAAAGCCCAAGTTGGGGGCATTCCTACATACGAAAATGATTTCCACACCCATTTTTTCTCCCTTGCACTCCTCTTTTCTTTTTAGTTCTAATACTGAATAAATCAAAAGAGAATCAACGGATGAAAACAAAAGGAGAGTGCAAAAGAAGGAAATGACTGTACGGAAATCATTTCAATACAAAATCATCTCAGACCAAAAGAAAAAACGAAAAGAAACAGGAAAAGACCACCTGCATAGATAGACGAAGCGGGGCAGCATAGACCGTATAAGTTGCACCTCTCCGGTCCACAAATATGTGCATAACCACCAGTAAAATCTAAGACATGGTTATCTCCAGTTAACCCCATATGTTGTGTCAGCCAAAGCAAGAGGAGAGGAAATAGAGCAACATTTATACAACCAACGTAGAACGGAAAACATGTAGTACAGGTAGTCACAAACCGTGTCTCCAGAGTGGCACCACGTATAGGGGACAATAGAACTTGGTCCTCGATTCCTCATAAAGATAGGTAGCAAACAATCACCAGCCTTGCAGATAAGTACCAAAATTTCCCTATGCAGGTATAACCAATGCGTATATTACCGACACTGAAGTCTTCCAGATCCAGAATGACCACATAGGCAACACCATTCATAATCTACAGACATTATAAAGACTAAGATTTGGCCACATTAAGTAGATTTAAATGAAACAGAATGCTACGGGTTAGGATCACATCAAAATCAGTCCTCCCTGCTCCAGTGGACCATTCCAAGTAATGGTCTTTCCATGCGATGGGAAAAAGGATCAATCAATAATAATAGACATGATACCCTATGACAGATTATCCACTTGTATGAATATAAACTTCAGAACTACAATGTGATTTGGCCTGTACCACATCACATAATCGCACATAGCATCATACCCAGTAACCTACGTCAGAACTGCTACTTTGGCATAGGCAAGTGATGTTCTTCTAAAGGCCAGTTGATAAATCACTTCCTTAACTAGAGCTATGGGTTACTGAATCTTCTCCCCCTTTCCTCCTTGAAGTGAGCTCGCTATTTTTAGCCAAGGCAAACTCTTCAGCGAGACAGTCCAGCTTTAAAGCCTAACGATGCCTGTGGAAATAGTAAGACTAAACACCCGGAAATCCCCAATAGGGACTTGGGGAGAAATCACTAAAACTTCAGAAAGGGGGATACATTGAGGCTTAGCCCAGTCAACGCAAAGAGAATTACCTTTCCACAAATAAGTGAAAAGTTCTTTGTTTCAAAAGTTTGGCATGTTTGTGCTCTGCTCTCAAAACTTTCGTCTTCCTAACAAAAAGTTCACAGCGAGTTTTGGTCAAGTTTTCACACATGATTTCTAAAATTACAGCTTGTAGCCACTACTCTGCCATGTTAAAGTATAACACATGCACACACGCTTCAAAACTGAACTTGAAGGAGGAAAATACCGACGAAATGATAAAATCCAATAAGGACTAAAAGGAAGATACTTGGATTGAGTAACATAAAATATTCACAGCCTTGGCCGCAATGTATTCGCATACAGCAACTAATTAGCATAGCCTCATCGAATCACTTACTACTAATACTACTTTCCCAAACATAATGTCAATTTTTACTGACCTTCCTCCTCAACTCAATCATCGCTGTCATCACTGTCGTCTTCTTCTTCTTCATTCCATTGTCATTAGCAATGTAAACTCCAGGCTGCACCTGCCGTCTCCGAGTCCTCGAAGGAAGAATGTTATCCAAATCGACCTCCGCAAGAGGATCATCCGACAAATCGCTGTCTCCGTCTTCGAATTCGCTTCCGCCGTCGCTCGAATCATCGTCGCTGTCGTCGTCATCTTCTTCTACCAGTTTCCCTTTGCCCTTGTCATCTCTCATAATCCCCTTCCCCTTGCGATCCATCTCCGCCTTCCCATTAGACTTTTCATCTTCTTCTTCTTCTTCTTCGTAATCTTCCTCCTCGTCTTCGTCTTCAAGGTCAGCATTGGCTTCAAACTTACAGGTTTTCTCTTCGCCAGCGGAGGAATTGTTTTTGAAATTTTCTGGGGTTTGACTTTTAGCTTCGGCAGCCGACGGACTGTCATCGGGAACTTCAAGCTTCTGGGTTTTGTTGGGGCAGTCGGGCTGGTCACCGCAGCTGAGATCGGGTTTGCGCTTCGCTGGAAATGTGGGTTCGCCTTGGTCCTTAGTTTCAGCCATGAGTGAGCTGCAGAAGGACTGGCTTTAGTGAGAGGTTAGCAGGTAGAGAGATTGGAGCTCTTGGGATGGTGAGTTTTAGGGTTTTAAAACGCCACGAAGAGAGGGAGTAGTTGAGGCCCTTGAGGGATCTCAATTCGTACGAGAGGTCCGCCGCCTGGCGGCACGAAGAAATTTCGCCCGGTTTTAGTAACTCCTAATTTTTTTAGGGCTTTATTTGTTAGCAAATTTCATAATATTTATTTATTTAAATTTTCTAAAATACCTAGAATTTCTTAATTTTACCTAATATCCTCCGGTTACAACGAATAAAAGTATTCCTAAACTGTTGTTGCATTTATTATGTTAATTTATATTTGTAGAGAAATTTAAATCGCATCCGCTATAGGAAATGGAAAAACAAGTTTCTTCCTCATATATTGTCTTTTGGAGTTCTTAGTGGTACTAAATCCATGCCAAAACTTATTATGTTTCATGTTCAATACTCAAAGATTAATTTAACAGTAGTCGGTAAATTTCTTCCTCTCCTATTGTCTTGTGGAGTTCTTAGTGGTACCAAATCCACTCTGAAACTAATTATTTTTCATATTCAATACGCAAAGATTAACATAATAGTTGTTTGGTCGAAAATGACAACAGTACAATAAATCTTAATTTTATTGCCTTTTTTATCGACTTTAGAATTAAATTATCGTAACATTAACAGTTACAATGTTGTCTTTAAAAAAAGTTACAAATTGTTATTTAACGTGAAATAAACGAGACCAAATGCAACAATTTATTTTAAATGAAAATGGAGATTTCCCTTTTTTTTTTCTTCACATAAATAGTAAAGCATTCAGCTTCATTTCCCACTAAAATTGCACATAATAATATTCATTGTTTATTATTTGCTGGGAAAATTGTTGACCGCCGTTCCTAAATGAGCTGGAAAGTGTAAAATATTCACAATTTGACATGGCTCGGAATTTTCGCCAGCGCCAACGCGGTCACTGAATTGAATCCAAAGAGTGGGGCACCAAAAACAGATTGGACGACTAGACACGACGATCCTGCTCCCATCGCCCCTCATCCTCTCCCTCCGTCCGAGTCTGACCCATCCAACGGGTCAACCCGACTCAAATACCGGATCTACGCCACAACTCTGATCTGCACACCCTCAGAAACTCCTGCTCAGAGCTCCGCAACTCCCAGATTCTCCGATCCAATTCACGTCGCCAAGCTTCACACAGCTTAAACGACGTAGCTTTCGGATCATACGATCATCCCACCGCAAAAATGATTGCGATCCCTTATTTAACCGCGTTAACCACGTACTTCAGCTATGGATTGCTATTCGTTTTCGGCCAAGTCAGAGATTTCTTCCGCAAAATCATCGACTGGTGGAGTGCTAGCAATTTGCAGGTTCCGTAATCATTTGACATAATTTTGTTTCCATTTTTTTTAATTTTTCCTGTAATTTTACGTAAAAAAAAAGGATTGTTTTGTTGCGAGAAGCAGGGTTATGCTCCAATCTGTTTAGGACTTGAAGATTTCTATATTCGCCGGCTTTATCTTCGAATTCAGGTATTTTGTTGTTGATTTGATTGCGTTATATATAATATATATATATATATAATTTTTTTTTTTTGGGGTGAAAGATTGCGTTGTATTTCTTGAGCTGTATGAAGTGGATGCACCTGCTTCTGCAATTAAACATGAAATCCATGGAGTCCCGTAAACATTATTATTGATAATTGCTGGTTAATTTTTTAAAGTTTTGACTGGTCAGGACTGTTTCAATAGACCTATTGCAAGTGCTCCTGATGCTTGGTTTGATGTGGTTGAACGCTACTCCAATGACTTCAACAAAACACTCAAGTAAAGATTACAAATCTCCTCCGATTTTTGTAATTTCATGAATCCTGTTGTTATGTTTTCTTGATTTATGTCCTCACTCTGTATTTCGGCTAATGCAGGCTGACGAAAAAAACTAGTCGATGCCTTAACTTAGGATCTTACAATTACCTTGGCTTTGCTGCATCCGATGAGTACTGCACGCCTCGCGCTATTGAGACGTTGAAAAAATATTCTCCCAGTACCTGTAGCAGCAGAGTTGATGGTGGTTGGTATACTAATACTACTTTGCAGGAAAATTTGTTTGAACTGTTTTTCTAAATGAATTTACCATGATACGCTTCTATCATCAGGCACCACCAATTTGCATAATGAGCTGGAAGAGTGTGTTGCAAATTTTGTCGGGAAACCTGCTGCAATAGTTTTTGGAATGGGTTATGTCACAAACTCTGCTATCCTTCCTGTCCTGATGGGGAAGGTTTGCATCTTTTCTCAAATTTATGACTTCTAAACTTTTTCTTTGCATTCCTTATCTGAATTTGTGCCATTTGACTTTACAGGGAGGCTTGATTGTTAGTGATTCTTTGAACCACAACTCTATTGTCAACGGCGCAAGAGGATCTGGAGCTAGAGTTTGTGTTTTCCAACACAATAGTAAGTTTCTTACTTGAATGAAAGGGATGTTGAAGCTTTTGACTTGGGCATCAAATTCTACGTCTCAGGGTTTTAAATGAATCATATTTTCTTTACACTAAGATAAGCCATTGAGGAAATATTAGTTCATAATCAGGTTTTTGGCTATTTGTCCTTGTGTTAATTCATGTGTATGGATTTAATTGATTACTTGAATGAAAGGGATGTTGATCGGATACACATTTCCGAGATGTTGCTTCTTTTTTTTTTTTCTGAGATGTTGATGATAGCATGAATAGAGTTTTACTCATTAAAATTAAAAGAAAAATGTGAAGCTCAGGTTGGAGGTTGCACCGTTATATCTACCTGTTGCTTTATTTACAGCTCCTGCTCACTTGGAGGAAGTTTTGAGAGAAAAAATCGCAGAGGGGCAGCCTAGGACCCGCAGACCCTGGAAGAAGATAATCGTCATTGTGGAGGGGATATACAGCATGGAAGGGGAGCTTTGCAAACTTCCTGAGATTATAGCAATCTGCAAAAAATATAAGGTTGCACCTTCTTGGTAGCTTTCACTTCAATAAATGTGGTTTGGCCACCTAATTATATGCAGTATATTTTATCCTTCAAAGGACTGTTTTACTTTTCTAATGAAATTGGGAAATACCTTGCTAAACTGTTATCTGAACAGTGAATATTTTTGTATTTATTCTCAGCAACTTCCTTTCTTGTCTTAGGCATATACATATTTGGATGAGGCCCACAGCATTGGAGCAGTAGGGAAAACAGGAAGAGGTGTTTGTGAGCTCTTAGGAGTCGATACAGCTGATGTAGATATCATGATGGGAACATTTACCAAATCATTTGGATCATGTGGTGGCTATATTGCAGGATCTAAGGTTTGTTTTTTGAACTTTCCTTATACTTCGAATTTGTTAATCAGTGCGTGGTGTGACCTAGCCAGACTTTCAATGTGGAAAAGGCATTCGTTGAAATAGGAGAGACTTAATTAAGCATTATCTATATGACTGGCTGGCTGTCAGTTTCTTTTACTTAAGTGCCATTTATGGATGATCAACCTAACTCATAGTTGAAAAGCAATTTTTGATTCTGGCAGAAGGTCTTCTCCGTTGCACGATGCATTGATGTGATCCATAGATAAATTACCATGTATTGAGTTTTTATATTCTCTTCGTAACAAACACTTTGATTCTTGTGCCATCCTTTTATTCACATTGTGGTGTGTCTTTGCAGAGTAATTAAAAAAAATTCATGAGCTCCGTATTGAATTTAACGTGGTCAATGATGTTATGTCCAGGAGCTTATCCAATACTTGAAGTACACTTGCCCTGCTCATCTTTATGCAACTTCAATATCACCACCAGCTGCCCAACAAATAATATGTGCCATAAAGGTCCTTCTTGGAGAGGATGGTTCCAATAGAGGTGCTGATAGATACTTGTTTCTTTCTCCTCAGTTTCTCTTTGGTTTTCTTTTCTCTGTTTTCTTTGGTATGTCTTGTGTTTAGTAGATATTGTGCAAGTATCTCTAGCCTTTAGTGCTTCTTCTCTATATGACGGTGACTGAAAGAGCTTTTGTTTCCTTGTAGGTGCCCAAAAACTTGCACGGATACGGGAGAATAGCAACTTTTTCAGGTCAGAACTACAAAAGATGGGTTTTGAGGTTTTGGGGGATAACGACTCTCCAGTAATGCCAATTATGCTTTACAACCCAGCCAAAATTCCCGCCTTCTCACGGGAGTGCCTCAAGCAGAATGTGCGTCCATACTTCCCCCACATTTGTCCTCTTATGGTTTTATTTTTCTGTTGCCTCTAGGTCAATTTAAATTACTGCTGAATGAATGGTTCTGTTACAGGTAGCTGTTGTGACAGTAGCATTTCCAGCAACGCCGCTACTGTTGGCAAGGGCACGTATATGCATATCTGCGTCTCATACGAGGGAAGACTTGATCAAAGCCTTGGAGGTAAATTCTTGTATAACATGTTCAATATGACATCCATTCGCTGGCTTCATGTATTTCCAAGTATATGCAACATCTTATAACACAGTTGCAATATTAGTTGCAATGTGAGAGAGTTTGTGGCTTGACATTGTTTTGGGGTTTGGTTCTTTCAGGTCTTCGGGACGGTTGGTGATCTGGTGGGTATAAAATACTTCCCCGCTCAACCAAAGAAGGCGGAGGCCGAAGAAGAAAGGTTGCTGAAGGTGGATTGATTAGCAAAACTGAAGATGGAGGGATGCCTTAGAGCCTTGAATCATCATTTGTGAGCCGTAAAAGGGGTCGTGGAAGCTGGACTAGAGTCTAGGATATATGATCACGTATGTTAGTGTGTACCTTGTGATTTAACTTGCGTTGTCATCAGCTCTTGTTGTAATGTGGCATTCTCTATATCAAAGGTCTGCACCGTGCTTCGCTCGAATAGGGCGTTTCTTGTTCATACATGGTGGATTTTGCCCCCACTCCCCATGCGTTGGGAGGGATTTCACTTTTCTAACTTCTAATAGTTTTGTTTGAGAAACTCTCCTTAATACAATTGTTACCTTGGGATTGCCATAATCGGAAATTACTGTCACTATTTACTCGAGAGTGTAGGACTATGAGTAAAGAGAAATTTTTCAATGTGCTTAGCACTCGAAGTGGGCACCACGTGTCACTATACTAGTAGTGAGATACCTTTGTTAAAAATTAACTACTTAAAAAAATAAAATTTCCTTTGCTTATATAATGACATGTAATCTACTACTCGTATTTTATTCCGGATTCAATAAAAACTCTCCTAAGTTTTTTTTTAGTGCATCAATATTTTTTATACGAAAGGGAGAGGATGTTCAGCTAAGTCACACAATGAGTAATCTAATTTTAGTATCGAATTCGTCATCCACGAAATTCGAACTAAGAACTCTCACTTTCAAGTGAGGAGGAATATCATCAGACCGTAGTACTGAATGACAACTATCTCCTAAATTAAGACTTAAGAGCTGTAATTTATCATTTCATTTATCGGACCAAAAATTAAAAAAAAAATAAAATCATTTGACTCAATTTTGCATGGCGTCCAAGTGGCAGCGGAAGCATATTTGCTGAGGTTAAAAGAGGAGTGAGTGATGACCGGCAAAAAGACGAAAGGTGTCTACAATACAGTGTATGGTGCCAATATTTTTTCTTTACGTCACCATTTTAATTGCCAATATTTTTTCTTTATGTCACCATTTTAATTGCCAATATTTTTTCCTTATATCACCATTTTAATTTTAATCATTAATGATTTTTATAGTTATTTTTAACTCTCAAGGTTTTGTTCAAATTGCGTCTTTCTTCAATGTGAGTCGAATATAAGACCTCATTAAATCAAGTTAGAGTTCTATGTTATCCAAAGTTTTTTCTTCATACAAGCGCCTTTGAGAAATTTTGAAAAAAGGTGTATCAATTTTTGTTTTGGATATATAGGCAATTAAGTCTTTCACGACTAAAATAATAAATTTTACAAATTTTGAAAATACGAGTAAAATTTTTTTTGGACCTCTAAGTCTAAACCATAATATTCCAAAACTTTCAATATATTTTACATATAATTAAATTTTAAATTATAAAGAAGAGAATTTAAATTCGAATACATAAAACCATCTTCAAAGGAGATATCAAATTTTGAACTTAAAATTTAAATTTTGACAGCTTATGTGGCATTTTGACATATTTAAAATTTTTGTTCTTCAACCGAGATATGTCAAATTAAATTATTATTTTATAAAATAAATTATTAAACTAATTAAAATTTAATAAATGACATTTAAAGTTTAATGAGTAATCTGTTCATCTTGATTGAAAAGAAAAAAAAAACAGGATTATTGCATCGGTCAACTCAACATTAATTATAATAAATGATTAAACTAATTAAAAATTAAAAAATACATTTAATAATTAATAAAAAAACATTTGAAGCTATTGTCAAATTTGATAGCAACCTCTTTTGCTATCAATCTATGTCATCGTCACATAGGATATGACACTTCAGTTGGAGAATATTAGTTTGGTATTTTTTTAATGTTATAATTAATGTGTACATTTTGACATCTCCTTTAAAAATGATTTAAGGAAGTCCATCCCCTCTAGCTCATGTCTACACAAAAATCAATAGTTTAAGTGGAAACGGATGTGGTAATAAATAAAAAGAAATGTGAATCAAATAAAGTGGCGTAAAATCTGGGAATCAGATGGAGCCCAGAGGTCTACTTATTAGGATCAAGGTAGGTCACCTAATCAGATAGCCGTAGATTTTGCGAAGTAAAACGATCTGAGCCGTGCGTTTTAATACACTATGCTTGGCGTGAATAGTAAGTACAGTAGTCCATGGTATGAGTATCACACCGGAAACTCTCCTTCATCCCTACCACACGTAAAAACTCTCTTGGTCGCCTCTGCGCGGGAGAGAGAGAGAGAGAGAGAGAGAGAGAGAGGAGGGTGTCTAGTCTGGTTTTCATCATATGAAAGAGAAAGAGAGAAAGTCGGGAAAGAGAGCGGAGAGAGAGAGATGCCATTGAATTGATTACACAGTTGCATGGGGAGTCAGAACTTTTGCAACACCTGGAGGTTCATCTCAGACCAACATTGCTGTCTTCACCGTCCATCCGTCACTCCTCCGTTGGCCACTCTCCAACTACCACCACCACCCACCTTATCCCCTCCTCCCCCTCCCCCACCATCCCCTCCACACTTCTCAACACTAACCATGGTTTGATATTTAAGTTAACTAGCTAGCTAGGTTTAAATAAAAATAAACAAAACCATGAACGCATATTGCACATTTGTCATCCGACCCAGAACAAGAGGTCCTCTTTTGTAAATTGCGAACACCATAGCTAAACCCTAAACATGACTTTTTCTTCCAAATACCACCGCTTATTAATACATACAACTCCATTTGCACATAAACAATTAAAAATATGTGAAAAAGAGAGCAAAATCATGATATGACTGAATGCAGGCTGCACAAATGTCACTGGAAAATCAAGGGTAGCAGCAGCAGCTTTAATCTCCAAAAACCCTTGCCAAATATAGCAAAGAAATAAGAAAAATTAAATAAAAATTAAGAAAAAGGTAGCAAATTAAGCTGGGAGTTGCACACACCTCCACAACCACCCACTAGCTAGATATATATTCGTCTCTTTCCAAAGAGATAGCCCACCCATTTCGCGATTGCCGAGCGTCCTTCACCGCCACTGTTTCTGAAATCCAAGGTCCAACCTGTACTAGTAATTTCCTTTGCTTTTTAACCCTTTTGCTTTTGGTTTAATGGACCAAACAGCCGCGGCAGCAGCAGCTGTAGGCCTTCGTGAGAAAACCGAGGCCTCTGGCTTGAGGGCAGGTGTTGGGGCTGAGCTCGGCCTTGTCACTGCCAAGGGGAACAAGGATAACGCGGATCACAAGAGTACCTTTCACGGGTCGAATCGGAGCGGGTCGATCCATGACCTTGTCCGTGCTGTGACTAGTTTCGGTGTCCTCAGGAAAAAACGAATGACCAGACAGAGGCGATCCTCCACCATCAACTTTCACGACCTCCCTTCTTTCGCGGCAGCTGCTGCTTCCTCTACCCGCTCGCACGTGCTACCACCGCCCTCCACTCTCCCTCCTGGACGTGTGAGCCTCCTTAATTCCCTCTACCTCTCACGTATATTAGTATTAGTTGCTTATTTGTTCTTCAAAATTTGCCCTTCTTTGTTTCAGTTAAATTTGATTGAATATTTTCCTTATTTATTTAATTATTTTTCTGCGATTTATATGCTCCCTTTTGTTATATAGTTGAAATCTGATGTTTTACTTTTCGGTTCATGTGATCTGACACTGTTCCATCAGATGTATGTAAATTTGTATTTTTTTTCTTTGATTTTCTTCCATTTATTATTATTGTTGTTGTTGTTGTTGTTGTTATCTTGAGATACATTATTGTTATTTTGAGATACAAGGACTATATTGATTTGATTGACCTTTCACATGATCAACTGGCCTGATATAACTGATATATAACCCTTCCACTTACAGTTAATCGATGTGTCAAATTTTTTCAAATGGAGTTTCCGGCTTCCTTGTAAATCTTGTGATTTGGATGAGTAATCAAAGGCAATGTAGATACATAGTTGTATGTTTTTCTTGGGGGAATTTCTTCTTTAAATTATTATCCAATTTTATACTACTTTGTATACGCTGTTGGTTCAATGGAATCGGTCCTCTAATATTTAAGAACTTAATCTATGCGATGGCATTATCAGGTTGGGCACCAACTGTATAAATCTACTAATAGATCGATGTATGTCATCTTACATGACGTATAGAGCAACTTTTACTAATTAATTTGTATGTGTTCAAAAGGAGTCCCCGTAAATCCCGTTCCACTTTGATATAGATTCTAGGTACACTTGATAGTCAGATTTGTCGCATTCGATATGAACATTGTATAATTAAATTAATAACCGTTGGATTGATGGGTTCACCTTTTTTAGTATGTGTTCAAAATGAGTCCCTGTAAATCACATTCCACTTAGATATAGATTATGGGAACACTCCATAGGACAAATTTGTCGCATTCGATATGAACATTGTATAGTTGAATAACCGTAGGATTTATGAGTTCACTTTTTTAAAGTATGTGTTAACGTTCGAAATGAGTCCCTTTAAATCATGTTCCACTAAAATATAGATGTTGGGAATACTCCACAGTACATAACTTGTCGCATTTGATATGAACATTGTATAGTTGAATAATCGTTGGATTTATGAATTCACCTTTTTTTTTAGTTAAAAGACCCTTGAATTGACGATTTCACTTGTTATAGTAATGTTTGATGAGTGAATCATCATTGGATTTATTCGTATTTGATATAGTATCCCTAATCTAGCTTGGATTGTAGATTCTGAAGTTCCTAACTGTGCTAATGCTAATCTTCATTTGATTTTGTTGTCCAAGAAATGACATGATAGAAAAAATTGCACCTTTTTCACTTATTTCAGTTGTTGCAATTTGAGCATATTTATATGCTGTCTTACTGTTTCAAGATAAGTTTGTTCATGCATATATTTTTTTGCCTTGGTCTGATTTCAATGTTATCATGAATGGATCTTGATGCTTCAGGTAATTGATCCAACACGGCTGCGATTTCTTTTCCAAAAAGAGCTCAAGAATAGTGATGTGAGCCCTCTCAGAAGAATGATACTCCCCAAGGTAATTACTCAATATTTATCGCTTTTGTAAATGGCTATGATATGATTATGAATAGTGTCATGGTGACTAATTTAGATACTAAAGGTTCATATGTATGTATATGACAATGCTGAATCGTTTACTTAATTGCAGAAAGCAGCCGAGGCTCATCTCCCTACCCTCGAATCAAAGGAAGGAATGGCAATCAACATGGATGACATAGATGGTCTGCATGTTTGGAGCTTCAAGTACAGGTTTGAAGTTCCTCAATATCTTTAACGAGTTCTGTATTCCTTTCAATCCCAGATCAATTTTCTAGCAATTTATGAATGCATGAAAAAGTCATTTCTTAAGATATTTCTAATGGCAGATCAATCTATGTTTTGTTATTTTTCCAATTAATCAGGTTTTGGCCTAATAACAACAGCCGAATGTATGTACTTGAAAATACTGGTATAAATATCTCCCTCTTTTCCCTTTTATCAAACATTTGGTTATATATTATATATGTTCAATTATCAGTCTGTTAATGTTGAATTTTTTTTCAGGTGACTTTGTTAATGTACATGGCTTACAGTTTGGAGATTACATCATGGTTTACCAAGATAATCACAACCAGAATTACGTAGGGTGACAAATCATTATACAGTTCATGATGATTTGATCATTATTTAAACAGATACTAATTTAAATTGTTCGTGACCGTACGTGCATTGGCAGGTTATTCAGGCAAGAAAGGCATATGACCAAGATCATGTATACGGAGACATAAATGGTATGAACAATGCGGTGAACGACTGCTATATGCAGGAATCTGAGGCTAACAAGTTCAGTTCAAGTTCGTTTTACATGCCGAAAATGGAAGAGGATATGACTGCGGGCATGTCATTTGTGTACGACACCACCACCTTCTCAAACGACTCGCTGCTTGATTTTTTCGGGGGATCAATGATGACAAACTACTCCAGAAATGGGTCTCTGCATGAGAGTTTCGGATCTGTTGAAAACTTGTCTCTTGACGACTTCTATTAAGTTTTAGCATAAACTAATATATGTGCAGCATTAGCATAATAAATATGTAACCACCTAAGTGAAATGACCAAATGGGTCAGACTCTCGGTTTTTTGAACCTTTTGTATTTTGGTAGCGGATTGCATGCGCCAATAAAAGGCAATGGCAAGTGTAGAAACTTGTGACATATATTGTACTTGTCCAACTTATATATTTATGATATCGTTGAATCTCTTAATAGCCTTGCTTAAGAAATTAGGATAATCCAATCAAGTAATGAACTGCAAACATGTGCAATTTACTTAACTGTTGATTACACCATAGTTTCGGTAAAAAACAACTTGATTACAGGAATAATATGAGCCAACAACAAGTTGCCCGTCTAGCTCAGTTGGTAGAGCGCAAGGCTCTTAACCTTGTGGTCGTGGGTTCGAGCCCCACGGTGGGCGCTTTTGTTTTTGTCTTGCCCGGGTCCCTATGGGCTCTTGTGCGGTTTACCGGGTTTTTTTTTTAATAGTTTTATATTACTCCTATTAATAAATATATATAATTTTGGTAGGAAAAAAAATCAGGAATTAAAACAAGAAAAATAGAAATATACAGAAAACAAGAGGAGGGGGGGCGGCACTCTGCAGAGAGAGAATTGTTGAGGAGTGAGAAGCAAACGCACAGAGCTAAAAGAAGAAGAAGCAGAAGAGAAGGGTGTGCAGATTGATTGAATGGCGAGCAGGTATTGGGTGGTGTCTCTGCCGGCTCAAAACTCGGCGTCGTCTCTATGGAACCGTCTGCAGGAACAAATCTCCAAGCACTCCTTCGACACTCCCCTCTACAGAGTACTTGCTCTTCCTTTCTTCTTTCTGATTCGCAAGATCTGATCTGATTTGTTTTTTCAATTCATTTCTCTTCTTGTTCAATTTAATTACCCCTATCGCTTTTTGCAGTTCAATATTCCCAATCTCCGTGTTGGAACCCTGGATTCTCTTCTCTCCCTCAGCGACGATCTCTTAAAGGTATTCTCCCATTTGTTGTATTAATAAATTTGGAATTCTGAAACTTGTTTGGTAGCTTAATGTATTATTAATTATCTTTTTTCAGTGATAATTTTCAGACACCTTATCTTTATCCGATTGGAATCTCATTGAATAAGAGTGATCTCTTTATCATTGTTGAAATGTAATTTGTAATGCAATTTTGTTTTGCTCCGATCTGCCAATTTAGTTTATATTTTGTGATTTTTGGCAATTTGCAGTCCAACAACTTTGTAGAGGGTGTTTCTCATAAGATCAGGCGCCAGATCGAGGAGCTCGAGAGGGTTTCAGGGGTGGAGAGTAGCGCTCTGACTGTCGATGGAGTGCCTGTCGATTCATACCTCACCAGGTATTAATTCACAGTTCAATGAGATCAATTATGAACTTGAGGTGTGGTGCTTTGGTTTATGTGTGGTCACTGCCTGTGAGTATTGAATTGGGGTTTTTGTTATGGTAGGTTCGTTTGGGATGAAGCCAAGTACCCTACAATGTCGCCTTTGAAGGAGATTGTAGACAGCATTCATGGTCAAGTTGCAAAGATTGAGGATGATCTCAAGGTAATGCTCCACGTTTTTCCTTCAGCCTAGTTTCGCCTTTGATGTAATGCAAGTTTTTTGATAAACTTATTGGAGTGATAAACTGTACATACTCAATAAGTTTTAGTCACTAGAAGCATTTATCTGTTGTGATGAGAGGACTCAAGCTGTTGTTGGTAAATGACGCAATTTGTTGAAATAACAAATGATATTTGCTGCCGGAGAAGTGAACTACTATAATTAATGGCTCTCAGTTTCTCCAGACTCACCCCTTAGCATAAGTTGCATAACTTAATGATAAGTTGAATTTTATATATTTAGTCCGACTCTTTCCCAGAAAAATAAATCACCATTTTATGACTCTTTGTTAGGTTCGAGTAGCCGAGTATAATAATGTCCGCAGTCAATTGAACACTATCAATCGAAAGCAGAGTGGAAGGTATAATTATTCTTTAACTCTAACGCTTGCAGTAGTATGACCGCTTTCATTACGATTCTTGGTTAACAAGTCTCTTGGCGTTTTTCAGTTTAGCAGTCCGTGATCTTTCTGGTTTAGTGAAACCAGAGGACATCATTATTTCAGAACATCTAGTGACTCTCCTTGCAATTGTTCCCAAGTACTCTCAGAAGGACTGGCTATCAAGCTATGAGACCCTGACTAACTATGTGGTATGATTTTCCTCCTCCATAGCTTTTTACTTCAGCTGCTACTAACACACTAGGTTATTGCAGTTGGTTGGAGATAGTTGATGAACTTGTACATCCTATCTTGCAAAGTTTTGCAATAACAGCTAGGACTTAATTTGTTTATGTTTATTGCAGCCTTCTTGTTTCAGTCTCATTAATCATGTCAAGCAATTTGCAGGTTCCAAGGTCCTCCAAGAAGTTATTTGAAGATAATGAATATGCTCTTTACACTGTAACACTATTTAATCGGGTCGCAGATAACTTTAGAACAAGTGCTCGTGAAAAGGGGTTCCAGGTGAGTACTTTTGTTTTTTGTGCATGCTGTTCTGGTCTTCCTAGAAAGTTGCCAAAGTGAATCTCCTTTATAGTTCATGCAATATCAAATCACTGTTCATGATAAATGTAACTGCAGTAGATGATTGGTGCAAATATCCCAATTCCTTTTCTAACCCTCCGAGAAGTTTTATAACTGACTTGTGGTTCTTTATCATGTGGTTCAGATTCGTGATTTTGAATACAGTTCTGAAGCACAAGAAAGTCGAAAGCAGGAGTTAGAAAAATTGGTGCAAGACCAAGAAAATTTAAGAGGCTCCCTTTTGCAGTGGTGCTATACCAGTTATGGGGAGGTAATTTTTGTTTCACTCAATTTACTTTCGTCATAGTTATGTCACTGGCCAAGCAATAAAAATGTAGCCAAATTGTGGCAGCTTGGGTTATGTTGTGTTAGTTGGGGTTATTAAATTGTGGATGTCTGTCTAGTAATCTTAAATCAAAGGTTACCCTGATGGCCTAATTTAAGTAGCCTGCATGCATAATGCCTGCTGTTTGCTCTCTTTGTCCCTCGGTTAGAGTTTACCAGAATTGTTCTTGGAGGAATTGTTGTACTATTATCATCAACTGTTAATACTATTGTCGTATCATTTATGCATGCCCTCCTATGACAGATTTTGAAAATTTCAAACAAAATGCACTGATTTCTCGCCTGCAGGTTTTCAGCTCCTGGATGCATTTTTGTGCCGTACGTGTCTTTACAGAGAGCATTTTGAGATATGGTTTACCACCAAATTTCTTGGTAAATAGGTTTCATCTTTTGTCACTGGTTTACCACCATGCACCTACTATTGACTAAATAGTGGATATTGAAATGAAATTTCAGGCATGTGTATTAGCCCCTCCTACAAAAGCTGAGAAGAAAGTGCGTTCAATCCTTGAAGGGTTGTGTGACAGTGGCAACAGGCAAGTCCATTAGCTTTCTTTATGTTAGTTGCACACGAAGGGAGAACCTCACCTCTTCCATAAAACATAACTGACCAATTGTGAGGTTGAAGTCCATACTAAGATACCTTGTGTGATATGTTGTGTGCTTTTAACGCGTCTCTCTTACGTTATGTCCTTGATGTTTTTGTTAACAACGCAGCACCTTCTGGAAAACCGATGATGAAGTCGGCGGAGGGGTGCCTGGTCTAGCAGGTGATGTGGATGCACATCCATATGTTTCGTTCACGATCAATCTTGTTTGAATGGGCGCTTGAATATCCCGTCAGAATCTGAGGATCTTTTTGGACGACAATAACAGTGGACGGGGTACTTGTATATTAGCATTTACAGTTGTATACTTTGTTTATTTATTTATAATTGCTGCTTTGGGATTCCTCGTGAGGGTTCATTGGGATATTAGAGGTGAAATTTATGGGGGATTTTCATCGCTAAACTTGTAGCCTTTTTGTTTTGGTGCTTAGAACTAGGGTAGTTTTTGTGGCTTTGCGTGCTAATATCTGTAGAGCATGCAATCAATAATCGTTTGAAGGATACGATGTGAATAATATCTTTGGGTTTTCTTCCCTTTGACGAGGAAGGTAAGAACTACTTTTTTTACCAGAGGGAATCTTTTTTTTTTTTTTCCTTCCCAATCAAGATAGATTTGCCTACAAACAACAGCATAAACCTCCGGATAGTTGGGGTGAAACATGGAGCTTTTCGGATGTCTAATTGACATTTTTGTGTGGTACACTCATCACTATTAACTTTTTGAAATTACAGATTTGCAGCCAACATCGAATGGCAAAATTCATCCTCTTCAAACCCGAAAGCCTGGCGGAATCAACAGAACCACAAAATTGAAATCTAGACAGAAGCAATGCATGATTGAAAAGTAAACAGCACATACTTTTTCGAAAAAAACGTAAATTTTTTATTTTCGTAAAATATTTTCGATCATGATTAAAATGTAAAAGCATATTCGAATGAGTTATTAAAGTATTTAAATTAGCAATAAAGGTAAGAAAAGACATCAACAATGTTTTCTAACCGAGCAGTTAAATCTGATGTGGCAACAACAAAAAAACATTTTCTCACTAAGTAGGGTCGGTTATATGAATCTTAGAACGCCATTGCGCTCGGTTCTGTGTCACATCTTCGGTTAGTTCCAAGTACTCTAAGTCTGCCTTGAACCTCTGTCCCATATTTGCATCTTCTAATCGAAACATCAGCAGGCCTTCGTTTCACATGTCCAAACCACCGTAACCGATTTTCTCTCGTCTCTCCTTCAATTTCGGCTACTTGTACTTTACCTCGGATATCCTCATTCCTAATCTTATCATTTCTCGTGTGCCCACACATCCAACGAAGCATTCTTATCTCCACTACACCCATTTTATGTACGTGTTGATGCTTCACCGTCCAACATTCTATGTCATAAAGCATTGCTAGCTTTATTGCCGTCCTATAAAATTTTTCCTTAAACTTCAGTGGCATGCGACGGTCACACAATACGCTGGATGCACTTTTCTACTTCATCCATCCCGCCGCTTGTATTCTATGGTTGATGTCTCTATCCAGGTCTCTATTCTTTTGCACGATAGATCCTAGGTAGCGAAAGCTGTTGCTATTTGATACTTCATGATCTCCAATCCTCACCCCTAACTCATTTGAGCCTCTATTTACACTGAACTTGCACTCCAAATCTTATGTGGTATGACGTGAAATAACATTTCTTCCCCTTGCTGTCAAATTTGACAGCAGTTTCAAATATTTTTTTAATTCATTATTAAATGATTTTTAATTAAATTTTTATCAAATCTCCAACTTTCCTGTCTCACTGGAACCTGAAATCTCACTCGCCGCTCAGCCTTCCTTCTTCCCTTTCCTGGGAACCAAACCCAGAAACAAACCTCACGATCTCAACCTCAAACCCAAATGTAAAGATTGATGATTTGGCGTTTAAACCTAAACGTAAATCTGAAGTGAGGTTGATTTTTGTCATTTATAAGAGCATCGCCGCTTGTCCTCCTCCATTTCGCACCGTAGCTCAGACAAGAGCTCTCGAATATTCGTTGCAATCCCGAAAAAGAAAGTCCATGGAGTCCAGCACCACACCTGCAAACGGAGTTGCAGGCCTAAGGTAAAATCCGCTCCTCCCTTCTTCCCCTTCCCCTCTCTTTCATTTCCACAGTATCTTGGAATCCGCCGATTTTAAAATGAAACGAGAAAGAAGACTAGGACGAGCACCGCTCTGTCTAGCGGAAGTTGCATCAATCTTGCGAATCCAGATCCATTAAAATATAAATATCAATTTTTCCCTACAGCAATCCTTTTTGTTTACTTTTTCTTTTAAATTTATCATCAACGAAACGAGAAAAAAAAAAAAAAAAAAGAGATTGAGAGAATGATGGAGAAGAGAAGTAGGTGGATATACAAAGTTTCAGAGAAGAGTGAGAGAAGATGATCAGGAATAGTCCAGAAAGAAGGGCTGGGCTTCGTTTTAAGTTTAAAAAATAAAAATAAAATGAAAAGAAAATAGTATAATAAAATAATAATTTAATTTGATATATGAACAAAACTTAAAAAAAATGCATTTAAAACCAATTTTATCATTTATCAAGCCATAAATAAACTTTTAATAAATATTTAAGCCCAAAAACTGAATGTTAAATGGACAAAAATTGTAATGCAACCCAATATATTGCCGAAACGGCACTCCAACTACACAAATATCAACAAAAAATGTTTACATAAAATTTCAAAACCTTATGTCTCATAATCCGTTTCTAATTTTTATCGTAAAATAGTTCTTTTGACTATGAAACGATCAAAATACTCCTAAAAAAAAGTAAATTTTATCTTTCGTGGGACCTTCAGGCTCAAGACACTGGTTGATAATATTTTATTTTATTTAAATAATCAGATTTAAATTCATTAGTTTGGAATCTTTGGATGATAAAGTTAAAAAGGGCAATTTGGTAAATCCGAGTTGAACTTTCTACAAGCCAAATTGCTTCGTTTCTTTCTTCTTCTCTTCGTGCTAGCAGCAGCAAAGCTGCTGTTCTTGTTTTTCCTCTCCTTTGCCCTCCTAACCTCCAACCACCATATCTTTTTCATTTGGACACCGATTTCGACTAATCTTATATAAAAATTCATGCCGTCGTCGCGCCCAACATTTTTGTCACCTTTGAATCTCTGAACAACCACTGCACCAGGCAGATTGAAGGCGAAGAAATAAGTCACCTTCGCTGGAAAGTTCGAATTTCCGGCCAAACTGACGGGAAATGGGTCTCGGCCCAACAGATAAAGTTGATCCTCTCCTCACGGGCTTTCTACCTATGTAAGTGGGTTATTTTGATTTCAACTTTTGGGTTCTGAAGAATTTTCGAAATTCAAGGTTTTAATTCTAATTGTGGTTGTTTGTTGAAGTTTAGACTCGATTTGTTGACTGGACGAGGAATCGAAGCTCAGCTGCAAGTTAGGACATGAATACGGACGAATTTTGGGTAAAATACGAAAAACCCTAGTCCCTTTTATTTTGGGTTTAACAACTAGGTTTAATAAATGGTGTACTTTGCTGTATTGTTGGGAAATGAAGTAATTCTTAGAAGTTGCGGTCTAGTATGGAAGTGGGTAGGTTATGTGTTGAAATATTCTCGACATTACTAAGGTTTTCGTGTGGTTTTGATGATGGGGTC
This sequence comes from Pyrus x bretschneideri, assembly GCF_019419815.1. NCBI lineage: Eukaryota > Viridiplantae > Streptophyta > Magnoliopsida > Rosales > Rosaceae > Pyrus > Pyrus x bretschneideri. Next base: position 266,813 of record NW_025999424.1, on the reverse strand, counting down.
TGTATGCTAGAAATTGTGAGCGGAGAATTACATAAATTTGAGATTAGAGGACCGAGTCATTAGAATCTGTCCAAATTAAATTACCTTTTTATCTTGAATACTTTCTGAGTGAAAATGGCTTGTGTAGGTGCAAGGTCCTTCAGACAGTCTAGACACTTAAGAGAGCATCCTCCTCACGACGAGGACAGAGCGGAGTTCCTGTGAGTGGACTTTGTTTTCATAAAATGGTTTCCTTATATTTCTATATAAGCACAAACGATTTCGAATGGTTTTGACTATAATTATGATCATGCCTATATCTGGTTTTCTTATATATCTATGTATAATTGCAAATGATTTCGAATGGTTTTGACTACACTTGTGATCAAGTCTATACGTGGTTTACTGTTGATTATGGTTGATACTGGATACTTCATACTTGAGAATTATGGTTTTATTTTGGATATGCAAACTATTGTGGGAATTTGGTTTTATGAGATGATGGATTCACTAATAGGCATGATCATGCATAATCCACCTTGTTGGATTTATGATCTTATACACCACTTGGTATACGTGTACTTATGTTATAGTATCTTTCTCCTACGGCCATAGAATACATTATTGTCATGACATTCATTATGTGTTAAAGTCCCATAGTTGAGTCAAAGGCCCAACTCCATTCATATTTGGGTTAGAGTCATCAAGGTGGGTTAGAGTCCCAACTTATTCACATTTTGGGTTAGAGTGCCAACTTATTCATATTATGGGTAAAAGTCCCAACTCGTTTCTTATTATGGGTTCAATTCTCTACATTTCCAGTTAGAGTCCCAACTTATTCATATTATCGGTTAAAGTCCCAACTCGTTTCTTATTATGGATTCAATTGTCTACATTTCCAGTTAGAGTCCCGGCAAGGTACATATCATTTTGGTTTGAGTTCCAACTTAGGCATGTGATTTGCATTACCATTGGTGTAAGTGTTGCTTTGGATTATTATGATTATGATGTTGCTTTATGATGATGATGATTTACGAATTTGGAACTACAAGATATGGTATTTAAGATACATGATGATTTCTACAGATTTTGTAGTATTTATCTATGTGTGTATATATGTAATATTATTTCTCATATACACGGAGTTTCAACAAGGGTTTTATGTTAAAAAAGGGAAATATTTTAGAAAACTTCCATTTTGTCTACAAACACTTTTCTTGTTTATCGCCTCCTTTGGGACCTAGTGGCGAAGATCTGGTGGATGTCATGGACTAGTTGATAGCTCTGACACACTTCCAAAATGTAAGGAGCCTTACCCTTGTCATAGAATTTTTGTAATAAATCCATCTGTGCATGGATGAAGCATCTAGAATTTCTTTTGAATACTTTAACTTCAGCATGCACATTAGTACTTATGCTCTGAACTATGAACATGCTTGAAGTGGAGGGCCTGAGACCCATTAGTTGTGGCCTTTTAGGGATGTTTTGTTGTGAAATATTTGTGAACTATTTTGTATGCAGGTTGGTTTTAATCATATTTTAAGGCAAACTACATCAAAATTTTGAAAGGCCCTACTTGAATTTTTAATTCTTATACTTTATGCATGTTTTGGCTTGCATCACCTTATAGGTGTCCGCCAACACGACTTGATTCAGATGGATATCCGGGTCGGGACGTGTCTGAGAGCATAGCTTTAGGAATCCTGAAATCATGCACCTTATAGTGTCGTATGGGCAAAATAATCTTATGTTTTATTGCCAGAGCAATGCCATCTCGACGTTAAACAGTCACTCCACCATATAGTTTTCCTGGCTTAGATCAGTTAGGGATGCTACTACACAGGGCTTTCAGAGTCTTAGGATGGTGGTCGTACCTTCCCTGAGATAGCATGTAGGATGGGAGCACTGACCCTTGATGGGGCAAGTGATGGAGATCAGCAGAGAATTGGTTGGAGGAAATGGTGCACCTCTTGCGAACCATGAATAACTGCCTTGAGAAGTATTGGGTTTCCACAACCACATTTTTCCTCATCGAGAGTGCAAGATCTCGGTGGAATGTTGAAATGCGTATGCTTCCTTGAAACACTATGGTTTCAAAACTAATTTCAAAGTCAGGTTCTTTTCTCCGGAGTTCAATAACCACAAAAAAAAAAAAAAAAAGAGAATTTTTGGATCTCCAACAAGGAAATATGAGTGTCGGAGTATGAGAGGAAGTACAGTGAACTCCCAAGTATTGCCTTGCCATAGAAAAAGACCAAGATGAGTAGCTTACTCATTTCATATTGAACTTAATGAGTACATCAGAATGGCTATCACATCCAATCCTTGTTGGACTTACAATGAGGAATTTCAGGTAGCCTTGAGAATAGAAGCTTTTGCTAATCTTGGTGTTGGTAGTAGTAGCTACAATTGATCTGGGTCCAGACAACGAGGCAGATTTTCAGTGGGAGGTTTGAGAGATCGTTGACCATTCAAGAAGAGTGGACAGAGCTCTACTTCTTCTAGTGGCAGTTCTAGCACTAATACTCCACAATCTAGAGGGAGGTTGTCTGGTAGTTCTCATTTCTCTAATTGCAGTCTGGTGGTACTGCTAGTAGTGCGAGTTGTCTGTATTGTCGACGATCTAGACAACACCAAGATGGTGATTGTAGACGGGGCATTTCTCAATGTCACATGTGTGGTTAGATAAATAATTGGCGGCGAGAATATCCCTTAATGAAACATGAAAAGAGTATAGGCTTTGTACAAGTTCAGCGAGTAGACTACAATGCGGGTACGCAACAACATAAGTATCGACATAATCAAAGTATTGGAGTAGCATCTAGTAGCAGGGCCTAGTATAGTTAGGTGTGGCAGTCAACCCCAGAGGAGTCGAGGGGGTCGCACAGGTGGACAGGCAGGTTGGAGATTGTACAACCTAATCCAACAGGATGCGCAGACCAACCAATGTCATTGTGGGTACGTTAAATGCTTTTAGATACTTAGCTAGAGTTTTAATTGATCCTGGTGTCACGCATTCGGTTATTTCGCTGATGTTTGCCCGAAAAGTTAATCCATAAGCAACAACTCTTGGATTTGAATTCCCATTCAAGGGTTGTCCAGTTTTCATCAGTGATGAGCTGGTGGAGGCTGTTTTCATTCATTTGATTATTCTTGACATTGACCTTAGTCTAGAAATGGGTTGGTTATCTAAAAAGTATTCCTTGGTGGACTGTTACACTTAAGTCACTCTTAGGACACTTGGGAGGTCATACATAATTTTTTAGGGCGAGAGAAGAATTCTTCAGAACAGTCTAATTTCAGCACTGAGAGCCAATAAGCTTTTGGGAAAGGGTTGTGAGGGACATTTGACTTGTGGAGTGATGAAGGAAAATTCTCCTGTTAGAGTTGAGGATGTTCCTATTGTCAACTAACCCCGATGTATTTCTTGAGGATGTACTTTGGTTATTGCGAGAGAGAAGTTGAGTTCACTGTTGACTTGGTTCCAAGCACTGATCCCATGTCTTTAGCACCATATTGAATGACTCTAGCTGTGTAGAGAGAGTTGAAAACTCAACTTCAGGACTTGATAGGTAAGGGGTTTATTCAACCTAGCACTTCACCTTAGGGTGCTCTTTTTCTCTTTGTAAAGAAGGGTGAGAGTATGAGTTTGTGTATTGATTGGAGACAACTCTATAGGTGATAGTGAAAAGTCACTATCCCGTGCCTTGTATTGATGATTTGTTTGATCAACTTAAGAGTGCACATGTATTCTCTAAAATAGATTTAATATCAGGATATCATCAGTTACTTATTAGGAGAAAGGATGTTCCCAAGACAACATTCAGGACTTGTTATGGATCTAATGAACATGGCATTTAGACCATAGTTGGATCGCTTCGTAATTGTTCATTGAGAAGGGAACAATTATATGCTAAATTCAATAAGTACCAGTTTTGGTTGAGTCATATTAGTTTTCTTGGCCATGTGATTCTAGCTGAGGGAATTTATGATGATCCTTAGAAGGTATCTGCAATTGTAGCTTGGGAGCAACCTAAAAATGTGATTGAAGTTAGAAGTTTTCTTGGTCTAGGATACTAATGGCGCTTTGTGAAGATTTCTTTGCTATAACTTTGCCATTCACAAAGTTGATCAGGAAAAGAGTAGAGTTCATTTGGGATGTAATTTGTGAGAAGTTTCCAGGAGTTGAAATACCATCTCACACATGCACTTGTGTTGGCACTTCCTAATGAGAGTGATGAATTTAAGATCTATAATGATGCTCTTTTACAGGGTTTGGGTTGTGTGCTGATGCATCATGGGAGAGTCATTGCATGTGCTTCCAAACAACTTAAATCCCATGAAAAGATTTATCCCATTCATGACCTGGAGTTAGCTGCAGTGGTATTTGCTTTGAAGATTTGGAGACATTACCTCTACGAAGAAACATGTCGTATCTTCACAAATCACAAAAGCTTCAAGTATGTCTTCACTCGGAAGGAATTGAATATGAGATAGATGAGGTGGATGGAGCTGATTAGTGATTACAACTGCACCATTGAGTATCATCCTGACAAAGTTGATGTGGTGGTCAACGCTCTTAGTCGGAAATCATATTGGCAATTGACATTTATTCGTGCAATTTATATTCCATTGTTAATAAAGTTGAGGAGCACGTGTGTGATCTTCGTTGTAGATTATCAAGGAGCCTTACTAGCTTATTTTTAGGTTAGACTTGTTCTTACCAATAGAGTTCGAGAAGCTCAAGATTAGGATCCCCAGTGTGTGCAACTAAAGGGGGAAGTCCTCAGTGGAATGAGAACATATCTCATTGTCAGCAAAGATGGGACTTTGATGATGGGTAGCAGACTTTTTGTACCAAAGGAGAATGGTGAATTAAAGAAGAGATCCTAATTCAGCTTATGTTATGCACGCAGACAGTAGAAAAATGTACCACACTATTAAGCCTTACAACTACTAGTCAGAGACGAAGATGGATATAGTCGAGCATGTGAATCAATGCTTGATTTGTTAACAAGTAAAAGTAGAAAGGCAAAAACCCTTGAGATTATCATAGACTCCTAATTCGATCTTGGAAATGAGATGATAACACCATGGATTTGGTAAATGGGCTACCTACCACTTCCTTGAAATGTGATGAGATTTGCATAATTGTTGATCGACTTCCTAAGTTAGTTAGATCACTTTTTGGCTGTTGAAAGAACTACAAGTTGAGTAAGCTAGTAGATATATTTATAGACCAGATTATTAGATTCCATGGTCTACCTGTCTCCATTTTTCAGAAAGAGACCCAAGATTCACTTTTGGGTATGGAAAGCATTTCAGGTTGTTATGGGTACAAAGTTACTGTACCCTATGACCCTTCACCCACAGACATATGGTCAATCAGAAAGGACGATCCAAACCTTGGTAGATATGCTGAGAGGATTTGTTCTTCAGTTAAAAGATAATTGGGATAAACACTTGTCATGGATAGAATTCCTATAACAGCAGTTATCATTCCAGCATTGATATGACACCCTGTGAGGCATTGTATAGGAAAACGTGCTGAACTCTTCCATGTTGGACATGGGTGGGTGAACGAGTACTTGAGGGGCAAGAGTTAGGTGACGAGACTAAACAGGAAATCTAGGTGATTAAACGAAACTTAAAAGTTGCCCAAGACAGGTAGAAAAGCCCAGTAGACAGGCATTTTAAGGACCGTGAGTATGATGTTGGTGTATTTGTGTTCTTGAAATTGTCACCCTGGAAGGGTGGTGTTAGATGTGGCAAACAGGGTAAGCTAAGCTCCTAATATATTGGTCCTTATGAGATTGTTGAGTGCGTAGGCCCCACAAACGTTATCTTGGGTGCACGATGTATTCCATGTATGAGGTTTAGGCTACTTGGGAGATTGAGGAGCATATGCATGGTCAATATCCCACTCATTTAGTAGTCTGTTCTAGAAATTTGCATGGTTCTAAAAGACGCTAGACGCTAGTCGGGCGACGACCTAGCGCCTAGCGCCTAGGCGGGGCCTAGACGGACTAGGTGGATTTGCATTTTTTAAATAAATTTGTTATGTAATATATAAATAAGTGCATGTTTACACTTAAAAAACCATGCTTGTATATAAAATGCAAAACATACAAAAATAAATATTTATCATAAACTTTTAGGGTTATTGTTGAGACCTTTAAATTTAAGTTATTACTAATTGTCGGGCCTTATTCTTTAAAAAAGATGTTGGGCCTGATATAATTGTCAAAAACTTTTATAATAAAAAAATCCCTACCAACCTTAGCAAAACATTAGCCGCACCCTCATTTTTCTCTCAAATCTTATATGCACTCTCTTCTATCCCTTTCTCTTCAGCAGATAAACCCTTTCACCTCCATCCCTATTTGCACGATCTCTCTCCCTCTCTCGCTCTCTCTCCCTCCCTTCCTTGTCAGATTTCTCGATGAATATGTGATTACTTGGTGTGACTGGATGTGGAAGGCGACGGGGAGAATCACCTAGCACCACCGCCTAGGCCGCCTAGGAGTGTCCAGGCGGGCACCTAACAACTCTCCGATTTTGTCAACCGTTTGGCACCCAATCGGGTCGGCACCTCACCGCCCAGCGCCTAGGTCGATTTTCAGAACACTGGAAATTTAGGGTCAAAAATTTCTTAAGAGTTCTAGATTGTTACAGTCCGTCCTCGACTTTTCTTCTAAATTTTTTTTTTCTTATTGCAAAATGATCAAAATGCCCCTAAAAGAGTAAATTTCGTATTTGTGGGACCTTCAAGCTCCAAACACTTGGTAGCTAATATTGTATTTTATTTAAATAGTACTCCTTGTTAAGAACATGTGAGCAGATATATTTGGATTCAGGGTTCGAACAATAAAGTTACGAATTTTTCAAATTAAAGGGCAATTTGGTGAGTTAGAGGTGAACTTTCTAGAAGTCAAATCGACTCTGTTCTTCTTCCCTTCGTGCGGAAGCTACTATTCTTGTTTTTCCTCTGCTTTGCCCTCCTAACCTCAGATCATCATATCTTTCATTCGAACACTGATTCCGACTAATCTTATATCAAAATTCAAGCCCTCGTCGAGCGCAACACATGTCACCTCTGTATCTCTGAATAACCACTAGACCAGGCAGATCGAAGGTGGGGAAAGAAGCCACCTTCGTTGGAAAAGTGGATTTTCCGGCCAAACCTGCGAAAATGGGTCTCGGCGAGGAAAGACATCACCTTTGCTAGAAAATTCGATTCGATTATTATGATTATGGTGTTGCTTTATGATGATGGTGATTTACGAATTTGGATACATGATTTTTGGGATTTGAGATACATGATGATTACTATGGATTTTGTAGTATTTATCTATCTATGCATGTATAGATATGGTATTATTTCTCATAAATACGGATTTTCAACAAGAGGTTATTATGTTAAAAGAGGGAAATGATTTAGAAAACTTTCTTTTTGTCCACTCAACTCTTTTCTTGTTTTGCGTCTCCTTTCGGGACCTAAAGGCAGAGATCTGGTGGATGTCAAAGACTGGCAAACAGCTTTGACACACTTCTACCCTTGTCGTAGAATTTTTGTAACAAATCCATCTGCGTATCTATAAAACATCTAGAAATTTCTTATGAATACTTTAACTGTCGCATGCACATTAGTACTCACGCTCCGAACTAACATGCTTGTAATAGAGGGTCTTAGCCTTTTGGGGATGTTCTGTTGTCAAGTATTTCTGAACTACTATGTATACAGGTTGGGTTTAATCATATTTTAAAGCAAACTATACCAAAATTTTTACCTATTTTGCAGCGAGGCGAATGTGAAAATGAACGATGATTTATTCTGAATTTGCAAAATCGATTTTTAATCGTGAGTGTTAATGCCCGATTTTTGTCAAAATGTAAATTTTTAATTTTTGTGAAATATTTTCCGTGAGAATTAAAGAAAACCTTATAAGGCATTTGGAATGATTATTGAGTAACAAATGTATATTTACTAGAATATTTAAGATGCAAACTAAAGCAATAAGTGAAAATATATTAGTGAGGCTCAAAACATTGTTTAAATAGGGTTTCACCCTCAAGAATATCAATGAAAAGTCTTGTTTAATTTTCAAAACTTCAGGGTGAGGCGAATGTGAAAATAGATAGTCTAAACGATGATTTATGTACGAATTTGTAAAGCTGACTAAAAACTATGAGTGGGAATCCACCTTTTTGTGTTAAAAATTCTTGAGCATTAATAAAAACATTATAAGACATTAGAAATTGGTTTTATGATTTATTGAGTAACAAATGTATATTTAGCAGAATATTTAAGACGAAAATAAAGAAAATATGTGAAAAATATAGTAGTGAGGCTCAAAACATTGTTAAAATGAGATTCCACCCTCAAGAATATCAACAGAAGATCTTACTTTAGTTTTTGAAACTTCACGGTGAGGCGAATGTGAAAATAAATAGTCTGAACAATGATTTATATACAAATTTGTAAAATCGACTTAAAATCTTGAGTGTTAACCCACGTTTTTTGTGAAAAATGCAAATTTTGTATTTTTTCCAAATATTTTGCGTGAGCATTAATGAAAACTTTATAACGCATTTGGAAGCGGTTTTATGATTGATTAAATAACAAATGTATATTTAGTACAATATTTAAGCCGAAAACTAAAAAAATAAGTGAAAATATGCTAGTGAGACCCAAAACATGTTTAAATCAAGGTTCTAAAAAACGCTAGGCGTTAGTTGGGCGGGCGCCTAGGCGGATTTAGATAAACTTCTTATATATTTTATGAATTAATTAAATTTAGTATATCAAATGTAAATAATTATAGGCTAATATGTTATTTCTTATAGAAGAACATACATATGTGAATATTTTATGTACATATATGATATGCTTGCCTGGAAAAAAAAAAAATTTCTATATAATTTATAATTTATATAAGATTTACACACACACACACACAATATATATATATATATATATATATATATATAACAAACATTTTAAAATATAAAAAGCCCACTATGTGGTGGTTTTTATTATTAAAACCATCAACCTGTCCACCACACCTCTGCTCTTTCCCATCACCTATCCACCTTAGGTGGTTTTCATTATTAAAACCTTTAGGGGGCGTTTGTTGCGCCGGACTATCTCGGACTGGATTAGCTTCAAGGATTAAGATGGACTGGCTTAGACTAGACTAAGCTGGACTAACTTAGTGAAGCGTTTGGTGCAGTATTGGACTAAGAAGCTGGATAATAACAAATTATAATATTATATTATTTAATATATAAATTATTAATATTTTATTATGATCTTATCTTTTTCTTCATTTTTTCCTACCATTTCCTCGTTAAATTGGATGAAGTTAGCACCGTCAAAAAATTCATCACCATCCCTGGACCGAGATCTTAGCTTTGAATGCTCGAATCTGTCATGGATTTGAAGAAGCCCAAACAGGCCGAGACTTCCAGGCCATTTTCCAGCCACATTCGACCACATTTTGGCCTCGATTCAGGTAAAATCGTAATTTTGTCACTCCCAGCTTCAATTTGGTATATTTTGTATGAAAGTTGGTTGTGAAATGGATCTGAAAGAGAGTTGGAAAGTTAATGATTGATCTAGGTGACCGGAGATGACGAGGAGTCTGTTGAGAGTGGTCGTTGAGCATGACAAGGACGAGAAAGAGAGGATAGTCTTAGCTAGTCCCATGATTATTGGGGGTCTCGCTAAGACCTCTTAGTGAAGGGTTTTGTCCATGCTAGTCCCCCTTAGTCTCATTAATATTAGTCCCAGCATGGAACAAACATAGTATTGGACTAATAGCTAGTCCAGTCCAGTCCAGTCCAACTTAGTGAGGGCAAACAAACGCCCCCTTAGAGTCCATGGTTTTCGTAATTAAAACCATTAGTTTTGACCTTGGATTTGAGATCCCAGTGCGCACCACTCCATTTGAGATCTCTCTCTCTCTCTCTCTTCGCATTCTCCCCTCTCATCTTCACATATGACTACAGAAATTCGCCAGCAACATTTTTTCTTCCTTCATCTTCAGTTCACAGAGACGCATTGGAAATCGGGGTGCTTTTAATTTGGGGTGTCCCATTTCCTCTTCCTCTACTTCTTCAATTGCTCCGCCCAATTCTCTTCTCCGCCTAATTCCCCAACTTCTTGCCCTGCAACATTTCCCAAAACCTAGTATAGTGCAGCAAAGGTCCTCGAAAACGTTGTCGGCTTCGGTGAAGAAATCCGAAGAGTCCAGGTCAAATTTTTCGTTTTTTTTTCCAGTAATTGCACTTTTATTCCTTCTATTGGTCTCTGACTCTCTTTCTCTCGCTCTCTCTTTCTTTTAGATTTTAGGTTGTGGCCCTCCTCTTCTACGCTATGTAGTGAAACAGCGACATATAATTTTTTGACAGAACCGCCTAGTTCGCCGTCGAGACTGCCCAGTCGGCTGCTTAGACAGTGCCTAATATCCTTGCCGATTTATTGAATGTTTTTGGAAAAATCGTGACTGCGGTCCGACGCCCAGCGCCTAGGCGGCCGCCTTGACTGTGTTTTAGAACACTGGTTTAAATGGGGTTTCAACCTCAAGGATACCTACGGAAGATCTTACCTTAATTTTCAAAACTTCACGGTTAGGCGAAGGTAAAAATAAATAAATTAAATGATGATTTATGTATGAATTTGCGAAAACGGCTAGAAATCGTGAGTGTGTTAACACACATTTTTAGTGATTTTTTTAAAATTTTCTTTGAGCATTAAGAAAAACTTTATAAGGCATTTGGAAGTGGTTTTATGATTTATTGAGCAACAAATATATTTTAATAAAATATTTAAGCCGAAAGCAAAAAAAAAAAAGTGAAAACTATACTGGAGTTGCCAAAAACATTGTTTAAATGAGGTTATACCCTAAAGAATATAACCGGAAAGTATTACTTGAATTTTCAAAACTTCATGTTGAGGTGAGGTGGAAAATAAATAGATTAAACAATGATTTATGTACGAATTTGCAAAATCGACTAAAAATCGTGAGTGTTAACCCACGTTTTTTTGGTCAAAAATGCAAATTTTTTATCTTTGTGAAATATTTTTTGTGAGCATTAGCATTAGGGTAAACATTGTAAGGTATTTGGAAGCAGTTTTACGATTTATGGAGCAAAAAAAAAAAAAAAAAAAAAAAAAAATTAGTAGAATATTTAAGTTGAAAATTAAAACAAAATAAGTGAAAAATATACTACTGAGACCCAAAACATTGTTTAAATATGGTTCCACCCTCAAGAATATCAACGGAAAGTCTTTCCTTAATTATCTAAACTTACAGGAGGCGAATGTGAAAATAAATACATTGAACGATGATTCATATACGAATTTGCAAGATCGACTACAAACTGTGAGTGTTAACCCACATTTTTTTGTGAAAAATGCGAATTTTTTATTATGAGGAAATATTTTTTGTGAGCATTCAGGAAAACTTTCAAAGGCATTTGGAAGCGATTTTATGATTTATTTAGCGACAAATGTATATTTAGTACAATATTTAAGCCGGAAAAAAAAAGTAAAAAATATACTAGAGATGCCCAAAACATTGTTTAAATGGGGATCCACCCTCAAGAATATCAACGGAAAGTTTAACCTAAATTTTCAAGACTTCGCAGGGAGGTGAAAGTGAAAATAAATAGTCTGAACGATGATTTATAGACGAATTTGCAAAACCAACTAAAATTCATGTGTAACACACGTTTTCTGTCAAAATAGCAAATTTTTATTTTTGTGAAATATTTTCCTTAAGCATTAAGGACAACTTTATAAGAAATTTAGAATCAGTTTTACAGTTTATTGAGCAAAAATGTATATTTAGTTTAATATTTAAGCCGAAAACTATAAAACTAAGTTAATAATATAGTAGTGAGGACCAAAACATTGTCAAATGGGGTTCTACCCTCAAGAATATCAATTGAAAGTCTAACCTTGATTTTCAAAACTTCACGGTGAGGCAAGTGTGAAGAGAAATAGATTGAACGATGATTTATGTATGAATTTGCAAAACTAACTAAAAACCGCAGTGTACGTTTTTTTTGTAAAAAATTCAAATTTTTTATGTTCGCAAAATATTTTCCTTGAGCATTAAGAACAGCTTTATAAGGCATTTAGAAGTGGTTTTACGATTTATTAAGAAATAAATGTATGTTTAGGATAATATTTAAACTGAAAACTAAGAAAATGGAAAATCTAGTAGTGAGGTCGAAAACATTGTTAAAATGGATACCACCCTCAAGAATATTAACATAAGGTCTTACCTTAATTTTCAAAACTTCACGGTGAGGCGAAGTTGAAATGAAATAGATTGGACGCTAATTTATGCATGAATTTTCAAAACGACTAAAAACTGTGAGTATTAACCCATGTTTCTTGTTAAAAATTCAAATTTTTTATTTTTGTGAAATATTTTGCTTGAGCATAAAGGACATCATAATAAGGCATTAAGAAGTGGTTTTACAGTTTATTGAGCAATAAATGTATGTTTAGTATAATATTTAAGGCGAAAACAAAGAAAATAGGTGAAAGATATAGTAGTGAGGCCCAAAACATTGTAAAAATAGGGTTTCACCCTCTAAAAAATCAATGGGAAGTCTAACCTTAATTATTAACACTTCACGGTGAGGCGAAGGTGAAAAGAATTAGATTGAACGATCATTTATGTACAAATTTGCAAAATCGACTAAAAATCGTGAGTGTTAGTGAACCCATGTTTTTTTTTTTATAAAAAATGCAAATTTTTTTACTTTCGCAAAATGTTGTCCGTGACTATTAAATAAAACTTTTAAAGCCATTTGGAAGTGGTTTTAAGATTTATTAAGCAACAAATGTATATTTAGTAGAATATTTGAGCCGAAAACTAAAAAAATAAGTGAAAAATATAGTAGTGTGCCCCAAAACATTGTCATATGGGTTTCTGCCCTAAAAAATATTAACGGAAAGTCTTACCTTAGTTTTCAAAACTTCACTGTGAGGCGAAGGTGAAAATAAATAGATTGAACGATAATTTATATACAAATTTGCAAAACCGACTAAAAACCATGTGTTAACCCACATGTTTTTTTTTTTTTGTTAAAAATTCAAATTTTATATTTTCGTGAAATATGTTCCTTGAGCAATAAGGAAAACTTTATGAGGCATTTAGAAGTTGTGATATCCCGTCCCGAAACTATCGAAACGTACATGTGAAATGACCCTTTTACCCTTAGTTTGTTACGTTATGTTTTTGGTTGTTTTGTATGTGTGTTGGCATGATCTGGGCCACACACTCACACCCTTACTCTCCCTATTCCTCTGTCTTTTTCCCTGTCTCTCTCTCTCTCCTGAGCTCCCTTTCTTCTTCCTCTTCCTTTGAACTGGTACGGACACACACACAACTACACTAATTCACCCCAGATCGAAGAAACTAAGGGCACAGTCGAGATCGTGAGGTCGAGGGGAGCACGATCATACCATTTTCAGGTATGAAATCCGTTGTTTTCACGTCGATTCGACAATGGAAATTTGTGTACTGTTCATGCAAACATTGACCTAGCTTGTTTTTGGGATTTTGAAGTTCATAGATGTCTTAGTGAGGTTCCCAGGAGCCTCGGAGTGTTTCGTTGGACGGAATTGGACATCGGAATCACCTGGTTCGAGTTTGACCGGTTTTGGAGGTTGGTGACAGGTGAGTTTTCATGGGTTTTAGCTTTAAAAACTTGTATGGATGTGTTCTACTAGTTTAGGGCTTCATTTTGGTGCAAAAATCATGAAAAATGGTGGAAAAACGAACGAGAAAACGCAATTTCAGGTTTCCCAGTTTCCGGCGCCGGCGACGGCACCGAAGATTGAACGGAGAAGGCGACGGAATATTCCGTCAATTCTGATGGAATATTCCTGACGCCGTTAACGGAATCTGTCAATTTTGACGGAATATTCCTGATGGCGTCAGTTGACGCCATCAGCGTGCCAGGCATGTGCCTGCGCGTGGGGGCGCGTGCGGCGGTGAAAATTTTTTCTAAAAATTCTGGTGTGTTCCTGAGGTTGTGTAGAGCACGTTGGTATATTCAATTGTCCATTTTGAGCAATGTATGAGAAGTTATTTTGAAAGGAAGGTTTTGTGCTTTAAAATTAACGTTTTTATAGTATTTTCGCATATAGGTGACACGTATCCCGAGGACGAGCGTGCTCACGCGAGGCTGGGGGGCTATGACCCTTCCACATACCAGTGAGTGGGCTTTTGTTTTCCGTATATACCTATATACATATAATTCCCAGAAATTTATATAAGTGCTTATTCGTTATATGCCATTCCTTTTATATTATTGGTGGTTATGCATGATTAGTCGCATATACGTTTAATTATACATTCAATTATATGTATATATATGTACATGATGGTGCTGTGGAGGTACAGGTAAGTGCCAGGTAAGCGTTACTTAACAATTGCATTAAATAGTGGTTAGAGACGATTAGAGAGCTCATAACCTGCACCCCCGGTGTTAGTGCTCCCGCCCAGAGTAGGGCACAGTCCTTCACGTGATGTTCACCTCCCGCACCACACGCTCAGCTTGGATCCAAGTTAGGTGCACAGTCCTGTTGTACATACCACTTTAGGTGGTTCCGACTTGTAGGTGACCCGCGATTATTCGCACAGCCTTCACGTGATCGTAGCACTAGAGCGTACATATATGTTACACCCAGGCCTGTCGTACAGACCACTTTAGGTGGTTCCGACTCGTGGGCAGGTTTAGTTATTGAGATTGAGATCTGAGCTCTAGATGCAGCCGTACAGGTCACGTTAGGTGACTCCGGCTGCCAGATTATATGTTATTGATGTGATTTATACCTGAGCACTTGCATTTCAGGCTGAGGTTCCGATATGGCATATATTCGAGCATGATTGGCATATTTATACCTACGTACATATGTTTATTTTCTGGGAAGTATACAGGTTTTACGGCGAGGGGTTAGAATATTGTTTTTTGAAATGGTTTTTGAAAACCTTTATTTTTGCCCACTCACGCTTTTGTTTTGCGCCCCTCCAGGTTTTAGCTAGCTAGCAAGGTTAGTGGTTTCCAGAGGGCTTCCCGGCGCTTCTGACAGACACGCACCAATGTAGGGTCACTTCGGGTTCACTGTTGTCGTATTATTTTAATTTGGACTGCTGTAGACTTAATGCTCTGAACTTAGCGGTTCACTCGCACTAGCACTCTTTACTTTGACCTTATGTACGCTAGTTTTAATTGTTCGTACTTTTATATTATTACCTTGTTAGCTTCCGCACTGTGCACATGGCTACGTCACTTCCACGTGACGGCCAGCACGCCCTGATTTCGGTTGGGGTGTGTCAGAAGTGGTTTTACGATTTATTGAGCAATAAATGTATGTTTAGTATAATATTAAAGCCGAAAACTAAGAAAATCAGTGAAAAAATATAGTACCAAGGCCCAAAACATTGTCATATGAGGTCCTACCATCAAGTATAACAAAGAAAAGTCTTTATCTTAAATTTCAAAACTTCACCATGATATGAAGGTGAAAAGAAATAGATTGAACGATGATTTATGTACGGAATTGTAAAACCAACTGAAAAACAGAAGTGTTAACCCTTTTTTTTTGGTTAAAAATTCAAATTTTTTATTTTCACGAAATATTTTCCTTGAGCATTAAGGACAACTTTATAAGGCATTTAGAAGTGGTTTTATGGTTTATTGAGAAATAAATGTATGTTTTGTATAATATCTAAGCTGAAAACTAAGAAAATAAGTGAAAAAAAATATAGTAACGAGGCCCAAAACATTGTCAAAGAAGATTCTACCCTCAAGAATATCAATAGAAAGTCTTACCTTAATTTTCAAAACTCACAGTGAGGCGAAGGTGGAAATAAATAGATTGATCTATGATTTATGTACGATTTGCAAAATTGACTAAAAACTGTGAGTGTTAACCTACATTTTTTGTTAAAATTTCAAAATTTTTATTTTCGCGAAATATTTTTCTTCAACATTAAGAAAAACTTTATAGTCATTTAGAAGCGGTTTTACGGTTTATTGAGTAATAAATGTATATTTAGTATAATATTTAAGCTAAAAACTAAGAAAATAAGTAAAAAAATATAGTAGTGATGCCCAAAACATTGTTAAAAACTAAAAATGGGGTCCACCCTCAAGAATATCAACAAAAAGTCATACCTTGATTTTTTTAAATTTCACAGTAAGGTGAAGGTGAAAAGAAATAGATTGAACGAAAATTCATGTACGAACTTGCAAAACGGCTAGAAACCGTGAAAGTTAACCCATTTTTCTTGTTAAAAATTCAAAGTTTTTATTTTCATGAAATATTTTCCTTGAGCTTGGAGGACAACTTTATAAGGCATTTAGAAGCAGTTTTATGGTTTATTCAGCAATAAAAATATGTTTAGTACAATATTTAAGCTGAAAACTAAGAATATAAGTGGAAAAATATATTAGTAAGGCCCAAAACATTGTCAAATGGGATTCTACCCTCAAGAATATCTACGGAAAGTCTTACCTTAATTTTCAAAACTTCACGGTGACATGAAGGTGAAAAGAAATAGATTGAACGATTATTTATGTATGGATTTGCAAAACCAACCAAATACCATGAGTATAAAACCGCTTTTTTTGTTAAAAATTTAAAAATTTTATTTTATCGAAATATTTTCCCTGAGCACTGAGGACAACATTATAAGGCATTTAAAAGTGATTTTACGGTTTATTGAGAAATAAATGTATGTTTTGTATAATATTTAAGACGAAAACTAAGAAAATAAGTGAAAAAATATAGTAGCGAAGCCCAAAACATTGTCAAATGAGATTCTACCCCCAAGAATATCAACAGAAAGTCTTACCTTCATTTTCAAAAACTCACAATGAGGCAAAGGTGGAAATAAATAGATTGATCGATGATTTATGTACGAATTTGTTAAATTGACTAAAAACCGTGAGTGTTAACCTACGTTTTTTGTTAAAAATTCAAATTTTTGATTTTCTCGAAATATTTTTCTTGAGCTTTAAGGAAAACTTTATAAGGCATTTAGAATTGGTTTTACAGCTTATTGAACAATAAATGTATATTTAGACTAATATTTAAGCTGAAAACTAAGAAAATAAGTGAAAAATATAGTAGTGAGAACCAAAACATTGTTAAAAACTTAAAATGGGTCCACCCTCAAGAATTTCATCGAAAAGTCTTACCTTAATTTTCAAAACGTCATGGTGAGGTGAAGTTGAAAAGAAATAGATTGAATGATGATTTATGTACAAATTTACAAAACCGACGAAAAACCATGAGTGTTAATCCACATTTTTTGTTAAAAATTCAAATTTTTTATTTTCGCAAAATTTTTTTCTTGAGTATTAAGAACAACTTTACAAGGCATTTAGAAGTGGTTTTACAATTTTTTAAGCAATAAATATATGTTTAGTATAATATTTAAGCTGAAAACTAAGAAAATAAATGGAAATACAATAGTGAGGCCAAAAAAAATTGTTAAAATGGATTCTACCCTCAAGAATATCAAGGGAAGGTGTTACCTTAATTTTCAAAACTTCATGATGAGGCAAAGGTGAAAAGAAATAGATTGTACGATGATTTATGTACGAATTTTAAAACGACTAAAAACCGTGAGTATTAATCCACGTTTCTTGCTAAAAATTCAAAATTTTAATTTTCATGAAATATTTTTCTTGAGCATTAAGGACAACTTCATAAGGGAATTAGAAGTGGTTTTACAGTTAATTGAGCAATAAATGTATGTTTAGTACGATATTTAAGCCGAAAGCAAAGAATATAAGTGAAAGATATATTAATGAGACCAAAACATTGTAAAATGGGGTTCCACCTTCTAGAAAATCAATGGAAAGTCTAACCTTAATTATTAAAACTTCATGGCGAGGCGAAGGTGCAAAGAAATAGATTGAACGATGATTTATGTATGAATTTGCAAAACCGACTAAAAATCCTGAGTGTTAACCCACGTTTTTTTGTTAAAAATTCAAACTTTTTTATTTTTGCAAAAAATTTTCCTTGAGCTTTAAGGACAACTTTATAAGGTGTTTAAAAGTGATTTTATGGTTTATTAAGTAGCAAATATATGTTTAGTATAATATTTAAGCTGAAAACTAAGAAAATAAGCGGAAAAATATATTAACAAGGTCCAAAACATTGTCAAATAGGATTCTACCTCAAGAATATATACAGAAAGTCTTACCTTAATTTTCAAAACTTCACGATGACGTGAAGTTGAAAAGAAATTTATTGTTTATGTACGGATTTGCAAAACCAACTAAATACCATGGGTATTAACCCACTTTTTTTCTTAAAAATTCAAAATTTTTTTATTTTTTTTACGAAATATTTTCCTTGAGCATTAAGTAAAGCTTAATAAGGCTTTTATGTTACATCTCACATCGCCCAGGGGACTGGATCCTGTAAGCCTTATATGTATATTCCCATTTCTACCTAACACGAGGCATTTTAGGAGTTCATTGGCTTCGGGTTTCATCGGAACTCCGAAGTTAAGCGAGTTGGAGGCGAGAGCACTCCCATGATGGATGACCCACTGGGAAGTTCTTGTGTGAGTTCCCAGAAACAAAACCGTGAGGGCGTGGTCGGAGCCCAAAGTGGACAATATTGTGCTACGGTTGAGTTGAGCCCGGGATGTGACAATTTGGTATCAGAGCCAATCCCTGGCCGGATGTGTGCCGACGAGGACGTCGAGCCCCTAAGGAGGGCGGATTGTTACATCCCACATCGCCCATGGAAGTGGATCCTGTAAGCATTATATGTATATTCCCATCTTTACCTAGCATGAGGCCTTTTGGGAGCTCACTGGTTTCGGGTTCCATTGGAACTCCAAAGTTAAGCGAGTAGCACGCGAGAGCAATCCCAGGATGGGTGATCCACTGGGAAGTTCTTGTGTGAGTTCCCAGAAACAAAACCGTGAGGGCGTGGTCGGGGCCCAAAGCAGACAATATCGTGCTATGGTGGAGTCGAGTCCGGGATATGGTGGGGGCCCTGGTCAGGATGTGACAATTTAAAAGCAGTTTTACAGTTTATTGAGCAATAAATGTATGTTTCGTGCAATATTTAAGCTGAAAATAAAGAATATAAGTGAAAGATATAGTAGTGAGACCAAAAAATTTTAAAAATAGGGTTCCACCCTATAGAAAAATCAATGGAAAGTCTAACCTTAATTATTAAAACTTCATGGTGAGGTGAAGGTGAATAAAAATAGATTGAACGATGATTTATGTACGAATTTGTAAAACCGACTAAAAATCATGAGTTTTAACCCATGTTTTTTTAATCAAAAATGCAAATTTTTTACTTTCACAAAATGTTGTTTGTGACTATTAAGTAAAAGTTTTAAAGGCATTTGGAAGTGGATTTAAGATTTATTAAGCAACAAATGCATATTTAGTAGAATATTTAAGCCGAAAACTAAAAAAATAAGTGAAAAATATAGTAGTAAGCCCTAAAACATTGTCGTATGGGGATGGTGTTCTACCCTCAAGAATATCAACGGAAAGTCTTACCTTAGTTTTCAAAACTTCATGGTGAGGCAGAGGTGAAAATAAAGATTGAATGATAATTTATGTACGAATTTGCAAAACAGATTACAGGCCATAAGTGTTAACCCACATTTTTTTTGGTTAAAAATTCAAAATTTTTATTTTCGTGAATTATGTTCCTTGAGCAATAAGGACAACTTTATAAGGCATTTAGAAGTGGTTTTACGATTTATTGAGCAATAAATGTATGTTTAGTATAATATTAAAGCCGAAATCTAAGAAAATAAGGGGAAAAAAAATATAGTAGTAAGGCCCAAAACATTGTCATATGAGGTTCTACCATCAAGTATATCAACGAAAAGTCTTACCTTAGTTTTCAAAACTTCACCATGAGGCGAAGGTGCAAAGAAATAGATGGAACGATGATTTATGTATGGATTTGCAAAACCAACTAAAAACCGTAAGTGTTAACCAATTTCTTTTGTTAAAAATTCAAATTTTTTATTTTCACGAAATATTTTCCTTGAGCATTAAGGATAACTTTATAAGGCATTTAGAAGCGGTGTTACGGTTTATTGAGAAACAAACGTATGTTTTGTATAATATCTAACCAAAAACTAAGAGAATAAGTGAAAAAAATATAGTAGCGAGGCCCAAAACATTGTCAAATGAGATTCTACCCTCAAGAATATCAATAGAACATCTTACCTTAATTTTCAAAACTTCATGGTGAGGCAAAGGTAGAAATAAATAGAATAATCGATGATTTATATACGGATTTGCAAAACCAACTAAAACCATGAATATTAACCCACTTTTTTTTTTGTCAAAAATTCAAAAATTTAATTTTTGCATAATATTCTCCTTGGGCATTAAGGACAACTTTATAAGGCATTTAGAAGCGGTTTTACAGTTTATTGAGAAATAAATGTATGTTTTGTATAATATCTAAGCCGGAAACAAAGAAAATAAGTGAAAATGTATAGTAGCAAGGCCCAAAATATTGTCAAATGAGATTCTACCCTTAAGAATATCAACAGAAAGTCTTACCTTAATTTTCAAAACTTCACGGTGAGGCAAATGTAGAAATAAATAGATTGATTGATGATTTATATACGATTTGCAACATTGAAATAAAAATTGTGAGTGTAACCCACGTTTTTTTGTTAAAAATTCAAATTTTTTATTTTCGCGAAATATTTTTCTAAAGCATTAAGAAAAACTTTATAAATAGATTGAATGGTGATTTAAAACTTCAAATTGAGGTGAAGTTGAAAATAAATAGATTGAACGGTGATTTATGTACGAATTTGCAAAACCGATTAAAAGTCGTGAGTGTTAACCCACTTTATTTTTGTAAAATATTTTCCGCGGGCATTGAGGGAAACTTTATAAGTTGTTTGGAAGCGGGTTTAAGATATTATTCAGCAACAAATGTATCCTTAGTAGAACATTTAAGACGAAAACTTAAAAAATAAGTGAAAAATACAATAGTAATAACCAAAACATTCTCAAATGGGGTTCCACCCTCAAGAATCTTAACGGAAAGTCTTACCTTAATTTTTAAAATTTCACGGTGAGGCGAAGGTGAAAACAAAAAAACTGACCGATGATTTATTTACGAATTTATTAAACTGACTAAAAATAGTGATACCCACATTTTTTGGTCAAAAATGAAATTTTTTTATTTTTGCAAAATATTTTCTGCGAGCATTAAGGAAAAATTTATAACGTGTTTGGAAGCAGTTTTAGGATTTGTTGAGCAATAAATGTGTACTTAGTAGAATATTTAAGCCGAAAACTGAAAAAATAAGTGAAAAATACAATAGTGAGGAACATTGTTAAAATGGAGTTCCACGCTCAAGAATCTCAACGGAAAGTCTTACCTTAATTTTCAAAATTTCACGGTGAGGCGAATATAAAAAAAAATGGATTGAACGATAATTTATGTACAAATTTGTAAAACGATTAAAAATCGTGAGTGTTTAACCCACTTTTTTTTTGTCAAAAATGCAAAATTTTATTTTTGCGAAATATTTTCCGCGGGCATTGAGGAAAACTTTAGAAGGTGTTTGGAAGCGGCTTTAAGATTTATTGAGCAACAAATGTATACTTAGTAGAATATTTAAGACGAAAACTTAAAAAATAAGTGAAAAATATAATAGTGAGGACCAAAATATTTTTCAAATGGAGTTCCATCCTCAAGAATCTCAACGGAAAGTCTTACCTTAATTTTCAAAATTTCACGGTGAGACAAAGATGAAACCAAATGGATTGAACGATGATTTATGTGCAAATTTGTAAAATTGACTAAAAATTGTGAGTGTGTTAACCCACTTTTTTTTTGGTCAAAAATGCAAATATTTATTTTCGCGAAATTTTGCGAGCATTAAGGAAAACTTTATAACATGTTTGGAAGCAGTTTTATGATTTATTTAGCCAAAAATGTATACTTAGTAGAATATTTAAGCCAAAAACTGAAAAAATAAGTGAAAAACACAATAGTGAGGCCCAAAACATTGTCAAATGGAGTTCCACCCTCAAGAATCTCAACGGAAAGTCTTACCTTACTTTTCAAAATTTTTACGGGGAGGCGAAGCTGAAAACAAATAGATTGAATGATGATTTATGTACGAATTTGCAAAACCGACTAAAAGTCGTGAGTGTTAACCCACGTTTTTTTTGTCAAAAAATGAAATTTTTTATTTTTGCCAAATATTTTCCGCGGGCATTGAGGAAAACTTTATAAGGTGTTTGGAAGCGGGTTTATAATTTATTGAGCAACAATGTTCTTACTTAGTAGAATATTTAAGACCAAAACTTAAAAAGTAAGTGAAAAACACAATAGTGATAACCAAAACATTGTCAAATGGGGTTCCACCCTCAAGAATCTCAACGGAAAGTCTTACCTTAACTTTCAAAATTTTTACGGGGAGGCGAAGGTGAAAACAAAAAGATTGAATGATGATTTATTTACGAATTTGTAAAACCGACTAAAAATCGTAAGTGTTAACCCACGTTTTTTTGGTCAAAGATGTAAATTTTTATTCTTGCAAAATATTTTCCACGAGCATTAAGGAAAACTTTATAACATGTTTGGAAGTGGTTTTATGATTTATTGAGCAACAAATGTATACTTAGTAGAATATTTAAACCGAAAACTGAAAAAATAAGTGAAAAATACAGTAGTGAGGACCAAAACATTGTCAAATGGGGTTCCACCCTCAAGAATCTCAATGGAAAGTCTCACCTTAATTTTCAAAACTTCAAATTGAGGCGAAGCTGAAAATAAATAGATTGAACAATGATTTATGTACGAATTTGCAAAACCGACTAAAAGTCGTGAGTGCTAACCCACGTTTTTGGTCAAAAATGAAAATTTTTATTTTTGCGAAATATTTCTGCAAGCCTTAAGGAAAACTTTATAATTTATTTAGAAGTGGTTTTATGATTTATTGTGCAACAAATGTATACTTAGTAGAATATTTAAGCCGAAAAATGAAAAAATAAGTGAAAAATACAATAGCTTCACCAAAACATTGTCAAATGAGGTTCCACCCTCAAGAATCTCAAGGGAAAGTCTCACCTTAATTTTCAAAACTCCACATTGAGGTGAAGTAGATTGAACGGTGATTTATGTACGAATTTGCAAAACTGACTAAAAGTAGTGAATGTTAACCCATGTTTTTTTGGTCAAAAATGAAAAATTTTCTTTTTGCAAAATATTTTCTGCAAGCATTATGGGAAACTTTATAAGGTGTTTGGAAGCGGTTTTATGATTTATTGAGCAACAAATATATACTTAGTAGAATATTTAAATCGAAAACTGAAAAAATAAGTGAAAAATACAATATTGGGGACCAAAACATTGTCAAATGGGGTTCCACCCTCAAGAATCTCAATAGAAAGTCTTACCTTAATTTTCAAAATTTCATGGTGAGGCGAAGGTGAAAACAAATAGATTGAAGGATGATTTATGTACGAATTTGTAAAACCGACTAAAAATCGAGAATTTTTGGAAGCGGTTTTATGATTTATTGAGCAACAAATGTATACTTAGTAGAATATTGAAGCCGGAAACTGAAAAAATAAGTGAAAAATACAATAGTGAGGACCAAAACATTGTCAAATGGGGTTCCACCCTCAAGAATCTCAATGGAAAGTCTCGCCTTAATTTTCAAAACTTCACTTTGAGATGAACTTGAAAATAAATAGATTGAACAGTGATTTATGTACGAATTTGCAAAGCCGACTAAAAATCAAGTGTGCTAACCTACCTTTTTTTGGTCAAAAATGAAATTTTTTATTTTTATGAAATATTGTCCACGAGTTTTAAGGAAAATTTTATAAGGTGTTTGGAAGTGGTTTTATGATTTATTGAGCAACAAATGTATACTTAGTGGAATATTAAAGCCAAAAACTGGTGTCAGCCAACACAGCTCGATTCAAAGTCCAGGTGGACATACCGGGTTGGGCTGTGTCACCCAAAACATTGTGAAAATTGGATTCCACCCTCAAGAATATCAATGGAATGTCCAACCTTAATTTGCAAAACTTCACGATGAGGCGAAGGTGAAAATGAATAGATTGGACGACGATTTATGTACGAATTTGCAAAACGGACTAAAAACGTGAGTGGGAACCCACGTTTTCTGTCAAAAATGCAAAGTTTTTATTTTTGCAAAACATTTTCCATGAGCATAATGGAAAACTTTGTAAGGCATGTGGAAGTGGATTTACGATGTATTGAGCAACAAATGTATATCTAGTAGAATATTTAAGTTGAAAATTAAAAAAATAAGTGAAAAATATAGTAGTGAGACCCAAGAATTGGGTTCTACCCTCAAGAATCTTAACGGGAAGTCTTACCTTAATTTTCAAAACTTCACGATGAGGCAAAGGTGAAAATAAATAGATTGAACGATGATTTAAATACGATTGGGCGAGGATCTGTAGCGTGGTACCGATCTTTCCCAATTCCATTTTTTTTTTAATTTATTTTCTTCGTACATTACTTTATCTGAGTAACCACTATTAAATTCAAGTATCTTTGAATTCAGGTTTTAAATTGTTGATTACAAGTGTTTAAATATGTACGATAATACATTTTACATGAAAAAATATATTTTGAAGAATATGAGTTTGATAGTTTGTTGTTATGGTAAGAGAACTAAAACAAACATAAGCAAAAAACTAAAACTAAAAAAACAAAAACAAAAAATTGAAAAGAAAGGTTCGGTAGGAATCCAGCAATTCATACTTCGAGCTATTGCTAACACGGTATCGACAAAATCTTTGGGAAAATCGGTAGCAAATTACTGATCGTATCCTTTTCTATTTTGTTTATTTATTTGGAAGCAAGTTTACGATTTATTGAGTAAGAAATCTATATTTAGTAGACTATTTAAGTTGAAAACTAAAAAAATAAGTGAAAAATATAGTAGGGAGGCCCAAAACATTGTTAAAATGGCGTTCCACCCTCAAGACTATAACAAAAAGTATTACTATAATCTTCAAACTTCATGGTGAGGTGAAGATGAAAAATTAACAACAATTTATGTACAAAGTTCTAGAAACTGACTACAAACCGTTTTTTGTCAAAATTGCAATATTTTTATTTTCACGAAATATTTTCAATGACCATTAAGGAAAATTTTATAAGGCATTTGGAAGCGGATTTACGATTTATTGAGCAACAAATGTGTATTTAGTAGAGTATTTATGTCGAAAACTAAAAAGATATGTGAAAAATATTTAAGCTGAAAACTGAAGAAAAAAAAATGTGAAAAATACAATAATGTGGACCAAAACATTGTCAAATGGGGTTTCACCCTCAAGAATCTCAACGGGAAGTCTCACCTTAATTTTCAAAACACCACATTGAGGTGAAGCTAAAAATAAATAGATTGAACGGTGATTTATATACGAATTTGCAAAACTGACTAAAAGCAGTAACACCCATGTTTTTTTGGTAAAAAATGAAAATTTTTATTTTTGCAAAATATTTTCTGCGAGCATTATGGAAAACTTTCTAAGGTGTTTGGAAGCAGTTTTGTGATTTATTGAGCAAGAAATGTATACTTAGTAGAATATTTAAGCCGAAAACTGAAAAAATAAGTGAAAAATACAATAGTCAAGACCAAAACATTGTCAAATGGGGTTCCACCCTCAAGAATCTCAACGGAAAGTCTTATCTTAATTTTCAAAATTTCAAGATGAGGTGAAGGTGAAAACAAATAGATTGAATGATGATTTATGTACGAATTTGTAAAACCGACTAAAAATCGTGAGCGTTAACCCACGTTTATTTGTTCAAAAATGTAAATTTTTATTTTTGGGCAATATTTTCCGCGAGCATTAAGGAAAATTTATAAGATGTTTGGAAGCGGTTTTATGATTTATTGAGCAATAAATGTATACTTAGTAGAATATTTAAGCCGAAAACTAAAAAAAAAAAGTGAAAAATAGAAGTGTGAGGACCAAAATATTGTCAAACGAGGTTCCACCTTCAAGAATCTCAACAGAAAGTCTTACCTTAATTTTCAAAATATCACGGTGAGGCGAATGTGAAAACGAATAGATTGAATGAATGATTTATGTACGAATTTGTAAAACCGGCTAAAAATGGTGAGTGTTAACCCACGTTTTTTCGGTCAAAAATGCATATTTTTATTTTTGCAAAATCTTTTTCGCGAGCAATAAGGAAAATATTATAAGGTGTTTGGAAGCGGTTGTATGATTTATTGAGCAACAAATGTACACTTAGTAGAATATTTAAGCCGAAAACTGAAGAAAAAAAATATGTGAAAAATACAATAATGTGGACCAAAACATTGTCAAATGGGGTTCCACCCTCAAGAATCTCAATGGAAAGTCTCACCTTAATTTTCAAAACTCCACATTGAGGTGAAGCTAAAAATAAATAGATTGAACGGTGATTTATGTACGAATTTGCAAAACCGACTAAAAGCAGTGAATGTTAACCCATGTTTTTTGGTCAAAAATGAAAAATTATATATTTGTAAAATATTTTCTGCAAGCATTATGGAAAACTTTATAAGGTGTTTGGAAGCAGTTTTATGATTTATTGAGCAACAAATGTATACTTAGTAGAATATTTAAGCCGAAAACTAAAAAATACAATAGCGAGGACCAAAACATTGTCAAATGGGTTTCTAGCCTCAAGAATCTCAACGGAAAGTCTTATCTTAATTTTCAAAATTTCACGACGAGGCAAAGGAGAAAAGAAATAGATTGATCGATGATTTATGTACGAATTTGTAAAACCGACTAAAAACCCATGTTTTATTGGTAAAAAATGCAAATTTTTATTTTTGCAAAATATATTCTGCGAGCATTATGGAAAACTTTATAAGGTTTTTGGAAGCAGTTTTATTATTTATTGAGCAACAAATGTATACTTAGTAGAATTTAAGCCGAAAACTGAAAAAATAAGTGAAAAATACCATAGTGAGGACCAAAACATTGTCAAATGGAGTTCCACCCTCAAGAATCTCAACGGAAAGTCTTACCTTAATTTTCAAAATTTCACGGTGAGGCGAATATGAAAACAAATAGATTGAACGATGATTTATGTACGAATTTGTAAAATGACTAAAAGTCGTGAGTGTTAACCCACGTTTTTTTTGTCAAAAATGCAAATTATTATTTTTGCGATATATTTTCTGCGAGCATTAAGGAAAACTTTATAATTTGTTTAGAAGTGGCTTTATGATTTATTGTGCAACAAATGTATGCTTAGTAGAATATTTAAGCCGAAAACTGAAAAAATAAGTGAAAAATACAATAGTGAAGAGCAAAACATTGTCAAATGGGTTCCACTGTCAAGAATCTCAACGGAAAGTCTTACCTTAATTTTCAAAATTTCATGTTAAGGTGAAGTTGAAAACATATAGATTTTATGATGATTTAGGTGCGAATTTATAAAACCGACTAAATCGTGAGTTAAGCCACGATTTTTTGGTCAAAAATGCAAATTTTTATTTTTGCGTAATATTTTTCGCAAGCGTTAAGGAAAACGAAACTTTGTAAGGTGGTTGGAAGCGGTTTGATGATTTATTGAGCAACAAATGTATTCTTAGTCAAATATGTAAACCAAAAACTGAAAAAAAATATGTGAAAAATACAATAGTGAAGACCAAAACATCGTTGAATGGAGTTCCATAGTCAAGAATCTCAACGGAAAGTCTTACTTTAATTTTCAAAATTTCACGATGAGGCGAAGGTGAAAGCAAATAGTTTGAATGACGATTTGTGTACAAATCTGTAAAACCGGCTAAAAATCATGAGTGTTTTACCCGCGCTTTTTGGTGAAAAATATAATTTTTTTTATTTTCACAAAATATTTTCCGTAAGCTCTAAGGAAAACTTTATAAGGCATTTGGAAGTGTTTTTACAACTTTTTCAGCAATAAATGTATATTTAATATAATATTTAACATGAAAACTAAGAAAATAAGTCAAAAAACACAGTTGTGAGGCTCAAAACATTGCTAAAATGGGGTTGCATCCTCCAGAATATCAACAAAAGTCTAACTTTAATTTTCAAAATTTCACGATGAGGCGAATGTGAAATAATTGCATTGAACTATGATTTATGTACAAATTTGCAAAACCAATTAAAAACCGTGAGTGCTAACCTCTTTTTTTGGTGAAAATGCGAATTTTTGATTTTCATGAAATATTTTCCGTGAGCTTTTAGGAAAGCTTTATAAGGCATTTGGAAGCAGTTTTATAGCTTTTTGAGCAATAAATGTATACTTAGTATAATATTTAAATCGAAAACTAAGAAAATTTGTGAAAAATAGGGTCGTAAGTGTTAACCACGTTTTTTTGGTCAAAAATGAAAATTTTTATTTTTGCGAAATATTTTCCACGAGCATTAAGGAAAACTTTATAAGGTGTTTGGAAGTGGTTTTATGATTTATTAAGCAACAAATGTATACTTAGTAGAATATTGAAGCCAAAAACTAAAAAAAATAAGTGAAAAATACAATAGTAAAGACCAAAACATTGTCGAATGGAGTTCCACCCTCAAGAATCTCAATGGAAAGTGTCACCTTAATTTTCAAAATTTTAGTGAGGTGAAGGTGAAAACAAATAGATTGAACAAATGATTTATGTATGAATTTGTAAAACCAACTAAAAATCGTGAATAACCAATTTTTATTTTTTTGTCAGAATTGAAAATTTTTATTTTTGCAAAATATTTTCTGCGAGCACTAAAGAAAACTTTATAAGGTGTTTGGAAGCAGTTGTATGGTTTATTGAACAATAAATGTATACTTAGTACAATATTTAAGCCGAAAACTGGAAAAAAAATGTGAAAAATACAATAATGTGGACCAAAACATTGTCAAATGGGGTTCCACCCTAAAGAATCTCAATGGAAAGTCTCACCTTAATTTTCAAAACTTCAAATTGAGGCGAAGTTGAAAATAAATAGATTGAATGGTGATTGATGTACGAATTTGCAAAACCGACTAAAAGCAGTGAATGTTAACCCATGTTTTTTGGTCAAAAATGAAAATTTTTATTTTTCCAAAATATTTTCTGTGAGCATCAATGGAAAACTTTATAAGGTGTTTGGAACTGGTTTTGTGATTTATTGAGCAACAAATGTATACTTAGTATAATATTTAAGCCAAAAATTGAAAAAAAAATAAGTGAAAAATACAATAGTGAGGACCAAAACATTGTCAAATGGAGTTCCACCCTCAAGAATCTCAACGGAAAGTCTTACCTTAATTTTCAAAATTTCACGGTGAGGCGAATATGAAAACAAGTAGATTGAACGATGATTTATGTACAAATTTGTAAAACGACTAAAAATCGTGAGTGTTAACCCACGTTTTTTTTTGTCAAAAATGCAAATTTTTATTTTTGCGAAATATTTTCTGTGAGCATTAGGGAAAACTTTATAACTTGTTTGGAAGTGGTTTTATGATTTATTGTGCAACAAATGTATACTTAGTAGAATCTTTAAGCCAAAAACTGAAAAAATAAGTGAAAAATACAATAGCGAAGACCAAAACATTGTCAAATGGGTTCCACCGTCAAGAATCTCAACGGAAAGTCTTACCTTCATTTTCAAAATTTCTTGGTGAGGCGAAGGCGAAAACATATAGATTTTAGAATGATTTAATTGCGAAATTATAAAACCGACTAAAAATCGTGAGTGTGTGTACCCACGTCTTTTTGGCCAAAAATGCAAATTTTTATTTTTGCGTAATATTTTTCGCAAGCATTAATGAAAACTTTGTAAGGTGTTTGGAAGTGGTTTGATGATTTATTGAGTAACAAATGTATACTTAGTAAAATATGCAAACCAAAAACTAAAAAAAAATAAGTGAAAAATACAATTGTGATGACCAAAACATTGTCAAATGGGGTTCCACCATCAGGAATCTCAATGGAAAGTCTTACCTTAGTTTTCAAAATTTCACAATGATGCGAAGGTGAAAGCAAATAGTTTGAACGATCATTTATGTACGAATTTATTAAACCAACTAAAAATCGTGAGTGTTAACCCAAGCTTTTTGGTGAAAAATATAATTTTTTATTTTCACAAAATATTATCCGTGAGCTCTAAGGAAAACTTTATAAGGCATTTGGAAGTGTTTTTAAAGCTTTTTGAGCAATAAATTTATATTTAATATAATATTTAACATGATGACTAAGAAAATAAGTCAAAAAAACATAGTTGTGAGGCTCAAAACATTGCTAAAATGCGGTTGCATCCTTTAGAATGTCAACAAAAGTCTAACTTTAATTTTAAAAATTTCACGATGAGACGAAGGTGAAATAATTACATTGAACTATGATTTATGTACAAATTTACAAAATAACCCATTTTTTTGGTGAAAAATGCGAATTTTTTATTTTCACGAAATATTTTCCGTGAGCTTTCAGGAAAACTTTATAAGGCATTTGGAAGCAGTTTTACAGCTTTTTGAGTAATAAATGTATACTTAGTATAATATTTAAATCGAAAACTAAGAAAATTTGTGAAAAATAGGATAACCCACGTTTTTTTGGTCAAAAATGAAAATTTTTATTTTTGTGAAATATTTTCCGCGAACATTAAGGAAAACCTTATAAGGTGTTTGGAAGCGGTTTTGTGATTTATTGAGTAACAAATGTATACTTAGTAAAATATTTAAGCCGAAAACTGAAAAAATAAGTGAAAAATACAATAGTGAGGACCAAAACATTGTCAAATGGAGTTCCACACTCGAAAATTTCAATGGAAAGTCTTACCTTACTTTTCAAAATTTTTATGGGGAGGCGAAGCTGAAAACAAATAGATTGAAGGGTGATTTATTTACGAATTTGCAAAACCGACTAAAATCATGAGTGCCCACGTTTTTTTTGTCAAAAATGTAAATTTTTATTTTTGCGAAATATTTTCCATGGGCATTGAGGAAACCTCTATAAGGTGTTTGAAAGCGGGTTTATGATTTATTGAGCAACAAATGTATACTTAGTAGAATATTTAAGACTAAAACTTAAAAAATAAGTGAAAAATACAATAATGATAGCCAAAACATTGTTAAATGGGGTTCCACCCTGAAGAATCTCAATGGAAAGTCTTACCTTAATTTTCAAAATTTCACGGTGAGGCGAAGGTGAAAACAAATAGATTGAACGATGATTTATTTACAAATTTGTAAAACCGACTGAAAATCGTGAGTCACGTTTTTTTTGGTCAAAAATGAAATTTTTTATTTTTCCGAAATATTTTCCATGAGCATTATAAGGTCTTTGGAAGTGATTTTAGGATTTATTGAGCAACAAATGTATACTTAGTTGAATATTTAAGCTGAAAACTAAAAAAATAAGTGAAAAATACAATAGTGAGGACCAAAACATTGTCAAATGGGGTTCCACCATCAAGAATTTCAATGGAAAGTCATATCTTAATATCCAAAATTTCACGATGAGGCGAAGGTGGGAACAAATAGTGTGAACGATGATTTATGTACGAATTTATAAAACCGACTAAAATTCGTGAGTGTGAACCCACATTTTTTGGTCAAAAATGAAATTTTTTTTATTTTTGTAAATATTTTTTGCGAGCATGAAGGAAAAATTTTTAAGGTGCTTGGAAGCAGCTTTATGATTTATTAAGCAACAAATGTATACTTAGTAGAATATTTAGGGCAAAAACTGAAAAAATAAGTGAAAATTACAATAGCAAGGACCAAAACATTGTCAAGTGGAGTTCCACCCACAAGAATCTCTACGGAAAGTTTCCCCTTAATTTTCAAAGCTTCACATAGAGGTGAAGGTGAAAATAAATAGATTGAATGGTGATTTATGTACGAATTTGCAAAACGGACTAAAAACCGTGAGTATTTAAGCCGAAAACTGAAGAAAAAAAAAAGTGAAAAACACAATAGTGAGCATCAAAACATTGTCAAATGGAGTTCCACCCTTAAGAATCTCAACGGAAAGTGTTACCTTAATTTTCAAAATTTTTACGGGGAGGTGAAGGTGAAAACGAATAGATTGAACGATGACTTATGTATAAATTTGTAAAACCGACTAAAAATCGTGAGTATTTAAGTCAAAAACCGACTAAAACCGACTAAAAATCGTGGATATAAATTTGTAAAACCCACGTTTTTTGGTCAAAAATGGAAAAAAAAAAATTTGAGAAATGTTTTCCGTGAGCATTAAGCAAAACATTATAAGGTGTTTGGAAGCAGTTTTATGATTTATTGAGCAACAAATGTGTACTTAGTAGAATATTTAAGTCAAAAATTGAAAAAATAAGTGAAAAATACAATTGTGAATACCAAAACATTGTCAAATGGGGTTCCACCATCAAGAATCACAACGGAAAGTTTTACCTTATTTTACAAAATTTCACAATGAGGCGAAGGTAAGAACAAATAGTTTGAATGATGATTTATATACGAATTTGTAAAACCGACTAAAAATCGTAAGTGTTAACCCACGTTTTTTTTGGTCAAAAATGAAAATTTTTATTTTTGTAAATATTTTCCGCGAGCATTAAGGAGAACATTTTCATGTGTTTGGAAGTGGTTTTATGATTTATTGAGCAACAAATGTATACAAATATATATTTAGAAACTATACTTGCTTTACGATAAGGGGTTATTACATTTTCAAAAAGGTTTTACAAGCTTTATTTTTAGGCCCATTTACCCTTGTTTTTCGCCCCTCCAGGTTTTAGTGGCTGAGCTTTCGTGTCGACGAGGATTCTTGACAAGTCTTGGTTTGGGAGTTTACCTTCGATGGTAGAATTCTCATTCTACTTTACTATACTTTACTTATGCTCTGACATCACGTGTGAAATGGGTTCATTCCCACTCACATGCGCACTCTTGCATTTATGCACTTTTAGGTTAAAATTTATTTATATTTTCCGCATTACAACACTATATGGCTTCGTCACCTTCCTAGTGTCGGCTAGCACAGCTTGATTCAGAGTCCAGGTGCACATTCCAAGTTAGGGTGTGTCACCCAAACCATTGTTAAAATTGGGTTCCACCCTCAAGAATATCAATGGAATGTCTAACCTTAATTTTCAAAACTTGTTTTTCGCCCCTCCAGGTTTTAGTGGCTGAGCTTTTGTGTCGACGAGGATTTTTGACAAGTCTTGGTTTGGGAGTTTACCTTCGATGGTAGAATTCTCATTCTACTTTACTATACTTTACTTATGCTCTGACATCACGTGTGAAATGGGTTCATTCCCACTCACATACGCACTCTTGCATTTATGCACTTTTAGGTTAAAATTTATTTATATTTTCCGCATTACAACACTATATGGCTTCGTCACCTTCCTAGTGTCGGCTAGCACAGCTTGATTCAGAGTCCAGGTGCACATTCCAAGTTAGGGTGTGTCACCCAAACCATTGTTAAAATTGGGTTCCACCCTCAAGAATATCAATGGAATGTCTAACCTTAATTTTCAAAACTTCACAATGAGGCGAAGGTGAAAATGAATAGGTTGGACGACGATTTATGTACGAATTTGCAAAATGGACTAAAAACGTGAGTGTGAACCCACATTTTCTGTCAAAAATGCAAATTTTTTATTTTCGCGAAACATTTTCCATGAGCATAATGGAAAACTTTGTAAGGCATGTGGAAGTGGATTTATGATGTATTGAGCAACAAATGTATATCTAGTAGAATATTTAAGCTAAAAACTAAAAAAAAAAAAAAAAAGTGAAAAATATAGTAGTGAGACCCAAAAATAGGGTTCTACCCTCAAGAATATCAATGGAATGTCTAACCTTAATTTTCAAAACTTCACAATGAGGCGAAGGTGAAAATGAATAGGTTGGGCGACGATTTATGTACGAATTTGCAAAATGGACTAAAAACTAAACCCTATCTTAATGGAAAGTCTTATCTTAATTTTCAAAACTTCACGGTGAGGCAAAGGTGAAAATAAATAGATTAAACGATGATTTAAATACGACTGGGCAAGGATCAGTAGCGTGGTACCGATCTTTCCCAATTCCATTTTTCTTATTTATTTTCTGCTTTTTTGTTTATTCCTTTGACTTTTTTCTTCGTACATTACTTTATCTGAGTAACCACTATTAAATTCAAATATCTTTAAATTTAGATTTTAAATCGTTGACTACAAGTGTTTAAATATGTACGATAATAGATTTTGCATGAAAAAATATATTTTGAAGAATATGAGTTTGATAGTTTATTGTTATGGTAAGGGAACTGAAACAAACATAAGCAACAAACAAAAACTAAAAAAATAAAAAGAAAAAACTGAAAAGCGGGGTTCGGTAGGAATGTAGCGATTCCTGCTCCGTACTATTGCTAACACGTTAGCGACAGTTAATATGGACAATCGGTAGGGTAGTACTGATAATATCCTTTTCTATTTCATTTATTTATTTGGAAGCAAGTTTACGATTTATTGAGCAACATATGTATATTTAGTAGACTATTTAAGTTGAAAACTAAAAAAATAAGTAAAAAATATAGTAGGGAGGCCCAAAACATTGTTAAAATGGCGTTCCACCCTCAAGAATATAACAAAAAGTATTACTATAATCTTCAAACTTCATGGTGAGGTGAAGGTGAAAAATTAACAACGATTTATGTATGAAGTTGTAGAAACTAACTAAAAACTGTGACATCCCACATCGCCCAGGGGAGTGATCCTTATATGTATATTCCCATCCTTACCTAGCACGAGGCCTTTTAGGAGCTCACTAGCTTCGGATTCCATGGGAACTCCGAAGTTAAGCGACTAGCGCGCGAGAACACTCCCAGGATGGGTGACTGATTGGGAAGTTCTTGTGTGAGTTCCTAGAAACAAAAATGTGAGGGCGTGGTCGGGGCCTAAAGCGGACAATATCGTGCTATGGTGGTGGAGCAGGCTCGGGAAATGGTCCCCCCACCCCCCCCCCCCCAGACGGGGATGTGACAAAAACCGTTTTTTGTCAAAATTGCAATATATTTTTATTTTCGCAAAATATTTTCAATGACAATTAAGGAAAATTTTATAAGGCATTTGGAAGCGGATTTACGATTTATTGGGCAACAAATGTATATTAGTAGAGTATTTATGTCGAAAACTAAAAAAATAAGTGAAAATTATAGTAGTGGTCGAAAACATTGTTAAAATACGGTTCCACCCTCAAGAATATTAACGAAAAGTATTAATTTAATTTTCAAATTTCACGATGAGGTGAAGGTGAAAATAAATAGTTCGAATGGCAATTTATATACAAATTTGTAAAAACCGACTAAAAACCGTCAATGTTAACCCACGTTTTTTGTCAAGAATGCAAATTTTTTATGTCACATCCCGGCCCGGGCGGCACCACTTCCCGGGCCCGCTCCACCACCGTAGCACGATATTGTCCGCTTTGGGCCCCGACCACGCCCTCACGATTTTGTTTCTGGGAACTCACACGAGAACTTCCCGATGGGTCACCCATCCTGGAAGTGCTCTTGCGCGCTACTCGCTTAACTTCGGAGTTCCTATGGAACCCGAAGCCAGTGAGCTCCCAAAAGGCCTCGTCCTAGGTAGGGATGGGAATATACATTTAAGGATCACTTCCCTGGGCAATGTGGGATGTCACAATCCACCCCCCTTAGGGGTCCGACGTCCTCGTCGGCACACACGCGGCCAGGGTTAGGCTCTGATACCAAATTGTCACATCCCGGCCCGGGCCCCCACCACAACCCGGGCCCGATCCACCACCGTAGCACGATATTGTCCGCTTTGGGCCCCGACCACGCCCTCACGGTTTTGTTTCTGGGAACTCACACGAGAACTTCCCGATGGGTCACCCATCCTGGGAGTGCTCTCGCGCGCTACTCGCTTAACTTCGGAGTTCCCATGGAACCCGAAGCCAGTGAGCTCCCAAAAGGCCTCGTGCTAGGTAGGGATGGGAATATACATTTAAGGATCACTTCCCTGGGCGATGTGGGATGTCACATTTTATTTTCGCGAAATATTTTTTGCGAGCATTAAGCAAAATTTATAAGGCATTTGGAAGCGGATATACGATTTATTGAGCAACAAATGTATATTTAGTAGACTATTTAAATCGAAAACAAAAAAAATAAAGGAAATATAGTAGTGAGGCCCAAAACATTGTTAAAATTGCATTCCACCCACAAGAATATAATGTAAAGTATTACTATAATTTTCAAACTTCACGGTGAGGTGAAGGTAAAAATAAATAGTTTGTACGACGATTTATGTACGAATTTGTAAAAACTGACTAAAACCAATCAGTGTTTACCCATGTTTTTTGTTAAAAATGAAAATTTTTTATTTTCGCTAAATATTTTCTGTGAGCATTAAGGAAAATTCTATAAGGCATTTGGAAGCGGATTTACAATTTATTGAGCAACAAATGTATATTTAGTAGAGTATTTAAGTCAAAAACTTAAAAAATAAGTGAAAAATATAGTTGTGAGGCCCAAAACATTGTTAAAATAAGGTTCCACCCTCTAGAATGTTAACAGAAATTATTAATTTAATTTTCAAACTTAACGGTGAGGCGAAGATGAAAATAAATAGTTTGAACAACGATTTATGTACGAATTTGTAAAAACCGACAAAAAACCTTGAGTGTAACACCCATGTTTTTTGTCAAAAAGGAAAATTTTTTATTTTCGCGAAACGTTTTCCATGAGCATTAAGGAAAATTTGTAAGGCATTTGGAAGCGGATTTACGATTTATTGAGCAACAAATGTATATTTAGTAGATTATTTGTTTCGAAAACTGAAAAAATAAGTGAAAAATATAGTTGTGAGGCCCACAACATTGTTAAAATTGGGTTCCACCCTCAAGAATACAACAAAAAGAACTACTATAATTTTTAAACATCATGGTGAGGTGAATGTAAAAATAAATAGTTTGAATGACGATTTATGTATGAATTTGTAAAAACTGACCAAAAACAATTAATGTTAACACATGTTTTTTGTCAAAAATGCAAATTTTTTATTTTCTCGAAAAAATTCTGGGAGCATTAAGGAAAATTTTATAAGGCATTTGAAAGCATTTACAATTTATTGAGCAACAAATGGATATTTAGTAGACTATTTAAGTCAAAAACTAAAAAAATAAGTGAAAAATATAGTAGCGAGTCCTAAAACATTGTTAAAATGGGGTTCCACCCTCAAGAAGTACTACTATAATTTTCAAACTTCACTATTAGGTGAAGGTGAAAATAAATAGTTTTAACGACGATTTATGTACGAATTTGTAAAAATCGACTAAAAACTATGTGTCACCCACAATTTTTGTAAAAAGATGCAAATATTTTATTTTTGTGAAATATTTTCCGTGAGCATTAAGGAAAATTTTATAAGGTAGTTTTCAGCGGAATTACGATTTATTGAGTAACAAATGGATATTTAGTAGACTATTTAAGGCAAAAACTAAAAAAATAAGTGAAAAATATAGTAGTGAGGCCTAAAACATAGTTAAAATTAGGTTCCTCCCTCCAAAATATTAACAGAAAGTATTACTTTATTTTTCAAACTTCATAGTGGGGCAAAGGTGAAAATAAATAGTTTGAATAACGATTTATGTATGAATTTGTAAAAATCGACTAAAAACAATGAGTGTTAACCTACGTTTTTTTGTTAAAAATGTAAATTTTTTATTTTCGCAAAATATTTTCTATGAGCATTAAGCAAAATTTTTTATTTTTGCAAATTTTCAAAATCAAAATCTGTGATGATTATAGTCTTGAAAGGGATAAATTTTTTCATGTACCTAGAATATATGCTGACCTGGAGTTCCACAAATAAAAATTGGACACATGTATATTTTATTCTTTTTAATTAAAAATGTCAATTATTTTAGAAATTCACACTGCAATAATCAAAAGTTCATGAGCATCAATCTGAGACGTTGATTAACCATCCAGTGCACCAACCTTCATCACCGGCCAACGATTTAACTAGTGTCATCTATGCCTGCTCTGTGTACTTTCTCTTTCTTTTATTTCGTCTCTCTCTCCCACTCTTGCTTCTACTACATGGAACCCAGGGATTGTCGATGAGAGTCCAACTCATATCCGCTATCGCCAATCCCGATCTATTAGCTGCTGAGCCGGCGCAAGAAAGAGAAGAAATAAAAAGGGAACAAAAAAACAGAAGTAGAGAGGGAGAGAGGTGAGGCGGAATGGCAGAATCGATGGGGGATGCGGGGATGGGCCATGACAGTGGGGATGCTGTTTTACCTTCTTTTTTTTATTTTTTTTGTTATTTTTATTATTTTCTGCAAATGAATATACAAGGATAAAATAGGTATTTCAATGAAATTCATTAATCACAGCTAACTGAGTGGTAAGACAGGTGTCAAACAGTTATTAATGGAGAATTCCAGCTCACCATACGTGACCGGTACCTGAAAAAATTTCTTCTCAACAAATATAAATCGTCCGTCATAATTCCCATGCCTTTTGGGATGGCAACGCAAATACCCCATCTAACATTATTTTTTATTGCCTACTCCTTAACAATCAAATTTCAAATTCATATCTCATCTAACTACAAATACGTCTTTTAAATGAGGATGAGGGCAAAACCATCCCCACAAAACCAGACTAGTCAAATATGGGGAAAAATGGATCTGGTTTCCAAATGTAAAAGAAACAATACTCCCCTTTGAAGCCATTTAAACAACTTCAGCAATCCTAAGCTTATTTCGTATGACAAATTTTCAGTTCCAAAAACATCGAAGTTGATGCGGTTGCTCACCCAGCAGTTTACACCTTAGCAAGCTCAGAAGCAGCAGCAACTGGAGGGGGAGCACCACCAGTTGTTGGCCTGAAATATACCAATTTCACAAAAATCACCCAACCATTCATTTAAATTAACTAATAACAAAACAAATAGTAGCATGAAGGATTGACTTACAGCCCGACAAAAACTTTGAATGCATCATAGATACCCCACTGAGCTCCAGTAAGAGTTCCAATCATGACAATACGAAGAGGAAGCCCACGGGTAAAAAGACCAACCACTCCAATCTTCTTCACAGCCTGCACAGCCAGAAATCAAAACAGTCAAAACAGAGCAAGGATGAAGATGTAGTACAACAAACATTATCCAGAAACCATAGAACTCACATCACCAACTGTTGCTCCCTTGGCATTGTTGAGGAAAGAGACAAGATTGTCAGCAGGATGAGATACAATAGCACAGAATACACCGGCCACGTATCCACCAGCAAAACTCACACCAAGCTGCAAAGATTTGGAGCACTCGCTCTTAGGTCTAGGGATGGCATATTTATAGATCATCTCCACAATTGTTTCAAATGAGGCAAACTTCATCATGGTGTCTGCAAGAAAGAACAAGTAGATAAGTAATTGCAATTTTGTTCTCAACTTCTCAAGTAAAGCATACCGTAATGAGAAATACCGCTTACAGATCATAACTCCAAGTATATAATTTCAGCACCAAGTTTCAGAAACAGCTTAATGAAAATGCAGCAACAAAAAATTCTTGCTATCAGTCTAAATCTAGAAAAATGCAACAGTAGCATGACCACAATTGCTTATTGTGCAAACAATCCAAGTAACTCACGGAAGCATGGAAGAAGAAGAAGAGATGGAACAACATACAAACTTCAGACTAAACATGACATAGAAGTGGTACTCAAAAGTTCAAAGCTAAAGTTTTCAAGTTTATGGTTATCAATTGCATCTCAAAAACAATCACGTTCATGTTTAAAAGGGGTTCCATGCATGGTGAATCACAGTACAACAGAATATTCCTTTCAAATCATATACAGAAATGTCAAAGCTGCAGTTCACATGAGTATCAAGATAAAAACAGTCATGTATTCAAATCTTTCCGACTTACATGGAATTTGACGTCCCCATAGTGGAACAAGACCCTTGTACAACCTGTAATTGAGACATGGTAATCTTAACGACAGAATTTTGTTTGAAACCTAAAGCAACAAATCATGCATCTATGTGTGATAATACATATACAATGATGATGCAGTACAACTTACCCAAGAGCACCTTCAGATCTGACAAACTTCGGAAGTCCATCTGACAAGCCTCTAGCAAATCCAGGCTGAGTTTGCACACGGACCTTGACTGCCTCAAAGGGGCAAAGAGCAACATCGGCAATGACCTCAGCAGATGCAGAACCAGCAAGGTAGATCAAGGTCTTGTACTTGGCAGCAAACTCTGGTCCAGCAAGGTCAGAGTAGTACTTCTTGAAAAACTCATAGAATCCAAACTTGCAGGCACCCTGAGCACTGTAACCAAGGAGGGTAGGCACCCATCCCCTGAAAAAGCCCTTAACTCCCTGCTCCTTGAGCAGAATTCCAAAACCAGATGTGATGCTTTTGTACTTTGCCGGATCAATCTGAAAAATCAATAAATAATAGCCACATCGTCAATCAAATTATCTACCTCCGCCGTTAAATGAAGTAAGAACTATGTGCAAGTCACAAATGTCTCTGATATGAACCAACTAAACAACTTACATTAAAGACCTTACAAGCAAAATAACTAAATGAACGAATTAATACAAATGTCAGATTGAAAGCAATCAATCGATACAGATCCAGTTTAGATCATGATGCAGTGGAATTAAGAAACAAAATATACAATATTAACAGCCAAATGTGAGCCATGGATAATAAATCGATACCTAAGCAGTCCAAAAACCTGGACAACATTTCTGGATGAACATACACAGGTACATACACAAATGAAATGTTACGAGCAAAATCCAAGGAAAAAATAGCACAGATCCAATCAGATAAAAGAAGCATTGTATGATAAGCATACATAACCGAAATAAAATCAGGGATAAGAGCTGGGAGAGGAAAAAGCTCGGGATCTGACCTGCATATTGCACTTTACGAGGTCAAGGGGAGTGACGGCCATGTGAGTGAGACCACAGCTGAGAATTCCTCCAAACGTACAGGCAGCGTAGAAGGAAGGCGAGTACATCTCGATCTTCCCCAAGGGCTCGCTGGGCGACGGAATGACGAGGCCCTTCCTGGCGGAGACTCCTTCGACGGTGGCATTCGGCGTGAAGCCGCCGTTAGGCCTGGCATAGAGCATCTTCTCCAGCGCGATGGAGCATGAGGAGCTGTAGAGGAAGCTCGGGATCAGAGCCTGACGCGACTGCTTGTCTGAGAGAGCCATGGCAGAGAGTGTGTGATTGATTGCTTTGAGATTTGGGAGATGAAGAAGGAGAGAGAGTGAGGGAAATGGAAGAAGAGAGGTATTCTCTCCCAAACTCTCGCTGCCAGATGCTTTGTTAGAAATGGGGCTCTCCTCTCCTCTCCTCTTGTCCTTATTGATTCCGGTTTTTGCTATGCGCCTCTTGCTCCAAAGTTAGCTCAACCCTCGCGTCATTTCTACGACATAACCCTGTTGATTGCATTTATTTACTATTCTGCCACTTAGCCTGCCTGACCTTTCGCTTGCTCACTCCCAAAAAAAGTGCATTGGGGCCGGCGGCCCATCAAACTAGGTTTTTATTTTCTCTTCCTTTTTATTTGATCAACACCAAATTAGGTTCGTTTGGTCAAATATCAAAGGAAGGATTTGAATCGATCCAATTCAATGGAGGACGAGCTGCCCTTATATGATGTTATGAATCGGAAAAGCCTGGATCAGTCGACTGGAGCACGAGGGGCGAAATCAACTATTCTGATAATTAATATAATTTCATTTTGTGCGCCTTTGATCTCGTAAATCATAATTTTTAAACAAAATACTTTTTAATTTTATATATACAAGTAAAAAAAAATAAAAACGTTAAAAATCAGAATAAGTGTAACATCGAAATTAAGAAAACATTGTGATGGTCACTAAATTTATTTTGAAGCTGGCATTTGTTCCCTCATAGAAAGGCATGAATGCTACCAACTCAATGGTAGCTGGATTGGCATATTCGTGGGCATATCTCGGGAAAATCAATTGTTATGGTATTTCCAAATTGACAAATTGGCAATTTGCAAACGTTACTTCGGTTGAGCCTACATTAGACTAGTCAAGGGATCATACCCTTTTGATTTAGGAAAGAAAACCCTTACTTGCTCCCGGTAAATATCAAACCTTCCATTATTTATAGAAGAATGCATGGTAGACTGACTTTTTAAACCACATTTTATAAATTATATGATGTGTTTTTGATAATTAGATTATGAATTAAGGCTGATCTATAATTTACTCAATCTTCTGTTAATCAGAAACAATCTTATCAGAAGTGGCATTCAGTTTCACCAAAACTGATTATATGAATGGTAGTCACAGCATTCCTGTAGAGCCATTGCGTGCTATCTATTCTACACCTTATCAATGAGGCTATTTATCGAGCCAAATTTGCCTAGCAACCGCCATCGTCTTACAGAGCCATCACCAATAATCTCCACAAGAACACAACCCATTCCTGAAGTGATGAAACCGCTTTGAATCTCTGACTACAATTTCCCGATCAACAACCTTCGTAATCAACTTAATAACAGTATGACAATTGGCACAAACTCGGAGATTCTTGATTATCTGAATCATTGCACCAGGTACAGAATTCATGATTCCAAAGGCAACGGCCAGCTTCTCACTATGTACTCTTAGGACCATTTCCTTCTCTTCCTCATCAACGTCATGAAGAACTGAACTGATATTGGGTGCATAGCCAACCTCTTGCAGCTTGATTGTCAGTTTTTCCAAGTACTCATAAATCTTCTCATGCTGAGGATGCTCTCTGTCTCCAACTAAAAATAAATGCACAATACCTCTCAGTTCAACCAAACTGAATCCAGGAGGTTTTACCAACCCACGATTCTTCATGAGTACTCTCATCCTCTCAACATCTTCCCATCTCCCAGCATTGGCATATATATTTGAAAGCAAGATGTAGTACCCACAATTATGAGGGTCAAGCTCAAACAGTTTTCTTGCAGAAATCTCTGCAAATCTCACATTTTTGTGTACCCTGCAAGCCCCAAGAAATGAACCCCAGACAACACAATCTGGCATGATCCTCATTCCCTTTATTAGATCATAAGCCTTGTTAAGATCACCAGAACGTCCAAGAAGATCAACCATGCACCCATAGTGCTCAATTCCAGGTTCTACATTGAATTCACGGCTCATGCCATTAAACCAATACCAACCTTGTTCTAATAGACCAGCATGGCTGCAAGCATTTAGAAGTGACACAAATGTTATGTAATTTGGTGTCACACCATCTCTTATCATCGTATAGAAGACCTCCAACGCTTCTTTGGCACGGCCAT
This sequence comes from Pyrus x bretschneideri, assembly GCF_019419815.1. Lineage (NCBI taxonomy): Eukaryota > Viridiplantae > Streptophyta > Magnoliopsida > Rosales > Rosaceae > Pyrus > Pyrus x bretschneideri. Next base: position 223,501 of record NW_025999424.1, on the reverse strand, counting down.
GCATTCCATAACCTGCAACCATGGCAGTCCATGTCCTGACATTCTTCTCCTTCATGCAATCAAATGCCTTCCTTGCCAAGTCAACTCTCCCACGTTTGCAGTACATGTCGATAATAGAGGTAGACACTATCACATTCTCTTCCAAGCCCTTTTTCAGAACCTACAAATAAAAAGACCAAAGATTGCATTAGTTGAGAGAGCCTGCAGTAATAACCTATTCCACAGGATGCGAAATTAAGGGCTTGCAAGAAACTCGAATACCTGATCATGTATAGACTTCCCAACTAGCAGAGGCCCAGCATGTGCACAAGCTAATAACAAAGAGGACAACGTCACGGCATTGTAGTGGACGTCACCATCCCTTGCCATTCCATAGAAGACTTGCCATGCCTCAGAAGATAATCCACTCTGTGCATAAGTTGCAATCATGGAGTTCCAAGAAACCAAATCCTTTTGAGACATTCCATCAAACACCTTTCTAACAAGGTCAAGCTCGCCGCATTTGGCATATGCATCCATCAAAGTATTCCCAACCCATAAATCCCCATCAAAGCCTCTCTTCACCACCAACCCATGAACAGTTTGAGCAAGTCCCTTACTTGACACGCGAGAACAAGCCGACAGAACAGAAACCAGAACAACAGGATCTAAAGAAACATCCTCATTGTCAATTTCCTCAATCAACAACTCTTTAAAGAGAGACAAGGCTTGGCAGGCGTCGTCGTTCTGGACGCACCCGGTGATCATTGACGTCCAAGTAACCACGTTCCTGTGAGGAATTGTATCGAACAGTTTCCATGCATCCGTCAATCGACCGCATCTGGAGTACATATCGATGAGGGCAGAGGAGACAAAGAGATCGGACTCAAAGCCGAAGACCAACGCCTGCTGGTGAGCTTGCTTGCCGGAGTGAAGGTCCAGCAAAGCCGAGCAGGATTTGATGGCGCAGGGGAAGGAGGAGCGGTTTGGTCTGAGGGAAAGCTTTCGCATGGACGAAAATGCCCGGAGGGCTTCGAGGGAGTCGCCGCTCCGGGCCAAGTCGGCAATGACGGAGTTCCAGGAAGCGACATCGTCTTTGTCGACGTATTTGTTGAACCAGGTTGTGAGGTTGAGGTTGTTAACTGAGACCGAATGTTGGTGTCTGCGGATGAGACAAAAACTCGATTTTGAAATCTTCATTCATTCATCATTCTTTCGTTCCCGGGGGATTTTCGTGGCTTTGGATTCCCGCTGAGCGAACAAACTGGTTGCAAATGTGGGATCTTTTTGGAACTGTCTGCATGAAATAAAGCTTTTCTTGCCCGCCCTTGCAAAGTCAAACACTAGTCAAGGAATTTGCAAATGTTGTGAGAATTACAATTATACAAGTCGGCACTACCCCCTGTTGTTGTGAAGAAAATCTGGTCTCGTATAACATCGGTTTAATAAAACGTATCAACGTGTTATCCAAAAGAAATATTGATACAACATGAACATTCTCAAGAATACTGAACAAAAATTATGGACTTGCACGTCAGTTCTTCAATGTTTGCCAACAAACTGGCCTGCGCTTGGGACCGGTGTAAATGCATCCGCCGAATTAGGAGTAGATTCATCACCTGGAGAAGGGAAAAAGGATTACATACTGTTATTGGGTGGATTTCCATATGGTAAAACCACCGGAGAAGCTGAAATCGTTAGCACCGCACTAGTTGAGTTGCACAGAGCATGTAAATTAGCAAACAAGATGGCTGTGCATATAATTTACTGATAGACAGAGCCAGTAATTTCCGTAGATGTCTGAGAATCTTAGTTCAACTGGGGATTCAATAATATGTACTATTATATCTGAGAAATTTAGGTCCTTGTATTTCTATACCAATCATTGTCTCTAATATGCTATGTCCCTCATTGTATTTATATACCAATCATCGTCTCTAACATGCTAAGTCCCAACTCCTAACAGCCCTTGCTTTCTCGTGGTGTAATGTGAGTTCTCTGCTTGGTAAGAGGATGTCTCATGATTAAGTTATAAACGCGAGAGAGAGATTTGTGATGAGTTCGGCACCTGGTGCTGATTGTAGCTAGTCCCGTAATAAGAGAGGATGTAGCCACAACATGCTGCATAATTCATTGCCTTATTTTTTTAGGCCTGAAATTGCAACTATCGGCTGCGGCTGCCAGCCCCATCCATCCATCCCATGCGAGAGTTGTGAGTGTCTGGTGACCCACGCACCGCAACTGTGTGTGTCCTGTCTGATGCGACTTGTTAAAGAAACAGGACAAGTCACTCTAGCAGTCCAAAATAACCACATACCCCTTCTTTTTCTTCCTTTCTCTAACATGGTTTTGCATCAAAAAGGCCAAAAAAATATATATTTAAAAAAAAAAAAACAGAAACTTGTATTGAATTGAAATGAAGATTCCAGCCCTGAACTATCTAACCTAGCATTCAGCTTCAATCCATTAAGTACCAAAATAAAAAGATATAAACATAAAAAGGAAAAGAGCATTGTGTGGCTTAACCACTCAGTACTACGGTTTGGTGCTATTCCTCTCCACTAGAAAGTGAGAGGTCTTAGATTCGAATTTCGTGAATGGCAAATTCGATACCAAATTAAGTTGTTCGTTGTGTAGCTTAGCCGAACTTCCTTCCCCTTAGTATCAATTTACTCAAACAAAAAAAGAAATGTAAAAGAGCATACCCCTAATAAGTGAGATTGTTCCTACTGACATCTACATAGCTGATGAACGCATGTCAAAGTTTCTGAATTATGAATTTTCTTTAAAATATACAGGAAATACATGATTCTTCACACCATCTCCTGCAATTGCGACAAATAAAAAAATCACCCGATACAAGGATCCAACTCCAACAACATTTCATTCTTCTTTTGCGGAGTTGAACAATTCGGAAATAAAATAGCAAATGTTACAACAAATGGCAGGGCATTGCATATTCAAGCAAAACTATCGTGTTTTGTAACCCACTGATCCCGGGAAATGAAACTTCACTTTCGCATTGTCGATATAATGTAACAAATTATGATACTCCAAGTCTCTAACTACTACATGAGCCTGAGGTGTGCAGTATCATTCAACCTCTTTATCTGCCAACCTGTTCTCCATGAATGCTGCAAAACTGTCACAGAAGAGTCTTCTATGCAAATCTTATGCGACATTAATGGGCTGCATCCAAGGATTCCTGTGAGGAGACATTGGATTGGCACTGCATGACTGAATATACCAGTACAAGGCGCAGAAGAGGAGCTTCTCCCACTTAAATCATGAGGGGAACTTTGGTGAGTGACATCCCGAGGGGAATCCTCAACCTCCTGAACTCCAGTTGTCGTCACAACTTGTAACCTGCTCTTACCAGACTTTTTCCTTAAGAGCCCCTGCCGCTGCCTGTGAAGCAGATCCCAGTTAGGTGGAGGGAGGGAAGGCCCATCTCGGTCATGAACTGAGTTGGTTAATACATGAGAACTATGGTGTGCAAAGCCTTGGCTCTCATTCTGATCGTGTGATGAGAATGAGTAGTATGCTCTCAACTTTTCTGGAAGCCCAAGGACTGTCCCGTTTAAAAAACTAACCATTTGAAATTCCACTTGCCGAAGTGACTCTCCCGATGGTGCTGAGAAATCAGGCTGAACTCTTTCCATGAAGCTCACAACTTCAGCTGTGTATATTTCGGATCGGGGGCACCCCTCCCAATCCCCCTGACTCATCTCTGCAAGCGCATCTGAAGTTTGTATCTGTCCAACTGGAAAGTTCATTTCCTGCATGATTTTATAATCCGACAAAACTATTTAGAAACATGTAGAACATCTTAAATACCAAAATTCTAGGGTAAGCAATATCACATATCAGATACACTATACCTTGCATTATCTCTTTAGCTGCTCATATCAGGAAACAATTACTACAAAACGGTCTATGTCATATCGTCAGCTAAAGGGGAACCTACCAAATTCCAATATGGTAGCGGTCTATGTCATATCGTCAGCTGAAGGGGAACCCACCAAATTCTAATATGATTCATGCTGAAGAAGAAGAATAGAAGGGCTGGGGTCCGGGGATCTAACATTTAATGAAGGAGGAGGAGTGAAGGAGAAGTTAACCAAATGCTATCAAATCTGACCCAACTTTCAAATCCTGAGAATTCTTTTGGTCAAAACAGTCAAGGACAACATATACTCTGCTAAAAGGATTCTGATTCCAATTATCCACCTACGCCTTCTTGGATATTCATCATTCTGAACACATTACTTGGACTAAGAATCAATGTACCAAGAAGTTATAGAAGCCATGTCTTCAAATCTATGAGCCATAACTGTGACAGCTTCATCACCAATCATGTAACTGAGTCAATGAGGGACCGCAACAGTAGTGACACAAATAGCACTTAAAGCTTTCATTCCATCCTACAAGCCAATTAACTCGACTTGAAGAAGCTTTTCATCCCAAATGTGTGATGTCAGCTATACAAATCCTTGTATGTACCATGAATTATAAATTGCAAAACCTACCAAATTATAGGCTGCCATTTCCCCCTGCCAGTTTTTATCCTGCTTGAAATTGTACGTAGGTTTTAAAAGCTTGGTTGCTTGATGATTCCAAGAAAATTCACCTAGGTTTGTTAAATAGCACTAGGCTTAAAACGAAAAAAAAAAAAAATAGGTTCATGTTCAGCAAGTAGTTAACAAACAAATTCACATATCCCTCTCTCACTCATAAGTGAATCGTATCGGCATAAGTAGGCAAAATTCGATGCTTAATCACATTCTAAAACTAGTAAGCAAAAGAAAATATACTCAGCATCGCCAGTTGTCCACAATTTCCATAGAACAATCAGAATTCTAAACTCGAATAAGTTCAATTCAAAAATTACCTGACAGACAGAAACCGCCATGGAGCGCGCACGATCCAGCGGGGACGAGTAAACGGCACTGAAGCTAACCCTCTGGGAGTTCAAGAAAACCGCCAGGGCCCTGGCCTGGCGCTTGCCGTTGGGGGTCAGAGCCGCCTGGGGGCACCGCCCGCCCACCAAATCGGGCCTCAAATTCAACTCGCACTCGCCGTGACTAATCAAAAACACCTCCGTGACGAATCGGTCGTCCTCCATGGCATTGGACGAGAAGCTGCGGGAGAATCCGGGAGGCGGGGGCAGAGGCGAAGGCGGGGCGAGGACGTTGTAGGGGTCCCACACCTTGATGGAGGGTCCCAGGCGCGGGGTGCCGAAGGAGGAGAGCTGAGGGGAGAGGGGGGAAGCAGATGCGTGGCAGAGCATCTCGGGCTCTTGTTCTAAAACCTTTTTGATCAAATCCTTGTCCAATTCCAATTCACTTCGAATGTTGGGCTCGCCATTGATGCCATCCTCTTCTCCTCCTTCTTCTTCTTCGTCTTCCTCTTCGCTCTCTTCGGGCTCTTGTACGGACTGAGTGGCACCCATTAATCTACCAGAGGGAATGAGATCTGCGCCCGCGCACTGATTTGTGAAATTAGATCTGTTTCTGCTTCGTTTGACTTGTTGTATATATGAATGTGGGGATGGTTCGATGTCGATTTGGAAATTGGACAGACAAAGCTATTCCCGCACCGCCACCGCCACCTTTTATATCGTAATCAATATATCAATACAACTGCTTCTTTTACATTTGTTCCTTTTCAACTTTTCATAGTTTCAGTTTCCTTCCTTGGCACTAAATCAACACAACACTCAGACGAAACAGAGAAATTACAGTTACGAAGGAGTGACTTTTCATGTTTAAAATGTCCTTAATTAGACCAGGAGGACTTTGCATGCTTAAAATGTCCTTTTAAAGTGAATAGTATCAAGAGCATTCCATTAACTAAAAACAATTTTATGTCGTTTTTTTTTTTTTCTTTCCTCCTTCGTATAATCTTCTTCATTTGTAAGTTTATCTCATTCATCCCACTTCTTGACACACCCCGACCCAGAAAGTCCACTTGGACCCTGAATCGAGCTGTGCTGGCCGACACCTGGAAGGTGACGAAGCCATAAAATGTGATAGTGTATAAAAAGTGAATGAATTTGATTCCAAAAGTGTCTAAATACCAGAGTGCGCTACGAGTGGGAGCGAACCCATTTCACGCGCGATGTCAGAGCATAAGTAAGGTACAGTAATGTGAGTAAGAATCATACCCTCAAAAATATCCATCAATACTAAGATTCGCCACAGATTCTTGTCGATACAAACTCAGCAGCTAAAACCTGGAGGGTACCAAACAGAAGGTGTGAGTAAGCAATAAAATCAAGCTTCCCAAAGTTACTACCTCTCTAAAAGTAATGCCCCTAAATGTAAAACCCGTATCGTTTTCCATAAGACAGTACAACATATATACATATATCCAAACCATACTCGGAAATGACCAAAACCACGGTTTGCCATCAAATCCACCATACATTAATAAGTAGGCCAAATGAACTAAATCAATACAAAGTGATATATCAGTCAGAGTCATCTAAAATGACATGTACAACTTAACCGTATCTCGTCAATCATGGCTAGTATATAAGTCGGAGTCACCTATAGTGACCTGTACGACTTATCCACATTTCGTCAATCCTGGCTAGCATATAAGTCGGAGTCACCTATAGTGACATGTACGACTTATCCATATATCGTCAATCTTGGCTAGCATGTAAGTCGGAGTCACCTATAGTGACCTGTACGACTTATCTACATCTCGTCAATCCTGGCTAGCATATAAGTCGGAGTCACCTATAGTGACCTGTACGACTTATCTACATCTCGTCAATCCTGGCTAGCATGTAAGTCGGAGTCACCTATAGTGACCTGTACGACTTATCTACATCTCGTCAATCCTGGCTAGCATGTAAGTCGGAGTCACCTATAGTGACCTGTACGACTTATCTACATCTCGTCAATCCTGGCTAGCATGTAAGTCGGAGTCACTTATAGTGACCTGTACGACTTATCCATATCTCGTCAATCCTGGCTAGCATATAGCTCAATAAGTATACCTGCACACGAGTCGGAACCACCTAAAGTGGTCTGTACGACAGGACTGGGTGTAAATAAATACGCTCGAGTACTACGATCACGTGAAGACTGGGCGAATAATCGCGGGTCACCTATGAGTCGGAACCACCTAAAGTGGTCTGTACGACAGGACTGTGCACCTACCTTGGATCCAAAGTGAGCGTAAGGTGCGGGAGGTGAACATCACGTGAAGAACTGTGCCCTGACCACGGGCGGGAGCACTAACACCGGGGTGCAGGTTTATGAACTTTCAATGCATCTCAATATAACATGTGCAACTCATGGCAACCAGTACGACAGTATCGAAATTGTCTAACTCATAACTGTAGTCATACTATAACGCAATCGATTCAACTAGTACCATAAACTCACCTGAACTTACCTGGGTGTCCTGAGTTCACATTTGCACTTGAAAGCATTCCCAATAATTATATGCAAGTAATATACATATGGATATATCATGATGCAATCTACTACTCAACCATGTCGTAGCATTTTCAATTATAAACAATATGGTATGAAGTGTACAATCAATAACGCCCTATTCCCAAACTACTTATTTTCAAGGATAATTATCCATGACAACCCAATTAACTCTAATTTAACGAACTAATTCACAAAACTAAAACTTGTCTTTACCAATTTCCTTCGCATTTCTTAATTTCCCAAGCAAGGCTTTTGTCTCAAATATTTTATGGCTGCATCTAACGTCTCGTTAGACTGCCTACGTACCCTAAACAGGGATCAAGCCATTCGTAGTTCACATAGTACTTCAAGCATTCACAATAATTATACGAAGGTAATGTACCTAATCAATTTAAAAGTGTCGATAGAACTCTCAATAATATGCACAATAAAAAGGAAAAGACCCACTCACCTGGAGTCCACGCTATACTTCTCTAGCACGCGCATCGAGGCGTCCTGAATGATCGGTCCCTGTGGCCAATTATCAAATCACATCTTAGAACTCTTATCTGAAGAATATGCAATTCACATAAAACACAACCTCAACGACATTCTAAAATAGGTTGAGACCTATTGACCATAAGTCAACCGTCGATCAAAGATCGACGGTAGGGTTTACAACCCTGTATAACTTGACCCGGAAGATCCGCATTCAGATTTCCAATCTGTAACTCCCAACGATCCACAATATGTTTCTAGAATAACATATTAAAATTTCATTACGATCCAACGGTCAGATCTCCGCCAATTGCCTAAAACAAGTGGCCGTGAACATTTATTTTACTAACTTACAAATCCAATTCAGGAAGATCCGTAAGTCGGATTCCCGATCCGTAAATTCCTATGATCTTTAAATACTATGTATTATAATGTATCCAATTTTGGTGACGATCCAACGGTCGGATCGTCGATTCACATTTTTATCAAGTAACGTATCGTAACGAATTTAGGTTCCAACTATCAACCTACGTCATTCAAATAAAAAAACTGAATTCAAAACATTTGACATAGCCTAAAAATAGCATTGGCGGCCCACTGGCCACGCGCCGCCGCACGCGCCGCCGCGGGTGGCGGTCGGCCGCCCCGACTCGCCGGAAAATCCAACTATTTCCAAAAATTCTCAAACTTCATAGAAATGAAGATCTCAGTGAGTGGAACAACTTTCATATCTGCCACGAAGTCCAAAAATGGACGGAAAATGGTCAATTTTGCCCACGAAGCCGGCGGGTGCCTAAAACTTCCCGACGTCGATTCGTCGTCCACGGTGGTCCAACGGGGTCAAGGTTGGTTGGGTTTTGCTCCTGGGATGATGGGCTACAAAGCCCAAGTGGTGGCATCGGCCATTGCTTTGCTGATTTGCCGGAAAATCGAAAAGGGTGGCCGGAGCACCATTGATTTTCGTCAACTTTCGTGGCCTCAAACCGCCTCATACCATGGTTAATCAAGGTGGTTCTTGGGTGGGTTTTGTAGAGGTGGCCGGAATCGGCCTCGGAAAATGGGCACCCGCGGTGGGTGCGGGTGGACGAAACCCACTTCCTTCTTTTTTTTTTTTTTTTTTTCTTTTCTTTTCTTTCTTCCAATTCTGATTTGGCCTTCCCACAAGGGGGAATTTAATTTAAATAAACGTTAAACCTTGAATAACCAATTTCGAACGTCCGTAACTATACCGTTATAATCCGGACTCACAAACAGCTTTCGCCGATACGTTCGTACCAATAAGTACTACGAAGATATGCTAAAAGAATAAGTCCCACATCTCTCGAGTCGATGGTCAACGGAAGTCAAAGTCCTTGCCTCTAGGGCAATTTTGTAAATTCACGCTTTTAAAATAAAATAAAAACGTAAAATTTGGAACGGGTTGTCACACTTCTTCACTTCATCCTTCTTCATTATTCAGTTGTTTCATATACTTTCCCCCCATTTCTAACACAAAATATATATACTATAAACTATAAACGTAATGGTTATTAAAGGGAAGCTGGTTGTTAGCACTAAGATATACTTTTTTGTTAATTTGTAGATGCAAGCATTAATAAACAACATAACTAAATTAGCAGGGAAGTATTATTAGCACTCCAAAAATCTCATTCTACACTCCTCACAAGTGTATTTTTTTTCCTAATATAGAAAGTTTGGAGTATAGAATGAGATTTTTGGAGTGCTAATAATAATTTCCAACTATCAAATTTTGACCAAATAACTATTGATCTAGTTATATATATATAATGTTGAAAGATGTTATTAAGTCCGAATTGATAAAAAAAAATTTGTTAATAAGATAATGTTTGTGTTCTTCTCTTCAGGAAATGAGTTCATTCCACCACTTTTAAACAACACATCTTTTGGTAGAAATTTCATAATAGAACTGTTCAATTTCTTAATTTTCATAAAAAGATTATTCTTACAAAATAATCATGCAAATCATAGCTTATTTAGTAATTCAAATTTATCATATACATCAACAGTGTATGTACCAAGTAACGTATTCATGAAGAACCGCTAATTTATTTGATACATTTAGATGACTAAACAAACTATGATTAATGTATGTTTATAAGAATGATCTTCCAATCAAGTTTATGAAATTGAACAATTTTGGTTATGAAATTTCTATGAAAAGATACGTTATTTAAAGGCGGTGCAATAAGCTCATTCCCCAAGGGGTGGGCATAAAAACCACGAAACCAATGAAACTGAACCGGAAATGACGTAAACTAAAAAGTACGATTTTAGTTATAATTTTAGATTAAACCGAACTGGACCAAACCAGCAATAATATTCAATTTCTATTTTGGTTTAAGGAGTGAACTGGATTGAACCAGACTGTACTCACGCCTACCCTTAAGGGCATAACGCAATCCTTATCTTTGTTGATATGAATGAAGAAAGTTGAGGTTCCACCATAATACTAATTGACAATGTGTGAAGTAGCTCAACTACTTGTAAGCACATGCAAAGTTCTTTTTCTCATCAGTGTGGGATTCATTCTCAACACGTCCCTCACGTGTGGTGAATTTTCAAGCCTAACACGTAGACAGCACAACTGGGTGACGTTGATCACGTGTGACCGTTGGGCTTTTACACATGAACAACCTGCTCTTATACTGTAAAGAAAGTTGGGGTTCCACTAGAAAACCAATTGGCAATATGAGGAATAACTCAGCCTCTTATAAGCTAATGCAAGATCTCTCATCTCATTAATGTGAAATTCATTCCCAAACAAAAATTTATATACATATCCCTCCCTCGTGTGATCATCAAGCTGAAGCCATCCAATTCTCATCTTTCGTAATCATTAGCAATACAAAATGGAGTAGGATTCTCTTCCCTCTTTTTTTCCCTCCTCTTCCCTCCCCTCCTATTTAAACGGTCATGGTTAAGCCACGTCAACATCTTATTTTAATTTTTTATAGCAAGAGAAAGATAAAATAAGAGAATATGAGAGGAGGGGATGGAAGGAGATGGAAAAAGGAGGGGAGAGAATTATAATCCATACAAAATTAAGCTTGGTGTTGGTGATTACTACCTATAGGCCTAACTAGCTAGACTAGTCTGCTAGATTAGAGAATGGAGAATATACATATCCGGATTAGCTAGTAACTACTTTAATTAACACCCATTGATCATTACACCCTCCATAATACATATTTATATATAGTATTTATATACGCACACGAAATAGTGAAATACATACAATACAATCACCAAATTAAAGCGTTCATTCACGCATGCATGCATGCATTATACATATGTTGCTCCAGTTGCTAGTATTGAACAACTTTAATTACTCATGATCATGCATAATTGGGGTTTGTTAATGAAAGATTAATTAATTAACATTTCATCAATTATTTGTATGCGTGTACAGATCATGACAAGGCCAGTCAGGCCAAGAAAAAGAACACGAAGGAATAATTTAAGTTTTGTTTGAGAGACAAACAATATGCAATCCTGCGCTTTGAGATTGTAGCTTCACTCACTTGTCTGTTGTTTGTCTCCACTAACTCAATCGAATGACAATCTGCTTAATTTTATAGCTTAGTTGTTCCTTCAGCATATATTCATACCCAATTATATGTACATCTTTAAACTAATATTAATGACACCATTATTTACGATCATTGCTGTCCCTTTTAATTTCTTTTTTCTTAGAAATCTTATTTTTTTGTTAGCTAGGTTTGGTTTGCTAACGTACACCTCTAGCTACTGCAGTCTGCAGCCTGCTACATCCAAAGCAAGAGAATTCTTTTCCTTTCTAATCTCTTTTTCATTCTCGCTCCTCTTATTTGAACAGTTATAATTAAGCTACGTTAACATCTTATATTGATTTTTTTTTTATAGATACAATAAGACAAAAATCGAAGCGTGGACAAAATTTTCATTGTGACGAGAACACAAGTGGCACACCACGTGTTTTTATAAAAGTGGTGAAAAATTTTATTTTTTAAGTTATTAACTTTTTAGCATACATATCCCACCATTTGTATAATGACACGTGATATACCATCATATATAGTGGTCGCACTGAAAAATCTCTCCAAAGTATGGGAGGACGGTAGGCAAAGATATAAGAATAAAAAGAGAGAGAATTCTACTCCCATCCAAAAACCTTCACATTGATTTTTTAGCACTTAGCTTCCTTCTAGGAATGGGCAACGGTTATGGCGGGCGGATAATCGCGATTATTTACCCATAACCGTTTAAGTTCTTATTTGCATAACCGTTTACCCGTTGGGTAATTGCATAAACGGGTGTACACATACCCATAACCGTTTATAAACAGTTAACCATACCCATAATCACGTACCCGTTTAACCGTAACCGCTTACCCACCCATTTGCCTATTTACCAGTCTTTAACCCTTTTTTTTATCCATTTACCTTTTTATTTTATCTATTTATCCTTTTTCTTAAAAATTGAAAAAGAAATTTATCATAATTTTCTTTTTTAACAATTCAACACTGTTTTTTGTTTTTTTTTTTAGGCAAACAACATTGTTATAGAAACGTTTAAAATACATTTCCAAATTCCAATTTTTAAATTTTCATACTATTTTAAAAATTAAAATAATAATTTACGGATGATATTAAAACCAAACAGTAACCTGAAGTTGTTCCTCTCCTTCATTCGATTTTCGAATTGCGCACACATTCCTAATAAAAAACACAACTGGGCAGCAGGGCTAGTATATCATTTAAAAATCAGATGATATTTGGTCACCGTGCAATGGAAATAGAATGCTATATCTTCAAGGGTAATTCAATGGAAAATTTTGATTAGAAAGAACAAGTTTGTATCAGAATCCTAGTACCAAGAAGATGTTTGTCATAATCCGCGATTAATACTCATAATCGCCTATTTATATTTAATGGGTAAATGATTATACTCATAACCGTTTATTTGTTTAAACGGTTACCCATAATCGTAACCGTGAATTTTACATGAACGGATAACTACGATTACCCATACTCATGAATATTTTGCCCATCCCTTCTTCCTTCTGTTTTTAGGATCATTAAATACGACAGGTCACTTATTTTGTAAACCATGTTCAACTTCAATATCAAATTTGCGCCATCTCTCTCTCTCTCTCTCTCTCTGTGTGCATGAAAGCGGTAATCTACAACTGCAATTTATAACGTTTTGTTCCTGCTCTCCAATAAATTCCGGTCCTTGTTTCTTTCCAGCTACCTTGAGTTCTGCCACTGATCATCAGCTGTTAGATAATTAAGGTCAAGCATCTCTCTCTCTCTCTCCCTCCTGCATCCTCAGAATTCATCAGATCTTTGCTGCAGATATGCTCAGATCACTAACCAGGTCAGTTCACGCCTTGTTTACCAATAATACCATATATGCTATTTGACATGACCAAAATAATTATATATGCTACCCTAATAGTAGCTATATGGGCTGGAAATTCACGGAAACTGAGGGATAGATGTGGAATATTTGTTTTCTTCTCAGAGAGTTTAAGCTGATCAGCTGCAATGATTTTCTCTGTAAGCGAGCGATGCCCTTTTCAACGTTTGGTGCATCTGGCCATGGAAGGTATGTGTATTTTACAGTTTATTATACATGATCTGGTAGCTGCAGATCGATCGATTCCAAAAACATGGTTGATCATATTAATATTTCCCTTCTTTTGTCAATCTTCTCTTCCCTTATTAATGGAAATCTCTTCTAGTTCTACCTCGATCGGTACCTTTTCACCGTGACTATTGTCGCACAGTTTTTGTGGCATTATTATTTTCTGTTTTCTTTTTATCGTTTTTATCGGGTAGTAGTAGTCACCCGGCCCAGCATATTTAATATATTTAAGTCCCAGTAGGAGTACTATATTATTATAAGGTTACTTAAAACTGTTATACATCTTCAAGATACCATTTTATATATAGTGTAATGCAAGGGAAGTCTCATATTTATTGTTGAGGGTTTAAAACTAAAAGAAAAACATAACCATCTTGAGATCATCCATAGCGAAGTTTTAGCAACAAAGAAAGTCTGATTAAAGTATGTTTGTGAGAAATTAACATGCTCAATTTTTAAGTAAAATTGTACCTAGCTATTCTGACAGCAATTTCTAAGTAAATTATGTATATACCGTGGAGCTATGAGTGATCCCATGATTAAAATTCCATTTTATAGTAATCAATCTCGGCAGTTCCTCTGCCATCTTCAATATGACATAGTTTAGCTTCATAAGGTCAACTTGAGTATTTGATCAATAATTATGTTTGACAGTGATGTTTAAGACACCGTGCAGCACATGCAATGTTTTTCAAGCTTAAACTAGCCCTGGTCAGATCAAGATTCAAAAGTAACAACTCATAGCCTATGCCTTCATTTTTATGGAAATATCTTACTTAAAACGAGGATACCGTTATGCTAATTATCAAATTAATCACGTTTTGTCATAACAACATATAATTAATTTAAAATACCGTGACAATAACATTTTTTTTAATATAAGTTACTTCCAGTTTTACACTCACTCTAAATTTTAACTTTTATCATTGTCGAGCATCGAATTCAAATGGATGGACTGCTACTCTTTAATCAAAAATTCCCGTTCACAAAAAATCCTACTTTATAGGAACATGAGTCAAATATTGAATGCGGGCGGTGTTGCTTTTTGGGTGATTTCCGGCGTGGAAAACGATCCACCGCTTCATGATTGAATGATCAATCTGCCCTATAATCATTTTCTTGATCGGACGTCGTTTCGCTTACGTATATTAGACCTCATTTTCAAACGACATGACTGATCTTGTCTTTTCATTGCATATTCAACACGCGTGTTATTCCTTTCTTTTCTTACCTTTTATTTTCCCCAGTACATTAACATTAAAGTGATAATATTAACATCTGTTTCGATGCATTAAGAATCTAATCATCTATGTGCATACTTTTGTTTGATAAAACTAGGCTGGAAGGCAAGGTAGCCATAATAACAGGATCAGCTAGCGGGCTTGGGAAGGCCACGGCCCACGAGTTCATCCGACATGGAGCACACGTCATAATTGCGGACTCAGATTCTGAGCTGGGTCCACAAGTTGTCAAAGAGCTGGGCCCCGCATCCTACTTTGTCCAGTGCGACGTTGCCATTGAGTCTCAGATAGCACAGGCTGTAGAAACCGCCATGGCCCGTCATGGAAAACTTGACATAATGTACAACAACGCGGGAATAACAGGCCCAGCGTTCCCGCCCAGCATCGCTGACCTGAACCTTGAAGAGTTTGATAGCGTGATCCGGGTCAACTTGCGGGGCGCGGTTGCTGGGATAAAGCATGCGGCCCGAGTTATGATACCTGCGGGCTCAGGCTCCATACTGTGCACGTCCAGCATAGCTGGGCTGTTGGGTGGCCTTGGGCCTCACCCCTACTCGATATCGAAATTTACGATACCTGGCCTGGTGAAATCACTGGCGAGCGAGCTGTGCCGAAACGGGATCCGAGTCAATTGCATATCGCCGGGTCCAATACCGACGCCACTGGCCGTGCGGGAAATAAAGCAGTTTTATCCGGGGACGACGGAGGAGCAAGTTAAAGAGATAGTGAATGGGCTGGGAGAGCTCAAGGGTGCGAAGTGTGAGGAGATAGATGTGGCGCAAGCGGCGGTGTATCTGGCGTCGGATGAAGCAAAGTATGTGACGGGTCATAATCTGGTGGTGGATGGAGGGTTCACCAGCTTCAAAAGTCTTAGCTTCCCTCCTTCTCGGGATCAACCTGTGTAATGTAATCCCTAGTATATGCCTAGAGTCAAGACTCCAATAAGGTTTAGACTTGTTTTCGTTACAAACGTACACAAGTTAATTGGTGTTTGCGTACGTGCTTATCATGCATGTCTTTTTTATTTCAAGCAGCTTGATTATATTACATACTATATTTAAATGTTGTTGAATTGGCTGCCCGGGAAGCTACAAAGTGGTGTACGTACGGGAACACCTGAATGATCAAGTATATATTACCGATTAGTAAGTTAATATACTACTGCTCGCTCGACCAGGACCTTCTTTGAGTTCACTCCTAAATTAACGTCATATTTTCAGAGAGGAAGAGGGCGAGGCCCTTGACATCACGAGCAAGCTATTATTAGTAATAGTGGTCCCGCAGTTCACACAGCTGAATGAATAATGAATATATACGAATGGTATACAATATGCCTGCACGGTCTCCCTGCATGGTCTCCTGTCTGTAATCTTTTAGCTGTCATGGACCCGCCTGCAGCTTGCTAGTTTCCTTTTCGTGGTGCGGATGAATGACCGATAATGTGAGATCACATAAAATTTTCAAAATTTAAGCTTATTTATTGGAGGAAAGTTTGGAGATCGACCACAACCACAACCACATAGTAACCCCAACCGCTTTGGACGGGTCTTCGATCGTTAGTACTCTTTAATCTTCAGACTTCACATGCATGCATTTCGATGTCCGCCAAACAGCCAAGTTAAAACTCGGAAGATTTTTATTTTACTTTTTGTTATTTGTCTACATTCATTGTTAACTTGATTATATTAATTTGTTCGTTAGAAACTTTAAACCCTCAAGATTTGGCAATGGATGGCGGATATATCTCATCTCCCGACTTGTTAATGAGTTGCATGCATGCCACGTGTGTAGCCAAGTTATCCACAGCAGTCCACCCTGGACTAGTTAGTTTGGTCACATGAAGAGAGAGGAATCGCCTAGTTTTATCGTCCGAGTTTAAATTCTATCCACGGGTTATCAATGATTAGATTATCACTAAAATATTAATGTGTGTTATTTCATAGTGATGATATACCCGTAGTTTGAAATTTGGGTTAAAAAGTTGTTCCACCTAGCTAGCTTTATTCTGTTGTTGTTGATGTCGTTTTTGTGATTTAAGACCGTTTTAAATGAAAAGTTGGACTTTAATGAATTTGTCACAATGTGGATCAACGATTCTTTTGGTAACAGCTTTAAATGAAGGGTTTTAAGGGATAATAAGAAGAGATTTTTCAGTGTAATTGGAATACGGGATGATACACCATGTGTCACTATACCAATGGTAGAATATGTGTACTAAAAAGTTGATAACTTAAAAAATGCTTGTTATATTAACACCCCACGTGTTATTGAATACACCTCATATTTGCTTTTTTATTTAAAAATTATCTTAATACACCCTACATATTTCTCTATATATAATACCCTCTTACCCCACACTCCTAACATACACTATCCATTTTCTATAAAAATCCCACATTTCCTACATACATTCCATACTCTTTACATCTGATGTGCAAATACATAATATCATCCAAAGCACCTTCGATGTGAAGCTGAAGGCCTGTGGGATACCGGAGTTTTTCTAATTTCTCCCAACCACACGTGAAGGACAACTCCACTTGGAGATTTTGTTCAACAAATCCTAAACAAGGTGTTGTGGGTTACCACCTCAAGAATCTCATTTTCTCATTAGCCTAATTCAACGGAGTGTACAAAGCATAACTCATACTCTATTACGTGCATGCAGAAGTGACTGGCGTTGCTGATGGAAATCTTGGAGGATTGAGACCCCAAGCTACTCCGTTTCCAGCATTGCTCTTCTACTCTCCTTGGTTCTATCCGTCGACTAATTTTACATGTCGGTCGTCAACAACAATGATCGTTCAATGTCTGTCACATAACCAAAACTTCACATGAACTAGAAATCTTGAAGCTTTCCAAAACATCGATCTCGTGTTCCATTTGTAAAAAATAATTGTTCTCAAAATTAATGTGTTTATAGTTTCATTGCTTAAGGTTTTGTTCTACAATGGAGGGTGATACGGGTTATGAGAGTTGAAGAAATCAAATAATACGTTGAAAGTGATTTGGGGTGTATTTAGAAATTTCTTGTTTTTTTTTAATACCTAATAAAGTCGAAATTGTCATAAGTCATTTAATATTAAATTTTAATGTGGGGTGCTAATAAAAAAAAAACCTTAAAAAATATAATTTATCACAATTTATATAAAAACGCGTAATATACCACCCATATTCCCGTCACAATGAAAATTTTCCTGATAATAAGGTACAAAAAGCAATGGCAAACTTACCTAAAAAGAAGAAACATAACGCCACACTGAGACAAATTTATGAATTCTGTCGGTCCAAAGATTAGAGACCAATGCAATATTTTTCTAACAAAGTTACCTAAAATGAAAGAACATTACTCCACATTGCGACAATTGGGTGAATCAATAATTACAATTAGTTTAGAGACCAATGTGATAGTTCCCTTCCACAAAACTGTTGAAACTGAACCTTCGAACTTGAAAGAATCCATTTCCATTTCCCAGCTAAAAGTTAGAGAAAAAACATCGGGAATTTATGTCTCCGTTTCTTCTCAAAATGATGACCCGACTCTGGGCAAAAAGTTGCTCTCCTTTCCCGCGTTTTCTATCGAACCTCTGTAACCGAACCCCGCCTTTTATTTTGTCTCTTTCAGACAACTTTCCCTAAAGAGTATAATCATATAGAAAAGTCTTTGACAAGTGAAGAAAGACAGTCATGCTTCCTATGTCCAGCGGCACCGCTTGGATGGGCGGAGACGAACACGGCGCAGTGTCTTGGACCAGAAACAATAATAACAATGAGGCAGAACTCAGAAGAAACGACCAAGATTCGAGCTTGGGAGCTTCTTTTTCAAACTTCAAATTAATGCTGGAAGGTGACTGGTACACCAACAACATTCTCAGCAACCCAGCTCAAGACCTCCATGCCTTCTCTTCCACCCAAGCTTCTGAAACTACACTTGCTCCTCTGCAACCAAACGACTCCTCCGCCTCCTGTTCTCCGTCGCAGGCATTCTCTCTCGACCCTTCACAGCCGCCACAGCAGTTTTTGCCTCCAAAATCCTGCTTCTCCTCTCTCCTCAACGTCGTCTGCTCCAACCCTTTTGATAGCAGCTTCGACCTGGGCTGCGACGCTGGGTTTCTGGGCTCCTTTCAGGGAAATCAGCCTTTCAATTCCTCTCTTCTGACGAGTTTCACGGCTCTCAATTCTCACTCTCAGATGGGTACTCCCGAGTTCAGTTCGAGCGCCGAGTTTCCGGCGAGTCGGTTGCTGCCAGTGACCGACAACCCCAATGTACTCGACGGCGACTTTGGCTTCGAAGGCTTCGATGGCTCCGCCGGTGCTCAGCTGCTAAACGGGGCTAAGCTCCTGTTCCCTCCCATGGGTGCTCAGCCCACTGTTTTCCAGAAGCGCCGCCAAAACTCTGGCAGTGATGGGGCTGATAAATTGGGGAATTTGGAGATTTGGTCCCCAAGATACGGACGACTAGTGGAGAATTTGGAGAAGAAGAAGAAGAAGAAGAGGAACGAGGAGGGTGAGGTGGAGGAAGAGAGTCTGGATGTGTCTGGTTTGAATTATGACTCGAACGATTTTAATGAGCACAGTCAAGTGGAGGTGGAGGACAATGCGAAGAATGGTGGAAACAATTCGAATGCCAACTGTACTGTCACCGGAGTAGAGGGAGGTGACCGCAAGGGCAAGAAGAAGGGTTTGCCGGCCAAAAATCTGATGGCGGAGAGGAGGCGGAGGAAGAAGCTCAATGACAGGCTTTACATGCTTAGGTCTGTTGTACCCAAGATAAGCAAGGTAGTCATTTTCTGTACTATCTATACTCGACAGTGGACTTAGTTCTCCATTAATTTCTTTCTGCCTTGTTCCTTTGAAGATGTAGTCTTTGTGTGCTTTCCCTATCTTTTTATGTTAGTTTATGTGAGTTTCTTGCTCTACTTTAGTGTTTTTTTCATTTTTCATTTTTCATTTTAACTAGTACTATAAGTACGGAAATTAGCTGAATGTAACAGCCGGATGTGCGCCTTAGAATTACATAGAATTTAAGCCACTTAAAAGGTAATGTATACATACTATTGTATTGATGTATTAAGAGAAGTACTCACGTTGTTTTACATCGAATTGGTCTTTTTATCCGAAAGAAGTTAATAGTTTGGAAAATCCATGGCAGATCCAGTGGCTCTTGATATTGCCTTAAGTTGGGCCATGGTTTGGGGGATTCAGCTTCCTGTGTGATTTGTGGCTTCTTGCTTATCAGTCATAATACCTAATGAGTATTCTGTCATGTTGTACACAGATGGATAGGGCGTCCATACTAGGGGATGCAATTGATTATTTGAAAGAGCTTCTACAAAGGATCAATGACCTCCATAACGAGCTGGATTCAGCTCCACCTAGCTCTTTGCTGCCACTTTCAACAAGCTTTCATCCGTTGACACCCCCTCCATCCACCCTTCCCTGCTGTGTCAAAGAAGAGTTCTGCCCAAGCTCCTTGCCAAGCCCCAAAACTCAACCGAAGGTAACTTTTATTCACCTGGTTGTATAATTTGAAGCATTTAATATGTAAAGTATGATCGAGGAGGTTTCCTTAACTTGTAATTTTCAACTGTATTTTGCAGGTGGAGGTTTGGGTAAGGGAAGGGCGAACTGTTAATATCCACATGTTCTGTACTCGGAGACCAGGTCTCTTTCTCTCGACCATGAGGGCCTTGGATAACCTTGATTTGGACATCCAGCAGGCTGTGATCAGCTGCTTCAATGGGTTTACTTTAGATGTGTTCCGAGCTGAGATATGTTTCTTTTCCGAATAGCGAATTGCTGAGACTGTTTTTACATATGAAGTATAAGGGTGACTTGTATTAACTCAAAATAACACACACGCACACGCACACGCACACACGCACGTACGACTTTGTGTATGTATGTTCTTTTTCATTCTTGATGCTTTACTTTTTGACATCCAAATGTAACATATAGTATTACCCTGACTTTGCGTAAAAATCTTCTATTTTACTTTGGGAGATACGAATGTTGAGTTTTCCATGTTTGCTGCTTCTGAACTTCAATTTTTGAGTCCATTTTGTTCGGAAGATAGACTCAAATAAAGATTAATCCCGAAAAGATTTTTGTGGTTGGTCACAATTGATTGGCATTAAAACTGTTTTGGTAGTGTCTGAGGCATTGTTCCGGGAATGCCATGCAACAAAAATGTGGTATTCTTACCGTATCTTTCGCACTAGTAAATCTTTTTGGGTTTTGTATGGACACACAAAACCTAATCCCTTGTATGTTAAACAGCAATGCAGGGAAAACCAGTTCTTGCCAGAGCAAATAAAAGCAGTACTTTTGGATTCAGCCGGATTTCATAATATGATGATGTAACTGTTACTCGAGCAATACAAATTGGAGCCTTACAATTGGGAGACATGAAGGCGGGCAGGCACTAACTAGTAGTGTGGTTTGTTTGTACCTCCCTCAACTCAACTAATGGAGTAGCTAGTTTGTAAATGCAGCGGCTTCCTACTCCTCTCTTCGTTCCATCGGTAGAGCCTATAGAGCTCAACTAGAAGCATTTCAGCCAACGATGTCCGTAGGTTTAGTTTTTTATCATCTGTTTTGTTGCAGTGGATTATGTTGTGTTGAATCATCAGGCAAAACTGCTCTGTTATCTTCAGTAACTAACTTCAGCTCTTGAAGTTAATTTCTTCGTCTCAACTGTATTTTACTTGTGCATGCATGGGTGATATTATCAGTAGGCTACAATGTGTGTTCGTGAGTTTGTTTTTATTTATAAGTAATGTTACTACTCTAAGCTAGATTAGGTCAAGCTTGCAACTCGAGATGCAAATTAGTACCCGAGAAAGAATAAACAGCCCACTGCTTCTTTTGCAATTAGTGCAAGAAGGCAAAGAAGATTACAGTACTAGTGATTTTTTTTAAAGTGCTTTTAAAATGATTGAAAACGTTTTTAAAATCAATTTTAATTAAAATACAAGTGAATTCTAAAAACGAACCTTCCCATAAAAACCACAAGTTACTCAAAAAACACTCTCACTAAAAACATTTTAATTATTTTAAAAATAACTTCCAAATAAATTAAGTTCACACAGCAACCGACATCCGTGTCTACACGGACCGCACCATGGGAGACAGAGGCAGGTATGGTCCACGTTTGATCCAACTTCTTTCGGTTTTTCAATTTTCTTTTGAAAAAAAGAAACCTTAAATTTAATTTAATTTGAATTTCTTTTTTTTTTGGTCAGAGATTCAACTTTTCTATTTTTAAATCGCCAACCTCACATTTTCTGTCAGCGGCGTCTCGATCCCTCACTCAGTGCGCTCCCCTACGACATTATTCGAGACATAACCATTTTCCACCGTGAGATCTACCCCCGCCATCCTCATCGAACGGTCAATAACGCTCGTATCATGTGAACCTATAAAGATTGAGTCTCCACCGTCGGTTCCACTTTCCTGATAAAAATATGAAAACACATAAGAGAAGGAATTTATTTAATGAAAAAGAAAGCGATGTCATATCCACACATTATTTTTTACTTCTCTTACATTTTTTTAATTTTCAACCGTTGGATCAGATGAATTGAATAAGATTAACGGACATAAATTAATAAATGATCTATAATCAATAAAATGAGGTATATAGATAACACATTCTAAAAGAAATAGAAAAAAATAAGAAACACGTTGGGCATTCCACGATTTCCATTCATTCATTCAACAAACAACGTAACACAACGCGGTTGAAAAGAAGAGGCGCCGCCAGGGTTGGGTTTGGTTTGTTTGTTGTGTGTGTTGTCTTTCCGCTGTTCCTTCCGCATTCCTCGAGTATTGAGAGAGCTTCGCCGCCAGCTCCCCCTCTCAATGCTCTGAATCTACGACGGACCACAGAGCCTCTGCCGCCTCCTCTGCCGCCTCTCTCGTTCCCTTGTTGTAGGCTTGGAGGCTCTACGTTTGGTTAGCTCTCATCTCATTGATCTGCCAATCATCTCAAGGTACTTTTCAATCTCTCTAATCCTTGTGTTGTGTGTGTTGTATTTATATATCAATGCAAATGAGTTAATTGCCCCTCTGTCTTTTACTTATCTCTGTATGTCCTTTTAGATGTTTGTTTAGTTCTGAAATTATTCACTCAAGTTATGGAATTTTGCAGATTGAGCTACTGCTAAAAGTTCTAAATTTGATAAACCGGTTGTGTTGGGATCTTGAGTGCGTAGCTCTGTACGCCATAACAATCAACTGATTCAGACACTCCCCATTCACGTCATTCGTTGAAATAACTTATTTTAGAATGGAAACTGCCTTGCATTTTTCCCGAGTTAAAACTCTGTGCCCTGCATCCCCAGAAAGATCTTTGCGATTCAAGCAACCACTATGGTCGCAACGTCTTCGTTTCGCTACTGGTGTCGCTTCCAGCAATGGATTCTTTCCAGGTGCTAAAAACTTTTCTTGTACGAGCAGGGTTTTGAGAGTCAGTTGCGAGGGAGGAATTGCGGATGTTCTTGAAAAGAAACAGACTGACAATCAAAGCCTTAGTGACAATGAGAAACAATTGACTTGCGTCATGAAGTTTGGTGGCTCCTCGGTGGCCTCTGCAGAGAGAATGAGAGAGGTTGCTCATCTTATACTCAGCTTCCCACAAGAGAGGCCTGTCATTGTTCTTTCTGCCATGGGAAAGACAACTAACAAACTCTTACTGGTACCACATTATATAAATATCACTTAGATCTTGTCATCCAACCTTTTATCCCTTCATTTCTTATGAATAACAACAAATGATGGTCAAATTGGTTGCTCATGAGTAGGCAGGAGAAAAGGCCGTCACTTGCGGTGTCACCAATGTATCTATGATTGATGAGTTGAGCTTCATAAAAGAATTACACCTCAGGTGAGTGCAGCGGAATATTTATTTTTCTTGTGCGATTTTTTAGGAAAAATAATTCAATTTTTTATTTCTTCTCACTGTGCACCATCCTATTTTGAATAGGACCGTGGAAGAACTTGGAGTGGACAGCTCTATCATATCATGTGAGTTTCTTTTCTTATCAGCACGTAAAGTCCGTTGTTTTTTTAATGCAATGATCCTTGTTTTGCATATTGGCAAGTCCAAATTTGTCCAAAGTTTTAAGCAGCCTAAAGCCTTGGCTGTTCAGTTAGCATGGCTGTGTATACCATGTTCATTGTAATCCTACTGATTTATATGGCTTTTCCTGTTATCTCTGATTCGCAGCACACCTGGAAGAACTGGAACAACTTCTGAAGGGAATTGCTATGATGAAAGAGTTGACTTTACGAACAAAAGACTATCTGGTTTCATTTGGGGAATGCATGTCCACAAGGCTCTTTGCTGCCTATCTGAATAAGATTGGTGTTAAAGCCCGCCAAGTATGTTCTTTCCCAATTTAATGTAATTGTGGAAGTGGTTGCAAATTTCCAGCTGTAATTTCTGAGAAATCCTAATTGTTTGTTAGCACCATTCTTGCTGATAGCAAGTTAATATAATTGTGTTTGTTGCTTTGGCAGTATGATGCCTTTGAAATTGGGTTTATAACCACAGATGACTTCACAAATGCGGATATCTTGGAGGCTACTTATCCAGCTGTCGCAAAGAGGGTACAGGGTGATTGGATATGTGATCCTGCTATTCCAATTGTTACTGGTTTCCTTGGAAAGGTGTCTCTTCTGGCTAACTTCAACATATATTCTATTTTTGAAAAGGTTCAACTATTAACACCATTGACACTGTTTTGCTGGTTGCAGGGATGGAAATCATGTGCTGTGACTACATTGGGTAGAGGTGGCAGTGATTTGACAGCTACAACCCTTGGTAAAGCATTGGGGTTACGAGAAATTCAGGTATGTTTGAATAAAAAATAATTTTGCTCAAGTTCCTAGTTCTTTTAAAAGTAGCAAAATATGACCTATTTTTCAATGTCTTACAGGTGTGGAAGGATGTTGATGGTGTTTTGACATGTGATCCTAACATATATCCGCTTGCTGAACCTGTACCTTATTTGACATTTGAAGAGGCTGCTGAACTTGCATATTTTGGTGCTCAGGTATTAACAGTGATGCTAAATGTTGATAATATCTGCAATACTTCTCTTATTAACAAGTGCCAATATTAGGTGCAAGGTTCTCCAACTTATTTAATCTGGTTTTTTTCTGACTTTAAATACTTAGTTTTCCTGTTCTAATGATTAGTTGTGCTTTGGAGTAGTCAATAAGCTCTTAAACCACCTGTATTTTAGTTACACCTGTGTTCTTTCAACAAGAAAAAAAACATGATTTAATAATTTTTCTTTCCTTCTTGCAGGTCTTGCATCCACAGTCCATGAGACCAGCCAGAGAGGCTGATATTCCAGTGAGGGTTAAAAATTCATACAACCCCAATGCTCCCGGTACTGTCATTACCCATGCAAGAGATATGAGCAAGGTTTGTAGTAGTCTGCTGGAAAATTGAGCACCACTGTCATAAAATGCTCGATACTTCATTGAATTTTTCTCTGTCTCAATTGCAGGCTGTATTAACAAGCATCGTTTTGAAAAGGAACGTGACTATGTTGGATATTGTTAGCACTCGCATGCTGGGTCAATATGGATTTCTTGCTAAGGTGAAGAAAACAAATTACCTTGTTTCTGTTGGTTGTCCTCTTGATAACTTGGTGGCTTATATTTATAATATTTTCCATATAGGTATTTACAACTTTCGAAGATTTGGGCATATCAGTTGATGTTGTTGCTACCAGTGAAGTTAGTATTTCCTTGACACTGGATCCCTCAAAGCTTTGGAGCAGAGAGCTTATTCAGCAGGCAAGCGTATGATCTCATCTTCCATTTGCTCTTACTGTTTATGATTTTCTGGAGTTACTTGACACATGCATCTAAGCTTTATTAAATTGTCTGCATGTGTTTTTTTTATGATTTTTCATCTTATGTATGTTCCTTCTTGTTGGTGCACGTTGTGGAAAAATTGTAGCCAATCACGCGCACACAACATATTTGAAGTGAAGATGGTTGAGCAGTCAATTTTCGCTTGTAATTGTTACATAAAATCTCATTGAATACTGCATCTTCCTTGCAGGAACTTGACCATGTTGTGGAGGAACTTGAGAAAATTGCTGTTGTCAATCTTCTTCAGCACAGATCAATTATATCTCTCATTGGAAATGTGCAGAGGTCATCACTGATACTAGAGAAGGTGCTGTATTGTGTTTTGCTAAGTAGTTAAAAATGTCCCCTAAATTGCTTTTGTTCTCTGGTCTACTGCAATTGTTCAGTCAACATTAGCTATCCCTTTGTTCATGTATATTTGATTTTGGTATTGACATTTTTGGTCGTATGTGGCAGGCATTTCAGGTTCTTCGAACCATTGGTGTCAATGTTCAGATGATCTCTCAGGGTGCATCCAAGGTATCTCCTAACAACACTAGTTTTGCCCCTTTTCCTATTAGCAGTAAAACAGATAGCAAAATTTTGATTTGACTGTTTGTGTCTATCTGTGATTTTTCTCACTCTTCTAAATCCTGGTTAATTTTCCATTGGACGTGATTCATGAATGAATAGTGTGGTTACAGTTGACTTCCTATGAAATGTTTACGCATTTGATCGTTGTGGTAGATGAACTCACCGTTTAGCTATTACCACTGGCCAGGTTAATATCTCTTTGGTTGTAAATGATAATGAAGCGGAGCAGTGCGTTAGGGCTCTCCACCAGGCTTTCTTTGGAAATGATCTCTTTGAAGTAGAACGTGGATCCGAGAATGGTTCTCTCTTAGTGTCAGAGCAACATTGAACGAGATTCAATTCTTCGATTCTTTGAAAATGACCTGTTAGTTTAAACAGCTTATGATTTTCAGCTTTAGTCATTAGTTTTACCATTTATGGGGAAAATCTCTGCCCCTTCGGCTGTCAGCTTAGAATTGAAGAGGTGGCATCGCCACCTATATTGTATCATGCTGGATAATGTAATGCTTGTGTTGCAAGGAGTTAACTAGGAATGAATTGTATTTTTGGTGAAATAAAGAATGAGCAAGGGTTCTGGTTGTGAAATCCCGCCCAATGATCGGGGTGCAAAAATTGTCATTCTTGTGAATTGTTTTTGATTAAATGTTGTTCTGGTACCTAGACGAAGGATTTGGAGGAAAAACCTACAATCGCAAGAGAGAAATATTTGCCCATCATTTTCTCAAACTTTCAATGTGGCTTAAGGATTATGCCATGGTGTTAATGAAAAGATGCTAGCCCGTCTCGTAAATGATGGAACCTCCTTGAGTCTCTAACTGTTACTTCCCGCCCAACAATCTTCGTGATCACCTTAACTGCGGCATGGCAGTCCTTGCAAGCTCGCAAGTTCTTCATCACCACCATCGGTGATCCCTCTGGTGTGCTGATCAATGCAAAAGCAATTGCTAAGCGTTCGCTGTGATATTTCAGAGACTCCACTTTTATTTCCTCATCCTTGTGCAGGGCACAGCTTGTATCTGGCTTGTATCCTTCCTTTTCCATCTCCTAGGCCAACACGTCAATCTTGTTCATAATCTTTGCACTCTGCGGGTGGCTCTTGTCATTCGCTGTAAACACATGAGTTTTGTGATTGATTTCAACCCAACTATATGCTGTAGTCTTTCTGATTCCTCTCTCCCTCATTGCCTTCTTCACCTTGCCAACAGTCTCTCACTGACCTGTTCCTGCATAGATATTTGACATGCTGACATAAGCACCTGCATCCCTAAGCTTTGCCATATTGAAAAGTCGGTCTGCTGCTCAATCTGCCAATTCTTGGTTCTTATGAATTTTGCACGAGCTTAGTACTGATGACCACATAATCCGGCTTAGTTCCCCCACCTATGCATGTCGGCCTTGGAAAGATTGCTGGAGTTGACGTAGCTGGAAATCATCATGCTTGTGGAGATGGTGTTTTGGTGAGGCATTTGGTCGAACAACTGTCTCGATTTAGGAAGTTCTTGACCAGAAAATTGGAGCGGCATGTGTGGGGATCGAAAACCATCTTGACGATACGGGAATCAACGGATTTCTGGGCGTCGAGGTTGGGATTAAGGAACGGTTTTGGGGATTCATACACTCTTGGATTTGGTCTTGGAGTTGGGAGTTTTAAATTTGAGGAGCGCATTTGACGATCTAAATGCTGTCACATGATTCATATGGAAATTGGAAAACAATGGATGGTTGAGGAAGTGAAGGCGAAGCGCGCAGCTGAATGTTCCTTCTGTAAAAAGACATGATTCATATGATTCATATGTCACACGTTCCTTTCGTAAAAAGACAAGGATGCTAGAGGTATTTAACATAGATTAGCGAGTGGGTCCCATGGTATGTTATGCAGCAGATGTTTTAATCATTAGATGAGACGGGATCACCTTTTCTTTCAAAGTAATAAATGATACTTACAGTTGAATCTACGACATATGTCATATATTGTTGTATGGTTGAAAGATGCGCCTTGCCAATAGTTGTATGGTGATGCTCAAACATAAACGAAACAACCATACAACCCAATATACAAGCTTAATCGTCTACAAAAAAGGACACTGAAATTTCCTCGAATAAAACAAAGTGTCACTTAAATCAGTTTACATTCCTCCGTTGGATAACGAATATCTATGTAGTATACACTGAAAAGAATCTATTACAATCATTAATTAAGCCACCATATATGCGTATTCCATACATCTTTCCACTTCCAAAAATCTCTACAAATGTAACCCAAAAAATACAAGAATTCGATTTTTGTCGACATCTCTCCCACTGCAAGGCAGCTTCAGATTCCTCCCATGTCACGACCACTGATCCAAGTATAACGAGAGAAGTAAGACAAGTCGCGTTCCATAATCCACCGGGATGAAGACCATCTCACTGAAATTTCAACAAGTCAAGGAGAAACCGGGAACACACGGCTGGGTCTGCTCTTAACCATCCAAGTTAAATCCATAAAGACTCAAACGCAGGATATTTCTTGGCTAGACATCTGATAAGGAATGCCTCACGCATACTAGGTCATCCAACTTATTGCCATCCATTTTGTAAAGAGAAACACCTTCCATTTGAATATAGTGGTCCTGTGCCTCCTTCCTCAGACTCTTGAAGGGCAAAACTTCCCATTTATTGTAATTTGAAAACTTTCTTTTATCACTCATGTCTGGAGAGCCTGAGACAGGCCCAACTTTGTCAGGGTCCACATTGCCGGACACCTTGCAACTACCAAACTGTCCCAAGTCACCAGCCTCACCCCTCTTTAATCGCAATGCAGCTGCATGAGCTCTGCCTATCATTTCTCGACTTGGAACATCTGACCAATCTTGCTTTCTCTTAGATCTCATGGGAGAATGGATTCTAATAACCTGACATATAAAAAAAAGCTAAAAGTTGAATCATTCGGTGATGAGAATTCAAGCATGCGCCTGCATTTTCGATACATTCTATAAAGAAAAAATGTGTATGTTCTTACACCAAGGCACTCTAGGAGCTGGTAGTATGCCCTTCCTTGAAGTGGATTATGACCTTTCCTAGGTGTAGAGAAGTAGCGTGTCCTACAATAAAGCAGCAAATTGGTAAGCCATAAGAAGACATACAATCAATGTCACACCTGAGTTGATACAAATAATATATAAACTAGAGGGCATCAACTGAACCATAACACTGCGTGATCAGAAATGCAAAAGAAACTTATATTCACATGCAAAGGCATGAATATAAACAGGTTCCTTGCTTGCTATAATAATGCCAGCCAATAAACAACAACAATGTATCAAGTAAAAGCCAAAGGAAACAAACCATTCAGTATAGCCAGGATCAACAGTGAAACCATATATGTCAACAACGTCGCACATAGATAGTGCTAGTTCTATTGATTTCATTCCAGTTCCTTTGGCACCTCGGCGGAGCACAATACCTTGGAAAAGGTAGACTGGATTTGTAATACCCTGCAATATGTTAGGATCCAAAATGTTTGTGAAATCTCAGAAAATGGGGTGTGTTAACTATATTCTAAGAAAGAAAGAAATATATTGGCCTCCTTAGATGTGAACTTCACCTTGATCATTGCATTAAAGTCTTTGTGTGTAACACTTTTGATTATAAGTACCTCATCAGCTGCATAAGAAAGGGAAAGTTGCAAATATGAAAACACACTTGAGTAACTTTTTGTGAAGTGCCATGAAGGTTAGGACTTATCTAATACAGCAGGCACAACTTAACTTGACCACACAAAAGTAAGAAATAAAAATTTAAACACAAAATATTAGAAGCATACCGGACCCATTTAATATGGCAACCATGTTTCGAGCAGCACCCCTTACAACAAGCCGAAAATCTCTCTTCAGACCCACATACTTGGCATATTTCTACACATATGAAAGACTAAATGAGAATTTTATCAACCAAACTAGTGCCTATTATTCCTTCTATTGCCTATAAAAGGAGTGAACATAACAGAATACCAGTGGTTCCAATTAGAACCCCAGAAGAATCAAAGGCTGTCATGAAAGAATAAATCCATATATTCACCAATGCTAGGAAACAAACATGCTATTTTACCTCATTAACAGGAGCCTCATTATCCCTTAAAACAGCATCATGACTATCAATCTCTTCTCCAAACTCCGTCTTCAAAAGATCTCCTGAATTTCCAACAACTGCACATGTGCGAAATTGCCGAGGATGAAAAGGTGGCTTTGCTGGTAGTATCACATTAAGATGTTCCTCACAAAGTGTCTTATTGTAGCATTTCTTAGTTCCCCTACAACCAAAAAAAACCATATGTAAGAAAAAAACAGATGGAGTGTAGGTTCGTAGGCATTTGTATGCTATAATCTATTGGCAGAAATCAAGCACAGGTTTGGAAGAGATAATGTGTAGACGAACATACAATTGTGCTATCCTTTGTGCTGCATACTCCTCCCAACCTTTAGGCCGAACATCTAGATACTCCCTTGTCAATACAGTCGTCATGTTCCGGTACTGCATCCATCCTTAAATAAGCATCAGTACAAAGAATTGGCGTAAGGAGGTAATTAAACTTAAGACAGATGGTAGGAGAGAGACAAACCTGCTCCCATAAAAGAAGTGCCTCGCAAACATTGTAGTGGTACTCGAGCGCTTCAAAAGTTTTAAACTGCTCATTATACTGCAATTCGAGTCTCAAGTATTTAGCACTCGGAGACCAGACTAGTACAAGAATTCAAGATGAAATTGTGGTGAGAAGGTAAAGGGTAGAATACGGACCCAGGTGCTGTTAGTTCCGTCCGGGAACTTAAGATTCAGATTGCAATGGTCGATAATGTGCGCAGTCAGACCAAGCCCTCTGTTTGCCTACATTTATCTTAACCTTCGTAAGAACTCATATCCAACACAAAAACTCACCAAAATTACAGAAAAATGAAGAAAGAAGAGAAACAAAAGATTTCTTAGATGAGCACAACGCAAAAATATACAAAATTGAAGTCCTAAAACTGAATCAACAGCTTGAATTAGGGATTTGAAGGAAAAGATGGATTGAAAAGGGCAGGGTCAGATCGAGTGAAAATAAAGGAAATTAAGAGAAACTAACCACGCATTGCGTAACAGTAGACTGAAATTCCGATAAAACCCGAACATCATGTTGAGTGTGGAGATGTAACTTGTGATTACCTGGATTGGATACATATAATTAATGCTAAAGATTTGGAATTACGAGTGAAACACAGTGTTTAGTTTTGATTTAAAGGAAAGGATATGAAGGCGAGTGAGGAGGGAGGACCTGCGAATAAAGAGGATTGGATGGCGAAAAGGAAAAGAGAGAAGAAGGCGACGGCGCAAACCAGGTAGAGAATAGTGGGCCGCCGGTTGAGGTGGTTGTTACTCGACGCCGCTTTGTGACTTCTCATTGCTCTACTACTACTACTCCTCGAACGAACAATAACAGCATCAAGTCTGTTCTAGAAGCTCGAGATTCGAGGCTGAGCTTGTGATTCAGTGAAGGATACAAGCCAGGACAATTTGCCAAGGAAACCAGTTGAATTACCAGACAAGCAACGCAATTGATTCTTCACTGTCTTAACTATCACATACATAATTCAAAATAATAACATGATTGCCACTCCATTCTATCACGTTTTCATGTTAACGTTGTAGTTAAAATTATAACATGTTTAACAATATAAATCCTAGTCGATTATGGATATGGATCTTATGAAATCTAGAAAACCTTCCCTATTAGCATTAATGTATCTATTACTTTTGTTTGTCCATCGCGTTTGTATTACTTAGAAAAACAAATTCCTCTACTCGCTTTACCAATTTTCCTCTCCTATCTTCTCCCTCCTTGAATATATGCCACAGCAATTACCACCTTTTTTTTTTTTTTTTTTTAATTTTTAATATAGATTATGTAAGTAAAAAAATAAAAAATAAAAAAACTAAAAGAAATTATTAAGTCCTTTCAAATAAGAAAAATGTAAGAAGCCCTTTCAAATAAGTCGTACCATTTATCGAGTCTCGGTATGGATTCCTTAAGATGAAAAACAGCATAGCTAGAAAAAAATAAGAAAAGAAACAAACGAAAAGGGGCGGAGGATTTCGGTAATGGTTCTTAATTTTTTACATCTACCCCATCTACATAATGATCACAAGCCTTCGTGCCATCAAAGGTTATATGATACAAGACGACACCATTATCGTTCACAAAGTTATCAGTAGCGCCGACCACCAGCTGTTGACAAAAGGACTCGACTCTGTTTCTTTCCCTTCTTTCCCGAATCATTTGTCTTGGGTGGATCCGTATTTTCACCAGGCTTAGCTCTGGAGATTATATTAGCAAATGACGCAACACCCGCATTCTGGGTACCTGCTGCTGAAGAAAAAAAATGAAACAAGGTTGAGCAACCACTACTCTCGAGATACAACATACTATTATCTTAGTATGACCCTGATCAAATATTCCTCAGATTTGATTGCATGCTCGTTTAATCTCAAGCAGAAAAAAACAACCAGCATAACAAGATTTTCATAAATACCATTTGTCTTGGGAGAGACTCTCCCTGCATCATTGCCGTTCAGAGAATTGGTTCCTTCTAGTTTCAGCGCTGGAGAATCATGCGCAGCAACAAAACCAAGCCTTGTAACACTCGAGAAGAGCTTCCTTTCCCCAACAACAGGAGGGCTTGATGATGTCACTGTACAACTTCCCAAAGCTGTTAACAGGTAGCATATGCATAAACCATTAAATGATATTTAAAATAAGAGCGCAGTATATACAAATATGCATCGGCAAACTTCAACAAGAAGGGGTAATAATTAATTTAACAGCTTAGAGCACCCATAAATAGATACGAATCTGCAAACTTCAACAATAAACGATAACAAAAATTTCAGAAGCCTAGTTTTCAAGAAGCACCCCTAAATTAAATTAAAATGTTTGAATGCATTACAGGTTTTAGGACAACAAAATAAAACACTGATCTAGTATGCCAGAAATGCTGAAGGTTTCAGAAATAGGATGCCAAACCATACTTCAAGTTTGTTTTTCCTTATTTGGACAATACATTTATTCCAAAACAACCCAATGTTAGTGCTTAAGCGGAATAAATTTACCTACAAAAGGTCATGCGTCTAAAGATGTACAACATATACAAGGAACATTATATTACCCTCGAAGTCATCCATGGAGAATGTAGGGGATCCATCATGAAAGGACTGCCCATAACCTGCTACTATGGGGATGGGATATGCCATTGTAGATTCAGCCTTCATTTTCTCCTTTTGCTCCTATAAATAGGAATAGCATATAATTTTAAAGCATGAACAAACTAATGTTATTTTTAAGCAATTAAGAATACCTTCCTAGCAAGTTGCTTCCTCTGCTTTTCACGCTTCTTTATGTCTTCCATAAAGGGAGACAACGCATCAGGAGACAATACCTCACTGAGATCAATCTCAGAAAACTGAAATTTGAGTGTATAGTGATGAGATACTATGCGCAACCTGAAACAATAATGCTCTTATAGTGTGACGTCATTCGGATCATGTATCAAAGGTACCTGGAGTATTGTTGTTAAAGAAAAATGACTCAAGTAGTGATAGCGCCTCCTCATAGCTTCTGTCTGAGTCACACTCTCCAATTGCAAAATTTTTCCACTTATCCTGCAATAACGAATTTGACCCGTTTTCACATTTCAATTGAAATAAGAAGAAACCATAGTTAATAAAAGGGCACTCCCCACCCCCTCACCTCCCCTCTTTTACTGCTGCACTGATATAGGGGGACTTTATCACAGATTTTGCATATTCTATCCATACAACAGAAACAATCGGTCAACTTTCAACCATACCTGTGTGGTAGCATATCCTGGCCCCCATAGTGGTGTAGAAGGCATTTCATGTTCAACGGATGAATAATGA
The DNA here is from genome assembly GCF_019419815.1 of Pyrus x bretschneideri. NCBI lineage: Eukaryota > Viridiplantae > Streptophyta > Magnoliopsida > Rosales > Rosaceae > Pyrus > Pyrus x bretschneideri. Next base: position 189,306 of record NW_025999424.1, on the reverse strand, counting down.
TGTGCTGACCATCAGCTGCCTGATATAGAGACATAAAATATAAATAGCTAAACCACTGAAATCTTTCTTCAATCTAAAGGTTCAAAGAGAGAGAAAGGAGCACATGACCGACTAACAAACCAAATACAAACCAGCAGGAATATAAGCGGAAACCAGTTTAAAAAAGTTAAGCAACTGTTGCAAACAAGACAAAGATAGTTGCAATTAATATGTATAGAAATGAGCAGGTTAGTAAAATGTGAGATTACTTTTCTAAAAAAACAACCGTAGAAATTAATTGCAAAAGACAAAGGGAAACATGATATCTAATTATCAGTCACCTGGTAGAAATTATACGATTCCTTGTCCTTTACACTTCCAGAGTCATGTGAGTCCCCTCGGGAACTCTTGCTTTCATCATATGAAGAAGACAAAACATTTTCATGGCCTTCCAATGATTCAGCTGCATCCACAGATTGGTCAGAACAAGTCCCATCATCTGACTTCTCCACAGATACACTGTCCGAACACTTAATACCGTCATAGACTTCATTGGACGGATTTGCAAGTCCAAATGTAGATGCTTCATTGTTATCAATTGTAGCATTTTCAGTTGACAAGATAAAACCAGTATTATGATTATTATATTTACAAGATTTATTACTGTTGCTAGCCCTGTGCTTGTTCCAATATTTCTTCCTCTGTTCTAATTGTTCCATTGCAGCACATACATATGGAAGCTTCTCTAGGTCATCAACAAGCCCCGACTCTGCCCTGACCAACCAACCATCTAACTCTGATATTGCTTTTCTGACTGAAAGATCTACATCTGAAGTAAATGTAAACTTTGAAAATGGATCATAGCTTTCATCATCGGAACCTCCAACAGCACCTTTCTCTTGTTTACTTTTATGGGATAAAGTAAATGAATCCTTTTGTCGACTAAGAAGCATAAAGTCTATAGTATCACCAACACAATACTGCTTAACATTCTCCACGAATAGAGTGTATAAATCCTTCGGGGATATCATGACAAAACACAATGGACAACTTTTCCAGCAGTCTCCTTTATGATCCTCCTTCCCCATCAGCAAATATTGCAGAATACATGGGAAACAGAAGATATGTCCACATGAGGTTATCTGCGGACAGAGAGGATATTCCAGACAAATGGGACACTGAACCACAGTTGGGGTGGAATATCTCACGCAAATGATGTTCTCCCACTGTAACACCTTATCTGGATCCATCGTTTCAGCTGAGTAGTTTCCTGAATCTAACACTACAAATTTGTAGTTAGCCTGAAGAAATAGATCTTTGTTGTAAGGCTTCCTCTTGTGTTGCCTTCTTGGAGGAGGAGGAGCAGCTCTATGCTGAGGATGAGATATGGGGTCATAATAAAAATTCAACAAGTGGTTGCCATTCATCAGCTGGGTTTTCCTTCCTGTTTGATGAGTGGAGTTTCCATGAGAAGCAACAGACCCGATGCTATGTTGAGTTGAACTAGAACCATCGGTTCCTGACCTTTTCCCTCTAGACCGGGGTGATCCAACCCCTCGTCCACCTCCACCAGAGTGACACTGTAAATGTGTGTGGTGGAGGTTATTAGGTATAGCCTGGTTACCCCCAGGCATCCCTAACTCAGTCACCTAGACAAAAGAAACAAACAACGACAAAAGACTGAAAGTCATTACTCAATTGCTCTCTCAGATCATACAAGCGTGGGTGCTGCAGAAAAACGAAACATTCAAAACATAAAATCAATATACCTGCTGGGAAGATCCACCAGAATCTTCTGCAGCTGGTGCCGATGGCGACAGGCCTGCAGACGAATAATTTAAACAACATTCTATTTCAAGTAGTAAAAATCAACACCTTCAAGCAGAGCGAAGATCAATAATCGACTCCAAACTGCTGTACTTATCCAAGAAAAGATTGATTCTTTCCAATTTGCCCAAATTCTAGGGTATTTACTTTCTAATAAAGAAGGTAGCCGAAAAGAAACAGATTGAAGAAGTTGAAAATCAAACACCTGAAGTAGCGGAGGAGCTAGATTGAGAGTCGGAGATCCGAAGCGATCCAAATTGGAGAATTTGGCGGGAGGGATCCGGCGAAGACAGCGACAGGGATTGGGATTGGGATTGGGATTGGGATTGAGAAAGGGAGACGTGGTGGTGGCGGTGTCCATGTTGGGAGTTAGGGTTTACAGAGGGAGCTGAAGAGGTAGACGATGATATAGATCCTTGGTCTTGGTTGGGCAAGATGGACATGAAAATTCTTCCAAAAACACTGTTCTTCTCGCTAATCGGCTCACCAGTCGAGCACCTGCCTTTCCCTTTTTATTATTTTCGTGTATTTATTAGACTGCGGCGCTAAAAAGACCCCACCCGCCTATCTATCCTTCAGCATCTTCGCCGAATATCGGTACGGCACCGCTACAATTACATTTTAACCCCTTGGCTTAGATGGGTTCGATAGAGGAATGGTTTGTTAATCCTCTGCTTTGAAAAAAAAATTGTTTCTGCTTTACTGTAAGAATAAGCAGTTATGAAATAAAGTAGCAGGGTGTTTGATAAACTTTTTTGTAAAAATGCTTTTGGAAAGAAAAAAAAAAGCAATATGATGGTGTTTGACAAACTTTTATGTAAAATAGATGTGACTGTGTAAAATAACCAAAAATGATATAAAATGAGTATAATGTTAAATGTAACATAATAAACCAGCCCTATCTTTCTTTTATCCATCTTCATTTATTAATAATACATGTCTTCTATTTATTAATAGTCTTTCTAGAAATCTCCTATCTTTCTGTTATCCTTCTTCATTTGTTAATAATCTATATAGAAGTCTCCCGACTCTCCCCCACTCCCCAATTTTCTGTCTTTTTTTTTTCTCTGCTTCTTCTTCATCTTTTTTGTTTTTCTCCTTCTTTTTCATCTAGCCGACATGGCAACTACCAGCAAGACCGCTTCGCATGGATAACAGAGGCAGCGATTCAAGTCCAGCCTCGCTTCGCTTCTCGCTGTCTCCAGTCCAGCCTCTCTTCCTCTCGCTGTCTCCAAGTTGTAAACTTTGAAGATGGATAACGGAGGCAGCGACTCAATCCTCTTTTTCTCACTATCTCCAGTCCAGCCTCTCTTCCTTCCGCAAGCAACGACTCAAGGTTATCTCTTCCACCTCATCCTCGTTTTCTTTTTTCTGATTCGAAACAAATTCAAAGTTTGAAGAAGGAGAAATTGAATTGTTGTTATTCTTTTTGTCTACAAATTCTTGAAGTAGCAGAGGAAAAATGAGAGTTTTATGCTCTTTTTTTTTTTTTTTTTTGCGATTATCGATTTTGGTTGTGGTAGTCTGGTGGATTTCTGTGATCCCATTTCTTGTGCAGATCGACAAAGCCGTTTCTGGTGGGTTTCTGGGTTTTGTGGAGATCGGCAAAGGAGCATCGTTTTCTGGTTTGAGGGTGTTATTGGACTTTAGAAAGTTTCATTAAGGGAGCACCGTAGCTCAGCGTGCTTTGAAAAAAAGCCCGTTTTCCAAAGCAGCATTTAGCTACTTCGGCTTTTCTGATGATTTCAACTTATTCTCACAGTAGCTTCCAAAATAATCCCTATTTTTTTTAGTTTACCTAACACCTTCAACATAAAAACTTTGAAAATAAGCAGCTTTTTTTTTAAGCACCTCAATGCCAAACCATACCAGACTTTTACGAAAATTTTCCACATAATTCGGTATATTTCTCCGCAAATTTAAGCTATATTTGGTATGTGTGTGTTTGATGAAACTTTCGGTAGAGTTTTGCCGAAAGTATCACTACACAATTATTATTACAAGTTTTGGTGGTATTTAAGCATTGTTGTTGGTTTTTTTTTTTTTTTGTCAAACAATAAATTTGTTAGATTAGATGTTAGATTATAAAACCGATGGGGTTTGAACCTACGTTGTGGTGTAAGAGCAACACTCCTCTCCACCACTGTGGTAGATGACCACTTGCATTTAAGCTTTGTTGTTACAAGTTAGTGATCATGTTCCTTTAATTTTGAAGACTTTATAGATATGGGGCACAAGGGTCGTCTCGTGTGTGCCCTACAGCCTCCTCTACTAGAAGGAATAAAAGTCGATGACACATAGTTGAACCAGAGTGGGTTGAGGTACCATTAGAGGCTGTTGACCTCAACCAAAGTATGTGGATAAGATGGGATCATGGAAGGCCGAAGAAGAGCAATCTTGTGAGCTATTTACTAGGGAGGGTACATGATGAGCCTCTTGCTCACCCATTTCTTAAAGGCCATCCAGATCAATCTGGACGCACGAGTTTCAAAAGTCACATGGCAGCTGTCATATAACAAGGTATCCGTGTCGTTTGCAATAGTAGCTTATCTAACTCAATACTTAGTACAACCTCATTCATAAACCACATCGTTCCATGATTTTTACGCGTTAATCGTTTTTCCTCTGCTTATTTCGTTCAACACTAGAAACATAACTCAAATGTCTATTTACATGACAGAAAAGGTCCAGGACTCCAGAAGCCAAGGGCCTCTCAAGTCTCCACTACATTTTAAGCCTCATTCGGTTAGGCATCAAATGAAAGCTTTGGTTAAACTCAACGAGAAAGGTTCGGATTTCCATTGGTGCAAGTTCCACGACCAATTTTGCAGGATCAACAGTTCCACCCCTCGCAGCCTTTGCTTCTGATGAAGAGCCTTCTTCCACCTTCCAATTGAGTCTCTTTTTCTCCATTTCTGTCCGTTCTTGATTTGCCGATAAGTTCATCTCTGTAAGTTTACCAATCTATACCGGAAAAGCACGACATTATAAGAAAAGGATTCAATAGTGAACTCTGGTTAATGTTTGTGGCTCATTCTTTTACCTTCTTCCTGGGGAAGAGCTGCTTCAACTCTACATTTGCCATTACAGAAAGATCCCTGTCCTCTCCAATCTGAGCACAATTTTGAACAAGAAAAAACAATAGTAGTAAATAAAATGCGGAGGATCGGAAGTGAAGATGCTGGCTCTAACAGAGTACATTATAAATAAAATGAATGAGGTACTAGAGCAGAAATAGATAGTTGAAGTAGAACAAGTGAGAGATTAGAACCTCATATAAATGTGCTAATCGAAGGAGAACTTTTCCATCATCAAGCTCCTATGCAAATTAAAGAAACCAGGCTATCACAAGTCTGTATTCTGCTGCTATCGTTGTGGTTTCGATTCAATATTCTAGGAAAGTTGAATTGGACCCCATTCTTAACTAGGTAAAATTAAAATTAAAAAGCTAAAGAGAAATAACATCCGAAATTCTAGATAAGCCCCAAGTTACCTGAAGAGTTATAAGAGCGACATTATCAGGTAAACTGTACGATGAACCAACCCCTGAAAAAGTGGTTACATGAGAATTCTTCCAGTTATCTCCATCCTACAGAAAGGGAGTCACCTATTATTGAGCAGCTCACAAGGTTAAAACCAAACTTAAATGTTTTTTCGTTTTTTTTGTATTTTATAATTTCACCTGTTCAGAAAAGGCTAGTAAAAGAGGGGAATATATCTCCTGACCAAAAGTACGACGCCACTTGGCACCTTCTCCCAGGGGGTCGATTCTGAAATAAAATTTTCCTTGGATCTGATAAGTTTAACAGAAGCAAGAGGTGGACACCAAAAGTTAGGCAACCTTAAACTCTTAGGATAGTCAAAATAGTTATACCACATCTAGATATGTTCGCAACCAAAACTCCAAGTTGATCTATAACACCACACAGTAGTTGTTGCAAAGCAGGTAGCATGTACTTACTCTTAGTCCACTGCAAACATTGTCAATACAGACGGTTTCATTTAGAGCCTCTGCCACACCTCTTGAGTCATCAAGTAGTAGTCTCCTGTGTGGTAAGAGAAACAAGGAAATCCCAATCATGACTTTAATTTGTATGCTTTATGAAATAGTTACATTCATGAATGTCAATCTTATTTAAGAATAAAAACATGCCTGTGGAGCATCAGCTCTATCTGTCCATCCACTATGCTGGACCCTCCCAAAGCTCGATCCACCAAAACCGAAAATTCTGTACTGTTATCTTGCATGTATATCCCAAGATTAATCTGCAAGGACAACATAAAAAAACATGTGAAGCTAATAAACTAGCACAACACTCACCTATCCAATGACTACCAGATGGCAACGGAGCCAAAATATGTATACAGAAACATATTCATTTGATATAGAAAATCTTGAGATGGAGAAATTATTGTTCTATTTAAAAGGATATAGTGGAAACAGAACTATCATGTATTAGAATTCATGAAATTCTAGTAATTAAAGAGTGGGACACCGTATTCTTTCAGCCATATGCACAACACCGTGCAAGTGCAAACCAAATGTTGATACAAACTTCAACTCAGTTTGCTAGTAAAACTGAAAGCTAATAAGGGCAACAGAAATAGCCCCCGCAAAGCCACATAAAAAGGAGGTTTACTTTGAGGAAGGAAAAATAAACATACTGGATAATAATTTCCAGCTATAGGTTGGTGCACTTTCAGGTCCCAATCTGTTCTATAGTCGCGAATCTGCAAAAGAGAGGGATCCTTGCATTATTTTATGCCAACAATAACTAGGAATGGGCATCAACTCCTAAGAGGCACTCTGATAGCTTTCTAAAAGTAAAAAACTATAAGTCTACAAGGTAAATAAATTTTGAGCATCAACATGATATCAAAACTACTAGATAATACATTGTAAGAGCAAGTAATTTGTGTACCCTTTCAATAAAATCACGCCCATTAGAATCAGTGTAGAACGTTTTGTTGGTAGCCATGGTAGTGGCTAGTTGAGTTACAACTTCTTTGCCAATTCCGTCATCAGTAGGTAATGGCCCAACCTGAATATGCAAACGTTTTCAATGAACAGGCCTAATAATAATTTTCAGTTTTTATTTGAACTTTCTTATTTCCTTTTTGTCTTTATTTGTAAGCTTACAATAAACTCGACTTCAACATGCTCCTTCTCTTTGTGAATTCTGGTGACCTGCACACACATCCAATGAAACATTACTGAGATTTTATTTTAGAACGTAATAATGATGCTTCTGTTGCTGCAAGAGAACAAAGAGAAAACATATACAGAGATAGCAAGCACTTGACGAGCAAGGCACCTGATATATCCATGCATTAATATGTTGATGCACTTCATCTATTACTGGTCCACGCACGACAGTCAGAGAAGCCTGAAATTTTAAACAACAGTTGCTAATCAACAATCTCCCAACTTATGCCCGAGTCTAAATATATTTCACAAGGTAAAAGTACACACCTTTTCTCCAGGTTTTATGAGAAACGTGCCATTTGGACGGAAGATATATGCCCCGGCATTCTAGAAAAATGGAAAAAAAGAACAATAAAGCGTTTTATATTGAAACAAGTAGATACCATAGAAAGGGTCACTTAATAATCAGTTTTCATGTCCTTCAAATTGAAAACATAAAAATAGAAAATAAGAAATATTGCAACAGAGCACTAGCTTTTATCAGCATTTATATACCTGACGAATCAGAGGAGCTTTATCATCACTGCCATTATATCCATTATAAAAACTGTAAGACTGTTCGACCAATTCTTCAACCTTCAAAAGGAATGAATAATTGAGTTAGCTACAACAATTTTTGCTCTCTATTCGATTGCCTTTTTTGGCAGTTGGATTAACAGAGCTATCACAACGTCGAAAACCTGATACTGAATCGCACCAATGAAAAACAAGTATGTAAAAAGGAAATACAAGTGGAGAACGAAATGCAATCATCAGGTATAGTATCTACGCAACTGTTAGGTGCATACTTACCAAGCTTCTTCTATTGACATAGTCATTTTGCCTTGATTTGTAGAAAACGTGAGTTTCACATTTCCCTGACCAACTTCAATAGTGGACTCTTCCCTACTTTGAAATGTCTGTACAGATGATTTGGTGGAACCAGCACCTTTACCCAAAAGCGAGATAGTGTATGTGCTGAAACCGAGTGGTGGCACGGACACTGTAAACGCAAGCCAATAATTTGGTGTCTTTGTTGGAGTTTGACCCAAGTATGCCTTAGCATAGTAGTTCCTTAAGCCCACATGGGCATCATCTAGTGGGAGAAGCTGTGATTCAATTTCTCTTCCCTCAGAATCATGAACAGTGACATCTTCATTGATAATCTACATTATTAACATAAATATTATGAAGGGAGTCATTGATTATCAACTTTGCATTCACATGGGCTTGTTCGCATGATCAATATAAAGCGGCCATTTATAGACGTTTTGTACCCCAAATACGCTAAGACTTCCCCAACCCTGGTTATCATATGTATTTGGTCTGAGCACTTGAAAGGATTTTCCTCCTCGTTCTTATATTTATTTATTTCTATAATATATCAACGGAAACAGTAACACAGCAGAAAGCATTAAGATAGAACTTGGAAAAGGAAGTACTCACAGGAATTCGAATTACATCATCCCTCTTCCATCCTAGGGAATTGTACACCACGACAGTCTATAGACGAGAAAACACCACCAGAAAATATACTTCACTAGTGGAATTAAAGTAACCCTTAATAGTCGATACACTTAAGAGCATGGCATACTTTATTTTCCTCACCAGTTGTTTTGCTTCAGAAAAATTCACTTCTGATGCAGGGCAATAGCTGATATTCAGAAGTGGGCACTGGAGAATCAATGAAAACAAAGTAAATGAAAAAAGGAAGAAAAGATGATAGATAGATCTGATCAACCGTTCTTCTTAGCTTGAATTTGAAATTTCACTCATTCTACTTCATTGTTTCAGTATCAAAATCCTTCTTACTGGCATAAACGTTTTAAACATACTAATCCTATCCATCTTTGCAACTACCTCATGAGTCATACTCATACTAAAGTTCAATATCCAAATTATCACCATCCATGCAGTTGAAGGTCAAGTACTAGGATATGAAAATAGCATACAAGCTCAAGGGCTCAAATTTAATTACCTGTTGAAACTTCGTATTTGGATTTACAGATCCAGTGTATGATGCAGACTCAACCAAGTGAGCAAGTGACGTGGCAACTACTTGCTCGGCCTACAGGAAGACAATGAACAAGACAGTGAAATTTGAGTTAAATAGGTGAGGACTGAAAAGAACATGAAAGTTAAGGCTAATTCACACCTCCGTGTAACCTATCACCAATCTTTTTGCATAATCATTGGCAACATGCTGCTTCTCTGTACCAGCGACTGCATCATGATGTTGAGCAATTGCCAATGCATCTGCCAATGAGTCAGTGTTGGGCCCTGAATCAGTCCTTCCTTTAAAAAATTCTAGTTGCCTTGCAGCCTTTTTGTCAAGAGAAACATATATGTATGACAATAGAAAAGCTGTCATTTAACTGTAAACAATAATTCATGATACAGAGAAAAGTTACAGGGAGATACCAAATAATAGCCACTCATTGTTCAAGGCTGGTCTACTTGTGAAGTACCCTGTCCAGTAGGCATTTGTACGATCTGCATAACTGGTATGCTAACAAACTTCAGTTTTACCGTAAGGTTGACACATCAAAGGAAAGATTACAAAATAAAATAAACTTAAAACTCACGGAAGAAATCACCGGTCTTGATTGGCCATGATTCATTTGTAGCATACTTTGCATCCGTATATATGGATGGAGTAGAATACAGAGCATTAACACGTCCATCCTTGGATGTGTCCAAAAAAAGGAAGAACAATTGGATTTTAATAACAGCATAAAATAATCAACAAACCTATACAAGACAACAAGGAAATGCATTCCTAATCAGTTAACATCTTTGGACATATTGTATCTTTTGGGAACGCGATAGAAAATGAAGGTAATAGCCAGAAATAACGTATCCAGTTTATCCTTTTACGGTTTTACCTCAGAACAGAGACTACAGAAAGGTTGAATCGACCAATTTGACCTCTCAGGCACAAGCATAAATGTCAAATATCATCAGTACCAATTATGATGATATTTAGAGGCACGAAAGGTGTGAGACTGTAATAATTTCATAAAACCAGCTCAGCATCAATAAAACCTATTAAGCGGTTATTACCATGTTGACATAGTGAATGAGCTTGTCCATTTGTCGGAACCATGTGTGTGCATACTGATACATGAAATCTGTTCCCATGGTCCACATTATATGATTCGTTCGAGTTGCGTTAGCCTGAGAATAAATCATTGCTGTCAGCCACCAAAATAATGCCCTGTATGATAGAAAAAGGAAAAGAAAAGAGAAAAAGTGTTTGATGAAGACAACCAAGTAATTTACCTGTGATACTGCAGTAGCAACAAAGTCATTAACGCGATCATGTACATTGTAATCAAACAAAGTGATGTCATCCTTCAACAGAACAGCAATTAAGTTTAATAATTCAAACAAGTAAATATTCAATAACCTAAATGAAATATAAAAACATGTTTGCAAATCATGTTGTTACCTGAACAATTGGGGAATCATCATTAACTTCAAAATAGAAACCAGATGGAGGTTCATAAGCCTCAGGGAATGCACCAGAAAAAATCTGGAACAGTTTAGAAGAATAACAAAGTAGTCAGCACATAATATTTCCTCTGCTGCCAATAAAATAAAATTAACACCACTAAATATTACATAATGACTAAAAGGAAGCATATCCATGATGACATGGACAAACCCAGAATCCCAGATGTAAAAATGTTATATAAAACAAAAAGCAATCGTTGTTCATCACCTGAGCAGATGAACCGAGACTCTTCGAACCCTGCCAAATAAATTCAAGGCTCTTGTCATTTTTGCGCTTAGCCCTATCCTGGTAATCTATTCGACCAAAGAAAAGTGAGTCGAATCCCGCCTACAACACCAAAATGTTGTTCACAGTGTATGAGTAATACGTTCTGGCAAAAATGCTCCGACCACAATTTCAAAAGGTGTACTCTAGGCATAGAAAAAGGAAATTTTGTGTTCAAAGGTAAAGCCAAAGGCATGCTCACTTCTGCTCCCAACAAATAAGCCTGGACTGCAGAATGCCCAAAGGGGTCAATTTGCCAACCAATTCTTGGAGTCACGTCAAATTCCTTTTGAATAAAGCGATGCCCTAGAGTCGTCTGATCTATCATATCGATATAATGCGTTGCAGCCTCATCATGCATACACATTCCCCCATTTCTGAAGCATGGGGAAAAAACAAAGCATTAGTACCAAAAGAAATGAAAAGAAACCTGCTTTGCTGTTTTTGGCATATGAGATTACATGAATTCTAATTGACCCGAGGTGACTAGCTGCTTGACTATACTCTGGACGGCATCACTCTGATCTCTCCACCACCGCTGGAAGAATGCCTGCAGTGCAATGCAATTCAATGCATTGATTAAGCAGCAAGAGATACAAGTTATCAATGTTATGTAATCATCTTGCAAGAAGTACCAAGTGCCAGTTTTAACCGTGGATATATAAATTTGGTAAGATTGGAGGTATACAACTTGGAAGCAGAATAGAAAGAAGAAGCAAGTAAAGAAAGAGAAAGAGGGTTGCCTGTTCGACATAAATGAATTTGCGATTCTTGTCAGCCAGCAGAGCAGGAACTAAAGAATCCAACACATTTTGCACGCAAGCCCCCTATTATCCATCCATTGAAATCAAATCATCAGAAGAAACAAACAATCCTCAGAAAAGTCAGAGAGTCAGAATCCAAAATCCAGAAGAAACCTGGATGGAATTGTTGGAGCCAACATAATACTGATCAACGGTCTTTAACCAGCCAACGTCGTCGTGGGTGTGAGGGACCAAATGGACATTGATTTTGCCGGGGACTATGCCTTGGGAAGTGTTGTATGCAATAAACTTGGAGTCGGCGACTAGAAATCCGACGACCAACGTAAGCAAGCACAAGAGGGACCGAGTCGCGGCCATTAGCGGAAGCACGATCAGAGCTCTTCTCCTCCGATGAAGGTCAGCTCTCAGCAGCTGCTGTCAAGAGTAAAAAGAGTGACTAATTTTCCAGAAACGAGCGATTCACGCTTATTAACGTAAGAAAGTAGCGTTAAATTGCATGGATGGGAAGTGCCGCCGCAAACAGCATGACACACACACCGTTGAAGAGAGAAGAGAAAGAAGCGAGAAGCGAGAGAAGAGAGGCGATGAAATGATCACTCGCTGGTCGATCAACCTGCCATTTATATTTATATTCTACTCACTCTGTTTTCTCTGTGCGTCTTTCCTCTTGACTTTTTTTTAATAATTTTAGTAGTTTTCTCATTTCAAGCGTACTCTACTCTACTCTTTGGTGGGTCATCTCATGGATGGCTTTGTCTTTTTACTCACCAAACTCACATTTTTACAAAAATACTACTTTTACGCATATATATTTGTATTATCATTTATATCACCTTTTAATAAATATTAGAGAAAACACTTACGTGTATTGGTCAGGTTTAGACCTACCTAAAAAACTCAACAAGGACAGAGTGTCTCGAAGAACACTCAGATGCCCCAAAAACAAAAACGCAATCTGATGCAATTGTAGGAGGGGCGCAAAACCTTGTTTTTCACGAACCATACATACGGAGGTGATCGAAGTCGACAATGAAAGTTCGTATTTTCATTGGGGCAAGTTCCACACTTTCCGCACCAACCTCCTTTTCTCCATCTCAGATCTTTCTTGATTGGCGGACGAAGTCATCTCTGTGACTTTGCTGATCTGAAAAAGAATACAAGAACCAAGTTAATCATTCACTAAAGAAGAAAGAGCATTCCATTTCAATACCATGTATTAATCCGCTGCTTCTACCTTCTTCGTTGGGAACAACTTCTTTAGTTCACAACACTCATGTTTGGTCAAGCACAGGAAGGATCAATTCCGGAGGAAGTTGTTGCATGAGAATTCACCCAATCATTTCCATCCTGCAATATGAAAGTTCACCATTTGAGCATTTGGGCACAATGATCAACTTCAAGCACTTCCTCACCTCTTCTGCGAAGGCCAAAAGAAGCGGTGACGTCTCTCTCTTGCCCAAGTTTGTTTTTATTTCTTTTTAATGAACTGGACTGCTATCATTAGTACATGGGCAAAGCATGGGCCGGACTTGTCATAGGCTTATGTGAGGAAAAAAAAATCACCTTAATCGGACTAGGCCCACTCAACTCGGTATATGCCATATTATTAGTCGGTGCAATCCAGTGCCGCAGGTTTGCCTTTTTAAAACCCTAATCGAGATTTTCACCTATCGGAATTCGAAATCCCACCCACTATGGAAGACACGTTCAACGTTCGAGTAGGCAAAATCTTCGGCTCTCTCCCCGTTTCATCGCCATCGCCGTCGTCATCGAGCGGTCAACAGTCGTGTCTGAGCTCGCTATGGTCCCTAACCGACGAGGAAATCGAGAGGAGGGAATGGAACAGAGACAAGGGCAGCCCCGAACCCGAACCCGAAGCCGAACCCCTACCCTTCTACTCAAAATCAAATTCAAGGTCGAAGAATGATTTCAGTGACGACCTGGAGAAGGACCTTCTAGACCTTGACGACGACGTCGAAGACGAAGACGAAGGCGGGGAGGAGCAAGAGGCATCTGGTTCTTCCAGTCAGCCCGCAACTAAGGATAAGCCAGACGGCTACAATGAAGAGGAGTGGGAAATTAAATCCTCAATCGGCAGGGACTGTACTCTCGACTTCGAGGTGTTTATCTCTCTAACTTTGCTGCTCTTTACAATTTGATTGATTAGGATCTCATGCCATCACTGTGTAGTGTAATTCAAATTCGATGTATGAGCAAATCAGAAATCCATACCCGTGAACACTAACTAGGCAAGATAGAGGTGCAGATGTTTATACTGAATCAAATTATAAGCTTTCGTAGTTATTAATTCTCCGATTTGCTTGAGGGTCAGGAGTTGGGACTGCCTGTTTTAACCTGTATTTGTATTCTGTATCCAGGAAGAGGAAGATGGATATGACAAAGTGGCTGTTGGCAAGGAGACTGCCGGAGATCGCTTGTACATGAGGGATGTCAACGACTATGGGATCGATATTGATACTCAAGAGGAGGTTCCTAGTTCCATTAAGGATTTCACTAGAGACCCGCGTGCTAATCACCTGGCAGCTAAGATTAGGCTCCAACAAGATGCTGAAGCAGCTCAAAAAATTGACTCCCTCAGGGTTTCTGGGAACAGGCTCATCATCTTCTATAGCTGTTGAAAACAGCTCTGAAGATGCTGCCAACCTAAAGTCGATTCTGAAGAGGAAGAATGATAATCAGATAGACTCGTCCAAAACACAAAAACGTGTCCGGTTTGACTCCAACTGCAAAAGCAACGAAGATGAAGAGGAAGCCATAGATGTTCCTGTAGAAGCTCATTCAAATGAAAATCCTCCAGTTCCGGATTATATACGAAATCCTTCAAGATATACGCATTATACGTTTGATTCATCGGGTGACGTGGACGAGGAGTCTAACAAGCAAGCCTATATGGAATTCCTTAATCTGGTGAGGAAGTCAAATTCTACGGAACCACAGGCAGAGGATGTTTGTGTTGATCTTTCAAAACCTGTCACATTTATACCAAGAAAGAAATCAAGTGATGCTATAATGATAGAAAACGATGGGGAGTCAGAGAGACCAGGAGGTGCTCGAAGGGAAACTGCGGCTTGCAAAGTGATGCCACTTGCCATTGCAGCAGAGGATAATGAAGATGTTTGTGCAATGGAGGAAGATGAACCGGATACAGCAATGGATGGAAGAAGCAGTATACAGAGAACTGGACGCCAATACCGTACAAAAACCAGTTTGGGATTGGATGAGTGAATAATAATTGCTTCTTCACTGATAGACCGACTGCCACTTTTCGTATTATGTATTTGATATATTTCTCTAACAAAACTGCTTATTGGCAGTCTAGTTTGTATAACTTATAGCGATTGAATGGTTGCTGGCTTGCGATTTTCCTTCTCTTAGTATTCGAGCAAGAATCAACTTTTGTGGAACTGGATGTCATGTGGGCAGATTTTTTCATGCGAAACAAAAAAAATAGGAAATCTGGATCGATGAGGAACCGATCAAGGCAATGATAGTACAAATCGTTGCAAGGTTCCTAGTTTTTGACCAAACTATTGACATTCCAATTTTCTCTCTTGACATGTGAGTGTTACAAATGAGTGTCCGTGGTTTGACATGTGCCTTTTTCTGTGCATTTGAAGCACAATCTCCCAGAGCATGGAGGTTAGATCAGCCGGCGGAATTACAAAGGAATACAACAATAAACCCATAACCTGGAATTGTTGCGAAGTCAGAGTCTAAATATCAGTTTCATCAACTAGAATAAGCGCTTCCTGCAACCTGTGGCACCACAATGGCAGAACATCTTTTTTACTTTCCCATCGGGACCCAAGACGCTATCAAGGGCGTAGCCATAGTCGTATGTGAGCTCCTGTCATAAATCCAACAATAATGTCAGCCACTCCAAAATTAAGTTTAACATCCAAGTACTGGAACTCGTAGTTAAAGCCCACATAAAGAAGATTCCAAGTGCGTACAACAAACAGATAACAAATTCCTATCAGGATCCTATAAGTAGCAGCCACTTGATGATGGGCCATACAGATAATAAACATTCACTTCATCACGACGACTTTAACATTGAATTTAAGGCATCAAGACATTAACCTGTTGGCTACATAGTTTATAAACAGACAACCTGTTACTATTTTTGGAATATCACCATCATTCTTATCTTGGAACATTCTCATTCTCATTTCCAACTTCAATCAAACAAGATTGAATGATGATGAAAAAGACAATCAGAGAGAGAGAGAACAAGAGACCTGCAGAGGAGGTACATTGTCCGCAGCAAACAGCATCACCCGAGCTAGTTTTAAGTCATGGTGTGAACTCAACACCGACTGGACAAACAGATTAGGCTCACAACTGTGATTTATAAATCTGGCTATGTTTCCAGTTGAACCGGCATCAATGCAGAACTCTGGCCCACTATCAGAGCTCTGATCATCAGGTCTCTCCAGTGAATTAGCTGCTGGTATGGATACAGCTTGTGAACGCCTCTGTCAGAAAGATAAATGAGACAAAATTTCCCTGCTCAGGAAGATCAAAATGCATAACTGACAAAGAAATATGTCATATGAAATGGTAAACTGTAATTGACTTCTACCGAAAATATACAAACAACTACTTCCTTATGAAGGTGATGTAGTTAGACAACCACATACGGGCAGTGTTCATCCAAAAATATGTACTAACAGCTACAAAATAGTCATTTGCCTACATTTCATTCTCAAGTTTGTTTCTACATACAAAACCTTATAGTTATATTATTTTATACATTAAAGCCAAAATATAAACCATCATCAAACAATCTTTGAAAATATACCAGAACAAGCATTATCTAACCTTCTAATGAGACAATTAATTCATACATGCAGAAACCAAGTAGGCGATCCAGGTTTTAAAAGTTAACAAAACAAAGAAGTGATCTTTTATCGACACAGAGAGACTTCAAACTGGAATTGCCAAGGCATATCATACTGGATAGTTGAATACAGCTAGTGGCAATACCTCTCTTCCTTCAAGCCCCTTCATGGTTTGCAAACAATCCATGTCAAATATGTAGTAGTTCTCTAAGGCACTATCTACATCTTCAGTCCTTCTAATTACTCCTATGTACTCACAGACAGGTGCTCCAGAAGGGATAAAATCCCATGATCTAACAGCCCATCCTCTCATTGGTGTCCTGAAAACCTGCTAATGCCCACTATTTAGAATGTGCCACTTTGACAATAGCCAAGCAGTGATTTGTGTAATCATGTGTCTGTGTTTCCAAATAACCAAACAAAGTAGCTACAATAACACCACCTCAAACCGATACTTCAGCCCTCTCTGAGAAGTACGATTGAGGCAAGAAAGTCCACAACCACATTTTGGACCACATTCAAACACTACATCCTTCGCCTCAATTAATCTGGAAGATGCAACATAAGCAAGAGTAGCCTCAAATAAGAACATAAAGTAATAAAATCAGCCAAAACTATTAAGCATCTAATATCAAAATTTCATGTAGATATATAGTGGCATGTTTAATGTATTGCTCACCTGCCACCATCACGCCGCACGTATGGGAAGTCATCGCCATTAAGCATGGTGCATGCACAAGTCTTAGGGTCCGTGCAAGAACCTTTGCAATTGCATCCAGTGACATCTGTGGGAAGCTTCACATTTTGCGCAACTTGGATAGACTTACAATATGTAAAACCTGAAATTTACGAATTTGACACCAGATTGTTGTACTCACCTTAGTATAGAATATAAATAATTTAAGTGAGTTTTTAACAAATTTGAGGAGGGCCACATGTCCATGAAGAAGTTCAACCACCACAGCTAGTAATTGGTTACAATCATGCATGTAGTGTGAACAGATTATTAATGAGATGTTAAATCTGCGATTGACAAGTCAATGATGATTAGGAAAAAAAAATTATTTTATTCAGTTATGCATGAGCGACAAAGACAACAATTCGAAAATTTGATAATCCAACTTGCCTGTGGGTGAAACAGGTGGATCATCAACCAAATTGGTAGCCGGAATGGGAACATCCTCTTGGCCCCCACTGATGTCTTCGCACACCAATCTGAGCAATAAAACAAAAGAATGTAATTACAATTACAATTACAATTTGCAATCAAGTTTAAAAACTTTCAACAGTATAATTGTGTTGCAACAAATACCCGCGTATTTCTGCAACAGACTGTGGTACACGTCGAGTGATGAATTGAACCTGTTGGAGAAGTCGAGTATGTTAAAGAAAATTCTCTCTCGATACGTAGTTGCTCAATGATTCACCGTGCTAGACAAGTCAAAATGAAAATGAGACGTGACATTCTGAATATAAGCAGGAACAACCCACTGACATATATTACAATACCCAGTTATAATAAGGGTTGTGCTATCCACACACCCCTTTTACTTCTCACACATCCCTTGTTAATTTCTGTCCTTTGATCTTCTTTAATTCAGCCGATCCAAGGGCTGCAAATTAAGAGGGTGTGCATAAACTATAAAGTAAAATGGGGTGTGTAGATAACACACGCCTATAATAATGCTATCTAGTTCAGTTGTGGATCACAAGCACAACAACAAAGCTGAAAAAAAAAAAAAAAAAAAAAAAAAAAAAAAATTGAAACAGAAAAGCACGCCAAAACATTGGTTCGTTAAAACGGAGGAACTAAAAATAACAGCAGTAGCATAACAAATTACATCATGGACTAAAGCATGCTTGCTAGGAAAGGAACGAGAGAATTTCCAAAATTAAAAGAGAATTGTGACTTCAAATGATGTGACACCAGCACGGACTAAGAAAAAAGTGAACTCTGGTGCACCTTATTATGAATATTTATAGTACCAAATAAGACTTAAGTAAACTCTAAATATCTATTCTGCCTTATAAATTTCAAGATATATATTTCCCGAATAAACACTAATCCTATCGTAACAGATTAATTTCCCGACTAAGTTGCCTCAAATAAGGCTTTTCTTGATCAATAATGGAGAAAAAGATAGTACAGCAAAATATATAACCTGGTTAGTGGTCAAAACTGGCTGCCCTTCCATACGCCTAAGACGATACTTAAAAACAGTAAATCCAGAAATACCCTTCTCCGCCCAATACTGAACAACCTGCAAAATGAACGTTAAGTTAGTCAGAAACAAAAAGGTCAATCTACCATTTCTTTATTTGCAAATATAACTAATTCTTTCATTGTTAACATCAGCAGAAAGTTCAACAAACAAGTAGTTTTTGATATTTAAAGTGATAGATATGGTTTTAGTGAGATTTAGAGGAAACAAATAGTAAAAATAATAAACAACAAACTTCAAAGGATTTTACCTTGTACAAACCATCGTAAGTGTAAAGTTTTCCAACATAACTACTTTTACATTCATGGCCACGAACTACTCTAACAGGTACACATTGCTCCACGCAATTCTGCAATTTGTGAGAACATATAAATTCTTAGATAACATGCGAACCCACATGGAGAAACATGTTTGTAATTATCCATAGGGACCTATAGACCAAAGGTTCAGATCATCGAATCATCTCAGGTTTGACGGTTAAAACCGAAGCTTTATTTGTGGTCCTTGTTAGAGAATAACTAATACATTTGAAGTTTTGAACAGAGAACTCATACATATGTGGTCCTTGTTAGAGAACTTAATATCAGTTAACAGAGAACTTATAACTATCAGTTTATAGTTTAAATTCATAAAAATACCAGATACATAGGACTCAGTTACTTTGAAACGGTGTCAACTAACAAGAAACCAACAGAAGTAAACGTATCTGATATGGCCAACTCACATTATAAACACATGGGACGAACAACAAAAAACCGTTGAATGTATAAACAACTACCATTACAAGTGGAAAATGAGGACAAATTTGTAAAACAAAACCAAGAAGACTCTCAATACACACCTTGAGTGCCAAATTACCACGTTCTAGAACTTGATCTCGAATTTGACGCTTATCACCTGACAAATTATGACCACCTTGGCCAGTATACACAACATCCTCTGCGTTATCCAAATCATCCTCATACATGCCAGATATAACAATGGCCACTGCAAGTGGGAATGTATAGTTACAGTACTCCTGCATTATCAACAAGGGGAAAATCTGAAGTTGCTTCTTGGTAACTTAGACTAGAACATCATACAAGCAAAAGTAAAAAGGACCAACATCAACACTTTTGGATGACTTTGTAAATTACATACTGGTCACAGTAAGGACAATCCCCTCCCCAGTGGACAAAACCTTAATAATGAAATAAGTATTTAAGTTATAATTAGGCATGCAAGTTGGAATATTGTTTCCGGTTCCAAATGTAAAGCTTCCGAATCCAAATATTTTTCCAAAAAATTGGAATGGAAATTGGAATGCATTTAGAGATTCTAAAAATTCTCAATTTCCGATCCGAATTTTTCTGAAGTGTTCCGAACTTATCCTGATAAAAAACTTCCGAACTATTCCAATATTTTATAGTTATTTGCTCAAATTATATATTTTGTAATCAAATTTTGCGGGTTAATGTTTGTTTTGAATACATTTTGCATTGGTTTTACATTAAACATACACTTCTATATATTAAAAAGTATAAGCATACTCGTATACCACAAAATTAATTGAATTCATACATCAGCATACACCAAATATTAAGAAAGAACAATAAATTCCACGTGTGGAAAGTTTGAGGCTATTCAAAAACTTATAAAATATACAAACTTCTGAATTATGTTCCGAAATTTCCAAGATTACTCTGACTTTGAAATTTCCCGAAATGACAAAATTTCCAAATTTAAAAATTGTGACCTGATCCACTCTAATTCAAAATTTTGGAATGGGAATTGGAAACATAGTTCCAATCCGATCCTTCAGAAAAACACCCCTAGTTATAATTAAAAAAATGCAGGTTCATTCTCAAGCGTTTATGTCCAAAGAGGAAAAGTATTACCCCATTGACTTTGCCGTAGTTTTGCCCCATAAAGTCAATGCCGTTCAGCCAGTGGCTGTGAAAACCAACAGCAACCATTTCAGCCCGAGAATAGAACTGATGCCCAACATCAATACCTGCCAGGAAGGGAAACTTTAGCACCCACAAATTAAAATCTTTGGGGAAAAAAAAAGAAAAAAAAAAAGGACATATTTCAAAAGCAACTGTGTTCAATTATCAATCCCATAAAAATATAATCAACCCATAATGTATTTCAGTCAACAAACCCTCAAAAGCATATAGCGTAAAGGGATAATTAACCAGGTGAGAGTTGCAAACCTGGAATGCTTCCGATTCTTTTAGTGGCATTCAAGATTTCTTTTCTCTCCATCATCTGCTAGACATTATTATTTAAAAGCCAAAGAAAAACAGGGGCAGATTAAATCAGATGTTACAATCATAAATACTGACCATCATATTCCAAACAGGAACATCACTCTTTTAATCATCAACATGAATTCTATTAGAAAAGAAAAGGTACAAGTAGGAAAGACGAACATGATTTCCATCAAAACCAGGATAAGCTATATTACATTCAAATCAAAGATATTCCCCAGTCAATAAGAATAAAACTCAAGGGAATACCTCTAAAATGTTTACACAAATATGTTCAGAGAAAAGCTAAAAACTTAATTTCATCCCTAATTAAATCCACCTCATCCTCCTTTCTCTTGAAAAACCTATTATTACTTCCCACTGCAGGTCCCGAGCAGAAACATCATTGGCTCTTAATACAAAACAAAGTTATCATATGGATAGCAAGTAGGAAACCCATAAAACAAGTCATATGGATAACAAGTAGGAAACCCATAAAACAAGAGATGTCACAACAATTGACACCACCACCAATGTTACAATCACTTTCATGTTACTTCAGAATTCCTAAGTATAGTACACCAGAATCACTTTACAAAACAGAAGGATTGGAACAGCATTTGCTCCTGAGATCGTTTGATTTCAAAATGTCATAAATTATGAAAACACAAAGAATGTGTCTATCGTGAGAAGGCAGTGATGAGGCAAGAATCATGTTGACTTGCCTTAGATATTGCCTTCAAATCATGTCGTTTTGACGCCTTTGCCTCTGGCGGGGAAGCCTCTTTCTGCAGAAATTTGTCCATTTTGGAAACATATTAAGGACCAAATTGCTCAGTCTCAAGACCACATGCATATTAAGCAAAGAGTAAGTGAGATAAACTGACCTTAGATTTTTTTGAAGATTTCGAGCCCTTCTTTGCGGATTTGGATGCCTTCTTATCAGCCTCCACTTTTCTGCACCTCATTTCTTCTTCCTATGAATCAAATTTCTAAAAGTTGACCGTACTTCTTACCCAAACATTTTTCAACATTTAAACATGGAAACAGGGTAAAATCTGAGCTCAATCCTCATAAGGACAAACCTGTACGAAATAAAGGTAATGTTTGTTGAACAGCCTCAGGGTCTCCTTGACCTTAGCATGGTCGCTCTTCTCAGCCGAAGAATTAGTGGGTTTGCTGGCTCCGCCTTCTAAACAACCGTTAGAGCCGGCGTCCCTGGCCTCATTTTTAGCATGGGAGCTTTTTCCACCGTCGATATTGGCTCTTTTGCTGAGGCTACCTCCGTCTCCCCCTCCGTCTTGCTCTCGGTCTCCGTCTCTGTGCTCATCAAGTAATGCAACTCTTTTGCGGACCAGGACTTCCTTCTGGGGTTTCTCTTTGACCCGAAGGCGAGAACTAGTTCTCCTTCCCGGCGGCGAAGGAATGTTGTTTTTGGAATGCGGGTCTGCAGCGTCACCACCTCCTTCAGCATCGGCGGAGCTATGAACCAGCGATTTCACTACCATTTTCCACCCACTCGAAGGTATCTGCAGAAGCGAGAGAGTGATTTTGGAGAAACTTGAGATTCTAGGGTTTATCAGGAGGGTAAGTCACACATGAAAATTGGAGCCCTGGTCTAGGGAGCTGAGAGAGAGAGGGGCGGAGAGAGAGTGTGTGGGGGTTAATGGGGTGCGTGGGCGCGTATTCGTGGGTTTGCTGACGTCACTGACTGTCGAGTACTAGTTTCAGAAGAGTACGGACAGGCCCTGATCCCCGCCCTCGCCCCTTCATCTCCATTGCTCCTTCTCTCCTTCACTTTAGGCTTGAACGCTCCTCGGATTTGGCCTCTTTCCGAGGAAGGGGGGGCTATTCCTATTCAGTCGAAGCAATACAGGAGTTTCCATAATTGGATACACTTTCAACTTCTTTTTTTTAAGATAGTTGTTGGTAGAGCTCTCAAAATTTCATTTTACTGTCTAAATTTTATAATTAAAAGAAAAATACATTTATAAAGTGTGTAGGATAAGATTTTTAAAGTGTTAATAATAATTTCTTTTTTTTATATTGGTACCTTGTAAATTGTAAAATCGCTTCTAATTATGCTTCTGTTATGACATAAAATTGAAGTAATTGAGTGATGACAACCGTAGATGAGCTTGAAGCAACCATCCTTTTTAGACATTTATGGATATTTTTTCTTATTTATAAATCCATTTTTGATATTTCTCTAAGATAAATAAATTGTAATATAAAGTTTTGAGTATGTTTATAGATTTTCTTGATTGTGGCTATAATACTTTGCGATCGTAAATGCAGCAGAATATTAATAGGTAAGTTATAAAAGATAAAATTTCACTTGTCATTGCATTATGTACAAGTAAAGGAAATGCTAAGTGTTGTCCACTAACTTTTGAAAAGAAAATGGTACGTCCATATCTAAAGCATCTCTATGGTATAAGTGAGATTTACTTTATTATAATCTTACCTCCTTCAAAAAAAGGTTTATAAATTGTCCACAAAATGTAGCATCACTATTTTGAAAGAAACAAAAAAATACAAAAGGGTAAATGTGGAAATAAAAACATTTTTGTCCCTTTGCTTTTTAAGAAAACAATGTGAGCTTGCCTCATACGTGTAGTGAGATAGTTAGAGCATTTTCAAATGAGATATCAAAACTACCACATAGACATATAATAGTAAAAATGGCATCAAATTCTTTCCAAGTGAACCTTCAGTTTTTTACGTGGCATTGAGTCATTTGAAGGCAAGACCTTTTGCTATCAAAATTGTCAAAAGGTGTCAAATCCATTTAATAAATTTTTAATAAATGTTACTGTGTGTCAAGAATTTAATTGGTTATCTCAATAATTAGACCTTACGAGAGATTAAAAAATTTATAGAGTAATATTGTTACTTGACATATTGGGTGGAGCAAAAAATTGTATAAAATGCCAAATTACCACACATACCATCAAATATCATTTTGATGTTTTAAATTTGACATCTCTATTGGAGATGCTCTTATATTAAAAAATATAAATACTAAATTAAAGTCTTCTAAGGTGTGTTTACTTGGGATACCTTCATTTTCATACCCAAAACTTATGAAACCTATCTACTTTTCATTCATTTAGTTATTAATCTTGGTGATATGGTGAATCAAATTTAGACATCCAATGTAAAGGTAAATGCTATTATCGAACTTGAACTACAAGCCCTATACTTAGTTCAAGTGTTTTTTTTTTTTTTTTTTTATTGCAATTTTTTGGTGTTTGAACATGAGATTTTGCAGGACACATCTTGTGACCTAACGTAAACTCTCACTCTTTAGTGTAAATATATAATTATATTAAAAAACATGAGATTTTGCACGATGTGTTTCTAATCTTATATGTAAAAGATCAAACTCACCACTATGAAAGGCCTTGTCAAGTCGTATATTAAAACTCCCTAAAACTAATTGGACACAGTAAATTGGTACACTTGTTGGACACACTGATGGGCTTAGACTATTATATTATTTGAGGCCACTTGGACTGAAGAACGCGTTAATTTGTGTGTCCAAAAATAGCGAACACTACTTGCCTCGACGCTCTTATATTTGGGCCATTTACGAGGGAATAGGCCCAAACACCAACACGGCCATTATCCATCTCGTTCGTAGGGAGCCGGCAGTTGGCTTGCTTGGCTTGGCTTGGCTCGGCTGTCAGTCAGTCTATCACGTTCACATATTTCAGTCTGTACTTCAGGAGTTGGACCTCCACAGTCCACAGGCAGGAAGTGCCAGGCGTCTCTATGCTAGTAAACAGAAAAACTCAATCCTTATCTCTCTCCATCTGTCTCTCACTTATTTCTTGAGGGAGAGGGGGCGAGCGAGCAATGGCAGCGAAAGTGCTATCATCCCCTCCGCACCCGCATCCAAATCCTCTCAGTTCTCGTCCTCTGAAAATACTCCACGAAACTCACCACCAGCAGAGGCAGCAGCAGCCATGGCGGCTGAGCCAGCGTTCATCAGGAAGTTCAGGAACCAACAAGAAGAGAGAGGTGGTGATGAGCTCCCTCCACCAGTCTCTTATTAGTACGTCGTCGTCTCTGGTACCTCTCTTACTGGAACCACCGCAGCAACTCAATGCATCCAGCAGCAGCAGCAGCATCAGCAGCTCCCTCTTGTTTGTGATTGCAGCTGCAGACGGCGCCGTAGGTTATTCGTTGGCCAGTTACTACACATCCCTGGGTCTCTTCGTCATCTCTGTTCCTGGCCTTTGGTCCCTCATCAAACGTTCTGTTAAATCCAAGGTCTGTAATTTTGTAATTATGCCCTCAATTTTCACTTAAACAATATGGGCGCCTGAACTGAGTCTGAACATATGTAAACGCGAGGATATCAGGTCGTGCAGAAGACGTTTGTAGGTGAAGAGAAGAAGGCACCAAGCCAAGTCGCCGGTGAAATCCTCTCTTTTTTCACTCGCAACAATTTTGTGGTCACTGATCGAGGGGAGACCATTACGTAAGGCCCACCTCCACCTTACCTACTTTCAACTTACACAATTTGAAAGTTGACATCCATTTCTTCGTTCAATGTACATTGAATGATGCTGCAATTATATATGGACATGTTATCTGTTTCTTTGGGAATTTCCATGTGTTGCATAATTGCATTCTCCATTAATATCATCATACATGCATATATTACTGTGGTTTCTATTGTTTGCTTGGCATTGCCAAATTGCCAAGGAGTTGGGTGTTGTAACAATATCTATACCAAATAGGGAGTGAATAGACATGCTCAAATATTTCCGTCTTGTCTTTGACTGGTACGAAGGTTTGAAGGCATGATGGTTCCAAGTCGAGGCCAAGCGGCATTGCTCACTTTTTGCACCTGCATCAGCCTTGCAAGCGTAGCTCTTGTTCTTACCATAACTGTTCCCGATTTCGGCAATAACTGGTTTTGGCTCACCACCTTAAGTCCGTTGGCGTAAGTAGTGCAAAATGCACCCACATGCTTCAATTCCAATTCACTTATCTGTGTCAAGGTGCATACGAGTGCTCCAAAACTAGAAAATGTACTGATGTTTTCAAAATGGAACACAGGGGTGCATATTACTGGAAGCGAGCATCGCGAAAGGAGCAGATCAAGGTCAAAATGATGGTCATAGACGATGGTGAACAGTCAGAGATCATCGTTCAAGGGGATGACCAGCAAGTAGACCAAATGAGAAAGGAGCTTCAACTGAGTGAGAAAGGAATGGTGTATGTTAAGGGCATATTCGAGAGATAAAGAAATACCTCTATCTCTGTATTCAATTGCAATGTTTTGCTCAGAGTCAGAGAAGAGATTAGGAAATGAAGCTGTTCTTGTATTAGATCCTTGAAAGATTTTGAGATGTGTAGACACAATCAGTCAATTTGACCGATATATATATATATATATATATATATATATATATATATATATATATATAACTGAGTGAGAAAGGAATGGTGTATGTTAAGGGCATATTCGAGAGATAAAGAAATACCTCTATCTCTGTATTCAATTGCAATGTTTTGCTCAGAGTCAGAGAAGAGATTAGGAAATGAAGCTGTTCTTGTATTAGATCCTTGAAAGATTTTGAGATGTGTAGACACAATCAGTCAATTTGACCGATATATATATAACTGAGTGAGAAAGGAATGGTGTATGTTAAGGGCATATTCGAGAGATAAAGAAATACCTCTATCTCTGTATTCAATTGCAATGTTTTGCTCAGAGTCAGAGAAGAGATTAGGAAATGAAGCTGTTCTTGTATTAGATCCTTGAAAGATTTTGAGATGTGTAGACACAATCAGTCAATTTGACCGATATATATATAACTGAGTGAGAAAGGAATGGTGTATGTTAAGGGCATATTCGAGAGATAAAGAAATACCTCTATCTCTGTATTCAATTGCAATGTTTTGCTCAGAGTCAGAGAAGAGATTAGGAAATGAAGCTGTTCTTGTATTAGATCCTTGAAAGATTTTGAGATGTGTAGACACAATCAGTCAATTTGACCGATATATATATATATATATATATAACTGAGTGAGAAAGGAATGGTGTATGTTAAGGGCATATTCGAGAGATAAAGAAATACCTCTATCTCTGTATTCAATTGCAATGTTTTGCTCAGAGTCAGAGAAGAGATTAGGAAATGAAGCTGTTCTTGTATTAGATCCTTGAAAGATTTTGAGATGTGTAGACACAATCAGTCAATTTGACCGATATATATATAACTGAGTGAGAAAGGAATGGTGTATGTTAAGGGCATATTCGAGAGATAAAGAAATACCTCTATCTCTGTATTCAATTGCAATGTTTTGCTCAGAGTCAGAGAAGAGATTAGGAAATGAAGCTGTTCTTGTATTAGATCCTTGAAAGATTTTGAGATATGTAGACACAATCAGTCAATTTGACCGATATATATATAACTGAGTGAGAAAGGAATGGTGTATGTTAAGGGCATATTCGAGAGATAAAGAAATACCTCTATCTCTGTATTCAATTGCAATGTTTTGCTCAGAGTCAGAGAAGAGATTAGGAAATGAAGCTGTTCTTGTATTAGATCCTTGAAAGATTTTGAGATATGTAGACACAATCAGTCAATTTGACCGATATATATATATATATATATATATAACTATAAACTACTACTAAATAGATTGGTTCAGTTGGCTTCAAAACTCTGCTCCCTTACAGGGTTGTCACAAACTCTTATCATGCATTTGAGAACCGACACCTTCGCGGATTCAGGCTAAACTACTAAATAGATTGGTTCAGTTGGCTTCAAAACTCTGCTCCCTTACAGGGTTGTCACAAACTCTTATCATGCATTTGAGTACCGACACCTTCGCGGATTTAGGCTAAATTAGTAAGAATTGTACTATAAGAAAACATTAGATAGAGGGATTGAAAATGCACTATATGATCATTCCAACAAGTCATTTACACATCCCTTTATCTCTTGTTTTTAAAACAATTCATACTACTACCGTAGTACCGTAGTAACCCGTATCCCTTATTACTTTGCAATCCCTCATCCAAACACAGCATCTAATGAACGAGGCAGAGGGCACCATTATGCAATTTGGTAAAAAACAGTAATAAGCCTTAATAGATAGAATAAATAAAGTTTTCTTGATTCTCAAATAACAGAATCCTCAGTTCAGCAAAGTTTGGAGCCTTTGGTACAGTTGATGCTCAGCAAAGCCAAGGCAACTTATTGACAATCAATACCAACACCAAACCCTATTTCTAAACAACCCAAAGGGGAAAAGAGAGTAAAAGTAAAAGTGTTGGTAACAAATCTTCGACATTATCTGATTATGAAAAAGAACTCATCCAGAACCGACCAGGTCCGCTAGAGAACAAGGCCAAGGTTTTCAGCCAATCAGTAACTTGTTCTCCTCCAAGAATGAATAAGTGGGTACCTCCAGATTGTATGGTGCTGGTCCCTTGCGGATCCTTCCAGAAATATCATAGTGGGAACCATGACATGGACAAAACCATCCACCAAAATCACCAGCATTAGGCAAGGGAATGCAACCCAGATGCGTGCAAACTCCCACAACAATGAGCCATTCCGGGTTTTTAACCCTCTCAGCATCTTGCTGCGGATCACGGAGAGAATTAACATCTACACTATTTGCCAGCTTGATATCATCGTCAGTGCGGCGTCTGATGAAGACTGGCTTTCCACGCCACTTAACAGTCACAGTTGAACCGGGCTCAATGCTGGAGAGATCAACCTCCAGCGAGGCCATAGCAAGAACATCCTTACTGGCTGACATGCTTAGCACAAACTTGAGGATAAGCAGACGAATCAGAGAAGCATAGACAAACCTCCCGCCTGTGAGGACAAAGTAGGCAAATGCACGCTTGCTGGGGTCACCTGGAGGGAATCGCTCATGGTTGTACTCGTCATAAACTATCTTTGAACTAGGATTCTTGACAGCTGCGACAGTTGGAGGAACGTCTGGAACTAGATTGTTGTCCTGGGACGGGGTCACTGAACCAGACACAAAACCTGAAGCAATCGATCGATTAGAACAAAAGCAGCCATTGATTGACCCAACGGAGCTACATGCATCATTCCGCATAGACTTAAATAATTACTAAAAGCTGTGAACTTTAGAAAAGTTAGCTTTTAAAGACTTCAACTTGATGCTTCATGAGCTTTTTTTCATGGTCTTTTATTTCTTTTATTTTTCAATACGTGATTTAGAACAGAAATTTGTGAAAGGGATGCATAAATAGATTTCTAACACAAATATACAGCATTATTACGGTACCAAAGTTAAACTCACCATCAATGGGAGCTAAATTTAAACTAAACTAAAATATTCATTAATCAGCTCATAAAGATAATACACGCAAACACAATATCAAGATCAATAATCACCTATTCCAAAAAAATCAGCGATAAATTCTGATGAAATTCCTGCCGATAATTTTGGGGGAAAAAACCCTAAATAACCAGTAGCCACGAAAGAGGGAGAGAAATGAGGGGAACCCTAACCTCTGGACGGAAGATAGAAGTCAGGGGTGAAATAGGCGGATCTGAGCTCATCGGAGGAGTCACGGCCGTCGATGAGATTTGGAGACAGGATAGAGGAGGAGGCAGTGCCGGTGGCGGCTAGGTTGGACCTCCATGGGGACACGGACACAGAACAGAGCCTCCTCGCCGCAACCCTCAACATATTGTTTTCCTTTTTCTTTTTCTTCTTTTTGTAATTATTCTTCTGAGTTTTGAGGTTTACGACTGTTACGCTGCGAAATGGCCTTCGGCTTTCGCTGCTATACAGATGCTGCCCGTAGAGAAAGACGGGGCACAAGAGAGAGAGAAGGATAGGGATAAAATGGGCAAACCAGATTTTCTCTTTGCGATGGGAATTTAGAACAATAGGGAAATGACCGTGTTATCGATATATTTATATTTAGCTGGTGGCCGTGATTTTGGCACGTCAGAATCCCATTCATCTTTTTCTTTTGTTTGCCAAATTTTAGTTAAAATTTGTTATCAACACTAAATTTTTTTTTTTTTTTAACAAACGATATTTTTACCTTTTAGGTGGAAAGTAGATTAAACCTCATAATATACTAGCAATAATATGGTACAAATTCGCTTTTGACAAGAATCAAACCTAAAACCTTTTATTTACAAGTTTCATATATTTAAGTTTAACCTATGTACATTCCTGGTTCTTACAATTTAAAGATAATAAAATCATTTAGTCAAATTTTTGTTAATAAAATTAGCGGACATGAATGCCAAGTGCAAGGGTAAATTAGACATCTAACAAGTCTAAAACACATCGCATTGGCCCATAGCTTGCTAATTTTGTTAAAAAATTTAACAAATTTAAGTCACTGTTCTTAAATTGTAATAATTAGTGAATTATAGAGTTTAAATTGTGGAAGCTATAACTGCTGAGACCAAAGCGGAACCTCTCCAAAGAGACAAGAGTTAACAATAATTCGGCTTTTTTCGGATTACATAACGTTAGTTAACTCATTTTACCTACCAGACTATGTCTATCCATGTATAAAGCCAACATGGAAAAAAATAACTGCAACTTAAATAAGTGCGTTCGTCCCGAATATGTCCCTGTACTAAAATGTGAAACCTTATGATGGACTAAAGACTTGGATTGGGCCAGTCATGGAAATATATGCACTAAGAGTTGGTTTTCAAACATGAGCCTACATCCTAAAAGGTTTGGCCCAGGCCAGGCCAGTCCAGTCCAGTTGCATTGTCGTCGGCGTCGTCTAAATAGCGTCGAGTCCCACACGCACAAAATCCCTCAACACAGAAAGGGGACAACAAAAGGAAACACAGAAGAAAGAGTGAGTGATGGAGTTGGAAGGAATCGGTAAGAAAGAGAAAGAAGAAAGCGGCGGCGGCGGAGGAGGAGAGCGTGAGATTGAGAACGTAAATTTGTCGTCGGCGGAGGCGTCGGAGATAAAGTACGTGAGCTATGGAGGAGAAGAGCACCTGCCTCTAATAATGGGGCTGGTGGACCAAGAACTGAGCGAGCCGTACTCCATCTTCACCTATCGGTACTTCGTGTATCTGTGGCCGCAGCTGTGTTTCATGGCGTTCCACGGTGGCAGGTGCGTGGGGACGGTGGTGTGTAAGATGGGGGAGCACCGCAACACCTACAGAGGGTACATCGCCATGCTCGTCGTCATCAAGCCGTACAGAGGCAAAGGCATCGCCACCCAACTAGTCACCAGATCTATTCAAGTCATGAAGGAATCTGGCTGCGAAGAGGTATCTCTCTGTTTTCGTAAAATAAAATCAATCCGTTTTTGGAGCCCTAGCCTAGCCGCCGTTGTCACGAATGAATGACTTGATTGATTGGATTGGATTGGATTCAGGTAACGCTGGAGGCAGAAGTGACAAATAAAGGAGCTCTGGCGCTGTACGGGCGTCTTGGATTTATACGGGCAAAGAGGCTATTCCGGTACTACTTGAACGGGGTGGATGCTTTTCGTCTGAAGCTGCTGTTTCCCCGCCCTCTTTACTCTCTTCCTTCCCAATCCCAGGCTAATAATGACAACATGGCCATGCCATTGCCCATGGAAGATTGACTTTGGCTCGCAGCTTTACCTTTTCACCCGATGAGATTCAAGAGATTCAACAAGCTTTTCTTGTAATGTGTGTGCACTCAAATTCGACTCACTTGTTCTTCCCACCAATTTTCTACTTGATCAAACAATTCAGAGCTTGAGAATTTAATTGAAAACAGCAATATAGATTACACTGATCGAACTTGTAATATTCATACATATAGCTACCATTACCAGGTTGCGTTTGAGTATGTCTGTAGTCCGGCCTCTCAGCTGCGACTTTCAGCCAATCTGCTGCTGCAAAGAATGAGGTAGCCGAGGGCGGACGGCCGATAAGAAAACAAACAACTCAGACGATCCACCTACATTTCATTGGAGAAAATGTTACCTCTGCTTTGCTAAGCCCTTCCCCAAAGAAGTCGCGGCGCCCTTCAGGGATCACTTGTTTCTTTCAAGCCTTTAATGGATTTCAACGGTAAGAGGATAACAGTCCATGCGGATCTCAAACCTTTCCTGTGTGTTGTAATGGTAGGGGAAACAATAAGAAAACGACATACCATCTGAACATCAAAGTAGAAAACAGAGATTATGGGGACAAAACTGGGTAGACTACTTCCCTTTAAAAACCATCTGTCTGGAATACGAATCTTGCAATGGTGGTAGCAGTATAGAAACCATTACGAAGGTCCAACTCGTAATTAAACGAAAACAACTTAGTGTCAGACACATTACCATACGTTTATATCTTTATCGTTAGGGATATCATAATATTAATCTTCAAATCGTGCCAAGCTCACTACACCTCACAATGTTCATAAAATAGACATTGTTGAGCATATTCAATGTAAATGTGGTTTTTCATCCATCGTTAAGTCCCAACGACGATCTTTGAAGATAATGTTGAATGTATTGAGGAGACCAAGCAAGAGTACATTAACAAAGTCAAGACCAAGCTTATTACCTTTGCATCGCATTAGCAAAAGCATTAGAATAATTGAACTCAAGCTAATCTTGTTCCAAAACAACATTGCCGAACTCTTCATGAAGTCATTGCCAAAGTCAACTTTTCATAAGTTTGCCTGAGGCATTAGCATGCATAACTTTTTCTTTTTTTTTTTTGTAGATTTTTGCTAACCCAACAAGGTTTTGACGAGACACTCACATCAAAATGGTCATACCCTTGTGTGCATTTTCTACCACTTATATCCTCAAGATGTTAAGTATTGACTTGTTACATTAACTCACATTTTCTACTTAGACTATTAGTTTTGTCTCGTTAAGATTTACCATGGTCGGGTTTTGGTGAAACTTAAATTTTATAGGTCGGGTGTAGAGATACTAGGGTTAAAAGAAATTTCCAAATATGAAATCAGGATAAGGGAGGGATCGACGTCCAAACTCTCATGAATAATGTTTTTTATTTGAGGGCAAAATTAATAAAATTAATAATAATAATTATTGTAGAAGTGTAAAAAATGTAAAAAAATATACAATCACTCATAGTGACAATCTTTATAGCTTTCATGAAGGGGTCAACTTTGAAATCCAACACTATAATCCATAAACCTTAAATTTATATTTAATCGTCGATTGTCATTTACACTTTATTTTCTTATTGAATTTCATTTTTAAAATTTTATTTTTTGAAAACATGATCATCTGGCAGATGTAAGAAGATGAACAGTTCATATTTTTGATATCACATTTCGATATTTACGGTTAACTGAAATATGAGTCGATAGTCATATAGTTTGTAGGAACTTTATAAACATCAAACAATAATTTCACTAATCGTAAAACTCTGAATATAATATCAACAATCCAAACTGTTTATCTTCTTGCATCCTCTAATAGATCATGTTTTTAAAAAAGAAAATGTAACATCTCACATCACCCAGGGGAGTGAATTCTTTAAGCCTTATATGTATATTCTCATCTCTACCTAGCACGAGGCCTTTTGGGAGGTCACTGGCTTCGGGTTCCATCGAAACTCCGAAGTTAAGCGAGTTTGCGCGAGAGCATTCCCAGGATGGGTAACCCATTAGGAAGTTCTCGTGTGAGTTCCCAGAAACAAAACCGTAAGGGTGTGGTTGGGGGCAAAGCGGACAATATCGTGCTACGGCGGAGGCGAGCCTAGGGTGTGGTGGGGGCCCAAGCCAAGATGTGACAATTTGGTATCAAAGCCAATCCCTGGCTGGAAGTGTGCCAACGAAGACGTCGGGCCCTTAAGGGAGGTGGATTGTAACATCTCACATTGCCTAGGGAAGTGGATCTTTAAGCCTTATATGTATATTCCCATCTCTACCTAGCACGAGGCATTTTGGGAGCTCACTGGCTTCAGGTTCCATCGAACTCAGAAGTTAAGCGAGTTCGCGCGAGAGCATTCCTATGATGAGTGACCTATTGGGAAGTTCTCGTGTGAGTTCCCAGAAACAAAATCGTGAGGGTGTGGATCAGGGCCCAAAGCGGATAATATCGTGCTATGACGGAGGCGAGCCCAAGATGTGGTAGAGGCATGGGCTGGGATGTGACCGAAAATCTGAAAAAGCAAAATTTGATGAGAACAATGAAACAGTAAATGTAAACAACAATCAACTGTTAAATTTTAATCTATGATTTATATGATTATAGTGGCAAATTTCGAAGTTAAGCTCTTTATGAAAGTTGCAAAGCTTGTCATTACGAGCATTTATATATTTTTTTACACTTCTACATTAATTAAAAAACTATTAAAGACTTTACTTAAATAATAGTCGTAAGATAAGGGGAGTAGATTCTTTAAGCCTTATATGTATATTCTCATCTCTACCTAGCACGAGGCTTTTTGGGAGGTCACTAGCTTCGGGTTCCATCGAAACTCCGAAGTTAAGCGAGTTCGCGCGAGAGCATTCCCGGGATGGATGACCCACTGGGAAGTTCTCGTGTGAATTCCCAGAAACAAAACCGTGAGGGTGTGGTCGGGCCAAAGCGGACAATATCGTGCTACGACGGATGCGAGCCTAGGATGTGGTGGGGCTCGAGCAAGGATGTGATAATTTGGTATCAGAGTTAATCCCTGGCTGGAAGTGTGCCAACGAGGACATCGGGCCCCTAAGAGAGGTGGATTGTAACATCTTACATCGCCCAGGAGAGTGGATCCTTTAAGCCTTGTATGTATATTCTCATCTCTACCTAGCACGAGGTATTTTGGAAGCTCACTGGCTTCGGGTTCCATCGGAACTCATAAGTTAAGCGAGTTCGCGAGAGAGCATTTCTAAGATGGGTGACCCACTGGGAAGTTCTCGTGTGAGTTCCCAGAAACAAAACTGTAAGGGTGTGGTCGAGGTCCAAACGGACAATATTGTGCTATGGCGGAGGTGAGCCTAGGATGTGGTGGGGGCATGGGCTGGGATGTGATCGAAAATTTGAAAAAGCAAAATTTGATGAGAACAATGAAACGTAAATGTAAACAACAATTAACGGTTAAATTTTGATCTATGATTTATATGATTATAGTAGCGAATTTCGAAGTTAAGTTCTTTATGAAAGTTGCAAAGCTTGTCATTACGAGCGTTTATATATATTTTCTATATTTTTTTACACTTCTACATTAATTAAAAAACTATTAAAGACTTTACTTAAATAACAGCCAGTAAGATAAATGAGAGTAATTCTGTACTGTTAGATTTTATTTCACTTATATTATTAGAATTTTTTTGGACAAAAAACCCATTCTTTATTCCAATATTTTTCAATTTTACCATTTAATTAATTTAGGTAAGCGAAAATATACTTAAAAGAAAAATGTGTTTTTATGTTTTGGATGTGATAATACGATATGTATATATTTATTAGTATTATGTTTTTCATTTGATTATTTATTGGTTTAAAATATATTTTCGTTAACGGATAACGAGTCAGGTTATATTACATGTTAATATTATTGGGTCGATTTCGGGTTGGGTCATGTTATCCGTTTATTTTAACAGGTGTTACCCGTTAAGATATTAAATATGATACGAAAACGATACGAACATGAAAAACACGACACGAATGTCAGGTCAACGCAGCCTCCGAGCAGGCGTAGAAGCTGAGACTTGAGCCGCGCCGCGCCCGAGCGCGCGAATGAACCATTCAATGTTAAATTAACGGTTCCCCGAAGCCACACACACTCGTCTCATCTCTCTCTTGCTCGCTCTCCCATGCTCTGTGGGTGTCCGTCTCTCTTCCAACTCCTAAACCCCATCCGATAATACGAAACGCTCCTCCTCTCTCCACATTTAATTGGGTTTTCTTAGGGCAAAATTCCCCATTTTTTTGGGTTTCTTACTGCAAACCTTGGCAACTCTAATTCTTAACTTTCTGTTCGAGGCCTAATCACCAGATATTTCAGGTATTGTCCTTTTCTTTTCTTTTTCCTGTTAAGTTACGCCTTCCATTGTCTAGGCTTCCGGATTTCAATTTCAATACGAGGCATATGAATGCCGTTTCTTGTATATTTTATCCCTTTTATTCTTTAATTTTTGATATCGAGTTGGTTCTCACTGCCAATTTGATTCCTAAGTGGGTTTCCAATCGTCAGCGAATTTGTATGGGTGTTTGGGGATTGCGACTTTCATTCATAAGTTGCTGTTGTAGCTTTCAATTTTTAATCTTTTTATGGTATTTCAGTTTTCTTTATTTCAAATGCATGCAATTTTTAATCTTTTCAATTTAACTGTTTGTTTTGTTTTAATTTGGTACAATCCGATGGTGTTTGATTCGCATTTGAGGGATTAAATTGTTCAGGTAAATGCCATTGAATTTTCCATAAATAAATTGAGTTTGGATGTTGACTCTATCTTTATAGTGTAGCTTACTCCCTTGAAGTGCCTTACAATTTACCAAACAAAACAAGTACTCATTTCAAACTGATAGACTCACTCCAGTCCAGTTAGTTGCATTGATTTTGTTCACCATGTGTTTTGGGTTACAGTTTGAGTTGAGTTATGAGGCATTTTGTAGCCATGGATTATAAATGGTTTGTTATTTGATTTTGATCTCAGGTTGCATTAAAAATGACGACATGTGTTACAGGAAATAATGTATGAAGGTATAATGCTTTGACGGAGCTTCGTTTGACATCTTGTGCCAATGGCGGCTGATCAGCGGAGAAAGCGAGTAAATGGTGTTATCATTGCCAGTTGCAATTCCAGGGAGCAACACAAAGCAAAAAAGAAAAATATTGAATTGCTTCAGGATGATTCAAACATAAAACCTCATATTTTTCTTGAGTGGGATGGGAATCAGAACATGGTAGTTGCCAAAAGGTATCAAATTGGCATAAGTAGGAGAACTTTGAGGCCGTTTGTTGATTCCGCTTTCAATAGCCACAATACTTTGGCAGATGTTTTTGCTGTTCCTGAGGGAATCTATGATTTGGAAAATTTGGAAGATGTGCTTTCATATGAGGTATCTTTTGATTTATGATTAGCCACAATGGCGTATCTACTTTATGTTGTTGGTGCATCTAATATGCTATTTGTTTAAACAATGATGCAGGTTTGGAATACACATCTGTCTGAGATTGAGAAGAATCACCTTATGCAGTTTCTTCCTAGCGGAGCAGAGGCAGAGGAAGTTGTGCAAGCATTGCTTGCTGGGGGTTGCTTTGACTTTGGAAGGCCTTTTCTTAAATGGCACGTATTGTTATGTTATACTTGTATTGATGCAACCCCTTTCCTCCTCTTTTCCCTTGATTTTGTTTCTTTTATATTTTTAAGACTAAATAAATGTTGCAGTGCTGAATATTGCTTTTTGTAGACTAATCAAAATTTTCCAACACGTTCATGTTTCTTGTAAGAAAATGGGTTTCGTGTGGTTAAGAAATGTTTGTTACATCAATTGTACTGTTCTGTCTCTTGAGAATAAAATTTGAAACAAGAAACTTTTCTATTGTTTTCTCTTACTATTTTTTTGCAAACACTGTTTCTGTGCATGTACTAGGTATCACTTTTAGATGATTCTAATTTCTAACATGAAAGAAAAGAAAGAAGTTCTTGTAGCATTGTGAGTTTTCAAAAGTAGCTTCTTTGTCATTATTAATTTAAGTCCATAGTGTACCAATGATTTTAACTGAAATACATGCTTTCAGGGGTGCTTCACTTTGCTCAGGTGATTTCCATCCTGATGCCATACTTCGTAGGGAACAATGTCTAAAGAATGATAAGAAAACATTCTACAATGAGTTGCATATGTATCATAATGAGTACGTGAAGTTTTTCCACTTTTTTGTATAATACATATAATACTGTTTTTGTAAGGATCTTTTTCGCTAAAACATAGCGTCACAATCTTTTTTATTGTTTTGTGGCAGTATGATTGCATATTTACAGAAGTTGAAGGAGAGATGCGCAAGCTGTAAGGATCCTGAACAGGAAATTGTGCAGAATATGTGGAGGTTGATGCTCACTGTGTTTTTTTTTTTTTTAATCTCATAATTATGAGCTTAATGAATGGCAAACCTTCCCTTTGATGCTTATCCGAGTACCAATTAATAAGGAGGAGAAATTCTTCTTCAAATTGTGTTTTTCCTTTCATTAAGTCATTTGTTCAGACTGCTTGAAGCCCTTGGGTGATATTCTCATGGGTTATACTTTATGCAGGTTAAGAAATGATGTTGAGAAACAAATTTTTTCACATGCAAATGAATCCAGATCGCATGATCTTGAGGAAAATGCCATAATTACATCTGAATCTTGTTCTTGGGAGAAAGCATGCAGTAGTGATAACCAGATTTCCTCAGTGAACAAAGGAGGAGATTTTCGGAACAGGTAGTTCAGCTTTCCACGTTTAGTCATACCAGAGTGCCTATGTGCTCCAGGTTCATTTTAGTTTTCTTAAATTATAAACATACCTGGCTATGTCTACTTACTGTATGTTTAGTTGACACTTCTATGATGATTTTGTTACATTTATCCATCAATTTACTTTCGATGGCATTAGATCTATACAAGCGCAATATCTACAGTAGGTAGAAATTTACTTTGGACGGCTTGAGATCTATGAGTTTCTATTGTGTCAGGATCCGTGAGAAAGGCTTCCTAAAGGACAAAGGTAGAAATTTATTGGTTACACCAGATGGGGCACATAATGCGGGAGGAAGATCCAAAAAAGGAGACAATCTACACAAGCGCAATAACTACAGTAGCGATGGTGCTAAATACATGTCATATGTTAAGGTTGGTGTTCATTTGGTAATTCTGAAACAATAAAATTTTGAGATGGATTATGTAAGCCTGGGTAACCTAATCAGTCACCTCTCAGGCTTGGGTTTTAGGATCAGTGTTCTCGTGTTAAACTTCAATGGCCAGAGACACCTTAATGGCTTCTGAGCAGAGACTCAGAATTGTCATAATTTTCTCATTAAGTAGGACAAATAAGTCAAATCGACTAGAAAAAAGTTCTTTCACAATATTCCGGTGTTAGGATTTGAACACAATTATGTTTGGAAGTCAGTGCCTTTCAGTTGTTTATTTTAATGGGTTTTAATTTTACGTAACTGATGCCAACTAGCAGATATTTACATCCTTAATTTTTTTCCTATATTTTTTGAGAAAGCAGATATTTACACCCTTAAGCCAACATATAGACGAGACACTCCTCTCTCTATGTCTCTCTCTACACACAGAGCCATCTTTTTGCTGTATACTTGTTCCTTTGGGTCATGATATTGAACATTCTAATTTTAATGAGGCTCTTGCTGAATGTGCGCTTTAACTATTTCAGATTAGCAAGAAGCAGTACGAAATTGTTAAGAGACTGAAGCAGTCTGGCAAAAGCATTCAGTCCAGGTCTCTCAACCGGATATTAGGTAACCTTGATAGCTTTGATGTACAACCGTATGAAGTCTATTTGGAAGAAGAACAGAAGAAGTTGCATCAGCACTGGTTAGTGTCGTGTGAAATATATATTTTAATTCTTTGGAGGAACATTTCATTGTCTGCCTCCTCAAAATATAGTCTTGTTGATACAGGTTGCAATTGGCTATTAAAGATATCCCGGCAGCTTATGCAAACTGGATTGAAATGCATTTACAGAGACGGCAAATGACAAACTCTTTGGAGAAGGACATGAAAAGGAGGCTAAAGCCCCTGATAGAGGTTTTGATTCTGCCTTTTTCTCCCCTCCTTTTTTTTTTTTTTTTCCCCCCTGTTTGAGCCGATGTATTTTTATCAGCCTGGTTGGTAGCCATCCATTTCTTAATGAACCGGAGTCTCTATTGTTGTATGATATTTTATGGCCTTGTTTGTGATGGGATGTTCAGGATGACGAAGGTGATCACAACCTTGAAAGCGTGCTTCAAGATAAGATAGCTATTGAAGCAACAAAGCGTCAATCTCCCATGGAAGATGATGAAGGTCTGTACCCAGTTTCCCACAGGGTGATGAGTACAACCCCACAGACATGGAAGAAGACAATTCTCAAGAGAAGCTTACTGGCGGTCATGAGTGCAACCCCACAGATATAGATTCATATGAACATTTCAGTACAGAGTCAGATAATGATTCAGAAAGGCATATCATTATAGAATCAGATCATTCTCCTCCAAATGTACCTGATTACGCAGAGTATCTGAATACTGCAGATACTGCGGTAAGTCAGGGAGCACAATTATGTGCTAGTGGAGATGCCTGGAAGGCAGTTAATGTGCCACACTCTTACTATGATTCTACCACAAGTCATGCATATTCATCTGCCAGTGAATTATCGCTTGCACATCTACAAGTTAATGAAGTTCAACAGACACACTTAGTTGCTATGGAGTCTGAGTTGCCTGTAGGAGACAGTGGGAAAGATTTATTGCACATACAATCGGAGAATGGTTCCTTCAGTTCTTACCAAAACCAAGATCGAAATGAATTGCTTCAATCTCTCTTTAAGGGCCAGAGCATGCTATCTTACAATACTGAGAAGAAACAGACAGGGTTGGATTTCCGGACACCAGCCAATGTGTTTATGGGTCGGTTTCCAGTGCATTTTGAAGAGCAGCAACACCAGTCACTGCCTCTGGAGCAAGGGCAGAAGAGAGAGAGCGAGGTTTACATGCAACCAAGATTATCTGAGAACGTTTACTCTGATGGAGGTGGGTATTTAAATTCGAGGCCGGAACATCCGACTGCAGTCGATGTGCAGGATTGGGCTGTCAATAGTGTTCGCATGCTAAGACCTCTACAGTCTCACTTAGATGGTGGAGAAATGTTGAGTCATAATTGGTTTTCTGGTGAGCATCAAGTGCATGGTGGATGGTCGGCGTCAGGTGGTACTAGTGTCACGAGTCAGACCATTGGGAATGGAACGAATGCAGATCAAAACTTATTCAGTGTTCTATCCCATTGTAACCAATTGCGATCAAGTAGCCCTTATCAGCACGTAGCCTCCACCGAGCAGTTTTTTTCCTCTAGGAGCTATGGAACTGTGGGTGGGGCCACTCCGAGGATCGGAAATGTTGTACCACAAGCAGGTTATGAACTGGATTACTTGGGTGGGCGGGAAGCAGCCACTCCCATGATGCATGATGATATGCAATGGATGAATTTACCGCGTCAGAACTCTGGTTTACGTGATCCTATGGGGAAACCATTCTTGAGGTCGTGGAACCCGTAAGACAATTTTCTAGCATGGTAACGTAAACGGGAAATGTGAGTTGACAAGTGAGGGTGAGAGTAGATGGAAGTGCAGAGTTGGAGATAGGTTTTTGTACATACCTATACAAGGGCCAACTCAGCATCATGTATATATAATATGTTAGATGGGACAGAGGCAGATAGCAGCAGGCAGGGGTAGGGGGAGACCTGGGATTATTGGACAGTTCCAGGCATCTCTAATTTGTCTGTTAGATAGTTGGGATTATTTTTCGTCTTATTCTCTGTTTCTGGAGAAATATCGTTGAATAGTATTTGGAGGGTTTTAAAGTTTTCTGTAGAGGCAAATGCTTTTTAGAATAATCAAGGCTCTCTCTCTCTCTCTCTCTCTCTCTCTCTCTCTCGCGAATACTAGCATATCGTGGTTTTGGTTGTTGGCTGGCATTTCCAACTCTCTTCCTCTCATGAAATGTTGAATGCTTTTACCATTATCGTCTTTCGAGGTTAGTGTTTCAGCGTTTCTGCGTTTCTGTTTGAGTATGCCCCGTCACCATTATCATCCGCTGAGATGATCAAACACGAGTCTCGTAGCCTCGTAGGTAGGTGGTGCTTTCTGGGGTGACGCTGTTTATAACACCAGCAGCATTTGGTGGGCAACCTTATTTTACAGAAAGACTACCTTATTTTACAGAAAGACTTGAGGAGGTGTAGACGGGTCCGTATGAATTGAATTAGAGGATTGATTCCCCGCGGACGCCTAATGATTTTATTTGCTAATTTTACTATAACAAAAAACATCAACATGAATTCCAATTCCAAACAAAAAAAAAAGGTCTATGTGAATTGAAACATAAACAGACAAAATGAAAGACAATTGTGACGAGAAAGATGCAATTTTTTTTGTTTTTATTGTTTGGAGAGAACATGAAACATGCCGGAAAAAAAAAAAGTCAGCATGCATATGTTAGCACAGCACCTGAATCCCGTGACTCCATGCTGAAAATTAACAACCCCCTCCAAACAAACAAAATAGAGTCGAAAAAATAAACCTGCATTAACCTCAAAATTATGCGTATTTATTTATTTATCTTTGTGGTTTGAAAATTGCAGTTATAAGTTATGATTTTATTAAAAGTGTAGGGCGGCTAGATACAAGAAGAGAAGAGGATAAAGCGGAGGTGGAGCAGAAGAGAGGAGAGATACTAAAAGAACGGGGATCCCTCAGAATCGCAGATCAGACTTGAGACTTTAAAGACACACTATTGTAGGAAGGGAAATGTTTACAGGGTCGTCAGTCGTCAATGAGGAGAAAAATGTGGCGGCTGTTACACTTGGATTTCTAATATCGTCCCTACCTCCTCCTTTCTCTTCCCTTCCCTTCCCTTAAATGCATGCATT
This sequence comes from Pyrus x bretschneideri, assembly GCF_019419815.1. Lineage (NCBI taxonomy): Eukaryota > Viridiplantae > Streptophyta > Magnoliopsida > Rosales > Rosaceae > Pyrus > Pyrus x bretschneideri. Next base: position 146,879 of record NW_025999424.1, on the reverse strand, counting down.
GAATTAGTTAGGCTAAGACTTACACGTACAGAGCTACATACAAGACTTCCATTGTTTGCAAATACAACTGAGTTGAATTAATCTCAAAGCCAACGGCCCAACAAGAAGAGGAAATACAAAATCAAAATGGGGAAGAATGAGGTGATTCGGTTAGAGCGTGAATCTGCCATTCAAGTTCTCAAGCCCAAACTCATCATGACCTTGGCTAACCTCATTGGTTTGTACTTTGTACTTGTAATCATCTAATCATGCCATTGCCATTGCCTTTGTCTTTGTCTGTCTTCATAGTTTTGCTAACTGGATCGAACCTGGTTCTCAAATATTCTCTAGAGGAAAGTTCTGATCGTGCTGAGTTTCTCAAGCTCTGCAAGAGAGTCGAGTACACAATTCGGGCTTGGTATCTTCTTCAATTTGAGGATTTGATGGTATGCATATGCGAAAATATGCTATGCTGCGGATCATCTTTTCACCTTTTTCCAGATATTATTTAGGCATTTCAATTATTCATTTATTTCCGATATCTTATTAAGTTTTGTTTGACATAGAATATTTGTCTATTCTATAAACACAGCAACTATACTCCCTGTTTGATCCTGTCCACGGGAGTCAGAAATTGGAGCAGCAGAAGCTTTCTCCTCAAGAAGTTGATGTACTTGAACAGAACTTCCTCAAGTACTTGTTTCAGGTTCCATTCTATGGCTGCTTCCCCTTCTTCTTCTTGTTTTCAGTTTCTATACACCCGCCACCCCATACAACTAAAATAAACAAGAGAAAAAGAAACAGGAAATCTTCATTTCTATACTCCTTTTAGTTTTGATATGATACAGGTGATGGAAAAGAGTAATTTCAAGATTGCAACTAACGAAGAAGTTGAGGTTGCACAGTCGGGGCAGTATCTTCTGAATCTTCCCATCGTTGTTGATGAATCTAAGGTTTGTATCGTACTCATCAAAATGTATTCCCTCCATCACTAGTTTCAGTTCAGTAATATTGCTTCAGTGGAACTTTGGTTTTTATGGGATGCGATCCTCACGTTTGCTTGCTGATCCCAATATGTTATGTAGCTTGACAATAAACTTTTGAGGAAATACTTTGACACGCATCCTTGCCCAAACATTCCAGATTTTGCTGATAAGGTATTTTCAAATACTGCAAACAAACATCTGCAAATTTCAAATCCCTTCCCAAAATTCGAGTGGGTGTTTATATACATCCTCATTTGATGTTGTCTTGCTTCAGTACGTCATCTTCCGACGCGGCATTGGACTTGATAAGACGGCAGATTACTTTATCATGGAGAAAGTGGACATTATCATTGCACGTTGCTGGAAATATCTTTTACGACTAACCAAGTAAGTTGCCTGCTTGCTTTAAATTTTGCCTGTTGTCTGTCATTCTTCTAAATTTCTGGATGGAATATTCGTATTTGTAGCTTGGAAACTAGTTATGATTAATAATCTTAATCTAACATACTTGAACAACTTCAAGTCACTTGACCAAGTATAAATTCGAAACGTCATTGTGCAGATAGAATCTTGTTGATAATTTTGTTCTTGCAGGATGGACAAGTTCTTTTCGAAAAAGAAAAAGGCACAGCGCAAGAAGAAGAATATTAGCCTCCTTGACGAAGAGGACTTGTTTGTTGAACGAATCCGTCTTGAAAAAATGGAACTGAGGTTGACTTTTATACATGCCTTCTTCCCTTCATTTGGCAAAATACAACAGCAACTACAATGTTTTTATAAAAAAAAAATGATTCCATGTGCATTCGACATGGATATACAAATAACTGGAGACGTTTCCTTTGACTTTCCTGCAAGCATGCCTTCGTTTCAATCTGATGTTGATTATCTCCACTTCATGACAAATATATGCTGTGTGTCCTTCAGCATTCAAAATTTGCTGTGCAAGAACACAATCCAAGAGCCAACTTTTGATAGGATTATTGTTGTTTACAGGTAATGCTTTTCTTTTTATGAACTATCTTCTTTTGCATAAACTTTTTCGAAAGGACCTTGAAAAAGTAATTTATTGACAAGAAGAATTATGACTTTTCAGGCGAGCAAGTACCGAAGATAATGCAGAGCGGGGAATATATGTTAAACATTTCAAAAACATTCCAATGGCTGATATGGAGATTGTTCTTGTGAGTCTCTCTCTCTCTCTCTCTCTCTCTCTCTCTTCAAAAGATGACCCGAGTATATGGATTGAAACCTTGGCCTTTTCACAGCCTGAGAAGAAGAACCCGGGATTAACTCCAATGGATTGGCTCACGTTTGTTGGCTCTGCTGTAGTAGGGCTGGTCAGTTTCTTGATAGCAGCAATAAAGTTTGTGTTGGTGCACTGTAATCTTGTCATTTTTTTTAATCTTGTGAAAATACAGCTTAATCCTAATCACCATGTGTTGGTTTACTGCAGGTTGCAGTTGTTACTTCGATCGAAATGCCTAAAATTGATGTTTGGGTCATGTTTGCGATTATTTCCACTGTGATTGGTTACTTTGCTAAGACATACTTCAGGTTAATTCTGTTGTTCTAATATTCATATTTCCTCAAATTGGTTGCTTGGGTTGGCACATTTTCTTTCAATTCCAATAATATGCATCCGCATGACCATACGTGTAGTTATCAGCAGAACTTGGCTCAGTATCAGAACTTGATAACACAGTCCATGTACGAAAAACAATTGGATAGCGGACGGGGTACTCTCCTTCACTTGTGCGATGATGTGATTCAACAGGAAGTAAGCCGCTACTTTCGGATGAATTTTGGTTGGACATTAATGTTTTTTTTCATTGGTGCAGTAACAAATTCTTGTTGAATGTATTTGCAGGTGAAGGAGGTGATAATTGCTTTTTACATATTAATGGAACAAGGGAAAGCTACCGCACTAGTATGATATATCTCCTCCTGGATCTCTTCCTATCATAATAATATTGCGACAAATATGTAATATGCAGAAGTAACACTGCTGTAGTAGTAAAGGTGAATTGAAGTCTAATATATATGTATGTGTTGTAGGATCTGGATAAGTGGTGTGAGGAACTAATCAAAGAACAGTTTAACGACGACTGTAATTTTGATGTGGACGATGCAGTTCAGAAGTTGGAGAAATTGGGAATTGTAACTCGGGTAAGGCTTATGATGAAACATTAGTACTATTACTGACTCGTTCTAATTAATTACCTATGGCTATGAATGAATTAGGATACCCTTGGACGATATAACTGCGTAGGGCTGAAACGTGCGAACGAGATCATTGGCACCACCACAGAGGAGGTTGTTCTTAAGGCAAAACAAGACTTCACGGCCAATGCTTGATATGTTGTGCTGCTGACAACTCAAAACTCATATGTGTTTGTCATTTTTAACTCCATTAAATTTGTTTCATTGTTTGGAATTCCTAGTCACAGTTTGTTAATAATAAATGGGATACTGTCCTAGATCATCATTTCTTTTCTTTAAAATACTTTTTGGTTCAAGTAAAAACTAAATATAAAAGGCATGTTGAGAGGTGGTGTTAATAATAATATTGCAAATATTCCAAGCAAGCAACCACTTGACAGAACATGACAAGCCTTGATTGTAAGTTAATCTTGAGATTAGAGTGGACTCTACTTTGAGAAAGATCAAGTCATCAATTCATAAATATTAGACAGTCATTCGGTCACAGCCACAACGAAATTCCCAACATCCAATTTGAATTTCAAGCATTTTCCTGGTGAGGTTTCGGGTACAGTAAGCATTCACATCAACCGGATGACTGCATCAAACTTGACGTTTTCTTCCAATAAACGCTGCGGTGGAGGAGCAGCAGGCAGGCTTGGGTGGTGTTCTCGCTCTGGTCAAAGTAGTTGGATGCTAGGCGAGTGAGGGTGTTGGGCTTGGCGAGACGAAGCGCCTCTTGGACGCACTCTTCAGTTGGACTGAAGCACTTGCCCCAACAGAAGCTGCTGCTGCCTCTGACTGGTGGTGGCGCGAATTGTCGTCGTCCTCCTGCAGCTGCAGCTGATCATGGTTATGGAGCTGAACCTTGGACCAAATCTCATTGTAGGATTGGCCTCGGACGGCGCGGGTGTACTCGTGGATGAGAATGGTGGAGGGCGACGCCTCCGAGCTCGTTGCTCCTGAAATTGTCCACCAATCAAATTCATTTACCAAATTGTTAAAATTGCACTGAGAAAGCGAATGGCAAAGCCGGAGCAGTACCTTGCGATGGGGGAGGTGGATGAGGATGAATATTGCCATTGGGAGGTGCTGTAGGTGATGAGAAGGAGGAGGGCAACTACAACGACGACGACGATTTCGGAGAGACATTTGCATTTGCAGCATCCTCTCCTCTCCGCTCCTTTCCACTCTATGACAATAATATTTAGAGAGTATGAAATGAAAGGAATCGCAATTTCTAATTCAGTCACTCATAAGTCTCTCATGACAGTCTTTAAACATACATGACTACGCTTTTGTCTCTTCCAAAATTAAATGCCAAACCAAAACAACTCCATCGAAATTCCAATTTATATTAACAACACTTCCTTACATTTTTATCAAAACAACCCTTCTTTCTTTATACACTTATCAAACACCACCTGATATATCTCCTCTCCACTTCTCTTCCCTTCTTTTCTCTTCTCCTTCTTTCATGTTTCACCAAGTAAACGAAACCAAAAAAAGTAAAACAATTTCCTTTTTCTTTTCAACGATGAACAAAAAAAAAAAAAAAAAAAAAAAAAAAACTATTTCACAAATATCACACACTGAAAAATTTGGGGTATGCGATGCCGTCTTTTATTTTGTTGCTTTAAATAACTGACTTCCCGGGATCACCGTAGAGGTTCCTTCCCCCATGATTGTTGTCAAGCTCATCTCTTTCTCAACTATCCGGTCCAGCTCCATTACCACATGGCTCATGCCCGGTCGCCTCTCACTTGAAGCTTCCACACATCGCATGATCAACTGTATCAACCCTTCCATAGCTTCTCCTGTGAAGCTATTCCCCAACCTCTCATCGATGATGCACGATACATTGCTGCCCTCTTGAATATTTTGCACCTTTATACAAGACCCAACAACAATAATAAACAACTTTAGTTTAAAATTTTCACACGCTAACAAGAAATTACCAACGCATTCAAGATTCAACAGTGATGTTGGCAAGTTGTAGCAATTAAACTTTTAACTATCATATTATAAACAGTAACATTCACCGCAGCAAGTTTTTACTTTTTAGTGTACCATCCCCGGTCCTTCAAGAATGATCTAGAGAAGAGAAACTAATATACGCAAACATTTGAATGCACATATAGGATCACATGACTAATGCATTCCAACATTGTACCAACATTTGCAATGAGACAAGCACATACCCATTCAACCATGTTCTGGGTTGAGTCAGAAGATGCAAAATCTCTAGCCTCTCGCCCACTCACTAACTCCAGAAGGAATACACCAAAACTATATACGTCACTTTTTTCTGAAAATCGTCTGAACTCTCTGACCCTGCAAAATCAAACGGAAATTTGACGAAGATTGATAACTATTCTCAGCAGTCACTTGAAGGTTATATGAAACACCGAGAACCAAAAGAGCAATAACCTTCAACACCCCCCTCCCCCAACCTCATCGAACAAAAAGAAACAGAAACAAAAACAAAAACAAAGAGAGAGGGAGAAACTATTACTCTGGAGCAAGGAACATCTCATCAGCAGTCACTTGAGAAGACGAGCCTGCAATATCAACTCTTCCCAGGAAATGGCGAATTCCCGCATCTGCAACCTTAGCTATGAAGTTTTCATCTACGAGAACATTGGCTGTCTTAAAATCCTTGTGCACCAGACGTGGACTCAGAGAGTGAAGATGAGCCAAACCTGCAACCAGAGCAGGTGAATGAGTGCTGACAAATAGGAGAGCGTTGCTTCCAGACTTCTCACAAAAAGAAGCTGGAACTTTGAAACAACTGAAAGTCTTACAGTTGCTGACAAAAGAATTTGAGGGACCAATACTCATATTCGGATATTTTGTCTAAAGAGATGAAAACCTGATACCAGGAAAGCCACAAATGCTCACTGATTTTGCAGATGATCACCTTTAGCGGCCCCTTGAGCTATTGTTAGACGATTCTTGAATTCTAGCTTTTCACGTGAATGCTGACCAGTGCCTGCAAAAAAAAATTGAAGAACTCCATGTGCTCAAATTTAGGCATTATAGATGCAACAATTGCAAAAACAAAAGGGTATAATTTTGACTCAAGAATTAAAAAATGGGGGCTGGATAGAGAGTTACCGTACAAGTGACTGGAAACACTTCCACTATGAATGTACTCGTACACAAGAAACTGTAGATTATTTTCTTGGCAGTAACCCAAAAGAGTAACAATATTCCGATGCTGAATAGCTGAGAGATAGTGTACCTGATATAATATTCAGTCCAGTTAGATCAACCATGATACAACGTTCAATGCAAAAACACAAATAGCAATTCAAAGAGAGAAAAAACTAAAGCATATACCAGTCCATCCAAGTTGGTAAGGAAGAAAAATGAAGCTTCAAAAGAAAAATCTCATTCAAATTTTACGACTTGTACTAGGAGTTTTTTTTTCTTATGTTTTTGTTCAAACAGCATATAGTAGTCACTCTTCAAATGTATATATGTAAGTCAATGCAAACCCCTGACACTTTAAAACAAACTCAAAATCATATATAATACTCGAATGCCGTTAAAGAAGAAAACCGTAATCCATCAAGAGACCTTGTAAGGTTAGGACGGCGATCATTACCTCATTGATAAATTCCTGACTAGCTGTTCCAGGTCGCTTTTTGATGGCTACGAGCATCCCATCCTGGAGAAATCCCATATACACCTCCCCAAATTTCCCTTGCCCAATCAAATTTTTGTCACTGAAATTTTTGGTGGCCAGAGACAGTTCTTCCATCTGAAAACGCCTTGTTTCTCGCATTGACAACTCAACCCCACCATGTCTTCCCACTGCGAGTTATCAAAACAGATAATCAAAAGGTTGTTCTTTACACTACACTAAGTGTGTTTCCCCTAGGAAGAAAATATATATGACATAAGACTGATGAGAATCACCTTGAACAGAAGGATCAGAAGAACCCGTTTCAGAAGTTCTTGAAACAAGCCTATTGCGAAATATACAGAACCATATGAGTAAGATACTTATCCCCACCAAAGCCACGGCTCCTGCAGCACCTCCTAATATTGCTGCAAGAGACGCTGACATTTGGTATGGGAACCACTTCAACTATGCGGGGTAGTATTGTTGTAAAACGAATTATCATACATTGAACCTGGAATACAGAGGATACAAAAAGTAGAAGATGATAATCTACAGAAGGTGTCCATAGAAAGCAAGTGAATTTAAATCCATCAGATCTATCTATTTCTTTTCAATTCCTGTATCCTTATCATTGGTCCACAATTAGATATCTAGAAAACAAGTTGGGCAGCAAGTTGTGAGACCAGGATTGAGAATCAAGGGTGCCAGGCAAAAGCAGTCTTTTGGAAAAAGCAAATCAGACTTGAAAGTTGGAAACTTTAAATCATTAGAAATCAAAGTCAGAGCCTTTAAAATGCCAACTGAGTAGCAGTATATCTATAAGGCCATATAAACAATTTATTTGATTTGAATGCAGATAAACACAAACAGAAATGGAAGTAACAAGATATACCTGTAGTCCCAGTCCCTGTCCCAGTCCCAGAGAAGGAAGGCAGCCGGATGTCTAAAAACTCGAACTTCATTTGCCAATACAACAACAACAACAACAAAGGCAATTGCCACCCAAATCCAATTGAAATTTCATTACATAAAAAGTTGCAGGCAGGATGTATAATTACAGTAAGAAAAGAGGCATGTTTGAATGAAGGAATGAATGAATGGAAGAATATGCAGGTGGAAATCAAAATGTAAAGAGAAGAGGAGAAGAGACGGCAAGCGGAGAAGCATCAATTCGGGTTGTAATTTGGATATTAAAGGGAAATGCAATCAAACATTCAAATATCAATATCATCGTTGGATACAGACAATGGCGACAGAAAGTGACCTTGCGCCGACAACACTTGTACTGCTACTTCTCCCTCACTCCCTCTACCAAACCACCCAAATTCAACTTGATCAGTACAAACTCATCGTATACTAACATAACAAACCAAATTAAATACAAATTATATTCTCTCTCTCTCTCTCTCTTGAATTTTGATGATGATGGATATATAATTATAGTTGTAGACTCTAGTTCAATCAATCAAAGAGACCGACAGAAAACCCACCCCACCCCAGGCAACTGCAATCAACCCACCAAACGTTTATTCCCGAGCACCAAAACAATAAAATAAAGGCATATGGATCAAGTATGAACCAGAATAAGAGAGAGACAGACAGAGTGCGTGTCAGTCAGTCTCTGTGTATTTATATTCTATCTTTCTTTTTTTTCAAAAAGGAAAAAATAATAATTGAATTTAGTGTTTTTTTTCTTTTTTTCTTTTTTGTGTGGGCTGTAAAGCAGAATAAGTATAAGTTGTCTGCTAATGCAACTATGCAAGTTGGGAACTCTGAGAGGGAGGGGTCTTGTTTTGTGTCGTGTACAGCAAATACCAATACAGGACATCTTTGGCTGGCTCCAAGTCTAAACACATCTCTTCAAATTACATTACATTACTTTACACCATTGGTGGGACTAGCGGCACAACAAAAAAACTGTCTACTCCTGCGTTAAGCTCGTCATTTTATCCAAGTCAATTACACACTACAACGATCTAAAAAAATTTGAACACATAATAATGCACAATTAACTTAAAAACTTGATTGCACAAAAAAATATAGAAAGACGAGAACAATACAAGCCCAGCTTGACAGCAAATTTTAGACACATATACATTAGTGTAATACGTATATACTCATATATATCTCTTTTTCTGTTTTTGTGTATAAAAGCATTCAACAAAGAATATAAAAAGAGACGGAGAGAGAGAGAGAGAGAGAGAGAGAGAGAGAGAGATGGGAGTTGGGCCGCCCAGCTATCAGCTATGTTGACATGGCTCCTACTGAGCAATTAAATAAGACATTAAACTATTGCCTAAATGCATATATTATATACAAACCATAATAAGCAAAGTGACCTCTACGGCGCTCTCACTCTCTGTCTCCTGCCTTTTTCACCATTGGTTCTTTAAATCCTTTTGCTCATGTCATGTAATAAGCTCGTTGAAAGGATTCTTATTCCTCCTCTTATCATATTATTACCACCACCACGATGATGATTGATGATTGCTAACAAATAATAATAAAAACAATATTTAAAAACCAGGCAGAGTTGTTTGCATGAGAAACTAACATGTTTCATTGTTTCTTTTTTCTTGGCTCTTGAACAAACAACCAAAACAAAAAAAATTCGGAGCTTTTGGATTTTATAGTATGAATCTGATGAGTATGATTGGAATGTAACTTGTTTAATAACATCCACGACTGAAAATGTTATGCAACACCAAAGCAAAACGGGAAGAATGATATTATATGAATAATGATGATATGTACCAACCAGAAAAAAACCTAACTAGTTATTAATGTCAACGTCTAAAATTATTTGGGTGTTCAATAATTTCCTACTAATTGCAACCATTGAGGATTTTTTTTTTTTTTTTTTTTGGGTATTTCTTTCTCGTGTCTCTCACAATTAAACTAATTTTTGTATATTTAAAATTTAGAGAAAATTTGAAATAGGTCCAATTTTATAGACTACCTTTTGAAATATGTCCAATTTTTAGTGACTTTTGACTTTTGAAATAGGTCCAATTTTTAATTACTTTGGACCTATTTCAAAAAACCCCTTAAATTTAACACCTTTTTTAAGGTTATGAAAAAAAAAATCACTAAAAGCTTATTGAAATTTGATTCAAACATATTTTACTGTGCAGCAGCAGTTTGCGGAGAATTGAACAACATAGATTCAATGATTAATGTTCCACTCCGTTCCACATATGATCGAATTCAACTATGGAGGTTGCAGAGCCATATAAAATTTGGGAAGAAATTTAATGTGAAATGGTAAGCTGTCAACATTTGATATCATACAACAGTCTGACTAGAATAAAGGCAAGTGTCAAGTCTACCTTATTCTGTTTTCAGCCCTTCCCGAGGTATACATATGTATATGCTACTAGTGAGTGAGAGTAGGTTAAAAGACTAGACAGCTAGAATAGAAGATAAGTTCAATGTTATATTCATTTTTTTGGTAAAAGGGCAAAACATTTCGCATATCATGTTACTTTAACACGACATAACACGCTGACACAGATTTTTTTTTTATATTTTTTTTTTATAAATAAGGATACAAACACAGGAAATTAAAATAAGGTGTATTTGTCGATTTTCTCTTTGAATTTTTAAGAAGTTTCTAATTTTCTTCTAAACTTTAATTTTAACTGATTACCTCATAAACTTTTGTAATTAATCAATTTTCCTTTTGAATTTTAATTTTATAATTGGCAACTTTCTAATAATGAATTTTTGGAGATGAGTAATTACCCTTCTTATTTGAATGGGGGCAATTGTCATGTGTTGTGTATGTGACAAAGATAGATGCAAATTTGAATTAAAAATTCCAAACTCTAACGTTAGGGGAGAAATTGACTAATTTTAAAAAATTAGCAGACAATCAGGCTAAAATTAAAGTTCATGGAGGAAAGAAGCCAATTACAAAAGTTTAGGCAATAATTGGTTAAAATAAATTGGCAACTCTTTACAAATTCGGAGAAAAAAAATCGACAAATACTTCTTAAAATATAATAACTATAAATAGGCTACAAACATCATATAAAATCAAAACACAAAAATTGATGTTCATTGTTTAACTATCATCATGAGTTAACACCAAATAAAATAAAATAGAAAATAGCATCAAACATATTCAAATAAGATAACACATATTGTAACTTCAAGCAACTTCACTCAACAATGAGAAATTTTTCATTGTGATTGGAATAAGGGTGGTACACCATGTGTTTTTAATTTTTAATTTTTTATAGAAAAAGACTGCATTAAAAAGAAAAGCCCCTAGGGCAATCGGTTTGGGTACAATCAAAGAAGAAGGCCTGATGAGCTTCCAAAGGAAGAGTTCTATCCCAAGCATGAAAATCAGAGACCAAATAACCCACACTAGTTATAGCATTTGCCAGAAAATTGGCTTCCCTAAGGACATGCTTGAGCCAATCATTAAAAGGAAGAAATTGATTTAATCTTATGTTGTTAGAGATAGCTTGAAAATTCAAAACTAGCCTCGCAAAATTACAATTTATAAATAAGTGAGATATGTTCTCATCCTTTCAATTACATGTAAGAAAGGTGGATGGGATATTATTGGCAATCTTGATAATCTATTTCTTGTATGAAGCCTTCCAATTATGAGAAGCCAACTAAAAATTTTAACTTTATGAGGGAGTTTGAGCTTCCACATTTTCTTAAGAAGCTCTCTTACATTCTCATTGTTATTATCACAATTTTTTATCCAAGTTCCCTACTTAACTGAAAACTTACCATTTGCATTAGGCCCCCAGCAACACATATCACAGTGGAGAGTTAAGGGGAAGGGGAATACTACAAATTTTATTCACAATGTCCTTATCAACTAGTGATCAATGATGATCTCTGTCCCATTGTCCATTATTAATGAATTGACTCACCTTTACATTCAGATCGATATCATTAACATGACTGGGATAAATAAAGTTGGATAAAGGGTAAGAAAAAACCCAGTTATGGGTTCAGAAGAAGATGCTCTCTCCATTTCCCACAACCCACCTCAGTCTCATTCTAATATTATCTTTAGCCTTAAGGATACCTTTCCAGGCACATGAGTAGTGCTGTCAGACTTTAGTGTTAAGGAAATCCTTCCTCTTCACGTATTTATTCTTAACAATCTGTACCCACCACTTTTGGTTATCCATTAGGACTTTCCAACCAAGTTTTGCTAAACAAGCATTATTAAAGTGATCACTTTTCCTAATACCCTATCCCCCATTTTCCTTAGAGCTGCAAACTCTATCCCAAGCCACAGGGACAAGTTTGCAATCTTTTTCCCAAAAAAAATTCCTACTTTCTCTGTCTATAGTTTTTGTGATTTTCTCAGGACACTTAAAACAAGACATATTATGATTTGGGACACCTAAGAGGTTAGCCTTAATGAGAGTCTTCCAGCTTTAGAAAGGGTATTTGCCTTCCAACCAGCTAGTTTGTTTTTTATCTTGATAATTAGTTCTTTTGTGTATGCCTAGATACCTACCAATAGTGGGTTTATGTTGAATAGCAAGAATATTAACAATATCAATTCTGGTATGGTTAGGACTGTTATTTGAAAAATATAGTGAAGACTTATGATAGTTTGTCTTTTAGAAGCTTAAGCAAAGTTATCTAGCACCTTAGCAATATTCCTGGCTATAGTGCCAGTCGCATTGGCAAAAATCAGACAGTCATTTGCAAACATCTTTAGTAATTCTATAACCTCTAGGCTCAGTCAATAGACCAACATTACTTCTAGATGATGCTCCCAACTTATCCAAGTGTCTAATAAAGGGTTCCATACAAATGATAAAAATATAAGGAGACAGAGGGTCTCCTTGTCTAATACCTCTAGTAGGGCATAAATAACGATGAGATTTACCATTAATCAGGATAGAAAAGGATGTCAAAGTAATGCACTCCATGATAAGCTTGATCCAGTTATAATTAAAACCAAATTTAACAAGCACACCTTTAATATATTCGCAACTGAGGAAGTCATAAGCCTTTTTAAGGTCAAGCTTAATGGCCATAGCACCCCTTCTACCTTTTTTACTCTTAAAAGAGGCAAAGAGTTCATGCGCAATGAGGTTATCATCCTGAATGGATCTATCAGAGGGTCTCACCATGTGTTTTTATATAAGTGGTAGATTTTTTTTTTTAAGTGATTAACTGTTAACATACATATTCTACCATTTGTACAAAGGACACGTGATGTATCATCCCGTGTTCCGATCACACTGAAAAATCTCTCCTCAACAATGATATTCATATCATCATTGGTGAAAAATATAGCCTCAAAATCTGGTTCATCACAATCTCTAGCATTACCCCTAAAACAATTTTTCATATTTCATTACAATTTCAAAATTATGTACGCTTTAATATGTTTCATCGTCATCAAAACACCATAATCACTTCTTTGGAGAAGATGACATCTTGATCTTGCAGAGAGAACACGAACACGAGGACTAAGGTAGATGCAAGCTTTTCTATGCACTCCTACTCCTTAGTCACAAACTGATGGGGTGTTTCTAGGGTTTATGATTGTGGAGAAATTTTTCATTGTGGCGGGAATCCGAATGGTAGACCACATGTTTTTATGTAAGTGATGGAAAGTTTTATTTTTTAAGTTATTAACTTTTTAACACACATATTTTACCATTTATACAGTGACACGTGATGTACTACCTCATATGCAGGTCATACTGAAAAATCTCTCGTGATTGTGATAGCAATATGTATAGGGATCGCAACCTTATATAATGCTCAGTGCTTCCCGAATCCTACCCACTACTAGATTCAAGAAATCCTAATCTCCATAACTAGAATACTAAAGTATTACTTCCTTACAAGAATCCCTTATTGCCTTAGTAAATACAACCGGTCATTACTATTACTCGAGGCACAAGGAATGGCTAACAAAATACAACAATAAATCTTATTTATCTCGGATGCAACTATGTAAACCTAGGGTTGGTCTTCGAAGTTTAATTTCAACAAATTACCCTCGACGTGTCCTTTGATTGTGCCTTGAACATGTCCTGCGTACACATGTCTATAAAGAGTCCAAGGTGTGTTCCCCTGTCAAAGTCAATGGCACGCCACATGGAGTGTCTGACACGACGCATGTCTAGACGTGTCCGAAGAATGTCGTGTCCGTTTTTGTGTCCGATACATGACACGCTAGTGTATTAAAGTGTCCTTGCAACACTTAAAATTTCAGATCTTATATTAATCAATCAAACAGTAGAGTAGTAATAACAAAATGATTCATTCGTACATGATATGAAATGGGAGAACAGCTATTAGTTAGTGCTCCAGACGACGTACGGCCCGGTGGCTGTGAGTCACCCGCAACCTTCATGTATTCAACCGGAGGCTTCTCGATCGAGTGATTGAAATGGCAGCTGCTTCGAATTGAGAGTACCAGCTAGCAGTCTCATTGTGAGGCGGAGACGTCAAAGCTAAAGACCCGAGTGGCAGAGACATTTAAGGACATGATCGAGTCAGAAGTCAGAAGAAAGGTTGCTGCAGGCAGCAGCGGATCGCGAAAAGTGGAATTGCCCTGCAGCAACGGAACTTTGTCTTGAGAGGGAAGTAACTAAATGCAGCCAAGGCAGCAGCATTTGGATTAGAGGTCATCATTCATCCCCGCGCGATGCATGTTTTTGTTGATTATGCTGCTTACTCTTGGAAATTAATATATATATATATATATTATAGAATCATGAACATGAAGTAAATGTGCTTTGCTTAATTGTCATTTCTGGTACGTTTCTGCCTGTACGCGCGACTACATTACAAACGCGATGTATTCAATATAAACGCTTGAAAATATCATCGTTTATCACGGCTCATTAAAAAGTCAAAACCTACCGTGCATATTGAGTCAAGTGCGAAATGATTTGGGTTGGGTCCAGACGGTGATGATTTGGGCCGTTGGACGGGCCTCCTGTTGAAGATTCGGAGGCTAGAATCCTCCATTTTTAAAGCGAAGTGGGGGCGCAAAACTTACGCTACAGTTGGACGCCAGCTCAAATGGCCCCCTTAAATAATTCTTTTTTCAGGAAAAACATATAGAAGAAATCCAACATCCTCACGCTGCGTCTGCGTCTGCACTTGCGACTTGCAACCTCTTTTTCTGTTCTTCGTCCGATTGGATTGATCACAATCATATTTTAAAATTTTTTTTATTGATTATTATTTACTGATATTTTGGATAGTGAAAAAGAAAAGTAGAATTATAGAGTACACAGAACATATCGTATATACACAACAAAAAAAAATAAAAAATCAAATCGTAGGATGATATCTGAGGTGTGTGATGGGGATGGGGATTGGCAGCTTCTTCTTCTTGTATCCTGATGATTTCTGACGATCCCCGACGACCATCTCAACTGTGAAGAGGAGGAGGAGGAGCAATGGCCGATTACGCACCTTCGACCTGGCTTTTCATTTGCTGCATTCGAAATTCGACGCCGTCCACTCGGTAATTCTCACTTCTCACTCATCCTTAATCTTCCTCCATTTATACTTGATTGTAATGTAATTTTTTAACTCTTCAATTCCAGAAAATTCGCATTTGGTGCCACTTCTCAGATTTAAGTAAATAGAATGCAATAATTGATTTGAGTAAATACAACAGAATAGAATACTTGTTTTTGTATATCATCAATTCATCATACGATCTCTCTCTCTCTCTCTCTCTCTCTCTATATATATATATATATATAGATTGATTAAGTTTCCTTTCCATTAGACAGAGTGAGAGAGATTGATTAAGTTATTATGCCAATGGAGGAGGACGCAATGCCAAGCAACAACCAAAAGCCAGGCCGAATAAGAAATGCCTGCAATCCCATTAAGAAAACCGGGCCTGTGTCCATGGATCACGTGCTTTTGGCCCTGGGAGAGACCAAGGAGCAGAGGGAGCTCAGAATCCGCACTCTCTTTAACTTCTTTGACACCGCAAATGTTGGTTATTTGGACTATGCCCACATTGAAGCAGGCCTCTCTGCCCTCGACATACCCTCCCAGTACAAGTATGCCAATGATTTGTTGAATGTCTGCGATGCGAATCGAGATGGCCGTGTCGACTACCAAGATTTTAAGCGCTACATGGACGATAAAGAGCTTGAGCTCTATCGCATCTTTCAAGCAATAGATGTCGAACATAATGGTTGCATTCTGCCTGAAGAGCTCTGGGATGCACTTGTAAGGGCAGGTATCTCCATATAACCAACTCTACTACTGCTAGCACTGCAACTAATGCTGCTGCTTTTTTTCATTTTTACTATATCTCCCTTCCCTCATACTTTCATGTCTACTCCTTTCGTTCTGTCTCATCTCCTTGTACGATCATTGTGCTTTCATTCTTGAATGTTTCAAAGATGTCAACACAAGCCTGTAAATCGTCTCTATCTTTTTCTGTTTTTGTATAATCATTCTGTAAATGTTTGTTTTCATGTTCGTATCCCGTTAACACTTCAAAATATCTCTGTTATCACAAAAATGGCTTTCCCTTACTGGATTGTGTTCCTTCTATAAACCACATCAGCCCCTCTTTTGCAGGGATTGAAATTGATGACGAGGAACTTGCACTTTTTGTTGAGCGCGTTGATAAGGATAATAATGGTGTTATAACATTTGAAGAATGGAGAGATTTTCTTCTACTTTACCCTCAGGAGGCAACCATTGAGAATATTTATCATTATTTGGAAAGGGTATGCCTTGTTGATATTGGGGAGCAGACTATTGTCCCAGGGGTCACCGGTAAGCACGTCCATGCTAGTAGATATTTGATTGCTGGAGCTGTAGCAGGGGCAACATCACGTACAGCTACCGCTCCTCTTGATCGTTTAAAGGTTATTTTGCAAGTACAAACAAAACGAGCTCGAATTATGCCAGCAGTAAAGGATATATGGAGAGAAGGGGGCTTATTGGGCTTTTTTCGTGGCAATGGATTAAATGTCTTGAAGGTGGCTCCTGAAAGCGCCATCAGGTTCTACACTTATGAAATGCTGAAAAGATTTATTGCCCATGCTAATGGTGAAGAAGATAAGGCTAATGTCAGCACTGCAACTCGCCTTGTTTCTGGTGGCTTAGCAGGTGCTGTGGCACAAACTGTGGTATATCCCATGGATCTTGTTAAGACACGAATCCAAACTTATACTGGCGAAGGCAGGAGAATTCCAAGTCTTAGAACTCTGTCTAGAGATATATGGGTTCAGGAGGGACCCCGGGCATTTTATAAGGGTGTTGTTCCATCTTTGCTTGGGATTGTCCCTTATGCTGGCATTGATCTTGCTGCTTATGAAACAATGAAGGATATGTCCAAGAAATATATTGTGCATGAAGGGGGTAAGGACTTCGTTTGCAAATTTGTTTTTGTTCACTTGTCCTCATCATTTTTAGGCACTAATTTATTGTGTTTTGCCCCAATTCTGCCACTATATTATATGTTGTAAGTTTTTTTTTTCTTTTTTGTTCTGATTGTTTTTAACAGAACCTGGTGCTCTTGTCCAATTGGGATGCGGGACAGTATCAGGAGCTCTTGGTGCAACTTGTGTTTATCCGTTACAGGTTGTCAGGACAAGGTGCATTATGGAAATATTGATATCTTGTTGAAATGATTTTTATGATATTTTGTAACTTTAAAGTCAGTGTCTTTAAACTGACGGTAATTTTTCTACGTGTTTTCAGAATGCAAGCGCACACTGAATATATGGGAATGGGTGATGTATTCAGGAGAACCTTCCAACATGAAGGGTTAAGAGGATTCTACAAAGGAATATTTCCTAATCTTCTTAAAGTAGTTCCATCTGCAAGCATTACTTATATGGTTTATGAGTCCATGAAAAAGAGTTTGGATCTGGGATAAAAGAATTATGCAGCTCCAAACAATGACCACCAAGTAAGTTGCTGATTATAAAGTTGGCAATGATATCATGGTGAATGAATATTTTGAATAAGGTTCCCAACTGAATAGATCAAATCATTTTTTTAGTCATACACTCGTAGCATAAATAATAGTGCTAGGCATTAGGTTGCGTGAAAGGGCAAAATTGGCTTGCCCGTACAGTTGGATGTCCCAAAAATTGTATTAAGCCTTTTATGCAATGGGGCAGTGTTGTTTTGTACCACCCCACCCCAAACGCAGTTTGTAGTTTGAGCATAACTTTATATCTCTGGTAAAACCATTTTTGGCCATGTTATGTAAAACTTTGGGTCGATTGGATAATTTGAAGACCGGTGCCATGCTAGGTTTAAGAAGCCGTCTGTGCCGTTTCACAGTTTCATTGATCAATTGGTTGAGGAGGACTAGTTTTGATGGCTCATTGTTTCCTATCAATTTTCGTTATTTCTGCTTGTGTTCTTTCTTCTATCCTCCGAATACGTGTTAGGGGAACGATCTGTTTCTTTATTTTTGTTGGCTTTTAAGTAGGCTCTCTCTGGAGCCTTTCTTCTGTTTAGTTGTGTGTGCTTTGGGTTCTATAGGTAGCAACTGTGACCATTTCATTTATATGTTTATAGATAGATACAATGCAAGATACTGTGCTCGCTCTCTAATGGGTGTCTTGAATTCGAAATGAATATAATCGTCTTATGTTCTTTAGTCTCTGTATTTTGGGAGCTCCTTCGCACTTGCTTCCTTCCAAACCAACGTCTTATCTTAAATATAAGCAAAAGGCTATTTTAATCCACTGTTAATCGGAGAGATTAAGAGAGCCCGAAGGAATTACCTTCATTTGGGCATGGAAACTGAGTGCATTTTTGCTCACCACTTTCAAGTGGAGATAATGCTTGACACCCTATCTTTTACCATTAGATTATCTTAAATTTAGAGATTTGTGTCTATCCGTCACACAAATCTCAAAACTTGAACTTATCTAACAGTGATATATAGAGTGGTGAGTATCACCATCACTTAAATGTGTTGAGCAAAAATATTCTCTCTTAGTTTTATCAACCCACTATGGTCACATTAATTAGATTGAATAACTAAAGGGACATTTGATAACCATTTAGTTTTCAGCTTTTGTTTACTTTTTTTAAAATAAAAACTGAAATCTTGTTTGATAACTACTTTTAGTTTTTAGTTGTCAGAAAAATGAAAACTAAAAACTATTTTCTTGAGTTTTTACATTTCGGTTTTTGATTTTTGGTTTTCAGTTTTCATTTTATTTTTAACTAAAAGCAATTACCAAACAAATTTATAGTTAAAAAAAAAAAAACTGAAAATGAAATGGTTTTCAAACAGTTACCTTGAGTTTTCAAAATTTGGCTAGACTTCATTTTTATTTTTAAACTGAAAAATAAAAAATAAAAAACTAGCTACCAAAAAATAATTCAATTTTTAAAATAATAAAAATTCAAAATAAAAAAACTAAAAACTAAAAACGAAATAGTTATCGAAAGATCTCTTACTAAATGTATGATTTATTGACGTATTTTTAAGTTGAAAGTAAAATATGAATTATTATCGCTGATGTCCCACCATTTTGTAGTTTTCCAAATATCATTTTCCTTCTCGAAAGCTACTAGCGAGTATTAGCATTCCCAAAAGTCACTTGACACTCTTTTTCTAGTGCTAGGAACTAACTAGCCTTCCCAAAAGTCACATGACACTCTCTTTTTCTAGTGCTAGGAACTAGCTAGCATTCCTAAGGTGAAAAATAAAACAAAAAGAATGGCATCATGACTTTTTTGTAGGGACTTGGGTTGTCTGCCATTCACATCACATATCTTTCTCATTCTTTTTTATATTATGTGGTCACGGTTAAGCTATGTTAACATTTTATATTAATTTTTTTATAGAAATAGTAAGACAAAAATCAATAGGAATATAAAATGTTGACGTGATTTAACTGTGACCACAGAAATATAAGGAGATGAGAAAGGTATACGATGGCGAGGGCAGGCAATCCAATTCCTTTTCCTAGTGCTGATGAGCATTTCCTTTTCTTTTTATCCTTTTTGTATACGTATAATTTCACTTGATCCCTCTTGTGCAAGGAATTTGTCTTTTATTTAATCAAAGCATGTTAGTCGTGACTCACCGATTTCAGCTGTTTTTTAGCAATTAAATTTTGAGTTAGCTTTCGTGTCTGTCATAGTTTTTTCTTTTATTCAAACGATGTGTACATTTCAAACTTTAGTATTTTTGTGTGATGAAAGCGAAAGAAGAATCCCTTAAGATATAGACATCATGGTTTGTATATTTTTGTTCAAAATAATAATTGAAAGTAGTGATAAAATAAGGTCCTAAAATAAGTAACAAAATAGTTGCTTAGAAAGTTTAGAAATAACAGTTGCATCATACTCTGTATATTATTTAGAGATGCAAATTGTTCATTTTTTCTATGTGCGTATGGTGAAAGTTTTTGCAAATTGCTCATAGAACTTTTTGCCATATAAGGCTATGAAATATTTTCCAACGTACACGAATTCAAAATTATTTTTCACCCTCCATCTTAAAGTACACATCTGCTACACTGCATGACTCACCGAAGTCATAATACTGGTTTATTTATTTACAGAATATTCCCGTCGCCCCCAAAAAAAAAAGCTAGCGTGTGATCATTCTTCTACTCTGCAAACAAAACCATATACATTCAGGTTTCACAAAATCTTGGCGTGATTGATGTCCAACTCTTTGCAAAAGAAGTAAAAAATAACCAAATGAATTACGGAACCAAAACAAAAAAAATTAATTTTGTCCCACACCGCACAATTCCACCAATTTTGATTTAAAACTACGAGAAAAAAATGATGAAAACATTATGTAATATTGAGAACTCTTTTTTGGACCATTCAAAAGCTAATAGCATAAAAAGGACAATTTATTAAACATCCTTACATCCAAATTTTTTTTTTTAGGTGAATCCATTTAGTCAAATCCCCCATGTGTGGCTTTTATCATAATCCCTTTGGTAAAACCCAAACTCTTTCTCTCAGTTTTATATTTGGTGGGTGGTGTAGACTTCTACTCTTTTGTTGTGCTTCGTTGACAAAGTATTTAGCAAAACGCAAATATGTAAATGAGCAATGGCGACAAAGAGTAAACGAAATGCATATTTTCACGTTCAAATACAAACCTTAGAATGATTACTCCCACCACCATGGTTTTGTTTGTTTGTTTTTTTTTATTTTTTTAATTTTAAAGGGAGATAACTGATGGGCAAGCCACGGTTATCCATCCATTTTGAGGCCGAGAAGACTCAACCTTCTCCGTACCACAAGTTTGACTTCCACAATTTTGTTAGTTTGATGTGTTTCACTAAGATGAACAGAAAAATCATGAAAAATCAGTCTCAATAAAGAGGTCAAGCATTTAACAATGAGGAGAAAAGGCATAAAAAAAAAAAAAAAAAAAAAAACATCATGACATAGGACCATTTGAAAATTATGGAAAGAAAGAAGGAGGAATAAAACTCAATTAACCTCACAAAAGAAAATTTATCATCACAGTAGAACACTCAAAACACATAGGTGAACCTCACCTTACTGGTTCACAACATATTAAGTAAATATTTTCCTTGAAGTTAAATGCTCTCCAAATGGAGAAGAGCCTGTTCTTGTTCTTTCATCTAGATCAATGAAAGCACCTTCCCCATAAATACGATTTTCCAAACAATACGCTCTCTAAACAAATAATACTGAAATCTTAAAAATGTCGGGTTAGTACTTTGGCATGCAAGGAGTACGAATTCTAGTCTTACCAATTGAGAGAATAATGTTAATTCTTGAGGACAAATCATAGAGACAAAAGATCGAAATAAATGGCTTACGAATTGAGTTGACTCCCATCTGAAGCAAAGGCAAGCATGCCAACATGCAACAGACCTGAAACATCAAACGCTAAATAAGAAGAAATATTGGAGAATATACATAAAATATTAAGGATTTAAAAAACAGAACAAAAAGAGCGAACATCAACGAACTCATATACAATGATTCAAAATAATCTAAGTCATGTGATGTACCTTATCTAAACTACATATTAATATAATTTTCATTGTCAACCACAATCTTATGAAATTACTATGTTAACCTTCTAATTAAAACTAAACATGGATTAGAAATATGGACAAAAATTAAAGCTCTCTCCTCTCTCCCCATTCCCACTCCCACTCCCACTCACGTTCTCTCTCACTCTAATTAAAAAAATAAAAATAAAATTAAAGCTCTCACTCTTCTCTCCCCATTCCCAAGTTCTCTGTCACTCTCTTCCTCTCTTCTTTTATTTAAAAAAAAAAAAAAAAATTCATACACACTTTGTGTGTGGCCATATGCTAGTCTCTAGCTAATAGAATGCCAAAAGTCCACTTTGGGGTCTCAAGACTTCACAAAAATGAGTGGTCTAAAAAGTCCCTGAAACAAAGAAAAATTACAATTAATGTGAAACATAGAATTATAATGAGTATGGGTATTTTTGTCAATAAAATTATATGTCTCATTCGCCCTCTTCATCTTTCTGCCTACACAATCGCACCCACGTTTTTTTCCAGAGTAAATTGTAGTAATGGTCCTTCGATTTTAATCAAATTGGAGTAATGGTCCCTCAACTATAAATCCATTACCATTGGTCCCTCAACTCATCAAAACGTGTAGGTGTGGTCCTTTTCGTCAACTTCATCTGAATTTTGTCAAAATAAGTTATGTTAGAAGGACTATTGCCACAATTGGTGTTCCTCAACTCATCAAAATGTGTAGTTATGATCCTTTTCGTCAACTTCGTTAGAATTTTGTCAAGATGAGTTATGTTGGAATGACCATTGGTACAATTGGGTTAAAGTTAACGGACCATTGCTCCAATGGGATTAAAGTTGAGGGACCATTTCTCCAGTTGGACTAAAGTTGACGGACCAATAGTAATGAATTTTTAGTTGAAGGACTATAGCTGCATGTTTTGATGACTGCATGCAAACCGAAGGGTCAAGAAGGCCGAAAATAGCCTGAAAATTGTCTCCAACCGAGGGCTAGGCTAAAGCGTTGTAGAATCTGAGAAGGCCCCAAAAATCGGAGAGGGCTAGAGGGCTGGCCAGAAAATAGAGCAGTCCTGTCGATTATAACCGACATGATTGCTTAAAAAAAATTTTGAATACAACGGCTAGTCAGCTAGCCGTTGTATTCAATTTTTTTTTTTGGGCCAATTTTATTTTTTTAAATTCTTAAAAATTCTAATTTTTTTTTTCCTATAAATACCTAAACCATTCATTAAATTTAAGTTCTAATTTTTTTGGTTTTTTAGGCCAGTTATCGTTTTAGTTTTTAAATTTAAGTTGTTGTAGTTTTTAAATTTAAATAATAAATTATGTTTGGCCCTATGGCCCTTGGTTGGAGACGGAGGCAAATATGACAATATATTATTCATTAAAATATTAATTTCTTGGAGGGCCAGAGGGCTAAAACGAGTCATCTGGCCAGCCCTCGGTTGGAGATGGCCTGAGGAACTAATAGTAATGGATTTTTCATTGAGTGAACATTGCTCCAATTGAGTTAAAGTTAAGGGATCATTGCTACAATTTACTCTTTTTTTCAACACAATCGCTCCACTTACATCAGTTTTCCTTTCTTTTTTTTTTTTTTTTTTAATCAAGGCAAGCTTCATAAAAACCGGTCCATTTAAATTTCATCATCTCTCTCTATCTCTATATGCTTTTGGGTTTTGTGGTGTTTGGATTAATGAGTTTGTGTTCGTTCTTGAATTGATGTAGAAGAAGAACAGCGGCTACAACAACAATGGAAGCGACAACGCTGCCACGCCAGCAACGGCGGGATGAGAAGAAGAAGGGAGACGGAGGTGAGATGAAGGAGGAAACCCCCATCACCGTCATCCTCAAGGTTGTCAAATGCGTCAAAGCTTTTGGAGGTACATTAATAAACCCACTCCATGTTTCTCATACTTTCTTCAAAAATTCCAGATTTCCATTTATTTTTAACACAACTTTCCTCCAATTTTTTCACAAAAAATGTTTATTTGGTTAAATAAATTGCCAGGCAATTGGCAATTGGTGTGAAGTAAAACGTAAACACCCATATGCAAAACGCAATATTGAGCATTGTTTGGTAAAAACCCAGATGCAGAAAGCAGTAGATGAACATTTCTGTGAAAATTTTGGAGGAAAGTCGTGTTAAAAATAAATGGAAATCTGATTTTTTTTTTTTTTTTTTTTTTTTTTTTTTTGTTTTGAAGGAAATGTGGGAAACAGGGAGTGGGTTTTGAAGGATTTATTGTTGTACCCCCAAAAGCTTTGACGCATTTGGCAACCTTGAAGTGGGCTTTAAACGAGCTTTTGAAGTGGGGTCATAAAATTATTTGATTTTTTATTCTTTGTACATTGATATGTATTAAAATAAATTCATTAACTAAATAAAAAATTATATTTCTACATGAAATATAATTAAAAATTAATATCAAAAGAAGATAGATATACAAATATTACTTAAATATTATACGTCTTACGTTTTTAGACGCATATGTACTAAATGTTTGCAACCAAGAGTTTAAGATTGAGAGTGAAGAACATAAAAATTAATGATCAAAAGAGTAAAGAACACTAAAACTTGATTAACGAGCATAATAAATTTAACAACCCCAATTATTTCTTTTGTGTTTTTTTTCTTCCTAAAATCAACATCACACTAGTAAATCGAATATTAAAATAATCCACTGAATAATAAATTATTGAAAAGAAAAATATATATTCAAAATTTTGATTACCTTAAAGTACAATCTTCAAGACCATGTAATAGTTGATTTAAACATTCGATAGAATTCGATCGGGGAAATTGAAAGAAAAAAAGATTATAAAGGAACTTGAGTTTTTTAACTTTATATGCATTTGTACAGATGGATTGAGAGTAAATTTGAAGAACAAGAAGAAAAAAACTAGTGACTAAAAAAGTAGCTAAATGTTTCGAACTCAACACCCTAAAGAAAAAGGAAGCCAAACATTTGCACCACACCCCAACAAATGTTTTATCATATTTCTTGCTTTTTCTGTATTTGCATATTAATTACAGGATATATGAATTTTTTTGAAGCGTCTCTGAAATTGGAACCCTAAGCAGGCACCTACATGGACTACTCTTAGGCCGTGCCTGATTCATACATGCACGCAGTGCATTGATGCCTACTTTTACATATAATATAATATATATATATATATATATATATATGTGTGTATGTATGTATGTATGTAATGTATGTATTGTTCTTATTCACGAAAGAAAATACTATCAATATATTTCGACCAAAAAAAAAAACTATCGATATATATGTGTTGTTCTTATTTATCATCGATCTTTTATATATTTCTTCAGAAAAGGTCGATACATATGCCTATATTATATATAATGGAGATGAGATTGATACCATGGAATTAGGTGCCTCACACTCACAACCGCAGAGTCATCGTAACCACCCATACCTATTAGCTAGCTAGATACTTTTATTTCTAATAATAAAGAAAATGAATCAGAATCGATGCTAAAGCTAGCAACTGAATATATGCATTTCACACCAGGCCGCCGAAAAGAATCGATGCCATTGATTAATTTGATTGGAAACTATTATGCACTAGTACTGCAGTTCTTCCAGGAATGTCACTGAAAATTCCAATGCATGATAAGCTACCTAGATACATACTACGCATGATACATACAAATGTAAACTTTATCAGTTCTTAAAACCAAAACCCATAAACTTCACATACTTGGAGAAGACGATATGGTGAATTTCTGGATGATTAAACTCGCGGATGAGATAGCAGTGTGCATAGGGACCTCAAACTTTATAGACATCAAGTGCGTTCCAAAAATCCTACCGAGTAACGGATTCTATAAATCTTAACGAGCCTATAACTAGATTTCTAAAGCCCATATAATTATGTTCCACGCAAGAACCCCTTAACCAGGAAGTAATCCGGGTTTCGCTCTTCCTTATGCCACAAGGAATAGCTAACTAATTAAAACTCTAACCCTAAAATAGGTAAGTACATTTTTTTACCTTGTGGTTGACGTGGTCGAATACAGTTTGTCTTTTATTGCATTGGATACAATAAGTGAACCCTGACCTATTCTATATCATACTTCAGCATCTCACTGTCCTTCGGCATTGGAACTAACTCTCATATCAAAGGAGTTTTAATATTACTATATATAATTATATATAGATTAATATTCCATTGCATGCAATACTTTTAATTAAAATGTTTACATTAGTTTTATTTGATTCCGAACTATATATGTGTATATTGAAGAAATTGGAGTTCCATTATAAAATCAATTGACAATATGAAGAATAGTTCAACCTCTTATAAGCTCATACAAGATCTCTCATCTTATTCATGTGTGATTCATTCTCAACACACCCCCTCACGTGTGGCAAGCCTAACATGTGGACAACACAAATTGGGTGATGTGGAGCACGTGTCGTTGTTGGGCTTCACACAAGGGACAACCTGCTCTGGTACCATGAAGAAATTGGGATTCCACCATAAAACCAATTGACAATGTGGGGAGTAGTCCAACCTTTTATAAGTCCATATAAGGTCCCTCATCTCATCAATGTGAGATTTATTCTCAACATATATAATATAACTAAGAATAGAAGAGAGAGACGATTCCACGTGACGCGACGTACAAGTTGAATGAATGAATGTTGAAACCCCTTATGCATTTCTATTATTTACCGTTTTGTACTCGTTGTAGAGAGAAATCATTACTCATGCTTTCTTTGTATCAATAACGCTTCTTTTTGTATATTAGTTATTTTTAAGACTCATTGTAAGCTGTTTTATGTTCATCTGAACTTTGTTAAATAAATTACTCTACGTTTGGAAAAGAAAAAGGCATTCACATGGGTGGTGGTGCTCTCTAGTCTCTGCATTCGTTGCTAGCTATGGTCAAATTTTGTGTGTTGAATTAAGTACCGAGTATACTACATCGTATCAGTCCAGAATTCCTTTCGCACTCATGATATAGCTACCAATCCATTTTATTATCTTTAAAATAAGGGGAGTGTTATTGGCACTTAAAAAATCTAATTCTACACTTCTTATAAGTGTATTTTTCTTTCCTAATATAGAAAGTTTGGAGTGTAGAATGAGATTTTTGAAGTGCTAATAACAATTCCTTAAAATAATTTTAATTATTCTTTAATTTATCGGAAAAATCATTCAGTGTAGTAGTACTGATTCATTTGTGTATGGTCTTTGCTTAAGCTTAGCTGTGATCATATCAGGTAAGTATGCATGTGGGGATAGATATATAAATCGGATCATGTCAGTGTCACATGGATTATGCTTGTGTCGTCTTATGGGAGACTTACTTGTCTCTCTACTACCGAATTAAGATTAACAAATTTTTACTTTCCGAACATTATAATTGGAAGGAGAAACTTAATATGAGTCCAATTTTATGAGCCATTATTAGTTATAGTTCAATTTTGTTTTAAATTTTAGGTTAGGTCTAGTGATTTATTATCCACTTAAGATTATTTGTATTTTCTTGCCAAATTTACCCTCAAATTGACTAATTAAGTAATTACTGTTTTTTTAATTTGTGATTAATGTTAATCTTATCCTTAATTATAGATTAGGGATTGAAATCTCTTTTTTTTCTTCTCATTTCTCCAACCATTAATTTCTCTTTTCTTGTTTCAATTCTCTTTTCTTGTTTCTCCCTCACAATATCTTTCTCTTCCTGTGTTATTTTGCCGAGTAATCTTCTTCCATAACATTCCTTTTCTCCTCCTCTTCCATAAGAATGATCAATATACATTTGATTGGTTAAAAAAAAAAAATTGCATTAGTGTTTTGGATTCTTCGTGTTTTTTTTTTTTTTTTTTTGCTTCTTTTTCCTTTATATATATATATATATATACTGAAGTTCTATCGAATTAGCATTTTCTCTAGTGTTTTCTCCCTCAATATCATTTTTCTTCCCGATTTTTTTTGGTTTTATCTATCTATATCACTTGTCCTTTTTTTTTTTTTTTAATATTATAATGTACATGTATCATGAATAATTGTATTTATCTACCTATGTATATTATATATTTTGTTGATAATTTAAGATTAATTGTGTTTATCTACCTGTACCAAAGGATTTTTTTTTATATTACTCTCCGCATATTAGAGATTAATTGCATTGCCTACCTGCATCACAGATTGGTTGCATTATCTACCTACACTATAGTTTAATTAGATATTATTTAAATATATCTTCGTGACATATTTTGTATTTATGTACCTATATCATAGGTTTTTTTCTTTTTGTAATCTACTTTTATCAAGAATGTGTATCACAGTAGATTTTGTTGTTGATAAATATGCCATGAATTTTAATTTTAATTTTTTTCCTTGGATATTGAATAGATTAAAGGCTTTAATGATTCAAAATTTGGATAAATCAAGAAATTTAAATATATTTTCATTTAGATTATAAAAGGGTAAAATAGACATAAAAAAATCAGTTGAACCTAAACTGATAAGGCACATGGAATTGGACTCAATTGGAAAGTAGCTCAATTTTTTGGACTCGGATCTAAATGCCTCTAATTGGAATCATTATTTTTCTTTATTATCATCTAAAGATCTTCTGTCAAAAATCATTCAATTCAGAGATTGTTTAGTCATCTACACATGTTAAATCAATCAACGATTTTGGTATTAATTATTATTATTATGATGAACTGTCATTTTATTTTATGCATATATATGCATGGCTAAAAATCTCCAAATTGACTATTTTTTTTTTTTTGACAATATGATTTTTAAATGATGATAATGAGAATTAATTGTTTCGTTTATGATGTTTAGACGGTAAAAATTTGTTAATCATAAGTTAGATGACAAATATAGAGACACAAGCATTATCCTTGTCACATTGATTGACGAATGGAATGGCCCTAGCTTATTTTATTTTTTGGGTTAATTAGTTTCACATCGACAATGCTTCTCTCTCTCTCTCTCTCTCTCTCTCTCTTCTTTTTTGTATATAATAAAAAGGCCGTGATGTAATTCCATCAAACTTCGTAACTATTAGTGCGTGTCATCTTAATTCTGATAGTGCACTCAGCAACTGCAAGGGAAAATTGAAACTTGAAAAGTGAATTATGATGATCAGGGCTTATAATAATATTAATGTTAAAATTAAAGTTACTTTTTTAGAAGAACCTCGAACGTTTCACCAAGAGGAGCCGAATATAAATTCAGTACAACAACAAACCCCAGAAAAGGAGGGTTTTACATTTGGAGAGATTTTTTTTTTTTTATGCGCTCGGTATACGAACAATATTACATTTCATGCCATAAATGATAATTTTTTTTCAAATACTTCTTTACTTATATTATGATATATAATATATTAGACCGTATGTCGAATACATTAAAAAATTTATCCTGCAATTGACACATAAAACCAACAATTCCTCCCGACTCTTCATCGAGCATCAAGACGCGTTCTCTGTTCGTAAAAGTTAAAAGTTGTTAACAAGCTAGATAAAGGCTTAAAAGCTATGAAAATAAATGATAACTTTTGACTAGCTCGATCACTATTGCGACATGCGTGCAGATTGAAAAAGCTTTGTTTATCGTTTTCTCATGCCATCTTTAACTATTAAAATCTAGCTTTATTTTGTACGAGCACTTTCCCAACATTTGATACCCTAACTGATCATGCATGCATGCGTAGTCTTGTCTCGCATACGTACGTGCTTGGGTTACTTTGAGTTAATTTGTCCTTAGTTTTCCTTTTTACAAGTCTTTACACATATATAAAAGGCATGCAAAACAAATTAATTATAAAGAAAAATGCATGCTTTAGCGAAGTCATGGTCGCCAAGGAAAATAAGAATGAAATGATCATCATGAATTCAAGTTCCATGCCAGCTTGCTGTAGCAATCAATATATAAAGTAGAAGATTAATTAAGCTGAATTAATAGACATAATTGTTCATGTATATTAATTACTGTTTGGCAGCATATATGTACAATCACAATTCTCCATGCATGTAGTCATATAATTATAATAAAAACATGTAATGATAGAACAACATCAAATTCAAATGATTTAATTAGGCCTAATTTGATGTAATTATTGATTATTTGTCCTTCATACTCACATTAGAAATAAGAAAGAAACTAATCAAGTCCAACACATAGATTCCACCCAACCGTTGGATTGCCACTTTTCTTGGGTGACAATAAGTTTGAACAATTCCAAACCAAGCCTCTTGGATTGGCCAATAGATTGAAGTCTAACCTGATCTATCCAACCGACTCCCACTCCTACTAGCTAGTTGCTAATGAAGTTGGTAAACGGATGGATATATTTACCAAAAACTGAATTTTAATTAATATAAGTTAATATAATCATCAGTTATAACTTATAGCTTAATAAAATTGTATAACAAAAAATAATAAAATAACTTAATGGGAGTTGGGGACGTTATGGAAATGAATTTTGGCACGGTTTTGGCCACAGGCCTTCTGTCCCCAAAATATATGTCTCCTTTATGTCTCTTATTTAATATTACGACACCTGTCCAAAACTTAACACATACTGTTAAATCTTTTATTTTTTGGTTTGGACGTTTCCTCTCTTATGAAAACACCCACTGGTACCAGAACCGTTCCGACGGACTCATCCTCCATATCTTCCGGCCGCCTTGTTCTTCATATCATCAACAAAACAGTGTTGTGTTTATATACCAATGTGACCCCACCTACTCCTGACTCCTCCCCACCTCACCGCCGCCAGCGGGGGCCCACAATTCAAAATGACGATCTCGATTCAGATGGCTTGGCCACCAGTTGCGAGCACATGTCACCAGGAACATCCACTCTGCTAATCTCAACGAATTTGTCAAAACAAGTCATTGGATCTTTCAATATTTCAATTTCAAACTCGTTTTATCTCTCCATCAATCAATTTTTCGGTTATCGTTAATCTCTCTCAAGCAACACAAATTTTCGCTAATTGGATGGGAATAAAAAAATTTGTTATCAGAATTGACATAAATTAAGATGCAATAAGTCAAGCAACTCAGGATGGGTTGGGTCAACTGGAAAGATTGGAAAACATTCTGTTTGAATCCGAAATTGTAGAATTTGAGTTTCCAATATATATCAATTTCTGAAGGAGACGGCAATAATGAAAACTTGAAAAAGTGGTTTTGCTCTAACCCGTGGTTGCAAAGGAAGAAATAACAGTGTTAATTCTCTGTTAAGTGTTGGACAGGTGTCTCAAAATTACCGAAGAGACACCAAGGAGACATTTATTTTGGAGACAGCAGACCCGTGGCCCACGGTTTTATTGGTCAAGGATCTGGAGATCCTGTGATCATGACCGTTTATTATATATCATGCAGTCATAAATCATTTTAAATTTTAAATTAAATATAAATGCTACCTAACAAAAATTGACCACATGATGTACGATGAACGGTCATGATCACAGGATCTCCGAATCCCCATGATCCGGCAGGATCCTTTTCCGGTTTTTTTATAAATGGATACCGTTGCCCTGGTCCCGCGGAAATCTCTGGCCCTCACCTCATTCTCCCTCTCTCTCTCTCTCTCTCTCTCTCTCTCTCTCTCTCTCTGTTATGCTCTTTCTTTGAAATTCGCTCGACCTTATTATTCCATCAATACTTCTTCTGTATTGTTCCCTTTCTAATCCTACTCATCTATCTCCTAGAAAAGAAAAGAATGCTGCTAATTTTTTCTTTCTTCTATTTGGTTGCTGTAGTAGAATTTAGATTGTTCTCTTGTCTGACAGAATACAAGAAGTCAGTTGGCAACTTGCCCGGCCAGCCGCCTCTTGGTAGAGATCACCTCATCACCAGTGGGAGAAATCAAAAGAGTTAACAGGATTTTAGGACGTCAGTGTTGTGCCAGCTGCATTATTCCAGGCTAGCTAGCCTGTCCTGAATTAAGCTTTCTTCTCAATGCACGCAGCAGCTGGCCTTTTATATATATAATCGATCGAGTTCAAGTGCTCATCAATTAAGAAAGATGTTCTTGATCGATAGAGCGGATCAGTTTAATCAGTTTGTGATTATGTTATGAATCAAAGCTAGTAAAGTTTCTGTTTCCTCAAAATCCATAAAAAAATTGCGTGAGTGCATAATCAAAATATTAATTCGTCTTCTCCTCCTCTCCTCACTTATGTCTTTCATTGTGATTTTTGCTGCTGCTTTTTTTATTTTTTTATTTTTTTTTTAACCTAATAAGATTCAAATCACCTTATCATTTTTAATTAATTAATTAATTTTCACTTTCGGTTTGAAGTATTGTTTGTGTAGAAGAATATATGATCATGTCATCTTCTGTACTGACACGAATAGGACGACAGCGACAACGATATGACAATAATTTCACGTCATATATATTTGGATTATTCTTTAATTTTTACTGTTGCCTTGCCTTTCGTTGCTTTTTTTAATCAGTCATGTTTTCCATTTAATTAAATTGTCTTTTATCTCGATCGGTTGCCTTCAAATTGAAAAACCTTTGGTAGGAATAAGCTCTTGTTTCGTAATGAAGTAAAAATAATTTGATTACTGAGAAATAATAATATAATTATATAGTAAAGCACCAAAAGAAAATACAAACAAAAGTATATTTTTCTCATGTCCCGACCACCGGCAATAGCATGCATATACAAAGGTATCTTTTTCCCATGTCCGGATCGACCACCGGCAATAGCATGCGTATACCTTGATAATTGACTTTCTTCTTTGATGGAACCAACTTGTCTTGATCTCTCACCTGTCCGTTCCATTTCTTCAAAATATAGACAAATTTTTTTATGTATTTAGAATATGAGCCGGTATATTACGTGTCATAAAACAAATAAATAAACACTTGGAATTTTTTTTATCCACTTGTATTATAACACGTGGTGTACCAACCGACCTATGTTCTAAGAACATTATCTCTCCAAAATATACGACTAATAGTGTGCCTTAGCATGCATATGTATATAATTTTTTTTAAACCTCGACGGTACGAGAGAATTTTATTGATAACGAAATAAAAGTTACACCTAGTCTGGAGGGGGCATAAACCTTACATTTCTAGAAATGCAAACAATAAAGATAAGGAAGAGAGAGGGGGCGGGGGAGACATGAAATCTAACCCCTCTAACACCAAACTTAAAAGTCTAAACTTGCAAAACAGATTAAGCAACATCACAAGGATAAGAAGGAAAAAGAAAAAGAAAAAAGTTTGTCAAACCTGTATGCCAATATGCAAATTAATTTGAGAAATGGTAGCCGGAAAAGTCTTAGCATGCATATATATTATGGCTTCAATTTCTTTATGTTTAAGGATTTGAGTGATATTTTTTGTCCCATTTTAAGACTTTCTAAATCACAAAATCGTAATGATAATTATATAGGGTAATGCTAGGGAGACTAAATTTGTTGACAAAACTTAGGAAACTAAATGACATGGAAGTTGATGATTAGTTTATTATTTAACCATTCATAAATGTGCTCATTCATATTGGTGACGTCATCATTTAGTTTGCAAAATTTATTTATAAATTTAGTTTTTCTAGCATTACCTAATTACATATATACACAATACGGGTAATGCTAGGGAGACTAAAATTTTAAACCAAATTTGTAAACTAAATGATGTGTCACCAATAAGAAATAAACACGTTAATCAATTCTTAAATAATAATTCAATCATCAACAACTACATCATTTGGTTTGCAAATTTAGTTTAAAAAATTAGTCTCCCTAGCATTATCTACACAATATACATACATCACCTATTACACAAGCTTGACCTTATTTCTTAATTCCCTAGTAAATTAAGAATTACACAGCGAGCAACTAGACTCAGATGCCACCACAACTGCTACCACCGCCACTACTGTCGCCCCTACCTCCATCGTTACCTCTGCGCCCTGACCACCGCACACCACTATACACTATATTGGCACCATAGTTGCCGGTTATGGTCCTTCACCATCCAAATCCCGTATCAGTACTGCCGAATCGATTCGGTGGCAATTCGGTGGTAAATTCGGCTCATTCTCTCAGATTTCTCTCTCGAATCGGTGGTGGTGGCTCCGAAAGTGGAAAAGGTGAAAATGGTGGGAATGGAAAAGGGATTTATGAGAACTGGGCTAGGGAATGTGTAGATGTGGGCCCAATTTGAAAATTTTGTTTTATTTAATATTTTTTATTTTCAAATCTTTACTAATTAATCAAATTCACTTTGTTAATCAAAAGAAGATAAAAAATAAATTGACTTTTATCACACACAAAAAAATGATGGGCAATAATATAATTTCACAGGTTTAAATTTTAGGGAGTTTTAACTAAAAGGCCGCGGTACTCTTCACTTTAATGAAAAATCATATTTTTACACTAAAAAGTCAAACCTAATACTATTCACTTTACCCTTTATTTTGTCTTTATCGTTAAAGCTTAAAGTTTTCAAATCATTTCATTAGTTTTCCTTAAATTTTACTATTTTTTTTATTGAAACCTACCTATAGGTAATGTTAAAATATCTCCAATATAAAAAAAAAAAAAAAAAACTCCCACACCCCCACGTTCTCTCTCTCTCCTTTTAATTTTTAAAAAAAATGTGTTCATAAACATAAAATGTGTTGGTAAATGCTAGTATTTATAATGATAACATGTTTTATTAGTTTTTTGTGCTCACATCCATGAAAATATTTTATATTAAAATACAACTTTCGTTTTATCAACATGAAAATATTTTATATTATTATAAGAACATTTTTATTATTTTTTATTAAACCAATTCAGTAAATTAATTCTTTTTGACGTGTTTTCATCTTTTGATGATAATAACTATACAATATAATTGTAAAATGTATAATTACAATATTTTTATGTTTCTACCGAATTCCGTATTCGAATCGAACTGCGAACTCGAATCGTACCCGTATTCTTATATGTATGAATCGTTCAAATATTATTTATATTATGTTATTAAACATTATATGTTTTTTCCTTTATTATTACAGGATGCTATGGTGGAACAGCGCACTACTGTTCTCCAAGAAGCAACATCACAACTTCCCCCGGAGACCTTGATCGAGGACGCCACGATACCCGAGGATGCAGGTTTTCAGATCCTGACTAATGTCATGGATCAAAACTTCGGTCGTCGTCCTGGCAAAGTTGTTCGGGGTATGGGAAAAGCGCGAGTTCGTGAGACGGGTGCCTCTTCTTCCAAATCAAACACAGGAGAGGTCAGTGCATTGAAGGAGGAAGTGACAACCCTAAAGGGTTAACTTGCGGTCCAGAGTGAGCAAATGAGGGCCCGGGACAAGCAGATGAGGGCCCAGGGCGAGCAGATTAAGGCCCAGGGCGAGCAGGTGAAGGCCTATGCCGGACACATGAGAGACCTTGTACGAGCCATACAGATGTCCGGCCTCCAAATCTCACTACCAGTACCTGATCTTCCTACACCTTCGACTTCTGAGCCACTTTGCCCTACCGATACCTAGTAGCTTGATGTATCAAACCTAAAAGACTACTTGTAGTTTTTTCTTATTTTTTTGTTTGGACATTTTGTATGTATATTTTCATATATTTATAACTAAATACTTTTCGTTGGTTAATTAATTATCGTTTAGAGTTTAATTAAGATATTTATTAAAAATTAAAAAAATATTTTTTTTGACCAAAACAAAAAAAAGAGGTTTGCGCGACGTAGGTAGAATCTTTGTCGCGCCAACCTCTTTGCGCGACACAAAACTCTACGTCACCCAAAGTGGCTTTGCGCGACGCACGACCATACGTCGCGCAAAGCCACTTCGCGCAACGTAAAAGCGTGCGTCGCTCAAAGAGGTTGGCGCGACGTATGTAGAATCTTCGTCGCACAAAGTGTTTGCGCGACGTAGGGGATGCGTCGCGCAAAGACACTTTGAGCGACGTATTATTACGTCGCGCGAAGCCACTCTGCGTGACGCATCCCCCTACGTCGCGCTAAGCCACTTCGCGCAACGTAAAAGCGTGCGTCGCGCAAAGAGGTTGGCGCGACGTATGTAGAATCTTCGTCGCACAAAGTGTTTGCGCGACGTAGGGGATGCGTTGCGCAAAGACACTTTGAGCGACGTATTACTACGTCGCGCGAAGCCACTCTGCGCGACGCATCCCCCTACGTCGCGCTAAGCCACTTTGCGCGACGCATCCTTCTACGTCGCGCAAAGCCACTTTGCGCCACGTAGGGGGAATCTTCGTGGCGCAAACCCCTTCTGTCACTGCCTTGCCGCGACGGTTAGTGCGCGACGAAGGTGCGTTGAGCTAAGTTTTGCGCGACGGTTTTTGACTTTGCGCGACGAAGGACCTGCGTCGCGCAAAGTGTTTTTTGTACTAGTGACTGATAAGGTCTCAGTCAATGAACGTTGTAAACTAGGGCTTGAATACTAATTTTTCATACAATGTATTACTCATAGAGCTAGGTTGTAAACTAGGGATTGAATACTAATTTTTCATACAATGTATTACTCATAGAGCTAGGTTGTACTTGTACGTGTTGCAACAGACGCATTCCTTACCGGATAACAGAAAACTACGAAGATGATGTTGAGAGTGGTGATATTGAGTACAGGATACAAGTTCTTATGGTTTCTTCACCAGACCGCCATGACAGAGTCTTCCCAAAAGTATACATACATCATCTTAATATATACTTTATTAATTAATTAATTTTTCCAAATTAATATCAATATTAATTCATGATTTGCTGAATGTTTTTCGTTTAATTAATGAACATCAAATGTGTGTGTGTTTGTGTCTTAAATAGGGTGGATGGGAGGATGATGAAACTGTTTTAGAAGCTGCTTGTCGGGAAGCCTTTGAGGAAGCAGGGGTCAAAGGAAATCTAAGAGTATGTACTTAGATCCATTAATTGATTATTAGGAAGTTATTTAATTAAGCTTGAGCTTTGCCAATGTTCGTGTGATAATCACCAACAATATGTAGTTTGTTTGTTTAATTATTTGTTCTCTCTATCAGGAAACTCCGTTGGGAGTATGGGAGTTCAGAAGCAAAAGTCGAGAGGAGATATGCAACCTCAGCCTGGAAGGTGGATGCAGAGGATATATGTTTGCATTAGAGGTCACCCAAGAGCTTGATACCTGGCCAGAGCACCAAAACCGTGACAGGAAATGGGTAATTAATTAGTACTAATCAAAGTAGATATTAATTAAAGGGTATTTCTTCTAAGCTAGTACTCATGAACCATTGGGAGTGGGAGAGATTAATTAGCTAATTAATTAATTAATGAGTATGGATACAGCTAAGCATAAAGGAGGCATTTAGAGTGTGCCGGTATGAATGGATGCGCAAAGCGTTGGAGCAGTTTCTGAGAGTCATGGGAGGAGGACTAGTACTTTCAGTTTGTGATGATAATGATAATATTGATGATGAGGATGGAAAAGTGAAAGTTGTGGAGATGATGATGGGATCAGAAGATGAGATGAAATTAGGAGGAGAGCTGCCACCTCCGGATTCTACCCTGCAGCCGCCCTTGTCAGATGTGGAACATGTGATGGCTGAATGTAAAATAGTGTCGTCAAACTGCTACATAAAGCCAGCTTCTTCTTCTTCAAGTGCTAGTGCTAGTCAACTGGTGATATCAGTTGATTATCATGGCACTTGGCTCTCAAGGACAAGGTGGGGTTGCCATTGATGGCATGCCGCATGCATATGACTATCGATCGAACATATATATATATGTGTGTGCGCGCGCTGCTGCCAATTAAATTGGCAAATTGGCATATGTGATGTTCAATTTCTCGGCCTAATAGTGACCCTGACTAAATGTCAAAGCAAAAGCCAAATTGTTTGATAAAACTTTCTCCATCGATCAAATATCATATAAATTGTCATGACAGTGCAACTTTTAAATGCTTCTTTCTTATTAATAAATAAATAAATAGATATGCATGTGCAAATTCATGCAAAGATAAAATATCAGTAGAAAGTTTTAACTTTTAATTTATCTCCACTCCAAATTCCAAGATTCACTCATACTGTAGCGGTCTGATTTTTTTTTTTTTTAAATTTAGAACGAATGAGGCAAATAAGCCATGAGGAGAGGAAACATGACTGGAGGAAGGATTTTTGTGTAAATTTAATTGGGTCATCGATCTTCAGCCCATTAGTCTAGAGAAAAGGGAAAATAGTCCACAACGATAAACAATCAGCTGCATCATCATCCCCCCTCATTTGCTAATTCGGCACAACCCCTAACGTCCATAACAATAAGCAATCAGCTACTTATCATGCCCCCTCATTCATTTGGCCCAATCCCCAACTTACCATGATCCAGTATACCCATAATCTTAATAAAGTTGGTTAAAAATATTCAAAATTTCTTGTTGATGAGTGGGATTTTTTTTTTTTTTTGAACAAAAGATATCAGTATGCCAATGATCTTAATAAAGTTGGTTGAAAATATTCAAAATTTATTGTTGATAAGTGAGACTTTTTTTTTTAACAAACGATATCATCTACACTAAAGAAAAGAGAGTGAAGTTAACCTCACAATGAGTTAGCAATAATGTGATTGAAATTTGCATTTAGCAATAATTGAACTTAAAATCTTTTATTTATAAATGATGAAGAATACTACTAAATCGTACTAAGTGGCGAGTGAGATTTATTTTGTTAAGAAGGAAATAGACACACGCATTGGACGCGCATGGAAATAGACTGACTTTCAGAGTGACAGACAGGTGGCGCAGAGATAGTGGGGGGATTCAGGAGGGAAGCGAAAGAAGAGAAATATGCCTCCCCGCCCCAGATGAGAGCAGATGGCAAAATCCCTCCCTCCCTCCCTCCACTCGTCGTAATTATTTCAGGAATTAGGGATTTATCATTTAGGTGGCAAGGAAGGGATGCCAAAATTTTTAAGCTTTATAATTAGTTGATATAATTTCAATCATACCAAACTAGACGACTAGAGCAGAGTCCTTGCAACCTAATCTAAAAATCTGAAAAATCAAATGCTTTCTATCTTTCTTCTTCTTATAAGATAAATATAAAGGTGCTCAGTTTGAAGTGTTTAGTTACAGACAGACAGACAGACGGACGCAGAGTAGAGGTGATGAGGTGTTGAGAGCCTCCATGGAGATTGAGATGGACAGCTTATAGCTAGTTGTTTTGTAGAAGAAGAAGCCTAGCCTAGCCTCTTCAGATTAGGATTAGGAATTTAGGATTAGGCGGCGATGGAGCCGGACTCTGCAATTTCGACGCCCTCCCGGAATCCTCCTCCTCTTCCTCGTCGTCAGGGTACTTGCTGCTGATGCTTTCTTTTCCCTATTCATTCATTCTTTCTTATTACTTTTGCATTCATTCATTGATTCTCTGCTGCTGTTTGGATTGATTTGGTTCTGTCTGTCTAATATCTATCCTCTCCACACTCGCCCAAATCCTTACCTATTTCATTTCATTTCAATTCAGTTCAATTCAATTCATTTGAGCACTGGTCGATCCGCATGTATGTGTAACAACTAAGTAGCAAATGAGATTCTGTTAACTAGTTGTAATTTGGAGATCTTAAATACAAATTACAAATTCTCAATCTTGTCTCGCACTTTTCGCCTTAAAGAAGAAGTCGGTTTTTGCCAACTAGTGCAGTGTGGTTTATATTTTAAATCGTTATTTCCTCAGGAGGATTTGTTGTGTGCTTGTACCAGCACTCATTGAGTGGCTTTACGTTCTTATCAGTGGATACCTAGGCCCAAATATATAAATAATTGAGTTTGACAACGACGAGAAGTAATGGAATGCCTCATTCAATCACTTCCATATCAACTAGTTGGCATATAAGTATAGTTTGTGTTCTCTAGTTAAGGATTTAGGCTTGTAATCATTTTAGATATGGATTCTTTCTCCTATGCCCTGGGCTGAATGTGATTCATCTGTTACTTACCGACTAGTGTAACCAATTAACCACTTGTTGCTTTGCAGCTTTCATGGGTGAATCTCTCCAGAAATCTCATACTTGCATATCAAAGCCTTGGCGTGGTTTATGGGGACCTTAGTACTTCTCCTCTCTATGTTTATACTAGCACATTCACAGGGAATCTGCACAACCATAACTCTGAGGAAGTGATATTTGGTGCATTTTCCTTAATCTTCTGGACCATTACACTGGTACCCTTGCTCAAGTACGTCTTTATTCTATTGAGTGCTGACGATAATGGTGAAGGTGTGGTGACACTTGAATTTTGAATACATCCTTTGTGTGACATCTCATACTTGCTTCTTATTGGGTCTCCAAAGGGTCAATATTTATTCTAATTCGTCTCAGGTGGGACTTTTGCGCTTTACTCGCTGCTTTGCCGCCATGCAAAGTTTAGTTTACTTCCCAACCAGCAAGCAGCTGATGAGGAGCTTTCAGCTTACAAATACGGTCCTTCATCACAGGTTGTAAGCTCTTCCCCATTAAAGAGATTTTTGGAGAAGCATAAAAGGTTACGGACAGCCCTACTAGTGGTGGTATTGTTAGGCACTTGCATGGTCATAGGAGATGGCGTGCTCACTCCAGCAATTTCAGGTACGGTACTAAGTTGTAGAATAATTGTTGGTGTTGAATACAGTCTATATTCATCTAATGTTAGTAAATCACCCATTCCAGAACCCCGAGACAGATGAGAAAAAAGAACAAAAAACTTATGATAACATTATTAAGTTGTCTTGCCCCTTGGGGAATATCCAATAAAATTGGGGCTCCAATCCCTGTAAATACGAGGAAGATGTATACATGTACAATTCGCCGCATCCAATACACTTCTGAATATATTCCTACTATTCATTTAGTAGAGCCACTTAATAATACCATGTCTGTCAGTCTTTCTGTTGTTTGTTGATACGCTGATTGTTTTATGCTCAAATGCTGATAAGTTTTCAGTAAGCTCTACCTAATAAAATATTTTGTCTAGGCAAACCCAGATTGTTGATATTTATTATTTGTTTATAAAATAATGTTTTCACACTTCCCTTGATTAAGGAGTTAAATCTTCGAGCATTTCTTTTTCACGTGCAGTTTTATCATCGGTATCAGGGTTACAAGTTACAGAAGAGAAATTAACTGATGGTAATTCATGATGCCTGTTCTATATCTTTGAGCATTTCTTTTTCACTTTCAGTTTTTTCTTATATCTTTTTTATAAACGAGTTTGAAATTCATGATGCCTATTCTATATAGTTCTCTGTGTATCATATAATTGGCTTTGCTTTTGATACTAGGTGAACTCCTCTTGCTGGCATGTGTCATATTGGTTGGCCTGTTTGCTTTGCAGCATTGTGGCACCCACAGGGTAGCATTTTTGTTTGCACCTATTGTAATAATCTGGTTGATATCGATATTTTCCATTGGGCTGTACAACACAATACAGTGGAACCCAGATATTGTTCATGCATTGTCGCCCCATTATATTATCAAGTTTTTCCATGAGACTGGTAAAGATGGTTGGATTTCTCTTGGTGGGATTCTTCTCTCAATAACTGGTACGCTGAATTCGAAAATTGATGGAAATTTTTTACATATAAATAATATATTTACTGGTTGTTGTACTGGTGTAACTATCTGTACGAGACCTCTTTGGGAAAGTTATCTTAGCCCTGGAGTAACAAGAAGTTATCGTACTGGTGTAACTATCCATACGAAACCTCTTTGGGAGTTTTATCTTAGCCCTGCACTAATAAGAAGTTATCAACACCGTTAATTTCAAGGTCTGCTCTTGCATGCTTGCTATTTTAAGTAAACTGACTTTTAGGCATCTGCATGTTTATCAGGTACTGAAGCTATGTTTGCAGATCTTGGTCATTTCACTGCCTTATCGATAAGAGTAAGTTTATTATTTATCCTCTGATAACCTTTTTATATAAAAGAAATATGTGGTTTGTTTACTCTACCCACTCTAGCTTTGTACGCCCTGATCATTGTGATATGGACTGTGAAATTTCAAAAGTGAGAATATTTTTTTTTATTTTTTGGCTCGTGCTTGTGCAGCTTGCGTTTGCATTTGCTATATATCCTTGTTTGGTGGTACAATACATGGGTCAAGCTGCTTTCCTGTCTAAACATCCTGGCTCCATTCGTTACAGTTTCTATGACTCCATACCCGGTTAGTTCATCCTAACATTTATCAATATTGCTTTCCAGAATTTTGTTCTAAATCAGTGTTGGTAACTTTGCTTTCTGTCCTCCCATATCCGCAAGTTCCTGTATTTTGGCCCGTCTTTGTTGTTGCTACCCTCGCATCAATTGTTGGAAGCCAGGCTGTTATAACTGCTACTTTCTCAATCATCAAGCAATGTCATGCCCTTGGTTGTTTCCCCCGAGTCAAAGTTGTCCACACCTCAAAGCATATATGTGGGCAGATCTACATTCCGGAAATTAATTGGATACTTATGATCCTTACTCTTGCCATAACTATTGGATTTCAAGACACTACTTTAATCGGAAATGCTTATGGTATGTTATTTCTTTGTATCCCCCCCCTCCTCTGCCCCTTAAACAAATTAAGTAAGGATGACAAATTGTTCACTTTTGGTTCTCAGGACTTGCTTGCATGATGGTTATGTTTACCACGACATTCCTTATGGCACTGGTAATAATCTTTGTTTGGCAGAAAAGTGTGGTCCTGGCTGCGATTTTTCTGATTTTTTTCTGGTTCATTGAGGGAGTGTACTTATCAGCAGCACTCATTAAAGTACCTCAGGGAGGATGGGTCCCTTTTGTTCTCTCGTTCATCTTTATGATTGTTATGTATGTCTGGCATTATGGTACGCGGAAGAAGTATAACTATGATCTGCACAACAAAGTCTCGTTAAAATGGCTACTTGGTCTTGGCCCGAGCCTTGGTATCGTCCGGGTGCCTGGGATAGGTCTCATATACTCAGAGTTGGCAACAGGAGTTCCTGCAATATTCTCTCACTTTGTAACAAATCTTCCTGCATTCCACAAGGTGTTGGTTTTTGTTTGTGTAAAATCAGTTCAGGTGCCATGGGTTTCACCTGAGGAACGATTTCTGATTGGCCGGATATGTCCAAGACCTTATCGTATGTATAGGTGCATTGTGAGGTATGGGTACAAGGACATCCAACGGGATGATGGGGACTTTGAGGACCTGCTCATACAGAGCATAGCAGAGTTCATCCAGATGGAAGCGGGGGAACCACAATTCTCAAGCCCAGAAAGCACATCATTTGATGGAAGGATGGCGGTTATAAGCACGAGGACGGTGCAATCAAGTTTGAGCTTGGTAGCTAGTGAACAAGAGGGTTCTGGTGTGGGGGACTCCATCCAAAGCAGCAAATCTTTGGCCCTGCGGAGTATGGGATCAGTGTATGATGATGAGAACCCACAAATGAGGAGGCACCAAGTGAGGTTTCAGGTGCCGTCAAATGTGGGTATGGATCCTGCAGTAAGGGAAGAGCTGATGGATTTAATCCAGGCCAGGGAAGCAGGGGTTGCGTATATAATGGGGCATTCATATGTGAAG
Organism: Pyrus x bretschneideri; assembly: GCF_019419815.1. Taxonomy (NCBI): domain Eukaryota; kingdom Viridiplantae; phylum Streptophyta; class Magnoliopsida; order Rosales; family Rosaceae; genus Pyrus; species Pyrus x bretschneideri. Next base: position 103,559 of record NW_025999424.1, on the reverse strand, counting down.
GCGAGGAGGTCGTCATCATTTCTGAAGAAGCTTGTGATTGATATGGGGTATTCTTTTCTTAGGAAGAACTGCAGGGGCCCTGCCGTGGCGCTTAACATTCCTCACATCAGTCTTATCGAAGTTGGGATGATATACTATGTCTGATGGAATAGATGTTATTGCTCCTAGGCTAGGGGGAAGAAGGACAAATAATCGAAAGGGCAGGGTACATATCTGCGCTTTGCTTTTGTTCCAATTTGTTGGAATTTCTGTCGTCGTTTTTATTTGGTAAGCAACTGCAACACCACTTGGCGCCTGGGGTTGGTTTTCAAGTTTCAACTTTATTTTCCCTCTACAACCCTTAACCTTCCTTCTACACTACTTGTACTTGATGTGTCTTCTTACTTTTGCTAATGCTAATAGTGATTTGATAGCAATTTTTGTACGAATTAATCATAAATTAGAAGGAAGGAACGATAGGATGTAGGGAAGGTTTGATGCAGCAGCCAATCCCGATGGTATCTGTTACTACCAGGTGCCAGCGCATGCATATTATAATAATATAATAAGGCTTAATAATTTATTTGCCCCTTGACACCGACTTTTAATCTCATTTTACCCCCTAAAGCTGTTTTTCTCACTTTAAATTCCATTTTCGTCTCACTTAGTCTCAATTCAATCCATTTTCGCCCATTCCATCAAATAAATGTTGAATTAGAGGTAGTATGAACATTTTATTTTTTACACAATTCTTACTTAACAATTCCAATTCTAATTCCATTTTTCGACAACTGTAATTCGTCCGTCTCTCTTGCGGATTGATGCGTAGTTGAGTTGCAACCCTTGGATTCAATGACTAGCTTGAATTAGATTTTGAAGCAAACTCATTATTTGTTTTTTCCAACAGCTGCAACTTCATCTCCACACCAATACGCAAGAGAAACAAACATGGGTTTTAATTAGAGTATTAAAAATGGATTTGAGATTGTTTGGCAGACAATTTGGAGGAAAAGAACAATGTCAAAAGTAAAATTCTATACTACCCCTTTAATTTAACGTTTATTTGATAAAATGGATGAAAATGAGGTGAGTTGGGAATAAGTGAGACGAAAATGGCAGTTTTATGGGACAAAGTAAGATGAAACCAGTTTCAGTGGTAAAGTGAGACTAAATGCAATTTCAGGAGCAAATCAATTAATAAGGTGAACAACAACAACAACAACAACAACAACATTGGGGATTGATTTCTGCACGTTTGAAATTCCTTGGAACTTTGGGAGTTGGGAGGGAAAGTAGCTTCACCTATTTATCTATATCAGCTATATAATGTAATGAGCCAGTTACCAGCACCACCGCCTTCCTCCTACTTGCGACAGTGACTTTAATTGTTAGACTATTAGTCAATTAGACAACAGGAAGTTGGATTACCAACTGAATTAATCCAAACCCATCCTCACCTCAAGTCATCTCATTCATGTGTGCTGTGCTGCTGCTATATGTGTATACACACACACACACACACACATATGCATTAGCTGTTAACAGAAACATCAAACAAATTAACAACACAACAAACAACTGCGTTCTCAAGGAAACTTTGGAAAATGGCCAAGTACCAAAACAATGCACTGGTAATACTAGTGTTTGCCGGCATTATGGCGCAGGAAGGAATGTTAATGGTGGCTGCTGCTCAAGGAGACACGTCTTGCCTCAGTCAGCTTGCTCCTTGCCTCAACTACCTGAATGGAACCCGTCACCCACCCGACAATTGTTGCGATCCTCTCAAATCGTTGATCAAGTCTAATCCACAATGTTTGTGTAGTATGATCAGCAACCGGGCCACCAATCAAGCTGAGCAAGCCGGCATCAATATCAACGAGGCTCAGCAGTTGCCGGGAAGATGTGGTGAACGTGTCAACCCGCTCGCCTGCCTTTCAAGTAAGATTCATTCATCGCACTGATTACCAGCCTTGTCTTACTCTTAATGAATCATGTCCATAGTAAATTAAATTAATTCTCATTAATTATCTGTTTGTCCTCTCCTCACCATCATCTAGTTAGTTACTCTCTCTCTCTCTCTCTCAGCAGGTTCTCCTCCTAGTCGTGCTCCTAGTAATTCCAGGAACTCAGTTCCAAATTCTGTAAACGATGCCTTTTCGTTGCTCTCTCGTGGAAGCGTGGCGGCCACAGCTCTGTCGTTGTCTCTTCAGATTCTTCTATTTATTGGCATCAAATACAACGCATTATTCTAGACGGAACACTTGTGGATATTAGCATATTGCTTGCAATTAGGAAAAGTCTTCTTGTATTTAATTAATGAATTATTCTCCTTCTTCTCTTGCTCTTGTTATATGGGATTATTATTATTATTATTATTATTATTATTATTTCTTTCTAAATACAATTTCTGAGTAGCCCTATATGTTGTGATCGATGCTGAACAAAGATGATTGTGGAGTGATTTTATATGTAGTTCCTTGATGATTAAAGATCAAAGATGATCAATGTAATGAATGGGTGTGGCGTACCACATATATCAAATTTCTTATTGTTTTCACTTTGTATTTTCTAATGTGTTTTTCTTTTAATTTTGACTGCTAGTTTTACTTTACTCGTTCAATCTAACAAATACAAAACTAGAGGATATGTTTGAAGTGAAAAATGGTGTGTAAAAATCATCTCTTTTCTCATTGGTTAATGGTAAGTAATTTAGTATTATGTTTGAAAAATTTTATTTGAACCCAATTGTTGTGTAGAGACACCGAACTAATAAAATCTCTCTACTAAACTACGAAATATGGCCTTTAGACAAATGAAAAGAAAAACTAATACTAGAACCCAAAACCCACCAACTAGCAACAACACATTTTTATCTCTCTACACCCTCTCTATTTTTTTCTCGTGAACCAATTCCTAACGTGCGTGACCACTACTACTGCCCTTCTTTCTTGTTCTTGAGTTTGACTTTTCTGTATCTATTAATTTGCTCATTAGTTTCGTAGCAATTTTGTGATGATCGAACCAACTAGCAAGAAGTATTGAGGTAGCAAGGACCAATGCACCAATTGCAATACAATAGAGTTGTAATTCACTAGTTATTCTAGATGCTAGCCAAATTTGAAAAAAAAAAACCCAGAGGTTATTTGTATTCCTCGGAAACTCCCCCTACTTCACCATTCAATATTTCTTGACCCATTAGAGCAACTCCAGCGTTGGAGCCCTCCCCCCTAGCAATACACTATTCAATCCACCTAATGAACAGTAATTGCCCTTAATGAACAGTAAGTAGCCCTGGCAATAGATTTTGCATCTCCACCGTTACACTTCTATAGCCCTGGCAATAGGCAATAAAATATTAGTATTTTTTTATTTATAAAATTAATACAAAATAATTTTAAATGTAATATCGGATAAGATTTTTAATCGTTGTCGGTGCGCCACGTGTCATTATCCTAAGTATTATTAAATAATACAAAATAAATAATTATAATATGGATTTCTGATAAGATTATTAACCAATCACGTCGCGCCATGTGTCATAATCGGTTCACAATCTTTGAGGATAGATTTCCATCAGATTTTAAACGAATGACGGCATGCCACGTGTCATAATCTGTTAACAATCTTGGATGATAGATTTCCATCAGATTTTTAACGAATGATGGCATGCCACGTGGCATTATGCAGAACCTAATCCTTTTTGAATCCTCTATATAATCCACCATCCATCTTCACAAATCTCACACCAAAATTCTCAAGATCTCTATCATTATTCATAATTTCTGCTTCCTTATTCACAAAAATCAGTTTCAATATTCATAGTTTCTGTTTCTTTCTTTCAATGTCTTCTTCTTCTTCCTCAAGGATGATGTGGGAATTGAATCAGGAAGAGGAAGACTTGTTTAACCAATCAGAATCAATGTTCAATCAGCAGGGGGTAAGAAATGAGAGGGAAGAAGATGATGAGCGTCAAATGAGAGATGACGACGTAAGAAGGGGCAGAGCCTCACATTTCCGTCGAGTCATCCAAGCTACGGCTCAGATCTGCAGGCCCAGGCATTCCGGAAACCTTGATAGAAGCAGGCAACGACGAGGTATGGAACTCTTGGATGATTATTTTGTTCCTAATAGTGCATTCCCTGATACGTACTTTAGACGTCGTTTTAGAATGGAACGACATTTGTTCAACAAAATCATGATTGCTGTTTGCAACCATGATTCTTATTTTGTGCAAAAAAAAGATGCTTTTGGTGCTATGGGTCTACTGCCGGAGCAAAAAATTACTGCTGCCTTGCGGATGCTTGCATATGGAGCATCTGCAGACCAAGTGGATGAGATAACGAGGATGGGGCAATCAACCATTCTTGAGTCCCTGATGAGGTTTTGCGGAGCAATCGAATCTATCTACACCGCTGAGTACCTCCGCAAACCCACACACATGGACTTGGAGCGGCTGTTGAAGAAGGCGGAGATGCGTGGCTTTCCTGGGATGATTGGAAGCATTGATTGTATACATTGGACGTGGAAAAACTGTCCAAGTGCATGGCAAGGCGCTTACGGGGACAGAAAAGGGGCAAAAAGTATCATTCTGGAGGCGGTGGCATCTTTTGATACATGGATTTGGCACGCCTTTTTCGGGGTCCCGGGAGCTCAAAATGACATCAACGTCCTTGCCCAATCCCCAGTGTTCAACGATGTCCTGCAAGGAAAGGCACCAAAAGTTACATATGAGGTCAACGGACGTATGTACGACGGGCCATACTACCTAGCTGACAGCATCTACCCGCGCTGGTCAACATTTGTCAAAATAGTGCCACGTCCGCGGAGTGCGAAGGAAAAACACTTTGCAAGCTGTCAAGAGGGGTGCAGGAAGGATGTGGAGCGTTGTTTTGGTATCCTCCAAGCTCGCTGGGCGATCGTCAGGGGTGCTGCCAGATTGTTTGATGTAGAGTCGCTTCGATCCATCATGATGACGTGCATCATTCTTCACAACATGATTGTGGAAGATGAGTACGATTATGAAGCTGTTGATGAATATGAGCCAAACCCGATGAACAATTCAAGAACACGTATATATTGTGCTCATGACGCCACCGATGACCCCGTGCAACATGAGCCATTACAAAGGGATGGACGTTACAATGAAAGGCTCATTCAACGATATACTGCATTTCAAATGCCAGACATGCACAATGCCCGACAAATTGACTTGATAGAGCACCAGTGGGCATTCAAACAAGCTGAGGATAATTAAGTTCATTTTAGTGTGTTATTTTGAATTTGGTATGTTTATGTTATTTTATTTGGTGTGTTTTATTATTTGGTATGTTTATGTAATTTTTTTATGTTTATGTTTATGTAATTCTTAGTATATGTTTATGTTTATGTTTATGTAATTTTTTTATGTTTATGTTTATGTAATTTTTTTATGTTTATGTTTATGTAATTCTTAGTATGTTTATGTTTATGTTTATGTAATTTTTTTATGTTTATGTTTATGTAATTCTTAGTATATGTAATGTATGTAAAGGACTTTTAATTAGAACGATGAACTTTTAATGGACTTTTAACAACATAAATAACTTACCAAATTAAATAACTTACCAAATTAATTCTTAATATAAATAACTTACCAAATTAATTTGAATAAATATTCATGAACATGGAAACAACATAAATAATACAAACAATAAATAATAAATTACAACCCAAAGTGATTGGAAAATTATGGGCTCCGATTACAAAAAGTACTCTATTCATCATCACTTAACCAATTTGTGCTGCTAGGATGATCTTCTCTTGCGGTGCTAGAACCACCTTGGCTTGCTATTGTTTCTCTTGCACGCCTCCTTCGCACCACGTCCGCTTTCTCTGACTTCCAAAAAAATTTAGAATTTGGAGACTTCCCTTCTAAAGACATGTTCATAATCTCACGGATCTTGTTGAGCTCGTCTTTCTTCTCTAACATGTTCCCTTTCTTGCCTAAGTAGCTCTCTTTCTCTCTCATTAGCATAAAATTCTCTCTCAACAGCTGCTGCTTTTGATGCCTTATCAGCCTTATCAGCCTCATCTTTCGCCAGTTCCCTCGCCAAAGTCAATTCACCTTGGCGAGTAAGTTCTTCCATGAACTTTGCATAATCGTTCTTGGAAGCACTCCCTTTTCTCTTTGAAGCCTTCTTACCTTGAGGCCTAATTGGAAAACGGGTCGAACCCGACGCTTGTTCAGGGAGGGGCGTTTCGGGCACTTCTTCTGCATCATCTGCTCTCTCATGATCGGGTGTAGAGTGTAGAGGGGTGCTGTTCATGTGCACTTCTGGACCAACTGGCACAACTCTAAATTTAGGACAATCTTTGACAATATTCCAACATTCCCACCGGTTGAATGATTTATTTTTGCTTTTGGTTTTGGCAGCGTACCAAGCTTGTGCTTGAAGTTCCTACACAATAAAAATAAGTAACAAATAAATAATACAAATAAATAATTATAATGAAAATAAGTAACTAGCAAATATATACATATATATATATATATATATATATATATATATATAAGTAACAAAGATAATGAAAATAAGTAAGAAGGCTTCAAGTTTAGTAAATAATGAAAATAATTAACAAATAAATATATATATATATATATTTATATATAGATGTCATGTTAATCATAACAAGCAAAATATATATATATATATACATTTTTTTTCTTAATGTAAGTGATATTATACATTAATTTTAATGAAAATAAGTAACAAATAAATAATACAAACAACATAATTATAATGTAACAAATAAATGTAACAAATAAGTAACAATAACATAATTATAATGTAACAAACAAATTAATAATACAAACAACATAATTATAATGTAACAAACAACATAATTATAATGTAACAAATAAGTAACAATAAATAATAAATTTTGTACGTAACAAATAAAGAATACAAACAATAAATAATAATATCTTGTTACCATATCCGAGTAATTTTCCCCCCTTCGAATATTATTACTAGCTTGTGCCAAAGCGTCTCTCCACGTACTAAACGATTGGCTAAGTAATTTCCAACGACTGGACATCGATTCTTTGGTTCTTTGCCCACCAATTTTCTCAAGAAAATTGGTATGAATAAGACTCCACATTTCTCGCAACTGCATCTCATTACCCGTAAGCGAACTATGAGTAACTTCAACCCAGCTAGTACACAACGCAACATCTTCAATGAGCGACCAATTCGTACCTGCACCAGTGGTCATTTTGTTGAAAAAAAATGGATTCAAACTTTGAGACAAAGAAAGGAATGTGATTGAAAGTAGTTGAGAAAATATGAAATTGTTGTGAAGGTAGATGATAATGAGAAGGTATTTATAGAAAAGTAAAAACAATTTTTTTTACAATTTTTTTCAGATTTTTCAGATATTTTTTTGATTTTTTTTGAATTTTTTACAATTTTTTTAAAATTTTTATTCAATTAATTAATCTCTGCCGTTGGATATAAAAAAATTTGAATTCCAACGCTCCAGATTGTGCCACGTGTCACAACGGTAACTTTTCAGATTTTTTAAACTATTTTTTCATTTATTTTTTAATTTTTAAAGCATTTTAATATCCACCGTTGATCTCAGATCGAACGGTGGATATTAAATCTGACAGTTTTATTTTTTTTTACCGTTGAGATCTAACGGTCCACATTAAGTGACCGTTAGGATCTAACGTACCGTGGGAAGCCACGTGGCTTCCCAACGGTAACTGACAAAACATTTTTTTTTCTGATTATTGTGTCGGGACGCGCCCCCACGCGCGGGTGGGGTGCATGCGCCTGACACAAAAAAAATAAAATAATACGCTGACGCCACCTTGGCGTCAGCCTTGCGTCACTCCCACCTCGGGCTCAAGGGCTGGCAATCCCTCACGGGCCTGGCCCTCGGGCCTCCCCCGTCCCCCAGCCTGCGTCACGCTGGACGCCTTCCACCGGCCCTCGGGCCTTTGTTCTGGAGTCGGTCCCCCGAGCAATATGCTATGGTGGGAGTGCTCTTATTGGCCAAACCACTTGGGCACTGGGTCCAATGTGATTAGGATCACTTAGCCATGGCTGAGGAGACTGCTGGAGACCATATATCAACTTTTTTCACCTGAAAACTTTCCCTTCCTCCCCTTGAACTCGAAAACTTAGTGGAGGTCTTCATGAAGAAAGGCCCTTTTGACATTGAGCTGATGCAGTGGTCAAGATCTGTTAGTTGTAACTAACATAATGATTATGGAGTTGAGTTTAGTTTGGCCACAACAGCAAACGTCTCGAGATAATCAATGCTATAGGTTTGTGTGAAACTTTTCCCCACACCACGAGCCTTTTTTATGGAGCCATTAACTTTGAGTTTCAGGGTTTCTGTAGTATGAGAAGACCGGGAAGGACGCACCTCTAGTGTACCAATTATCGTGCCCATGGTAAACGCTGGGTAGCCAAGTACGGAGTGGATAACTGTTGAAAACAGCTAAGTAGTAAGCCCACCCAAGATGAATGCTCTCCTATTCCTACTTCCCTAGAGCCACTAGGCGGTGGAGCTTTAGGATTTGACGGCGGACTTAAAAAGCCACCTACAAACGCTTTACGTCCAATCATTTGGGATAACGCTTGCATCCTTTGTATTATTGAGACTGCGGGCACAAAGTTAGCCGATTCTTTTTCTCCAGATACTATTATTGCTTCTTCTTCGGAAAAAGAAGTTCACAACTTGTAGATCTTCTACCTTCACGCGGCATTGCTCCATCAAGCTTTTGCCCATTGCTGCCTCCCGTAATAGTTTGGGCAGTAATGTATCCCTCAAATCTCTCCTCCATCATCGGTAATAAACATTTTGAACTATTGTTTTGTTCGGTTTAAGATACAAATCTTTTTTGTTATATGTAAAAAAATAGATGAATTTGCTTACTAGTCTACAAAGGAAGATAACTAAGGGAGATGGGTTGTTAAGGTTCTACAGGGTGGGTTGAAACCTTTGAATTTGATTATGGCTCTCGGAACTTTTAAACTCACTAACTACAAAATTAGTGCTATAAAATCAAACTTAAATAGCATGGTTTCTAAATATAAGACTCAAACTCACATAAACCGCTTTGAAAAGCTTAAAATGGAACGGTTTGGTAAATCATCATCATCATCTTCTTCTCTTTTTTTTTGGGTGAATTACAAAACTACCTCAACTATTGGGTCACTAACAGTTTCATGCCTTGTCTTTAAAAAGTTTCAATGTCATACCTTCCGTCAATTATCTATCAATTCCTCCGTTAAATGCTGACGTGGCACACTTTCTATTAAAAACTAATAAAATATTATTAAAAACTAAAAAAAAAAAATCATTTAATATTTTTAATTATTAAAATAATAATTAATTGAAGAAAGTTATTAAAAATTAAAAAAAACCCACCCCATGTTCGTGTTCCATGTTATTAAAAATAAACTTTCCGTCAATTGCCTGTCAATTCCCCATGTTCATTTTTTTTTATTTTTTATTTATCACAATTGATCATTTATCTTTACCAACTCATTAGTTTAATCTAGGGGTAGGCAAACAGGTCTTGGACTCGCGGGTCGGGGCGGGTCCTAAATTTCAAAACACAAAACGGGGCGGGGCGGGTATACTAAATTAGCGGTTCGGTGCGGTTCCAGAAATAGGAGGGAACGAGCCCTCGGTCCGGCCCGTTTCTAGCAAGGAATAATTGGTTTTATCCTCATTTCAGTCTTCTCGTATACTCCGAAAAGAGTCACTCAGTTGCCTTTTTCCCAGCTTGATCTCTCATCCCGACTCATTTTCACTATCCTAGCTCCGTCCGCCGCCGTCATCATCAGCTCCGTCCGCCACCACCATCATCAGACCTCGATCCAAGGAAACTGAAATCCTCTCTCCTTTTTTTTTTTATTCAATTTATAGCGAATTTCTTTGTTTTATGTGGCTTTAATTTTTGAATGCATACAAGGAATTGGGATAGGGAATGCAATCATGGTCGATGATCTGGAGCTACTTGATTTCTAATGTAACCTTAAACCACTGCTGATTTGTGTGTGTCTCTCTTCTCGAAATCAATCAATCAATCTCTCTTTCTGTCGAACTCGAAGGGACGAACGACGAAGTCGAACAACTCGAAGCGACGAATCAATCATCTCTTCCATCTGACTCAGACTTATATTTGTAGCACAGTCGAGCTCTGCTAACAGCCCTATTCAGTTTTAAGGTATTATGTTTTAGGGATTTAGGATTTAAAATTAAATTAAGGTTTTCTAGATTTAGAGATTTTGTTGGGTTTTGGAATCTTGACCTTTGTTATGTTCCAATTTCAAATCTTTTGTTCAAATGATTTGGGTGGAAGGGGTCGAAATCTGGGATTAAGCATTAGCTGGTATCAGTTTGAGAATTTAACCATTGTTAAAATGGGATCATGGTATCCTTGAGAACTCAAATTTCAATGATTTGGGATTATATTAATATGTGCTTCAATACTTCTATAAATGTAATATGTGTTGTTGTGCACTGCAATGCAATGGCAGGTTGTAGCCCCATTTTACAAAATGACGTATTTAAAAAAAAAAAAAAAAGTTAGACTTGTGGACCCGCCCTGAATTGGCTCGTTTGAAACGGGCTGGGTTAGATCTGGTTCCAAAACTCGAAATCCCTCTACCCTGTCGGCCCCGCCCTGTTACTGTTTAAAACGAATAAGGTCTAGTTCCTCCAAAATTGGGCCCGGCCCGTGCCTAGCCTTAGTTTGATACTTTATGTTTCAAATTCATCAGTTTAGTGTTTATCTATTATCTTACTGATCAATGTAGTCATTGTCGTTATATTCTGTTAAAATATTTGTTAGGATACTTGTGTGGACATTTGTGGAGCCCACAAATCCAATTACATTGTGTCAAGTGGAGGACAATAGATAGAGGACTAAATTGATGAATTTGAAACATAAAAAATCAAACTGATGAGTTGGTAAAAAATAAAAGGTGATAAAAATCTTTAAAAAAACCGCTTAGTACTATGGTCTAATGGTATTATTTTTCACTTATAAGTGAGCGGTCTTAGGTTCGATTCTTGGTAAAGGAGAATTTGAATTACATTATTATTATCTCATTGTAAGGCTAAGTCTATTCATTTTTCTTAGTGTATTGTAAATAATATCGTTTGTTAAAAAAAAAAAAAAAAATCTTAAAGAAAGGAAACAGAATGCTGTGTCTGTTGGGAAAGTTGTAAGCCCACCAAGGTCCATTACCAACAACAAGAAGGCAAGGGGCCCAGAAATAGAAATATCTGGTGTCGAGTCGTCAGTCAGTGTGTGGGTGCCTGGGTAGCATGGCGTGGGCACATATCCTCCACTCCACTTGACCAAAAAAAAAACAAAAAAAAAAAAGCGAAAAATCTTCCACTCCACGCATCAAATGCCTCCCATTGAATTGAATTGAGTTGAGGACTCTCTCATATTGTTCACAATGCAATTGCAAAAGCAGCGGCAACAGTGAAAAAAGGAATGGTGAATGTAAAACTGTAAAACCTCTCTAAAACCTCTTAACTTTATCCACTGAAGAGTCGCTCTGCAGGGAACAAAAAATGGCGTTGCTCCTCCCAATCCCCGCCCTAAACTCTAGCTCGGCAATTAGAGGGCTGAGGGTGCCGCCGTGTCCCGGGGCCAGCTTTTGTTGCGGAGTCGGACTCGGAAGAAGAGGACTGGTTTGCTGGGTGCCCAACGCTGTCTACACCGCCCAGACTCACACCCACACCCAAAGCACGGAACAGCAGTGGAAACCGAAATCGGGGAAGAGAGAGGATTCGGCAGAGGGCGACGCCATAACCATTCTGAACGAGAGGATTCGGCGGGAGCAGAGCAAGAGAGAGGGCTCGGGAATGAGAACGGTGATGGAATCGGAGGAGGCGGACAAGTACATAGAGATGGTGAAGCAGCAGCAGCAGAGGGGCCTCGAGAAGCTCCGAGGCGATGTTGGTTACAAGGTGGACCCCTACACTCTTCGTTCTGGGGACTACGTCGTCCATAAGAAGGTCGGCATTGGTCGATTCGTTGGGATTAAGTTAGACAGTGCTAGTCCCAGTTTCAATTCCGCTTCTAAGACCGACTCCATTGAATACGTCTTCATCGAGTACGCCGATGGCATGGCTAAGCTTCCTGTCAAGCAGGCCTCTCGCTTGCTCTATCGTTATAATCTGTACGTTTTCCTTCCTTTCTGTCTTTCTTCCTTTTCAATCTCATGAATTCATTCCACAAAACAAACAAACCAACCAAAAAAACGATACGTTAACTTATAATCTGTATGTTTTGTTTCAGGCCGAACGAAACGAAAAGGCCTCGTACGTTGAGCAAATTGAGTGACACCAGTGTCTGGGAGAAAAGAAAGACCAAAGGAAAGATTGCCATTCAGAAAATGGTTGTTGATTTGATGGAGCTGTATCTTCACAGACTCAAACAAAGACGCCCTCCCTACCCACTCACTCCTGCCATGACTCACTTTGTTTCTCAGTTTCCTTATCAACCCACCCCTGATCAACAGCAGGCGTTCATTGATGTTCACAAAGATCTAACCGCCAGAGAAACCCCAATGGACCGCTTAATTTGTGGCGATGTTGGCTTTGGCAAAACCGAAGTTGCCTTGCGTGCCATCTTCTGTGTAGTTTCTGCGGGGAAGCAAGCTATGGTTCTCGCACCGACTATTGTTTTGGCCAAGCAACATTTTGATGTTATTTCAGACCGGTTTTCTATCTACCCCGACATCAAGGTTGGACTTCTCAGCAGGTTTCAGGTAACCCAAGTCTTGTTCTTACATATTACATACTTATTGGGTATCACATCTTATGCATCCTGGAATTTTCAAACTGCTCCCTTTAGTCTTAAACTGATCACAACCGTTATGGCATGTAGACCAAAGCAGAAAAGGAGGGGCATTTGGACATGATTAAAAAGGGGCAATTGGACATAATTGTTGGGACTCACTCGCTTCTTGGAAGTCGTGTTGTGTATAGTAATCTTGGTTTGTTAGTGGTTGATGAAGAACAGGTTTGTCATCGAATCTGCTATCTGCAACAAATTAGATTCTCTCCTAGTTGACCTACACAATCTTCTTTCTTTGTCTTAAAGCATGCACTTTCTTTCTGCTAAATAGAGGTTTGGCGTCAAACAAAAGGAGAAGATTGCTTCTTTCAAAACATCGGTTGATGTTCTTACTCTTTCTGCAACACCTATACCTCGAACCCTGTATTTAGCCTTGACTGGGTTCCGTGATGTTAGGTAATGACTTGTCTTTGGACTTCTAGAGATCTCTTGATCTAGATGCCCATTTCAATTTGTTCTGTGATACTTGGTAATGACTTATCTTTGCAGTAGTTCTTGCGTAATGCGAGTCCCTTAATTTGGTGCTGCTGTAATTATGTATTCTTCAAATTTTCAGTTTGATTTCAACTCCACCACCAGAAAGGGTCCCTATCAAATCCCATCTTTCTGCATACAGTAAAGAAAAGGTTTTATCAGCAATTAAGCATGAGCTGGACAGAGGAGGCCAAGTGTTTTATGTATTGCCTCGCATTAAAGGTAACCTTATTGAATGATGATCTATGCTTTTTATTACTTCTACAAACGCTAAGCACAAAGTTTCTTTGTCATGATGTTGCTCGGTGGTAGTGTCTGTATTGTTTCTTTTCAGTTTTATCAATGACTACATGCATATGTCACTATTTTGTGAGCCTGTTGACTTATAGAGTAAATGAGGACTGCCTTGTTCGTGGTTCTAGGTTCATTTGGCGTACATGTCTAAAGAATAAGAGAAATTCCATTACTGAATAACAGTCTAATTAGAGGAAATTCAAGAATGTTTTCCCACATAAACGTTTGATTCTCTTGATGGCTGATACATATTTCACTTCTGTTCTTATGATATAGGACTTGAAGAAGTGATGGACTTTCTTGAACAGTCATTTCCTAATGTTGAAATAGCTATTGCACATGGGAAGGTATTTTCTTTCTTGCTTTGGCATTTGGTATCTCCAAAGGGAACCACTATGTGATGACATTTTAAGAATTAGGGAAATTGAGGATGCATCAGGATTTGAACGAGAAAGTTCTTCGTATGCATCAATTTTTTTTGTCAAGTTGTATGCATCATTTGTTACAACTTATAAAGGGATTTGCTCATTTGGGTTTCTTTTTCTGCATGTCAGTAATTATATCTACATATTTTTTCAGCAATATTCAAAGCAGCTGGAGGAAACCATGGAGAATTTTGCACAAGGTGAAATCAAGATTCTTATATGCACTAATATAGTAGAAAGTGGGCTTGATATTCAGAATGCAAACACCATCATAATTCAGGATGTTCAACAATTTGGCTTAGCGCAGTTGTACCAGGTCTTATTCTTTCTTCTTTCTTTATATATTTCCAAATGGTGCATCATATAAGGAATACTAACATTTGAAATTGTTATTATGGTTATTTTAAGTGCTTTTCAATTATTAAACAGGAGAGCATAATGGTACCTGAGCTTCTCCAACTCCTAATCCATTTTACTTACTGTGTTCTTTTTTGTTTCATTAAATGCATAAATGGTAGTAGTTGCGGGGAAGGGTAGGCCGGGCAGATAAGGAAGCTCATGCATACTTGTTCTATCCGGAGAAGTCACTGCTAACTGATCAAGCGCTGGTACTTCTTGTCCCTTATAGAATATTGTATACATTTTTGTAACTACTTTTGTTACCCTTCATGATATTTAGCACTTGTTTTTCATGATTGCATGCTATTTTAGATACACTTTAAAGGCAATTAGCTACTTTGCTCTAGATTTACTTGTCTGTGGTTACTTTGGAGTGTTTAAAGTAGCAATCATTGTGGTCATGCTCTAGGAGCGACTTGCAGCTCTTGAGGAATGCTGTGAACTTGGGCAAGGTTTCCAACTTGCAGAGAAGGACATGGGAATCAGAGGCTTTGGTACCATATTTGGTGAGCAACAAACAGGGGATGTTGGAAATGTTGGCATTGATCTCTTCTTTGAAATGCTCTTTGAGAGCCTATCCAAGGTTTACACTCATGATCCAATATTTTACCTTTTACTTCTTGTTTCCATTTTAAGTGCAATTTTGGCTAGTTTTATTGTCATTATTATTATTGCATTTGCAATATCTTTTGTTCTGTAACTGCATAAAAGATCAATGTATGAGATGGAAATGGTTCAAAATATCTAAAATGGTGTTCAATATATTCTCTTCCGCTCTCGAACAATGCACACATGTAGTAACTTTTCATTCGTTAGGCCCACTCACTGTCTAGAATTTGTCTTCTCTCGGAACTTTTGAACTCAAAACTTGCTGTTTTGTTTGTTTGATGCCAGGTTGATGAACACCGTATAGTTTCAGTTCCTTACTGGTCTGTTGAGGTATTTCTACTATCACTTTCAGCATCTTAAGATAAACACTTGAACAAAGATAGATGCTGATTAATTTTGACACATCCTACTGTACTTCCTAGAAGAGATTGGGACTTCCTAGAAGAGATTGGGATGACAATATGCATGCATATTTGTATTTGATGGGTGTGTTTTATGTACTTTTCAGATTGATTTACATATAAATCCTCATCTCCCCTCTGAATACATAAATTATCTGGAGAATCCCATGGAGATAATTCATGAAGCCGAGAAAGCTGCTGAGAAAGATATCTGGAGTTTGATGCATTATGCTGAGAATTTACGCCGGCAATATGGAAAGGAGCCACACTCCATGGAGATTCTTTTAAAGAAGCTTTATGTGAGGAGGATGGCAGCAGATCTTGGAATAAGCAAGATATATGCCTCAGGAAAGATGGTTTTTATGAAAACAAGTTTGAAGAAAAAGGTCTTCAAGCTGATTACTGAATCAATGGTCTCTGATGTCTACCGAAACTCTCTGGTTTTTGAGGGTGACCAGATCAAGGTAATCTCATATTTCATGAATACATTTTCTTTTACATTTTGACAAGTGAGCTAAGTTTCATAAAAGAAAATTTTGTCACGATATCGTCATGTTGGTTGTGTCATGTGTTGCAGGCGGAACTTCTTCTAGAGCTACCGAGGGAACAGCTGTTGAATTGGATCTTTCAATGTTTGGCTGAACTGCATGCTTCCTTACCTGCTCTCATAAAGTATTAGGTGTCTTAGGGCACGGACAGGAATTCAATTTTTTTTAAAGATGGACTAGCACTACACTAGTACACGATGGAGTGGATTTGTTAACCCTTTTGCCGTACTTGGAAGCCTTGAGCATTAGCATATTGATTGGGTCGTAAAAAGAGAGCGCCAAATATATCTGCCTGATTTTGTTGTAAAGCCAAGATGCAGTATATCTGCGTGAGTCACTTGGTAAGTCATCACCAATTGATCTGATGGTTGGTTTATTCATATGGGTTAAGTTATATCAGTACTATGGACTGCAGGTTACTTGTGAATTAGGTAAGCAAGACAAGTGGAGGGAGATACATCATACATGCATAGATGCATACATACAAACAGGTGTGTGTGGGGCAGTGAAATACGCACTCTGTTGTTGTCATGCATGCATCCACATACGCCATAGGCCATACGCATATGCATACGACGACGATAATCCTATTTGTATTTGTATATGGAAGGAAGGATCAGTCAATCCGTTGGTAGGGTATATGCATAGTTAGATGCTAATTTAAATGCTCATCTGTAATTCTGTAAAGTGGAGTAGTTCTGCACTTGCTATTATTAGTAGAGATAGAGAAGAGAGATCATTTCAAATGGTGGAGGAGCTCTCTAGTCTCTAATTACTCTTGTTTCTCTTCCTTGCTGTTGCTAATTTGCTACTTTGGTTTGGTATTTGCCATTTGGTTAGTGCCTGGGGTGCGCCGTTGACTGACGGGTATAAAATCGACAGGTGAAGCCACGTATGCGGATAAATTACAGAATGGGGTCGTCCACTAAGTCACAAATTAATTTTTGGCTTTTGTATTCTTTAACAGGAAATGTTTTTTATTTTCTGATTCGATTCTATCATTTAATTATCTATTTATTTATTGAATTCAAATTCGTATAGAAATAAAATCATGCCCTTATCTAATCTTTATTTAATTTATTCAATTTACATATTAGAAATAATAAATTTACAAGTATGAGATGAAATAAATACATAAATACAAAAAAGGGTGAAAAATGTCAGATGTCTAATTAGCGATGGATTTCTTTTTATTTAATTTTCAGTCAATTGGTGGAGAGAAATCGAACCTCTTCTGACGTTAAGAGAAAGATCGGGGCATCACCACTAAATTAAGACGTTAATGAATTGAGAAGAAAAGGAAAATACCAACGAATTTGCTAGTACTTGGCAGCAAAACAAAAATACCGAGAGCATTTCTAGTGTTGTTTACTCTCTGTTTTTTGAGGACGGCTCACTTTACAGTTGCAGATAGATTAGTGGGGAAGAGAGAAACGTGGAGCGTAGATCGATGATGGATCCCACTGGTCCGAGTCTTAACTCCATTAATTTTGATTTAATTTATTCCATCAATCAAGCAGCTGTCCTGTGAATCTGTAATGCGCCCTCTCCTTCCCAATTCGATCTTATTAGAAATTAACAAGAAAGAAAGAAAGAAAGAAAGAAGGAAGAAATGAGCTTTCAAGATGTGCAGAGTGGCGGAGGAGGAAGGGGAAGGAAGGCATCGGCGTTTCCGTCTCAGGCGGTGGCTGCCGGTATATTCCAGATCAACACTGCCGTCGGCACTTTCCGTCGACTGGTCGATGCCATCGGGACTGCCAAGGACACTCCCGATCACCGCCAGAAGCTGTGCGTCTCTCTCTCTCTGTTATGCAAAGTCGTTCATAATTAGTGTGTTGTTATTGTTATGTAATGTAATGAGTGGAAATGCAAAGTGCAGGCACAACACGAGGCAACGCATACTTGAACTGGTAAAAGATACGTCTGTCAAGCTCAAATCCCTCACCCAATCTGATCACCAATCCAATGTCAATGTGCGTTTCTTTCTTTACCTCACTCACTCTCATCACTCATGCCTCCGCCTTTTGAATTTCATCTACTAAACTAAATCACACTGCAACAATTTCAGGCATTTCTTTCTTTCTAATTTAATTCAAATTTCAAAAAAAAAAAATATATATAATAATAAAAAATGTTATCATGATTTTTCAGCCGAGTAAGCAGATAGAAGATGCGAAGCTTGCAAGAGATTTCCAGACCACATTGCAAGAATTTCAGAAAGTTCAACAGCTCGCGTCTGAGCGCGAGTCTACTTACATGCCTTCCTTGCCAACGTACCACCCCTACCCTACTACTACATTTCTCCTCTTATCACCTTTCTAATTCAAATATTTATACTTGTGTTTTTGTGTGTATGTATGACATTGGCTTACCTCCACACCTTGTTCCTGTTCTTGTTTGTTTTTGTTCTCCTTGTTTTATTGATGCTTGCTTTCACAACAGCTCTGCAGCTTCCGCCTCTGCCTCTGGGGAATATTTGGAACCTAGCAGTGGCAGCACCAGGGATCAGCACCGCCAACCTTTCCTTCAGGACCAAAAGAGGTAACCCATTTCCATGCTCTCTATCTACATTCACATCATTTGCTCTGCCTAACATTCCAGTCCTTTTTCTTTTCGTTTTATTATTTCATCTCTCATTGACTCATTAACAATTTCACATCATCCTTCCCTTCACCTTCCACTTTTGTCTTTTCATCATATGAAAAAAGGATTGAATATTGCCGACCATTCTTCAGTTCGACTTTTTAACTCTTGTATTGTTAAAAAACTTGGAGCTCCCATCCCATCCCGTGGCTATGGCCAAAGTTTTCGTGTGTATTTTCAGTGGCTCAAAGTTTCAAGTTGCTTCTGTGAACCTTGTACATTGGGAGGGAGTCTTAACTTTGGCTGACAACTTACCGTGTATGGTTAATAGTTTGAGCATCTTCGCTTGCACACACCCTTACACATGGGTTGGGTTGATACACGTTTTACAAGGATTCACAATTCTGTTTTGAACAAACACCTCACCTACAGGCAGGAGTTACTTTTGCTTGATAATGAGGTTGCTTTCAATGATGCCATCATTGAGGAGAGGGAACAGGGTATTCGAGACATAGAAGCACAAATAGGGGAAGCTAGTGAAATTTTCAAGGACCTTGCTGTTCTCGTTCATGAGCAGGGTGTAGTCATTGGTAATACAGCTCACTTTCACTTTGCATTCATGGAGCTTTTTGCTCTTATTTTATTTATCGGGCATATTGTTCTATCATTGCAGATGACATTCAATCAAACATTGACAACTCTTCTGCTGCAACGACCCAAGCTAGAGTTCAACTAGCTAAGGCGTCCAAAGGAGTTAAATCCAGATGCTCATGGGTAAGGAGTAAACAATAAATTGAACAAACTAGTTAGCTTTCACGTCTTATCTACCCCACTTACCATTAATACAGGGTGTTTAGTACTTTGTGATTGATCTGTTAGGGGAAAAGGATGTGTTTAGAATTGTGCGCGTTAAAAAAAGAAGTGACAAAATTAATGTTATCACAAAAGGAAATTAGCAACCTCACATCATGTCATCTAGACTGTGATACATAATATAGAAAAGAAGACATTAGGTTGCAATAAGAAATGGAATTTATGTGCAAAATTGCGAACACAAACTTTCATTTGTTTTGTTTAGTGACAAATAGCAAGAAGACTGTCTGGTCTGGTGTAGCAGAGACTTTGTAGAGGACATGTTTGGGTAGTTTGCGATCAAGATCACCCTACCGCACAATAATTTTAGGTTATCTTAGAATTTGATTCTGATTGTCTCCTATTTGTTATTTCCTGTCAAATTCTTGTCTGAAGCAGCGTATCTTATCTTCAATGTTGGTCTATTATCTGTTGCAGTGTTGGTGGGTGCTGGTAGTTTTGGTAGTGGTGGTCGTGATCGTCGTGATCGTCCTTATCATATAATGTGCAAGTACATACATACATAGTCACGGTGTGCCTCTGCATGACAATGTTGTTTGTCTGATCAATTCTTTGTTTATTGATGTCCTCCAGCCTTTGGTTGAGATTTACATGTATTAGAGTGGAAACTGGAACGTCTCTTTTTTCACTTTCCTTTTATCTTGCGGCGGTTCTGCT
The DNA here is from genome assembly GCF_019419815.1 of Pyrus x bretschneideri. Classification (NCBI taxonomy): domain Eukaryota; kingdom Viridiplantae; phylum Streptophyta; class Magnoliopsida; order Rosales; family Rosaceae; genus Pyrus; species Pyrus x bretschneideri. Next base: position 83,437 of record NW_025999424.1, on the reverse strand, counting down.
TGTTTTTGTTATCTGTATTATGGTTCCTGGGGTTCACTTTTTGTAATTTTTTCTTTTTAATAGTGGATTACTAGTTTTTGGTTTTGCTGTCCTGTTCGCTTATATTAAAAGATGCATGTCCTATCCAGCTATCTTCCAGAATGGAGACCACGAGAATACGAATGGAAAGAAGGTGAAGGTGAGTATGGTGAGGATTTGGTACGAGTCCTGAGATATCGATGTCTATTTTCTGAAATGTAAGTAGTGGAAACCAACTATAAAACTGACCAAGCGGCTGCAGTGATTTATGTGTTGAAGACGATTGTTTTCGTGTTTCCGATATGAAACATAATAAACGTGGTCATCGGCAATTCAGGATGCCCATCAAAACTAGGGAATGATCTTGGGTCCTCAGACTAGGGACCGAAACTATGAATCCCCGTGTTAATGCTTAAAATTTGCGGGTCAAACTCAGACAGGTGTGGGCTGATACTCATATATCATAAGGTTGACTTAAAGGATATAATAAATAAATAAAACAATGGTAAGATGAACACAAGGATTGTATAGTGGTTCACTCATAAACGGGCATCTTCCTATCCGCTCAACAAATATGGTCTAATAAACATTTAGTCTTGGTTAACGGGACTTCATCTAGTGGTCGTTTGTAGAGCACTAGGTGAGGTGGTTGTTCGTAAAGCACTCTGCATGCCTAGCATTGTATGTCTAGCACTCTTCTTAGCATTGCATGCCTACACTGCATGCATACCACTAAGCCTCGCACTTGGTGGTCTTATAGAGAATCCTGGTTTGGTGATCTAATTAGAGCATCATGATCTGGTGGTCTAATTAGAGCATCCTTCTGGTGGCTTGGTGTTCTAATTAGAGCACCCTAGCACTTCAAAGATTGCCTAGCATGTGCCAAAAAGTTATCTCCTCTTACCTCCTGAGGTCTTAGTCCTCCTTTCTTTTAGGTCTTGGTCTTCTCTTATTTCTATGTGCCTTAGTCGGGCCTTCTCTTTTCTAGAGGCTAGAAATGTACCCTGCGTTAGAGCAACTCCATCGTGTGGAGTAGCCCCATGGACCGGTAATCAAACAGGGTTAAATCACCCCAGCAACCAAGTCTAGCCCTTGCTGGTGATGGAGCCTGAGGGGGCCCTGAGGAAGAGGCCCGGCACAAATAGCTGGCCCGAGAGCTTGATGGCCATGTGACACAAGACTGACGTTAGGGAGATGTCAGCCACATTTTTGCCATTTTTGTGTCAGGCACGTCTTCGACACATTTTCAGACAGTGGGGCCCGTTGGGGGAGTCGACGTGGCTTCTTCACGTCCGTTGGATTTCAACGGTTACATTTTATGGACCGTTGGACTTCCAACGGTCCAAAAGAAAAAATTCAAACCTTCATTAATTTCAGCCGTTGGATTTGAGATTAACAGTCCATGTTATTCGTCTTTATAAATTAAAAAAATAATAATAATAAAATTTGAAATTTTACCGTTGTGCCACGTGGCACAATTTGGAGGGTTGGAGTTTAAAATTTTTTTAATCCAACAGCAAAGATTAATTATGTGAATAAAAAAATGTAAAAAATTAATAAAAATCTGAAAAAAAATATTGAAAAAAAAAAAAAATTGATTTTACTTTTCTATAAATACCTTCCCATTATCTTCTACATTATTCCAATCTTTCAACCATATTTTCTCAAAGTTTCAACCTTAATTTCATATTTTCTCAATGACACACCTCGACCTCAATCGAGGCATGCTGGCCGTCACGTGAGGGTGACGTAACCATGTACGCTGTGCGGAAGTGGTAATGATATGAAAATGCGAATAAATAAAAACCAATAGTTATCTTACCTTAGACTAGCCTATAAGTACGAGTGAAAGTGATTAGAGTAAAAACACACACAACCAGAGCATAGGTATTGAAGTGCAGTGCAGAAGACTAAGTAATAATTATACAGACCATAAAAGAAACCCTACATTGGTGGATATCTGTCAGAACCATCGAGAAGTCCTCGTGAGCCATCGACACAAACTTCTATCTAGAACCTGGAGGGGCACAAAACAGAAAGTATGAGTGCGCAAAAACACAAAGCTTTCAAAACCATTTATCTTTTCAAATATAATAACCCCTCACTGTAAAACCCGTATAAGTTTCCCAGAAAATATACTGTAAACACATATGAAAACTATACTCGAGAATAACCAAACTATGTGTATGCCATGACAATCATCTCAACTATGAATAAGTAAGCCAGGAGAATTGCACTAATATAAAGTGACATATTAGCCAGAGTCACCTAACGTGACCTGTATGGCTGAAATCAAGAACTCAACAATCAAATCAAATCCAGCACATGAGTTGGAACCATCTATGTGGTTTGTTCAACAGGCTAGTTGTAAATAAGTATGCTCAAGTGCTACGATCACGTGAAGGCTGTGCGAAGTATCGCAAGTCACCTACCAGTCGGAACCACCTAATGTGGTCTACCTGCCTTGGATCCAAGGTGAGCGTGTGGTGTAGGAGGTGAATGATCACGTGAAGGCTAGGCCCTATCCTTGGGCAGAGCACTAACACTGAGGTGCATGATATAAATCACTAAAAGCAACTCATCATAATCATACTTACTACTATCACAATCATACTTGAAGCTTACCTGAGCGTCCACAGCGTCGAGCAGTAATATGCACAGCTATAATAAAGCATATTCTAATATATAATACATACGATATGGCATTTAAAACGTAAAAACCCATTTAAGCAGTTTCTGGGAAACATAAGGCATATATATATATGTGTGTGTGTGTGTGTATATATATATATATATATAACCAAAAAGCCCACTCACTGGTATGTAGCCGGGTCGTAACCCTCAAGTCTTACTTGGCTACGTTGTTCATCTGGAAACGTCTCACTTATATGTGAAACAACTAAGTTAATGTTATTTTAAAGCACATAACCATCATTATGAAATAACTTTTCATACCTTGCTCAATTGGGGTGATTGAATATACCATCATGGCCTACTCAACACCACGAGCATCCCCATATTTTTAGAAAAATTTTCCGACGTCCCACGCGCTGGCTACAAGCAGGCACGTGCCTGGCATGCTAATGGTAACCTTAACGCTGTTAGGGAATATTTCGTTAAATATCAGCACATATCGTCTAAAAACTAATGGTGTTACCTTACGCCATCACTATATTTCGTCAAAGTTGACAGAATATTCCTTGTCTTCTCCAATGGGTTCGCCGGATTCCAGTGCCGGCCACCGCTGCACTCCCCGGTTTCTAGAAAAATTTGGAAAATTCTGACTAAACAAGAACTTGTGGAGCTGACCTATCCCGACATCTAAATCCTCCAAAAATTGTTCCCAGATCTTTATGGAGTAGTTTTAAGACTCCCTTAAGCTTTAAAACTCCATGAACTAACCTCGATCACGACATAGCTATAGATAGGTTCTTAGGTTCCTGTGATCTATTCTTTGATCGAATGGTACAGATAGGTTCGTGAAGTCATCAAAAACACTTTGATGCAAAGCTCAAGCTTGATCAATGAAGTTTGGATGGTGTTTGAGAGTTGAAGGCTCGGATTGTACGAACAAGGAAGAAAAGTTGAGAAGAGTGAAGAAGGAAAGAGAGTTGTAGGTGTGGGTGTGTGTGTGACTGAGCTACGAGATTGGGCAAAAATAAAAGAGCAGGGCCCTGATTGGCCCATAAGGTTTAGGGCTAACAATTTAATTCAAAACAAACCCACAATTCTAATTGGACCTAAGAAAGTAGGAGGTACAGTAATTGGTCCAATTCCTTAGCCCGCTTATACAACCACCACACATCATTTCAAGGGCAAAATTGTCATTTCCACGCTTTCGAAGATAAAATATATTATAATTTGGGACGGGTCGTCACATTCAAAGTTTCAACCACAATTTCATATTTTCTCAAATTTTCAACCATAATTTCATATTTTCTCAAAGTTTCTACCACAATTTCATATTTTCTCAAAGTTTCAACGACAATTTCATATTTTCTCAACTACTTTCAACCACATTCCTATCTTTCTCTCAAAGTTTCAATCCAATTTTTTTCCAACAAAATGACTAATGATGCAGGTATAAATTGGATGCTTATTGAAGATGTTACGTTGTGTACTAACTAGGTTGAAGTTACTCATGATCTAATTACGGGTAATGAGATGCAGTTGCGAGAAATGTGGAGTCTTATTCATACCAATTATCTTGAGAAATTTGGTGGGAAAAGAACCAAAGAATCGATGTCCAGTCGTTGGAGAATACTCAGCCAATTGTTTAGTATGTGGAGAGACGCCTTGACACAAGTTAGTAGTAATCTTCGAATTGGGGAAAATTTAGCGGATTAGGTAACAATATATTATTTATTTGTTTGTACTATACTATACCCAAATTTACATTAGCTACTTTGATTAATATTATTTCTTCTCCCTCATTGTGTAGACACTTCAAGCACAAGCTTGGTATAATACTAAATTCAAAAACCAAAAGCAATCATTCACTCAGTAGGAATGTTGGAATATTGTCAAAGACTGTCCTAAATTCAGAGTTGTGTCTGTCGGTCCAAAAGTAGTCATGAACAACACCCCTCTACTACTCTACGCCCGATCATGCCTTGCATGTTCATGATGAAGATGACGCAGAAGAAGTGCCGGAAATGCCCCACTTGAATAAGCGTTGGAATCGACCTGTTATCCAATTAGGCCTCAACGTAAGAAGGCTTCAAAGAGAAAAGGGAATGCTTCCAAGAATGATTATGCAAAGTATATGGAAGAACTTGCTCGCCAAGGTGAATTAAGTTTGGCGAGGGAAATGGCTAAATTTGAGGTTGATAAGGCCAGAGATGAGGCAAAAACTGTAGATGTTGAGAGAGAATTTCAAGCTAATAAGAGAGAAAGAGAGCTACTTAGGCAAGAAAGGGAAGAGATTAGAAAAGAAGGAAGGGCTCAACGAGATCATGACATTATGAACATGCCTTTAGAAAGGAAGTCTTTGAATTCTAAATATTTTTGGAATTCGAAGAAAGCGGACGTGGTCCGAGAGAGGCGTGTAAGAGAAGCGAGAGTAAGAGGAAATGGTCCTAGCACTACAAGAGAAGATGATCCTAACACCACATAAAAATGAATTCTAAATATTTTTGATTGAATATAGTACTTTATTTAAACTAAGATTATATTTATTTAATTTGGTAATTTATTTAAACTAAGACATTCTTTATTCAAAGGACATAAACACACCAAATAAAATTACATAAACATACCAAATAATAAAAAAAAAACCTCACTAAATGAACTTAAAAAACATACCAAGTAAAATTACATAAACATACCAAATAATAAAAAACTCACTAAATGAACTTAAAAAACACACCAAATAAAATTAAATAAACACACCAAATAAAAAAAAACACACTAAATGAACTTAAGTATCTTGAGCTTGTTTCAATTCCCACTGGTGCTCTATCAGGTCAATTTGCTGGGCATTGTGCATATATGGCTTCTGAAGTGCAGTATATTGTTGAACGAGTCTTTCATTATAACGTCCATCCCTTTATAATGGCTCGTGTTGCACAGGTTCTTCAGTGGCGTCATGAGCACAATATATTTATGTTTTGGAATTGTTTATCATATTTGGCTCATATTCATGAATGACATCATAATCGTACTCATTTTCACAATCATGTTGTGAAGAATGATGCACGTCATCATGATGGATCGAAGCGACTCTAAATCAAGCATTCTGGCAGCACCCTTGACAATCGCCCAACGAGCTTGGAGGATACCAAAACAACGCTTCACATCCTTCATGCACCCCTCTTGATAGCTTGCAAAGTGTTTTTCCTTTGCACTTCGCGACGTGGCACTATTTTGACAAATGATGACCACCTTAGGTAAATGTCGTATGCTAGGTAGTATGGCCGTACTTATGTCCGTTGACCCAGTACGTGACTTTTGGTGCCTTACCTTGCAGGACATCGTTGAACACTAGGATTGGGCAAAGACATTGAGGTCATTTTGAGCTCCCGGAACCCCAAAAAGGCGTGCCAAATCTATGTATCAAAAGATGCCACCGCCTCCAAAATGATATTTTTTGCTCATTTTATGTCCCCATAAGTACCTTGCCATGCACTTGGACAATTTTTCCAGGTCCAGTGCATATAGTCGATGTTTCCAATCATCTTAGGAAAACCTCGCATTTCGTCATTCTTCAGAAGCCTTTGCAATACCATCTCAGTAGGTTTCCAGAAGTACTCTACAGTGTAGATAGATTCGATTGCTTCGCAAAACCTCATCAGGTACTCAAGAATGGTTGATTTCCCCATCTTCACTATCTCATCTACTTGGTCTGCAATGCTCCATATGCAAGCATCTGCATGGTAGCAATAATTTTTTGCTCAGGAAGGAGACCCGTAACACCAAAAACATCTTTCTTTTGCCCAAAGTAAGAATCATGGTTGGAAACAGCAATCATGATTTTGTTGAACAAATGTCGTTCCATTCTAAAATGACGTCTAAAGTACATATCAGGGAATGTACTGTTACGGACAAAATAATCGTCCAAGAGATTCGTACCTCATCGTTGCCTGCTTCTATCAAGGTTTACGGAATAGCTGGGCCTGCAGATCTGAGTCACAGCTTAGATGACTCAACGAGAATGTGAGGCTTTTGCCATTCTTGCTTCGTCATCTCTCCTTCTACGCTCCTCATCCTCTTCCATCTCATTTTGGGGCACCTGGAGATTGAACATTCATTCTGATTGGTTAAACAATTCTTCCTCTTGCTGATCGATTTCCCACATCATCCTTGAAGAAGAAGACATTGTAAGAAGGAAGTAGAAACTACGAATAATGATACAGATTTTGATTTTGGTGACAAAGGAAACATAAACTATGAATAATGATAGAGATCTTGAGAAAATTGGTGTGAGATTTCTGAGGATGGATGGTGGATTATATGGAGGATTCAAAAAGGATTAGGTTGTAAATAATGCCACATGGTATGCCGTCATTCGTTAAAAATATGATCAAAATCTATCCTCAAAGATTGTAAATAGATTGTGACACGTGGCGCGATGTGATTGGTTAAAAATCTAATCAGAAATCTATCCTCAACGATTCTGAAAATGTAACGACACGTGGCACGAGGGCATTGGATAAAAATCTTATTGGAACCCATCACCAATAATTGCATTTTCCGATAATGACACATGGCACAACGAGAATGATTAAAAATCTTATCCGAAATTATTAATAAAATTATTTTTTATTATTTTATAAATAAAAAAATACTAATATTTTATTGCCTATTGTCAGGGCTATTCAGTGTAAGGGTGGAGATGCAAAAGACAGTTACTGTTCATTAAGGGCAGTTACTGTTCACTTGGTGGATTAAATAGTGAATAGCCCTAGGGGGCATTTGCAACGGTGGAGTTGCTCTTAACACCCCATTGCCCTAACTCGACCCTGAGAAAATGTTTGCATCTGAGTGGAACATAGGCACCTAGGACTTGATGGCTAAGGTCATTGTAACCCATTATATTGATTTTGCTACCCAAGATTCGAACATGTGACCACAACTCCAGAGATGCGTAATAATGACTCTGACATGGCTGGAATAATAGTCGCCGATCTATACAAACCGTGTTAGAAGTAATCTTGATTGAATAAATCTAGACTTGTGGTAGAATCTTGATTGAATACCATGATTAAAATTTAAAATGACTAATCTCAATTGAATAAGCCACTTAGTTGTATTTCTCTAGCTAGTAAGTGAGATGTCTCATATTCGATTTTCGTCAAAGACATTATTATGGCTAGCGCAGTTCGAGTCTTATCCGACTCCCTATCCTTTTAGTTTAGATAATATCGTTTGTTAAAAAAAAAAAAAATACTCAATTGAATACACCCCTTAAAATGCTTACTTTATTATGACCCAAAGCGCACTATAAAATCTCGCTAAATTCATAAAATAAAAAAGTCTTTCACATTTCAAACTGAATTGAAATCAAATTCTTATTGAATACAAAAGGATTTTTATAAACAATTTATAAAGTATATTTGGATTTTATAGACATTTAATTTTGTCGAAAAAACATAATCAATACCTTGAACTTTCATAGTTTAATTTTGATAGTGAGATCAAATGAGTTGAAAAAATTCAATGACTAAAATAAAACAAAATTGTGTGAAAATAAAAATGAATGTGTGAACACTGCCGTATTTAAAACCCTAAAACAGCCATAATTTTACTTTTCTTTTTACAATCTACCTAAAGAAAATGCAAAATTTGCATTGTTGCCTCACCTAATGGCAATGCGCCAAAATGCCCATGTAAAAAGAAGAATGTGTTATTCACACACTTTATTTTACTTTTTACAAATTTTTAATAACTTTTATCCGTTAATATTTTTTAATTCATTCGATCCGACAATTAAAAATAAAAAGATATGTAAAAAATAGAATATAGTCCGTAGATATCACATCATAGAAAGAAAAGTGACCCGGCCCCATACATAAAACAATTTCTAGCGCAAGAATTTTGAGAATTGAAATGATGGGTGAGTTGGGAAGGAGAGTTTGCAGAGGTTATGTGAATCATCTACAGCGGTCATCGGCTTCTATATCATACGCTTCTCAGGATCCGAGGATCTAAGTAATTAGGAGGATCATCTGATTAGGATCTGGTTGGGATCGGAGCGGAGGTCGAGCGATGACTGCCTGTGTTTAGCTTTGGCCTGCCTCCTCCTCGTTTTTTGTTTATTTATTTCATTGCGAGTATTTATTTGAAAACAAGTAATCGATTCGCGACTCAAAACTCCAAGACTCAAAACTCAAGAGAGAGATAAGGATTGAAGCAGCAGTAGAATAAGCAGGGAAAGAGAGAGAGAGAGAAAGAGAGAGAAATGGCAGCCCTAGTATACCAGATTTTGTCTTCCTCCGCATTGGTATCACTGGGACTCTACCACATGGTGGCCACCACCCGCAACCACCTCAAATCTCCACAGTCTTACGCCGCCAAGCCCTACCACCCCTTCCCCCTCTCCTCTTCCTCTTCCAACCTTAATCCTCCTCCTCATCATCGCCTCAGGTATCTCCAGCTCTATGCCATAATCGCCTGCCTATTGGTCGCCGTCGTCCACCAGACCCTCACCTCCTTCGACGCCGACCCACTCCTCAAGGGCCGCACCCCCGTCCACCGATTCACGTCCCTGCAGTCCGCGGCCTCCCTCTTCCTCTTTTTGGTGCTCACGCTGGCTCTGCTGCTTTCCGAGTGTGCTCCATCGGTTCTTCCGCTGCCCTCGGATCTGGTGTTCGGGCTGTCCGCGGCCCTCTTCTACCTGCAATCGCTCGTGTCGTGGGGGGCAGCGTCGGTGCAGATGTCGGATCTGCAGGCCAAGTGCGACTCGGTTTCCGGTCGGATCACGGCGGTGGCGTCAGGGCTGTGCGTGGTTCTGGCGTGCCAGCCGAGGGTGTTCGTGGCGGATGTGGGGTTAGGGGCGGCCATGTGCTTGCAGGGGCTGTGGGTGTTGCAGACGGGGCTGTCGCTGTACGTGGAGGCGTTCATCCCGGAGGGGTGCCACAGGCTGCTGGACGTGGTAAACGCGGTTGAGGGTTCCACCAAGTGCGACCTGGACGAGTCCCGGTTCAGGGCGGTGGCCATTTTGGATCTGGTGTTCTTGGTGCACGTCATGTTTGTCCTGCTCATTGTCATGGTCACCTACGCCGTCGTTACCAAGTCTGTTGGAATCCGCAGATTGGGTTCATACGAGGCCTTGCCCAACGCTGCCCCCTCCTCCGACCACAACCACATTCAGATGAAGGCCTTGAGCGGCACTCAGGCTTAGCTAGCAGCCTAGCATCCACACCCACACCCTCACCCTCACCCTCGTTCAGGAGAATCACCGGTACTTTTTTTTTTTTTTTTTTTTTGGGTTCTTTTTCTTTAAATCACTGTAGTACTACTGTGATGACATCCGGCAGATTTTTAATTCTGTGTGTATACCATTAACATTAGTTGCATTATGTTACCATCACAAGTACAAACTGCAAACTGCTCTACTCTTTCTTTTGGCTCTGGTATCTTCTTTTTTTTTTACTTCTTGCCCAATGTTGCCCTCTCTCCTACTCTTACATTGTTACATTAATGAATCCGGCTCCTCTCTTATTTCCTGCCTGTTTGTTGTGTGGTTTCTTCCTTTGTTCTTGTCAATTAGATTAGATTACTTGTTTTGCTGGCGTACTGCTTTAAGGGCCTTTACTGCCTACCATGTTGTAATGAACTAGTAAAATGAAAATACCATTTAGGTGGCAATGTCGGGTTAACCATTCGTTTGAGACATCTTCAACTTCTTCCCAGGATTGCATGATTAGGGACACCTGTGCTTATGGAAATAGACTCACATAGTGTGGGTGGGATGGCAATGTGGGCATGAAAGATTCTAAAGCTCTTCACTAACAGCTTCACTAAAGAAAGAAAACCAGATGCAATGATTTTATTAGTCTCCTTCTTACTGAAGTAACCGACAAGTAAGATCTGTTACCATACATGGGGTAGCTTTGCGGATAGTGAAGGTACCTGAACTCCTGCATTTCACTGCAAAGCACTCCTTGGTTGGTAGATATTTTGAATTGAAAACTGTTTGGTTCTTTTTCATATGGTATGGTATGGTATAATCTCTCAGGTGCTTTGTAACAAGTTTCAACGCGCATTTGAAACTTTAGATACTCTCATCTTGGAAATAGATTCAGGTGGTTGTTCCATTTGGTTTCATGTTTTTGTACATCTTTGTAAATTTATTCTGGCAGTGCTTTGTGTGTCTGCTCATATGTGTTAATTTAAGCAGGAGAAGTGCAATCTCAGGATTTTGATCGACGACACCAAATGACTTTGTTGTGCTTGGTATTGACTATTGCGTAGATAAAATATTGTCATTCTATAGCATATATGATAAGATGACGATTAAAGAGTATGTTTGACACCAACTTATACTGTGCAGTTATATTGTTTGCATAATTAGAGTGGGTGTTGGATTAAGTTACTGTTTGTTTAGAAATTTGTTATATGAAGGTATGAAGTTGATGAAGTGGAGGGCTGAAAAACAGAACAATTATAATTGATTAGTATGAGAAAGTTGTGGTACTACTAATGGTGTCCTCTAAAGAACCGTGTGTGTTTCATTCATTTTTGTGTTTGTATAAGCTGTGTTACGAATAGCATTTCCCTTACTGGGAGTCCGGAAGGGCGTAAATGGCATTGACCAGAGTTACTCAAATACGATGGTTTTGGTCGAAAACCGATTAAAAATGTGATTGTTAGCTCAAGTTTTTCCGACGGATAATGCAACAAGGACAAGAGCACAAAACTCCATCTTTTGGCTAGCTAGGACATTGAATTCAAACAGCTATGCTTAATTCTCTCTTAGCTAGGACGCTTCATCATATGTCAGTTATCCACCACAAGAAGATACAAAGATGTTAATCACACGACACACTACAGTAAGAACCTATGCATTATCTGGAAATGTATTTTGGTCACACCAAAAGAAAGGGACTCCGTGTTATATTTTATGATATTCCTGAATGCTCGGAATCCTGATCACAAATAAACGAGAGGTTGAGAGAAATTAGCTAGCTAGCTAGCTAGCCACCTCAACTGATTTCTCTGCTACATTTCCAAGAGAGGGAAATGCATGTGAGACGGAATACTTTTGTAAAATTATCGGCACAATTGATCAATATGTTGATTGAAGACGGGAACTAATTTTAATTTTTTATTTTTGAGGGAGGTAATGCGTTTTGTAAAAGTATATATACATAGTTGAAAGTTGGTGTCAAAAAGTAAATAGCTTATAAGTGATATATTCGCGTGCTCTCATCCTTACATATTGCATTGACACGAGTTTTCAATAATACAATATTAAATTTTCTTCAAAATATATTTGTATGTTCTAACTACAAAAACTGCAAATTGGTTCAGCGATACATGTAGTCGATGGGCAGAGAGTGTGCAGATACTCGTCGTGCTTCAACCTCGTGAGAGGTGATTCCAGTTGGTTAGTTAGAATTAGTTGAATTAATTTGAAGAGCTGAGGTAATGTTTTTCAGGGTTTAATGGAATTACTAGTAATAGCCTAATGATGTCAAACAAACAAACTACAACCCGCCTTGTAAAGCCAACAGGATCCTCTCCGGATTCTTTGGTGATGATCTTAAGAATTTGTAAATCGTATCATTTATCGTATATCATGCGATTAGTTTTTTTAAGTACTGTTTATGTTTATTTTTAAATAAAAATATTTAAAATAATTTTTAACCATACGATATACGATGAACGAACACGATTCACAAATCCTAGAAATCCTCACAAAGAAGACCGGTGAGAATCCGGTCTCTTTGTAAAGACGTTGCTGGCAGTTTAGAGGCGAAGATTAATGGATTTGGATCCTCTCCTGAGCTAATGGAGAGGATCTTCCTCATCAATCATCATGGGCCGTTGAATTTTTATCCAATGGCTACAATTATTATAACTTTAAAAGATTCTCTATTTGTAGCCGTTGGATAAAAATCCAACGGTCCAAGATGATTGATGAGGAGGATCCTCTCCATTAGCTCAGGAGAGGATCCAAATCCAAGATTAACTACTTCAATGACAGTTAGTGGAGCCCACTCCTTACCCAAGCGAAAAAAAAACAAAGATGGACGGACAGATGATAGCAGTTATAGTTTTGTTGTCATGAGGGTTAGCGTAGGTGATTGTCTTGCCGACAAGTTGAAGAGTAAGGCCGTCATAGCGTGCGTTGAAGCATCACGCCTTGGGCTATTGACCGGACAACTCTTTCTTTTCTGTCTTCTTCTCCCTCGTCGTCTCTCCTCTTCTTTCTTGTTTCTGGCATTTCTGGCATTTCTGGCATTCATTCTTCCCTAATCCTTTCCTCCTTAATCTCAAGTCTTTCACACCTATCCATCCATCGATCTCGCATCTGGGATTCTGTTCTCCTTTACAATTATCTTCTCCTTCTCTCTTCGGGAAATAACACACAGATTAAACAGAAACACAAGAAAAGTAAATACCTTCACAATTTGGATCCGCCTCGATCGAAATTCCAACTTGTCCTTGAGAAAGAGGGGTAAATTAATAGCTCCAAATGTGGTTTCTTTCTATATTTTTCTTCTTTTTTCTTTATGAATTTATTTGTTTGTTAAATGTATTTATGATTTCTTATTCTTATGCCTGATCTATCGAATCGAAACGAAATGATAATAAATATTAATTTTTTTCATCTGAATTGTGAATCATATCATATAGAATTACAATCATACATACATGTTATTTTTGCTCTTTTGTATCGTATCATATCATATTATATCATATAGAGTTACATCTGTCAGATTGTCTGTTAATGTGCGAGACATTGGGAATTCCTCAAACATTTCCCTTGCAAATCGCTGCTATATATGTGATTGTTTCTACTTGTGCCAGGTTCAGTAAGTAATATTGGTTGGCAACTTGACACCTAAGCTGCATGCAGCCTCGGCTTCACATCTCTCTCTAATCCATGGGGGAGTGGGTCGTTGGAGCTTTCATTAACCTTTTTGGCAGCATTGCCATCAACTTTGGAACTAACCTTCTCAAATTGGGGCATAACGAGGTTTATTCTCCATACTCTATTACTTTGGGTGGCTGTCTTGTGTGTATGTTTGCTCATTACCTTCTTCTCGTTGAACCATTATGAATTGTGATCGTGTCTAACAATCTTTAGGCAAATTTATAACCTTCCACATGTTATTGTGATGACTTTCCCACTAGTAGGGTGTGTATGCTTTTTCCTCTTTTTAGCACTTCTACTCTAACTGTTACTGCACATTGTTGCTTGAACAATCAACATGCAGCTGGCAAGCAACAATACAAACCACACCTTTCATTCTTCTCTGCATGCTAAATCTTCATTAGTCAGACTTTCACTTCCATTGACTTCATAGTTTTCATTTGATGTATGCGAGAACATCTACATTTCGTGTGTTTTCATTTGATGTATGCGAGAACATCTACATTTTGTGTGTTTTCAATTCTTGTATGCTGTCAACCACTTTGTAGCTAGTCTGAAAATGCAGACTTGAGCCACCTGTGTTCCTTCTGTAGCAATTTAATACTGGGAACTGTATTTATACCATGAGGCAATTGTCAGAATGTTTATTTTTTGTTTTGGCAGAGAGAGAGACATTCAATACTAGAAAGTGACGGAGGAAATGGAAAGCTTCCTTTGAAGCCTATCATACACTATCAGACATGGAGAGTTGGTACATTTTTCTCTCTCAGTGCTTCATCTGTTCTAACTGTTTGGATATTCTAGTTTGCATGGTGGATTACGAACACAGGACTTAAAATAAGTTAGCTTTCTTCATATGCAGGCTTTTTATTTTTTGCTCTTGGTAATTGCCTAAATTTTGTATCCTTTGGATATGCTGCTCAGGTCAGTATAAACTCTATTTTGTTAGCCTTGTTATTTGAATCCACAAAGTAGGATTAGTACTATACATACACTGATGTCAACATCTGCGACAAGAATATCTGGATGAGTTTGTTATTTCTAATTAGTTTTGTTTTCTTGTATCCTTCCATGCAGTCACTTCTTGCGGCACTGGGTTCTGTTCAGTTTGTATCCAACATTGCCTTTGCTTACTTTGTGTTAAACAAAATGGTGACTGTAAAGTACGTTATAATCTGAGTGAGATTGAATTTTCATAACTGTAATGCTGTCCATAGATCCATTTTACATATATTTCTGAGTACATCTCTATGTAATAAGACTGCTTTCTTTACAGGGTAATGGTTGCCACAGCCTTTATTGTTATCGGGAATATTTTTCTTGTTGCTTTTGGCAACCACCAGTCACCTGGTACATGATTCATTTTCAAGTACCATCCCAAACTCCCCCCTGTTGTAAACACACACGCACACACACACACACACACAAGTACAACGATCGTCCCTACAAACATTGCATACAACAGCCTTATCACATCCATCCCCATGTGTGCTGGTCACATGACTGGTTATTGTGAGAGGGCCGTAATATATAACTGCTGCAGAAAAGACTTTCTCCACAAACTCAAATGTAATGAAGTTTAATTGTTTTTGTTACAGTATACACACCTGAACAGCTGGCTGAGAAATACAGCAATATTGCATTCCTATTTTACTGTATGATTTTGGTTTTAGTTGTTGCCTTGCATCACTCCATTTACAGGTGGGAATTAAGTGATGAACTCTTCCTTCTTATTGGTATGGCTCCAACAAATTTCATTTACATCAATTTCTGGATATACAGGAGAGGAGAACTTCTGCATGCTGTTTCTGGCCAGGATCTGAGACCCTATTGGCATATGCTGCTTCCTTTTTCCTATGCTATAGTTTCAGGTGCTGTTGGATCATTCTCAGTGTTGTTTGCAAAATCTCTGTAAGTTATCTTTCCATGATAGTTCTCCTTGTGTAATGCACGTGGTGCAATCATGCAATTCCCTTCTGTTTCTAATTCCCTTGTTTTTTCGTGGCAGATCTAACCTGCTACGTTTGGCCATATCTAGCAGTTATCAGTTACATAGCTGGTTCACATACTCCATGCTCCTTTTATTTCTAAGTACAGCTGGATTTTGGGTATCAGTTATTGCAGATTAACTCTAGATTACTTGTCTCACAAATTGCTGCAATTGCATGTTGTCTTGCTATGGTTCTTTATTTAACTTTTATATTAACACTTTCCACTTCTACTTGTGCAGATGGCTCGTTTGAATGAAGGATTGTCATTTTTCGATGCAATTCTTATTGTTCCTATGTTTCAGATTGCTTGGACATTCTTTTCCATTTGTACAGGATTTGTATATTTTCAAGAATACCAGGTTCTCTGTCTCTCCCCACCCCCACACACCACCCGCAGCCCCCCACCCCACCCCAAAACATTTTTTTCCTTGGAATATGTTTTTGAGGTCGTGTGAAAAGCATATTTTTGGTCTCAAAACAGGTATTAGATGCACTAAGGACAACAATGTTCATACTGGGAATGATGTCTGTGTTCGTAGGCATTACTTTGCTGGCACCTGATGATTCCAGAGGTATTTGATTTATATTTTAAAATTTTTAAGCTGGCAGAATATCAAGACGTGAACTAACTCTTTAAATTTCAGGTGCTGAAGTCAAAGAAAATCCATCTTTAGTTTCTGTGGTGTCTTCAAGCATTCCAAAAGACATGGGCAGGTACAATTCATTCTTTTATGCAACTTTTATTATATGATTTCAATATTGTAGCATATTGATAGCAGTGCAAGAGTGGATATTACACTGTTGTTTTAGTTTAAAAACATATGTTGTAGCACATGCTTTCAAATTTGAGCTGGATCAGTATTCTTTTTGTCAATTTCACCACTGTTTGACACCTGCGTGGGTGTTACAGGTTTGCTGTTTCATCTGAAGATGTACAAATTAGAGACACACGATCATTTGTGCAAGGAATCCTGGTGAAGATTTCAGATGCGATAGTGAAGGCAAAGGTGATCTAAACTGGCTTGTTGAATTTACTGAGATAGAATCCTGGTAAATATCGCATGACTGACTTTTAATGCTCTGAACTTGGATCCTTTTACAGACTGCTTGTGCATTGTCACTGGGATTTGGAGATGATTCAATCAATGCATCTGCTGTCCTCGTGATGCCTATGGTGTCATCAAAGATAACGGGCTTTAGAGGAAATGGGTTTGACCGCGCCAAGATTTTCTCCATCAGAAATTCTGGTTGGACCAAGATGTCCATGGATGAAGATGCTACAAAAACGCTGGAGATAAACCCCGTGCTCTCTGAGAGCCCGCGATAGGAGTAGTAAATTGCATTAAATTGCTTCTTAGGAGGGAATTATATTCATTTTGTTGTGTTTTGTAGAAATACAAATGTTTAGGATTCGTTGTATTGTGCTTTGATGTTTTTTTAACGAGGTGTAATTCGTCACGTTATTGTATATTCTTTGCTAATATATTTGGAAGAAAGCTTTAGATCACCTTTGCCTTCCCTATCGATCGATTTGCATTTTCATCACCTTTATGCACCGACGCCCCCACACAATTGGTTTATCATCGTGTAAAAGTTCTTAAAAAATAACTAGACTTAACACTGAAAAATTAAACAATAATACTTCATTCTTCATTCATGATAAGAAAAACAGCATTATTATATATTTTTACGGGAAATGACTGTTTACCTTTATTTATTTATAATTATCAGATTGAAATAAATTAAATAAATAAAAATTAAGAACATTTTTAAATAGAGATATAAATTAGGCTTTTTAGCCAAAATGGTCTTTGAGATTTGCATAACTCCTCACACTGGTCTTTGAAATTTGAAATCGATAGAATTGGTTATTGAGTTTGTCCATAATCAATCATTTTGATCATTCTGTGACAAATTTCCATAAAATAAGGATAAAATGACAAAAATACCATCAAATTTTGTCAAATTATTTTAGCCTATTGTTTATTAGATTGAGAGTAATTTTGTTATTTTGATCCTTATTTAACATAATTTTTTAACGAATGACCAAAATGATTGATGGCGGACAATCTCATGGACCGTTTTTATTGATTTCAAATTTTAGAAACCAAAATAAGGAGTTAGGCAAATCTCATAGACTATTTTGACCAAAAAAACCTATAAATGATACACAGAGCATGATAGAATTTTGGTAGTTGTGTTATTTGTTTTTATCCAAAATTTGATCTATGAAAAAAAAAATTAAGTGTTGAAAATTGAAATGTAGACTCTGGAGACGTGTAATGAATTGTAGTTGCCCGAAAAAGAAATATAGTTGAGCGGTATCTTGTACTTTGAGTTGGAAGAGGATCCTCTGGATTCACTTTGTTTGTTGGGGGGGGGGGTGGTTGGGATGCCTAAGAATTTCCACATTCTAATCGTTTATCGTATATCGTGCAGTTAGTTTTCGTTAGATACTATTTATGTTTAATTTTAAATAATAAAAAAAAAATTAAATAATCTCTGGCCGCACAATACGAATGATTAAGATACGAGGAATCCTAGAAAGTGGATGAGATCAAATTCCGTTTGAGTTGCAAACTTGCAGTCCTATAATTATTTGAAGTTTGAGATTTGTATATCTACTGCTCGACTCAAGAGAGAGGAGACACTTGGTGCGCCTGCAGCCTTAGCCTGCAGGAATATATATCGATATATCTACATATGGAATCCAGCAGAGGAGGTGCGATCGTAGAAATCAAAGTGGTGTCGTGCAAAGATCTGAAAGCCTTCAATTTCTTCCAGAAGCTGTCAGTTTACGCGCTTGTGTCGGTGCAAAAGGATGACAATAAGCAGCAGGTGGTGGTGGATCAACAAAAACAAATGATGAATAGAACACCAACAGATAAGGAAGGGGATGGGAATCCAGAATGGAATCACGAGATGCGCTTTGAGTTTGATCAGTTTGATGACGATGATGATCTCTTCATTCACTTCGATCTGCGACACGAGGGTATGGGCCTGTTGGGAATCGGAGACAGGAGTATAGGAGAGGTTCGTGTGCCCTTGAAGGATCTCATACGCTTACAACAGCAGCACGATGCATTGGCAAGGTATGTAAATTATCAGGTGACGACTAGCGATAAAAAACCCAATGGGATACTGAACTTCTCCTACAAACTACTGAATTCGAAGCTACCTTACAAATTTGAGGTACATATACAATACACCCATATGAACCATGCATCCCTCTTAATTACGTATACATACATATGTATATATAGTGAAATTGTGAAAATAATAATAGTTATAGTGATCATTATATACATATACTAATATTTGATTTGGTTTTGGTCGTCCATTTGAAAAGGGTAGTGCTGGAAGGCATGATGTTCATGATCGTCAGCCGCTGCGTATCCAATATCCCACAATTACATTTGAAGACGGTGACGATGATATATGTATTAGCAATAGCAATATTAGCAGCGCCGGCTACCACAACAAGCTCAACAGCAGTAACCAAGTCTGCCATCCGGCCAGCTCGCTAATGGAATTACATCAAACTCATACTACTAGTGCCCATTACAATTATAATCCTCCTCCGCCACCACCGGTGCTACCCCCAGCAGATGATCATGTTCATGCCTATTATCCACCTCCGCCACCGCCACCTCCTCCTCCTCATCCTCCTCCGCCACCGCCCATGGCAGAATATAATTATCTTCTACCTTCTCATCCAACTCGCCCATTCCATCATCCTTACCATGATTACGGTCCGTGGAGCCCAGAGATTGGACCACCGCAGCCACATGGACATGGACATGGACATGGACATGGACATCAGCAGGATGACATAATTGGGTTTTTTTAATCAATTAGTTTGATATATTAATAATAACGGGAGGGATCGTCGACGTGGTTGGTACTGGTACCGGTAGCTATTTCATCGTAACCCTGGCCAACCGGTCTGACTTTGACTGACTGCCGGTTGGGAAATAGGGATTTTTCCAATATGACGTTCCTTTTCATTTCTACCAAGTTCTTGTGTTTTTTTTTTTTTTTCTATTTTTTTTAATATAATGATATATTTGTAAGAAATGCGGAATAAAATAATATCATACTCGCAATTTACCATATTTGAACTTAAAATATCTTTCATTTACAAATTGAGGGGCATACACGCTACTTTATTACTTACTCTTTGAGCTTTTTTGGTATGCATGAGTCGATTTGAATAAGTAGCTCTCGAATTTCAAAATATAGTGAAGATGAAAATGGATGGTTTTCAGTTGGAGGGAATTAAAGGATAGAGGATTAGCTATGAAGGAAATTCCCTCCTAATCCTACCATTGTAAAAAGAATTGGAGAAGAATAGAGTTGTTAAGTTTTCTTCACAAATATTTCTATAATTTCATCCTTCAACATACATTAATTCTAAATTCATTTCAATCCATTAATATATATGTACCAAACAAGCCATTTATGGAGATATTTCTAAATTCTTAACAACTAATGGTCGTAATCTTAACCTACTCTTCTTCGTGGAGAAATTTCTTAACTAATGGTCTCCTTCTCCTCCTATCTCTTGATTAGTTTTGACTCTTATCTTTATCTTTGAAATGATGTTGTTTAGCTTGCTGGGTCATTTCTTTGTCTCTTTTTATGATTTGTTATCTTTTTTTTTCTTTCAGGATTTCTATATATTTCATCCCGTTTCTTAGTTAGCTAGACCACTTAAAAGTGTCTACTAGCGGGATTGGGATTCTGTTGATTTAATTCTTAGATGATGAGCTGGAATTTATTTATTTATTTATTGGGTAACAAGCACGGAGTGGTCGGTAATCCAAAATTTACCGACCTCCTAATAGCCCAGCCTGTCAATTTTTTTTTTTTTGTCTCTAAGCCAAACATCAATTATTCTGTAAGCCAAAGATTCTTCTTCTCCGTGGGATTAGTGTACCACCGTGGAGTTCCAGTGGGCGAGGGAATGCGCCCTACTTCTCTCCCGTCAACTGTTAACAGACAAATTGGCGGACAAAGAAACAAGATATGATATTGCAATAAATTCATAATTTGATGTATGGCATTGCAATATTCAAAAGATAAGGTGTGAGTTTGTTATGTGATTCAAAGTTGAGATGGTAACATGTAATTTACTCATAAAAAATAACCTTTTAGTGGGGCATGTGATATCAGCTAATTAAAGGGGTACTCCATGTGTCAAAACTGATGTTTGGGTTCTGAAAACTTCGAAAAATTTCTTCAAAGAGTTCATAAATAATTAAGTTTTACCTTCATTAAAAAGGTAACACTGTTGCAGTCATATTTAGAATAGGAATGTGATTGTGTAAATCCTAGTGTATCTAGGGATATCTTTGAATATCCCCTTTAATAGTTAATATCCTATTAGAGTTGTAATATTATTAGGGTAAAGATTTAACCTATCGTATTACTATAAATAAAGGTACAATGGGGTGATACAACACACACCTCACAATTAAATCTCTCTCTTCTCTCTCTTGTCGTCGGCCTCTTTCCCTCTCTAGTCCTAAATACAGTTCAGTTAAACAGGCCTACAACACGTTATCAGCACGCTCTTGCTAGAAACTAAGGAACTGAAAGGATTGTAGCAGGAGGTCTTCTTCTACAAAATTCAAAGGCTTTTATTTGTTTTATGCCAATCAGGTACGCTTAAAATAAAGTAAGATATTTGAAACGTCCACGAATCATGAAAACATTCCCCATGATGCATTAACCCCTTATATTTATATTTTCCTTCCGATATATATATATATATATTGTATATGATTCATATATTTGTCAATATATATATATATATATATACACACACACACGTTCATGCATTACGCAATTATTTTGCTATGTGGAATTTGTGAGTCAAATCATATAAATAAATTAGAAGCAATTTAGGGTTTTTCAAACCCTAGAGATGTCCAAAAAAATAAAAATTCTGGGAATTTAATGCGGCTCATCACCGCACCGCCATAAGCACCATCGTTGATCACTGTAGATGGCCTGCAGCCCAGCTGTGTGGAGCAAACATGGGAACGACATCGTTTGACGCTCTGGACCACACGACAACAACCATTTGGGTTTTACTGCTCACGCTAGACAACCCAGGCCCTAGGCCTGATAGGGTAATCACGGGACTGATGCCCCCAGCCCAAATTGAAAAGGCTTGAAGCTTTCTTGGTCTTATTCCGCGCGTCCCTGGCCCAACTCCAGCAACCTAAAGCTGCTAGGCCTTTCTTGACCTATGCATAGGCCTCCCCGCAGTAGCCTGTTACTTGCTGGGCTTCGCCCCAGCATTGGCCCACTCACCAGTAACTTGTGCTGCTGGGCCCGCACTGCCTCCGCCCAAAACTTGACCCCAGCTTTGGCTGGGCTTCGTGAGTGCTAACTCGCAAGCCAGCCTTGGGCTGGGCCTGCTCCTACGCCTTGTTTTGGTCCAAACCAGGAGCTTTTACTGATGGGCTCACCCAAACCACACGGCCCAAAAGCCTGTTGCCCTTCCCAAGGCTCAATAGCTTGCAGCTGAGCTACATGGCCTATCCCCGCGTCGTTACTAGCCCACTTTTGGCTGGGCCGCGCTATTTTTTTCAACCAAATGCTAATTTTTGGGTACTTTGGTTTACGCTAATTAATTCTAGTTTAATTATCACTTGGTTTATCACCAACCAAATATAATATGACCCGTCTGTCATTAATTTGTTTCCACGATCGATCACGTTTGGTCCCGATCTATTGAGTTAATTAAAAGTGAGTTACAGTTCATTAATCTGATAATTAATCCAAAATTATTGACCTGAAGATCACTTTTGGACATTAATGATTCAATAATTTATTTTTCTACTTTGAATCGTTGACATCCTTTCGTAGTCCTGAAGTTTTCACATTTACGTTCCTGAAGCAACTGAAATCCACTTTAAATCATCATATTGTATTTTGTGTTCTCGTATGATCATCTTCTTTATGAACTAATCGTTCATAAAATAAATTGAACATGTAGTTTCATATTTAGTGCCTTTGAAACCCGAAGTGTTCATTCAAAACTTACCACATGAAACCTGTAGCTTTCACGTTTAAATTAAACCAATACAAGTCTATAGACCCCGACAGTTCTATGATGTATATCTATGGATTACCATATGATTAACTACGTTTTGTTGTACCCTCTGTTTTAGGGACATGTCGAACTTGAACAAGCTCGATTTCACCGCTTTGGAAGTCTCTAAAGGAAACTACCAGAAGTGGGTTCAAGATGTGAAGCTTCATCTTACTACAAAGGGTATTAGAGTCACCATTAAGGCACCTACCGACAACAACCCCGGCGATGAAGCTCAGAAAGCTTTTGCAATGATCTTCATTCGAAGACACATCCATGATGCACGGCAGACCGAGTACCTCTCTGAGGAGGACCCATGCACCCTCTGACTTGGTCTGGCCGACTGTTTCTATCACTAGAAAGACATTTACTTACCTGAAACAAAATATGACTGGCATCATCTACGCTTCCAAGACTTTAAGTCTGTGAACGAATACAACTCTGAAGTTTGTAGAATCCGATCACTGTTTAAGTTCTGTAAAGTGGACTTAACAAATGCAGATCTCTTGGAGAATACCTATTCGACCTTCCATGCCAACAATATTGTCATGCAGCAACAATATAGAGCATATAAGTTCACCAAATTTTCGAATTTGATCTCAATTTTACTTCTCAATGAAAAGCAGAACCAGCTTTTGATGAAATATCGTCAAGCTCGACCCACTGGCTCGAATGCTGCGCCTAAAGCACATGCGACCAATTTTAGTAACCACAAATGGTGAAAACATCGTCGTGGCCGTGGTAATGAGCAGCAAGCCCAACCACGGGCCCAAAGTCAACAGAGTCAAGGCCCACCCAAGAAAGGAAATTTGACCCAGAAGTGCCAACCCCTTGCCCCTAAGGCCCTAAATTTCAAGAATAAGGGAAAATCTACCGTTCAATAGGCTTCCACTTAAATGAACATGTGTTACCGCTGTGGATCAAATGATCATTGGTCATGCATATGTAGAGCTACTCCCGAGGCCATTGCCAAGTATCATTCCCGTCGTGAGTTTAACTTTTCCCATGTGGAACATCCCGAAAATGCTACTGCATCCATGGAGATATCAAATTTTCAGGAGTCATCAACTCTTATAGACGAATAAGTTTTATTCTTCTAGACATGTTTTTAGGGCGTCTTTACCCCTAGTGGCCAAACCCTGCGTTATTTTTTAGGTTTATGGTTTAATTTTTGGACAATTTTTCTAAATTTTTGGAATAATTTGTTTGGTTTTGGTTTGTTTTGAATTATGGATAATCATTTTATGGATATTATTTTTTGAAATGATTAATTGAATGAATGAAATTATATTTATGCATATGACCTATTCAATCAATTTATTTCTAGGTATGACTAATAGGGAAATTAGTTATCTGGCTGATAGTGCTGCTACGCACACCATATTGCGTGAGCGACGCTATTTTACTAATTCGTACCTAAGAAAACACCTTTGACAACCCTTTCAGGCTCATTCAACCTGATTGAAGGATACGGAAAGGCCCGTATAATGTTATCTAATGTTACTTTCTTAACCATTAAAGAGGCCCTCTATTCTCCAAGTTCTGAAAGAACGTTGCTGAGTTTTAGAGACATTCAAGATAATCAATATCATGTTGAAACCACTGAAGAGAATGGTTCTAAATTTCTTCGTATCACTTCTTACGAGTATGGCCAGAAACGTATTCACAAGAAGCTGGAACGTTTCTTAAGTGGGTTGTACATCACAACCATTCGCGGCATAGAAATCCATCATATGGTCGGCCCTAACCTTGGGTTCCAAAGCACTTTACTGCTTTAGCATGACCGTATGGGACATCCCAAACGTGACATGATGCGCCGTATCCTTAAATCATCACATGGGCATTATTTACCTTCATACGTTGGATTCTTGCCATGCAAAGCTTGTTCTTTGGGGAAGTTGAATACTCAACCCTCAATTACAAAGGGTCTTCACAACCTTCCTAAGTTTCTTTAGAGGATTCAAGAGGATATTTATGGACCTATCCAACCAATATGCAGACAATTTAGGTATTTTATGGTGTTGATTGATGCATCGACACGTTGGTCACATGTTTGCTTATTTTCCACACATAACACTGCATTTGTGAAACTCCTAGCACAAATTATTAAGCTTAGGGCTCACCATCCTGATTATCCGATCAAGTCGATTCGATTAGATAATGCTGAAGAGTTTACGTCATAGAATTTTGACGACTATTACATGTTAGTTGGGATTGAAGTCAAGCATCATGTACCCCATGTTCACACCCAGAATGGCCTGGCAGAAGCTTTCATAAAGTGCCTTCAATTGATAGCTTGGACTTTGGTGATGCGAACCAAATTGCTGGTATTTGCCTAAAGCTATGCAATATTGCACGCAGTTATGTTGGTCTGCCTGAGGCCCACCGCTACTCAACCTCATTCACCGTTACAGTTGGTTATACGAGCCTGACGTCTCGCATTTACGTGTGTTTGGGTGCTCAGTTTACGCCGCCACTACATACCAAAATGGGTCCTTAGAGAAAAATGGGAATCTATGTCGATTATGATTCACCATCAATTATTCGCTATTTAGAGCCCTTGACATGAGATCTCTTTATCGCATGTTTTACAGATTGTCACTTTGATGAGACAATCTTTTTATCATTAGGGGAGATAAGCATGTTAACGTTCCTATAGAACACCGCGAATTGTCGTGGTATGCTCCCACTATGACTCATTTAGATCCCCACACTGCCCAGTCTGAAACTAAAGTGCGACGAATTATAGATCTTCAGAGCATTGCTCAAAGCATGATGGATGCTTTTACTGATCTAGCAAAAGTGACGAGATCACATATACCCGCTGCAAACTCACATGCAAGGATAAACGTACCTCGAGTGTGCCATAATACCGCATGGGAAGGCCGAATTGCCCCTAAGGTAGGGCGGCACACTTTCCACGTCGCCCAATACATTGACGGCTAGCCAATCATCTGCTCCTACCTTGAAGCATGGCAGACCCCCTAATTCAAAGGATTCATAACCCTGGAAGAGGAAAATGGCATAAACTAGTGACCCTAGTCTGAATCTGACAATCGCTTACTCATTTGTTCCAACGCATGAGGTTATTTTAGATTACAGTGTTGTCTTAGATGAGACAACCCGACCTCTCCAGAATCACGAGATTTCACTCCACTACGCAGTATTGGATGAGGTTTGGAATCGAAATGAGATGATCATTGACGATGCATTTACGTACATAGTAGCTACTAACATCATGCTTAACGATGACATTGAACCACGTTCCGTTGATGCATGCCAACGTAAAACGGATTGGTCAAATTGGAAACAAGCAATCCAAGTCAAACTCAATTCATTTGCGAAACATAAAGTGTTTGGACCTATAGCTCCTACTTCACCACATGTGAAGCCCGTGGACTACAAGTGGGTTTTCTTGAAGAAATGTAATAAGAATAATGAAATAGTGCGATACAAAGCACGCCTCGTAACGCAAGGCTTCTCTGAACGCCTTGGGATTGATTACGAGGAGATGTATTCCCCTGTAATGGATGTCATAACGTTCCACTACCTTATCAATTTGGTGGTTTCTGAAAAACTGAATATGCAATTTATGGACGTGGTAACCATGTATTTCTATAGGGATCTAGATACGGAAATCTACATGAAAGTTCCAGAATGACTTCCATTTACTGGTTCAAATAGTTCTAGACCATGTAACACTCTCTCTATTAGATTGAGGAGATCACTCTACATATCGAAACAATTCAGGTGAATGTGGTATAACCGTTTGATAGAATATTTGACAAGTCAAGGTCATTGCAATTTATGTCGATGACATGAACCTCATCTGAACTCCCGTAGAGCTTAAGGAAATTGCCGTTCACTTGAAATCTAAATTTAAGATGAAATATCTTGGGAAAACTCGATATTGTCTCGACCTAGAGATCGAGCATTGTTCGGATGAAATCTTAGTACATCAATCGAACTACACCCAAAATGTGTTGCAATGTTTTAATAAGGATAAATTGAAGCCTTCGAGTACTCCTATAGTCGTTCAGACTGTAGATGCTAAACAAGATCCCTTCCATCCCAAGAAGGATGAGGAAGAGATTTTGGAGCCTAAAGTTCCATACCTAAGTGCAATTGGTGTTTTATTGTACTTAGCTCAATGCACTAGACCTGACATTTCCTTTGCTGTTAATCTTTTGGCTAAATATAGCAATGCACCTACACGAGAGGAGCCGCCGCCCCCTTGGTCATCGGGTTTATTCTCGCCTTGTTGGTTATGTAGATGCGTATCTGTCTGACCCATATAGGGCACGTTCTCAAACGGGCTATGTCTTTACTGTTAGAGACACCGTTATATCTTGAAGGTCTAACAAGCAAACATTAGTTGTGACTTTTTCGAACCATGCTGAGATCTTCGCCCTGCATGAAGCATTGCTTGAGTGCTTTTGGTTAAGAGTAGTTATGGAACATATTCGAAGCACTAGTGGTCTTACTACCATCGTTGACCTTCCTACGATGATCTTTGAAGACAATGCAGCATGTATCGAGCAGTTAAAGAAAAGATACATCAAGGGAGACAACACCAAGCACATAGCGTCGAAGTTATTTTATTCTCACCAATAACAACAACATCATAACATTGAAGTTAAGCAAATCTGTTCCTAAGACAACATGGCCGATCTCTTTACCAAGTCATTGCCCAAGTTTACTTTTCAAAAACTCGTCCAAGGAATCGGTATGCGTAAATTATCTGAGTTGAATTGTTTGTAGTTCTCTTATTTGAAAGTTATGTCTAACTCAGGGAGAGTATCCTGAAGCATACTCACTTGATCTTTATGTACTATCTTTCCTACAATTAAGAGCATTTTTCTCACTGGGTTTTTGCTACCTAACGAGGTTTTGATGAGACACCCATCCTGGGATGATCATACTCTGTTGAGTTCATTATTTTCGTCCTGTTTGACGTTTGTTTTAGACATTATACATACTTCTCATTTTTCTCCTTAGTCAATGGGTTTTCACCTACCTTAGGTTTTATTATAGTGAGGTTTTGTGAGTTTTACTACCAATGCATACTTTTGCTTTATATTTGAGATTCGCATTCGCTCGTTGTGCCGCCGATTTCATCAACTGGTCTACCTCAACTGCTGAAGATCTGATGCGATATTTTCTTTGAGTATTTACACACTCAAGGGGGAGCGTTGCAGACATATTTAGAATAGGAATGTGATTGTGCAAATCCTAGTGTATCTAGTGATATCTTTGAATATTCCCTTTCGTAGTTAATAACTTATTAAAGTTGTAATCCTATTAGGTAAAGATTTAACGCACAATGAGGTGATACAACACACACCTCACAATTAAATCTCTCTCTTCTCTTTCTCTCGCCGCCGACCTCTCTCTCTCTAGTCCTAAATATAGTTCAGTCAAATAGGCCTACAACAAATACAATTTAACCTTCATATTATTTTTCTTCTGAATTTTAAAGAAGAAAAAAAAAATACCCCGGCTAAGCAATGTATGACCACTAGTCAAACATGGACAAAATTTAAATTGAGGCACCTGATTTCCTAAAGTTGCACACACTAAATACTAAAGCTAGACCTGACTAGAACCTAGAGGCATCTAATCATTTTATTATTTATTTTTTGTCATTATACTTGATAAAGCCAAAGTTGAAATATAATCGTTGGTGCTTTTTTCCTTTGGTGGTGGTGTATGTGCTTTTTGTTTTAGTTGATTACGATTTCTGCCCGACTATTCAGTGAGATAATTGGTTTGAAGTTTGAATTATCAAATGATTTTTATTATGTGTAATTTTAAACTAACTTTACATTAAAAAAAAAGAAAAATTTAAATCCAAACACAATAAAATAAAACAAAATTTATTGACTACTAAAATAATACACCACTTGCTAAATTAAAACAAAAATCTTCCAATATTAATTTCCTTACAAAGTAAGAAATAAGAATATTTAGCTAGCACAGTCAATCACTTTAACCATCACTTTCACTTTTTTTTACTTTTGCTTTTCTTAACTCCCACTCTTTTTCTCTGTCCCATAAAAATGATATACAGCTAGCCAATTGCATGTAAACATAACTCTATAGCATGACCACGTATCATTATATATCTATATAGACAAACTATATATAAACCCATACGCGCACCCAGTAGCTAGATAATTGCAATGCGCCTGCGTACAAATCAATAGTGTGTATATTTCCCTCTCTCTCTCTCTCTCTCAACAGCGCTGCGATCATTCCCAGCAGCTGCAGGCTTGTGGCGTACGTGTGCTTTGAGAATTTAAGTGCAGATCGATCGAGCAATAACTGCTGCGCGAGCTGAGATAAAAGAAAGATGTTGAAGAAGAAAGTATGTGCAGCATTAGTGAAGCAGATAATAGGTGCGGTAAGCTCATTGGGCAAGGGTAGAACCCTAGAGGCTCTCAAGAGAAAAACCAGGGCCATGAAGGCTCGAATCATCATATTCTCGTTGCTGAGCAACAACAAGTTGGTGATGATCACCTCCATCCCTCACAAGATCCACGCTTTGTTTGGCCACTCTGACGACTCTAATCATCAGCAGCTGGAAGAAGAAGATGATGACGATGATGGTATTAATCAAGATCATCAGTACCAGAATAGCAGCAGTATTATTAATAATGATCATAGTATAATATTAATGTCGTCCCATGAATCCCAGTCCCACCTGCAGCAGCCGCGGCCGGTTCATCATAATAATATTATTAGTACTCCAACTGATCATCATAATCACGATTACATTACTACGTCGGAGGACCACGTCGTTGTCAATGATGCAGAAAAGTACCCAGATCTGACCCACTCGCTGTTCGACTCGGACGATGATCAGCTTGGATCTGTGATAGATATTGTCAAGAACTCAAAGCAAGAGGCCGGCCAGGAATTCAGTCTCGAAGAAGAAATAGACCACGTGGCAGACTTGTTCATAAGGAGGTTCCACCGCCAAATGAGAATTCAGAAGCAGCACTCCTTCAAGAGGCACCAGCAGCAGCAGTAGGAGCTGATCCGCACTGTTGCCTGATCGACCTACCTACCACGCGCGCGCTTACCTGGCTTCTATAGGCACCTAGCTATTGCTTCGTTTTTAGCTAGCTAGGTGCTAATACTATGGACGGAGAGTAAATTGTTTTGCTATTTTAGGGAGGAAAGAAAGTGTTTAGATGTAAAAATCTTTGCTAGCTATGTAAAAGAAAGTTAGAAACTCATGAAATTAACCTTGAAAGTTTGCATGATGGCGTAGGCTCAAACTTCATCGATAGCTAATCTAACAATAATTTATCGTTTGACAAAAAAAAAAAAAAATCATTTTGGTTCTGATCCCTAGTCAACATTGTTAGGTTGAAATCTTATTCTTTTTTATTTTTTTATCAAAGTCCTTTGACTTTGTACACCCAGCATTTTAGTATTACTATATTTCCATGTCATCTTTTTTATATCTTAAATAAAAAACTGTAATTTAAAATATTGATTGCAGTCCAACATTTAAGGGATTTAAATCCAAGAATTTAGGTAATTCAAAATCCTAGTATTATGAGATTCAATCAATCGATCAAGTCTAAAAGAAATTTAAAATTTTAAAAATTCAAAAATGTATGGGATCAAGTCTAAAAGAAATTTAAAATTTTATGGGATCATATATGTACAAATCTCACGAATTATGAGACTTAAAAATTAAAAAAAAAATAAAAATTCATGCACACTGCACATATTTTTGTGAATTTCATTGAGTAATATTAAGGGAAATAATATATCCCATGAATTCATACATACAAAAGCAATGTACCCATGAACTTAGACCAAAAATAAATAGCATATGGGTACTTACCGAATTTATAAGAAAACTCATGGGTACATTTAATGACACACCCCGATCGAGATCAAGGCATGCTGGCCGTCACATGGAAGTGACGTAACCATGTGCACAGTGCGGAAGCTAATAAAATAATAATAAAAGTACGAGTAAATAAAAACCAGCTTTACACAAAGTAATAACATACATGTGCAAGCGTAAGTGTGAAAAACAAAGATCAGAGCTCGAAGACCTAATGCAGTCCGGGAGAAATAACACTACAAAAACACAACCAAAGGTGGTCCTACACTGGTGATAATCTGTCATATATGCCGGGGAAATCCTCTGGGGAGCCACCAAAAGTGCTAGCCAACTAGAACCTGGAGGGCGCAAAACAGAAAGTGTGAGTGGGCAAAAACAAAGTTTTTCAAAAACCATTTCAAAAACAAGATTCTAACCCCTCGCCGTAAAACCTGTATACTTCCCAGAAAAGTAGAATATATATATATATATATATATATATATATATATATATAAAAATCATGCTTGGAAATATGCCATGCCAAATGTCTCTAAATAGAATGCAAGTGCTCAGGAATATCAAATTAATGCCATGTAAGCTGTCATCCGGAGTCACCTAACGCAACCTGTACGGCTGAATCTAGAGCTCAAATCTCTATCTCACTAACTGTACCTGCACACTAGTCAAAACCACCTAGAGTGGTCTGTATGACAGGACTGGGTGTATAATAAGTACGCTCAAGTGCTACGATCACGTGAAGGCTGGGCGAATAATCGCGGGTCACCTATGAGTCGGAACCACCTAAAGTGGTCTGTACGACAGAACTGTGCACCTAACTTGGATCCAAGATGAGCGTGTGGTGCGGGAGGTGAACATCACGTGAAGGACTGTGCCCAACTCTGGGCGGGAGCACTGACACCGGGGGTGCAGGTTATGAGCTCTCTATGCATCTCAAACCATTACTGAATATAAGCATAAACCATACTCACATGGCACTTACCTGTGTGCCCGCAGCACCAACATACATATATATATATAGGCTACTAACAATGTATAAACAAACGGCAAACATAATGCAGGGCATAAAAACGTATAAACGTTTCAATTCATTTTCTGGGAAAAGCATAAGTATATAGGTATATACGGAAAACCAAAAGCCCACTCACTGATATGTAGAAGGGTCGTAACCCCCTTGCCTCGAGTGACCGCACTCATCATCGGGATAGGTCTCACCTTTATGCGAAACAACTATAAAAACGTTAATTTTAAAGCACATAACCAACCTTAAGAAATAACTTCTCATACAAAGCTCAAATGGGGTGTATGAATACACCAACGTGATCTACTCAACCTCAGGAACATCCCCAAATTTTTAGAAAAATTTTCTGACGCCGTACGCGCCCTCACACGCTGGCCACGTGCAGGCACACTGACGACGTCAGTTAACGCCGTCAGGAATATTCCGTTAACTTTAACGGATTCCGTTAACGCCGTTAGGAATATTCCGTCCAAACTGACGAAATATTCCGTCATCTTCTCCGGCGCCGGAAAATCGGGAAAACTTCATAGCTTCGTATCTTCTTCGTTTTTCAACCAAATTTCACAAAATTGGTACCAAAATGAAGCTTACAACAAGAGGAACAAATCCATACCACTTTTAAGCACTAAAACCCACGAAATCTCGCTGGGAAAACACCACCAACTCCGGCCAACCTTGTAACTCACGATCCCAACGTCCAAAACCTTCAAACGAACCACCCCGAGCCTCCTAAGGGCCTTACCAAGCTTCCTACAAGCTTGAAATTCCCAAAAACACAAGAATTAACGTGTGCATGAACAGTGACCAAATCGGGGTATCCCAAGTTCGACGTGAAAACGAAGGTATCCTTACCTGAAATGGGTATGGTTGAACTCCCAAGGACCTCACGAGCACGAATATGTAATTTGTTTCCTCGATCTGTGAAGGTTTGGTGTGTTTATGTGTGTGTCCGTACATAAAGGATAGGAAAGGGAGAGAGAGAGAGAGCTCGGGACAGGGATGCAGGACAGGGGAGAGAGTGAGGGGGTGTGGGAGAGTGTGTGTGTGGTCCAAAACCTGCCAACAAGATCCAAAAACAACCACGCAACGAAATAACCACACTAGGGGCAAAAACGTCATTTCACCCCTACAGTTCGAAAATCCGGAACGGGCTGTCACATTTAAAAACTCAAGGAAAAGAATGTACATCATACCACATTGTTTTATAGATAGGTATATATGGGTACATAAAATGCAGCAACCCTAAAAACCATTTTACATAATATTCTCCAAAAACTTTGTACCTGTTATAAACTTCTTATTTAAGTGTGATTGGGTAAATCCTAAATTAGATTTGATTCTAGTTATTCTTCCCTATTAGGACTTGTATTCCTTGGAGAAGAATGATTTCTTCTTCCTCTTATTACTATAAATAAAGGCACTACACAGGAGGAATAACACATCCTATACACAACCCTACAAACACATCTCTGTCTCTGCGCCGCTGGCCCCCCTTCCCCTGTCAGTTAAATATAGGCCACAACAATATCCATATATTTATGTAAAACGAATTTGAACCAACCAAAACATATTATAGCAATAGATATATTAGAACCAAACATGTAGATTAAAAATGTACCCATGGATATAAGTGTAGCCAACCATACATTGAATAATCAAGACTAATATATAATAATAAAAGGAAAAGAAAAAATATACAGAACAAAAGAAGATGACTTGAGAATGGTACAAATTTCACATAGTCGGCTCACTCTACAGTCTCTGCATGTTTGAATCAATCAAACTCCTTGAGAAAGCGATGCCGGCATTGCCTTGCCTATGCCACACAAATCTCACAAGCCGATAAAATCATTGATGCTAATTTGTATTTTAATCACAATAGGTTTATTCAACATATATGCATTGGATCAATTCAAGGATGGAGAAAAAATGGAGAAAATTGGGTTTGGGATGTTGTACATTCTGGATGTGCGTAAGGGAAGAAGAAGAATGAAGGAGTTCAAATGGATTTTCCTTGTTTTAAACTTACTTATATAGTTTATTTTACCTTAAATGCACAAAGGGATGAGATTTCATTTATGATGATGTGTAATATTTTAAATGCTAAAATGATGATATGGAATCAGCCAAATGACCTTGATCTAAAATAGAAAAATAATAAGATTTACATCAATGTAATATGAAAATAAGGAATGAGAACCTATTTTTTTCAAAATAATAATAATTATTATTTGTTTTCACGACAAAACTTCTCCCGACAGAATGACATTTGTCGGGAAAAGTTATTTATTGCGGCACAATTCATTTTTATCCCGGCGGAAACTTTACCAAAGATTTTTTATTTTATTTTATTTTTTATTTTTTTGTTGTTGTTGTTGTTGTTTGTAGTGTAAGATATTGGAAAACTGAGATTCAACCCAAATATAGTCAATACAGGGGGCTTACTCTCTGTAGAATTTTAACCCACCTTTTTAGTTTAAAGAAATTTGGAGCATTTGTTTTTGGATTTGGCTCAATGAAACTTTGTTCCTTGAACCAAAATTCTTGAGTATTACGGGTCCTTGAACTTGTTACAATATTGAGTAATAGTTCTTTTGGGTAACATCATTAATCAAAATAAAAGGATCATTGCTCCATATTATGACAATTTTAGGGACCATAAATTATGGATTTTAAGTTCATAAACCAAAGCTCTAATTTGATCAAAGTTCAAAGACCATTGCTCTAATTTTCTGTTCTAGTTTATGATAATTCTATCCAAAATTTGACATGAGAATACTGATTTAATGACATGAAAGTCTAAAATATCGTTTCCTTTCTGAACTCTCTTCCCTGGAAGCCCTTAATCACTAAAAATTACGTAGGATGAGATTTTGGCTAATTTAGTTGTTTCCCTTCCTGAACATCGTTTGTGGTGAATTTCAAAATGGGTTATGCTTCTAATTTGTTAATGTTGTGCAAATGTGGCTTTGCCCATTTAAGTGTCTTGAGCTTACCACTTCATCAATTTATGAATTATCATACAATCAATCAAACCAAATGTACAAATTGATATAATTGTAGTACTTTAAAGTGAAAATGAGAATTAAACACTCTTAACCACTCATGCTACAAGCACTTTACAACTTTTCCTTTTAAAAGTGATTTAAATTGTTGAGTGAAAAATGTAATTTAAATTGTTGAGGAGGGCCGAAGCCCAAAAGAAAACAATCGCACAGAAAAAGGCCTGGGCTTAGAGATATCTACCGGTTGGGCCTCTTTATTCATAAGTAAGACTTGGCAGAGTCTCAAAACAGAGAGACCCTAGTTCATAAAATCGTTCCGAATTCAGAATCCGTTTTACAAAGACGGAGACGGCTGGTGGCTGGTGGCTGGTGGCTGGTGGCGGATGGCTATTCGAATACCAATATCAATTCCAATTCCAAGGTATGTCTTTTGTTGTGATTGGGTTATGTCGGAATCGACTAAAATTGGGCGTGGTCTGATGCTCCGATGCTCCTCATCTTTTGGTTTCACTTCTCAATGTCGTCGTTGAGGAGAGTTTTTGTGCTAATTTTCACTCAGTCACTGAGGAAGAGGCACTAAAATTGGCTGCAGTGCATCACTGTGTCTGATATTATTCTAGAATTCTTTTGCAATTGCAATATTTGATTGGTGTTTGTTTGTTTGCAGTGTCCATGTGATGTGATTATTCAAATACAATGGAACACAGAAAGAATGATGACCGATGCAGCAATACTTCAGTCGTTGGCATTCAAGGTACAGCTATTGCAAATTGCAATGAAATCGTAATTATTTTTGTTCCCATTCCAATCATTACTTGATTTTTTTGTAACTTATTCCGAAAGTCAGCCAGTCTGTCTCTCTGATGCTTGCCTGCAAATGATAAATTAAAATAAGTAATACAAGATCATAATCCGTTCTCCCAACCCAACTTATGCATATTCATGGTTTCCATTCTCCCTCTGATGCTTGCCTGCAGATGATAAAGTGAAAGAAAGGTCCAGAGATCAAAGAGAAGCTCTTCCAGGGGAGCCTAAATGTGTTATATGTAACCGTTATGGTGAGTACATATGCCATCAGACAGACGATGACATTTGCAGTTTGGAATGCAAACAAACTCTCTTATGTAAAGTGGTCGTCCCCCATTTGCCACTCAACCTCCCACCTCTCAAAACATTACCCGCTACTGATGAGTGCTTTTATGTTAGAGATTCTGGTGCTCAATCCCGATCTCAATTCTTATCCGCCGACCACACTGATTTGCTTAGAACAAGACTTGGAATTCATGTGACGGGAGACTTAGTTCCAACACCAATCTTGTCATTCTCTTCGTGTAATTGTCCTCAAAAGCTCCTCCAAAATATAGAGGCTGCAGGCTTTGAACTGCCCACACCAGTCCAGATGCAAGCAATCCCAGCTGCTTTGAGTGGCAAAAGTTTGCTTGTTTCTGCTGAGACGGGCTCTGGTAAAACTGCTTCCTTTTTGGTTCCAATTGTTTCTCTTTGTGCAAACTTTCGCTTTCAGCAGTCCGCAGACCAAAAGAGGCCATTAGCAATGGTTCTAACACCAACCAGAGAGCTCTGCATACAAGTTGAGGAGCAGGCTAAGTTGCTCGGAAAGGGTTTGCCTTTTAAAACAGCACTCGTAGTTGGTGGTGATGCAATGGCTAGACAACTTCACCGCCTTCAGCAAGGAGTGGAGCTCATTGTGGGAACTCCGGGCAGGCTGATAGATCTTTTAACGAAGAATGATATAGAACTGGATGATGTAAGGATTTTCGCACTTGATGAAGTGGACTGCATGCTTCAAAGGGGCTTCCGGGATCAGGTAATGCAGATATTTAGGGCTTTATCGCGACCCCAGGTTTTACTGTATTCTGCAACAGTCTCCCCAGATATAGAGAAGATGGCAAGCTGTATGGCAAAAGATGTTGCCGTAGTCTTTGTTGGCAATCCCAACAGGCCAAATAAGGCTGTGAAGCAACTACCCATCTGGGTTGAGTCAAAGCAAAAAAAGCAAAAGCTTTTCGACATATTGATGAGCAAGCAGCATTTTATGCCGCCTGTGGTGGTTTATGTGGGATCAAGACTTGGGGCTGATCTACTATCTAGTGCAATTACAGTCACCACTGGGGTGAAAGCTTTGTCGATCCATGGGGAGAAATCCATGAAAGAGAGGAGAGATATCATGAGCTCTTTCTTAATGGGTGAGGTTCCTGTTATTGTAGCCACTGGGATTTTAGGCCGTGGGGTTGATCTCCTGAGTGTGAGACAGGTTATTGTGTTTGACATGCCCAACTCCGTTAAGGAGTATGTCCATCAGATTGGTAGAGCATC
Source organism: Pyrus x bretschneideri (assembly GCF_019419815.1). NCBI lineage: Eukaryota > Viridiplantae > Streptophyta > Magnoliopsida > Rosales > Rosaceae > Pyrus > Pyrus x bretschneideri. The sequence goes on along the minus strand of NW_025999424.1, from coordinate 46,555 downwards.
TAGATTGGGAGAAGAGGGTACAGCAATTGTATTTGTGAGTGAGGAGAATAAGAACTTGTTTCCAGAATTAGTTGAAGTTTTGAGATCTTCTGGTGCAGCTATACCTCGGGAGCTTGTTAATTCACGGTATATGGCATGCCCATACTCCATTGGCGGAGGCCAGAGAAAGAGAAAGCATGATTGATGAAATTTCGTATTGTTCTATTCCATATTACTCTAGAATCTGGATTCAGGGAATTGGTTAAGTTAGATACATTTACCATAACAGAGCAACGCTGCATTGGCATTCTTGCTAATACAAGATTTTGCTGGGTGGTTATGGATTATAATAAGATTAGCAGGGATAGTATGCGGATTTCAGGCTTTACAGCCAAGCAGCTGTTTGCACTTGCAATGGAAATGTGTGTGTGTGTGTGTGTGAAATTTGGCTGCGAATACTTGTGATTTGAGTTTGTAGATAGGCTGTTTACAACAACTATTGTCACTCGTGCCTTCAATTTGAACTGAAACAAATTAAATTTGATCTCGTTCAAGCTTGATCCAAGGTCCTGGTGTCTTAGATTGGATTGAAATGGATAATAGCTTTGAAATGTTGACTAATTTGTCTTCTACTTTCATTTTAGACAATATTAGTATTCGTTGGTTGCCATTCATTTTTTTCGTTGACATTCAATTCAATCCTTAACATCAAACAAACAACCTTAGTTGAGACTGGATCTTGCTAGGAGATGGTGATAGGTGGATTTGACAAAAGACTAATTCTAAGGAAATCAAAATTTTTAAATTAAATTTGCAAACTAAATGATGTGGTTTTTGATAATTGGATTATTAAATAAATGTTGGTTCATGTGTTTATCTCTTATTGATGACACATCATTTGGTTAAAAAAAAAAAAAAAAAAAAAGGGCTGGAAATGAATACATTCGGAAATAAGCAACCGAAAATGGAACGTCTTGAAATTCTGGGGGACAAAGTGTTGTAAGCCAAAATTCGGAGGACAAAATGGAAATATAAAATATCGCGAATCAGGGTGGGGATGCCCCGTACCCGGTACCCGGTGCTTGAAAATCCAACTAACGAACCTACCACTGCTCGCGCGCACGGTATAATTTTATCAATTTAATAAAAAGAAGAAAATACAGCTTCAGGCAGGGCACTGGGCACGCAACCCAACAACGCATTGCACATTAGTCCACCAACTAACAACAACCGGGCCAAGGAGGAGGAGGACGACGATATCATCCCTCTGAATTATCGAACGAAACGAAGAACATCATCAGGGTAAGGTCTAAAGAGCAAAAGCTCATCATTTTTATGCTTACGCACGCCATACAATTTCTGTGCGCGGAATGTCAAGATGGAGGAATCATTCAAGATTCTAACTTGTTTTTCTTTCTGTTTGCCATTGAATAGATTTGATATTTCGGTTGAGCATTAAAAGAATCGTTTGTTTGTTTCTTCGCCTTCCAATTCCAATTCCAATTCCAGGTTCGTATTCAGTTTCCAAATATCTATCGTGTTTGTTTGTTTGTTCGTATCCAATCTGAATCTTCCATGTTTGAGGTTGTATTGCATGATTTATTCAGTTCATTCTTTTATTGCATTTGGACATTATTAATGATGAGGATAAGGAAAAGAAAAGACCCACATTCAGCCATGTCTTACTACTCTTAATTGCCATCACTCAAACAAACTTTTAAGAACAATCTTACCCGATAGTAATTGACAGTGCACATTTCGGCAAGCCTAGCATAGCTTTACATTTATATATTGCAATTGTTTAAGACCAATCTTACCCGCAATTAAGAAATATGCCATATCTTTGTTTATTGGTTGTGAATTCACTTTTGTTGGAAGGTTGTAAACTCTTGTTAGCTTTTCGAACTAGGCTACTCAGCTTATAAGCTCATTCTGGTACTTGTTTTCAGTGTGAAGAATTTGAAACAGACTATAGTTTATGATGAACGGGACTCACAGTGTTGACAAATGTTCTAGCTCAACTTCCTTGAGCAGCCAACAGGATGTTGAGGATGACTGCATGATTGCTGTTGTACTATCAGAAGAGTATGCTAAGTTAGATGGTGCAGTTGCTAGGCGCCTTTCCAACCTGGCACCTGTTCCTGTATTGAAAATTTCCTTTGCTCCCCTCTCAATTCACTCTTTTCATTCATAGCTTTATATCTGATATTATGATATCTTTTGCAAAATTCCAGCATGTTCCACGGGTAAATTCCTACATCCCCAATATAACTGATGCTGGTTTGGATCACCAACGCCTTCTCCAGAGGTATGTTTATGCTTCAGAATAGAAATATGGACTGGTTATTTTGTGGTTGACAACTTTCCTAAAAGGTATTAAGATAACTTCTTGTAGCAATCTTCCCCTTTCTTTTTGGTTGATGATGGGAATAATACAGGTAAAAAAACTGCATATTTCGAAGGGAAAAAAAAATAATACCACGTAAGCACACACTTGGAAATGGCTGAAGGTATTGGCAAACCTCACTTTGGATATGCAGTTTTGCAACTCATAGAAAACCACATACAGTCCTGAAAATGATAGTATCAAATATGATGTATTTTATTACCATGTTTGTTGGGGTGTTGGACCTGTTGGTATTTTAATAGGAGAGGTAGTTTACCCTTGGATGTGGGTTGATGATTGTACTCAAATTACGCTTGTATTACAATACTTTAATCTATAACAACATTTTAGTTTGTAGATGAATTTATTTGTAATCTCATTTAGGCATTGAGTGTGATGCAACTCTGTACTCAGCATCTTGGCGGACTAGAAGTAAATATCTGTTTTGTATTCTCCACACTTCTGTTTTACTTCTTGTTGGCTGATAGTTTAGTGAATTTCTTATTACTTCCTTGCAGGTTACATGTCCATAGTTTATATGAAGTAAAGGTTTCTGGTGATGGAAATTGTCAGGTATCTGCAATACTGAAAATCCAAAATAATAGGTATGTCATTTTTAAGTTACATTGATTTCTTTTCTTATTGTTTTGCAGTTTCGTGCACTTTCAGACCAAATGTACAAATCTCCAGAGTATCACAAACATGTTCGAAAAGAGATTGTGAGGCAGGTAGAGTGTATATGAAGTAACCAATTGCTATAGGAGGAACAAAATTTTAGATGGCTAGAAAATGAACTCGAGATCCATTGATATGAAATGAAGGATCAATTAAGGAGATAATGGAAACTGTTACCACTGCTGGGCATCGCCATATTTTGATTAAAGTAAACCTCCATCCACCATATTGTTACCTCCGCAGTCACCACCTTTACCACTCCTGTAACCATTGGGTGGTATAATGCCAAAGCGACTTTTCTTTGCGCTCACAACTACTGCTTCATGTGTCCCTTCTCTCTACAATGCATAATTATCATGACCAGAATTTATAGTGACCTTTCAGTGCCACATTGTCTCATTTTCAACATTATTTTACCAGTTCTTTGATTAGTTTAAAGGGGAACAAAAAAGTGGATGCCTAATTTGAGTATGCTTGTCGTGCACTACTTTCCTGTTTCCAGCTCAAAGACTATCGTTCTTTGTATGAAGGCTATGTCCCTATGAAGTACAAGCGCTATCACAAGAAAATGGCAAAGTATGTCAAATTTTTTAGGGTCATTAGTTCGGTTATTTGATCAACAAGCTTCTGTCTGCATACATGAATTCTGGCTTAGTTTCATCTGTTTTTCGGTACAGCAGGTTTGTATTCACTTTTAATTTCCACATGATGCAGATCTGGTGAATGGGGAGATCATGTTACCTTACAAGCAGCAGCTGACAAGGTCTTTTACATTTGTCCCAATGGATCTGAATTTCTCTCTGTAGATTAGTAGTCGGCATATCATTCTTATCATCATTATTTTCTCGTATTTTCATGGTGGTTGATTTGTACTCATTGGTGATTTATCTTAGCTTTATTAATGTACTTAATAAGTACTACTTATTGATGATGGCATCAAGACTTTTTCAGTTTGACTGGAAATATTTCTTCATGAGCCTGAAATGGAACTTGATATTGAATCTTTAGTTGCAACAAAAAGAAAAAAAAAAAAAAAAAAAAAAAGAAAGGAAAAATGATGCAATAGTTCAAATATTAGTACATAAAACGTAGACCAGTGCTCACAACTTGAAAAGTTTCTTGTTGGCGTAGTGTTTATGCAATATCTTCTCTTGTAGTTTATGACGTTTCGTAATCCTGGTTGGATGCAGTTTTCAGCAAAGATTTGCCTTTTGACATCATTCAGAGATACTTGCTTTATTGAAATTATGCCTCAGTACCAGCCACCAAAACGTGGTAAGATGGAAGTATTTTTGCTCCTTTATGCTCATTGAAATGTAAAAAAAAAATAAATAAATAAATAAAAAAAAGAGATCCTCTAGTCTCGTAGTTGTAGATTCAGATGAAAAACTGTCTTGTAAAATGCTATAGGACAATTTCAGATTCTAACATTCTTATTTTTCCTTCTAAATAATGCAGAGTTGTGGCTGAGTTTTTGGTCCGAGGTTCATTACAATTCATTATATGAAATCCGAGGTGTCTTTCTTTTGTTTCTTTTCTGTGTTTTTGTTTGATTTACATCAGAAAGAGGCTCATTTTATAGGTGTCAACTGCAGTACAAGGAGAGAGTTAAGTTAATATCTTAGTTGCGTGTCTTTTTTGCAGATGCTCCAATTCAACAGAAACCAAGGAGGAAACACTGGTTGTTCTAGGCATCTAGAACTCGGGATGTTCACAGATTTTAGTACTGTGCATAAGTTCTCTAGATGTTGCCTTTTTCATTGTTTTTTCGAGTTTACAATTTAATTCAGTTATACAGTTGCATGCTTATGTATATACAACACTAGAGTTTTGACGATTACGGCTGTGCTGGATGGTTGAGTGTTTCAAGATTGTATTATTTGAATTGCTCAATTCTTTTGTAAGACCAGAGACGGATGGATTGTTCCTTTCAGTTTAAGGTATTTATCGATTATCGATGTGAAATTACTAAGATGAATTTTATTATATATTTTTTCGCCAGTTGTTTTGTTGGGTTACCTTGGCCACGGTAATAATGAGCTGTGTGGATTATTTGGCTGTTCCCCCACGTATTCACTGTTGTGCTAGGATAGCACCAAACCAATTGGAACCAACTCAAGCTAACCCACAAGAAATATATCAAATGAAATGCAAGAACAAAATATAAAAGACACCAAGATTTTAACGAGATTCCTCAACAGTCAATGTAACTAGAGTACGTCATCGGAGCAGTAGGAGCTCACTCAATAATCCACTATCAACCAAATGGGAGTTTACAAAGTGTTGACAATCTCACGATCCAAAACCCCAATACATTCAAAAGCTCTCTCACCAAAGAAACAAATAGAGAAGGAAATATAATGAATAATTTCCTCTCTATACAAAGCTCAAAGCTAATATAACAAATACAACATTGATAGAGTGAGAACTAGCCAAAGAGGAGCCCCTTCTTCTTCTGTTCAAAGTGGGGCTGCGGCACCACCTTTTATTTTTCTTCTCTGCTGCTGAAAAACAAAGGCAGCTGCTGCTGCCAATTAAAACCCTAGCCACACCCGTGGCTTTTCAAATGGGCTAAATAAAAGGCCCACTTAATGGGCTAGTGAGATTAACTTAAAGCCCAATGTAATTTGGCCATAAATTCAACATTCACATATTCCCTCCTCCTCTATATTTCAAATTTGTTTGAAGCTATTATTGGAATGTTGATTCCTATTACTGCATAAACCATACATGAAATTGGCACGGGGAAGGAATGGATATGAGACGAATAATTTCCTAGTTATCTTATTCTTATGCCTGATTTTCTTTTTTCTTTCTATTTATTGGTTGTTAACGTATAATATGACACGAATGAGAATGATAATCATTCCTTGTGAGTAAACAGGCTCATAAAGCTTCTAATTCTCATTTCCCAGCATTTCTAAACACGGGAATGAGGTTTCGTTACAATCCCTTGGAATGGACATTAATTGGAGTTGCATTTCCAAGCAAATCATCCCGCAAACCATATGAGACCACCTTAATTTGGTATGAAGCACTGAAAAGGAGTTCGTAGGGGTGGGCATAAAAACCGTCAAACCGCAAAACCGCATCGAACCGTAAGAAAAAAAACCGAAAAAAACCGTGTTGACCGGAAAAGTCAACTTTGAGTGAAAAACCGAACCGAACCGTTCAAACCGGTTCCGGTTCCGGTTTCGAATGACCAAGAACCGGCCGAACAGAACCGAACCGTTTTATTAATAATAAATAAATAAATTATATATACACACACATGTCATGGTATAATAGGTTGAAAAATTGTGTACAGGAGCTGCTGCTTCTTGCTTGCTCTCTGAAGTCTGAAAACCTGCAATTTGCTTCATCATTTTTTTGTTTGTTGACTGATTGACCAGTGCATATGTATTTTAGTTGTCTCTTTTTGTTGACTTGGTGCCACTAACAAAGACATTTGCTTAAAAAAAGATGTGTTGTATGCAACTTTATGTAATCAGTTTTAGAAGATGTATTTGAATGCATAATGATTTGGTGTTCAAATAATTTATTATTAGGAATCGTAAACCGGCAAGAACCGAATCGGAACCGGTGTAGACCGAACCATAATGTTCTAGTAATAAATTTAAGTGGAACCACACCAAATCGAACCGTTAATATATTTCGGTTTCGGTTCCAATTTAGGGGTGGAACCGCACTGAACCGCACCGTGCCCACCCCTAGGAGTTCGTAAAACAAGCTTCACGTAGATGATTAGCGTTGCTTTTAATTTTGGTGTAGCTTAATCATTTAGTTTCAAATATTAGTGCGAGTATACCATAGCAATTGTTGTATGTGTAGCCCCAGAATAAAAAAAATTCGAAGCCAAAAATAGCAATGGATATATGTAATGTACATAATAAAAATATAATAGTGAAGGAATCGGCAACACACGCTTCAAAGTTTAAACGACTTGTTCACCTTGATCTCTACATACATCAAGACTCATCTTGCATAATGAAAAGAAGGAGAAATTGGTTTCAACAATATTCTCATCGTTAATCTGAAAAGAAGAATAAAAGTAGAAATTATAAACGCAGAATGGTTAGGGAAAAACAAAAAACATGGATCCGGCCGCCAGGAATGACAAGGAGAATAGGAGTAGGAGTGGCTAATTTGAATTTTGAAAGGATGATCACTTCCAGTTGTTGGCGACAATGTCAGCCAAATCAACAACCCTTTGGGAGTAACCCCACTCGTTGTCGTACCAAGCAATGACCTTGACCATGTCATCGCCCATTACCATTGTCAATGAGGAGTCGACTGTGGAGGAGACATCTGTGCATCTAAAATCGACTGAGACAAGGGGTTCGTCACAAACAGAAAGGATACCTGCAAGCTCCTTCTCTGCGCTGTCTCTGAAAGCAGCGTTCACCTCTTCTGCAAAGGTCTTCTTAGTGACTTGGACAACAAGGTCCACCACCGACACATTTGGGGTGGGCACACGCAGGGCAATGCCATTTAGCTTGCCCTTCAGACTTGGAAGAACAAGGGCCACGGCCTTTGCTGCACCTGTGGAGGTGGGAACAATGTTGAGAGCAGCAGCCCGTGCACGCCTTAGGTCACGGTGGCTGGCATCAAGTAGCCTCTGGTCACCAGTGTAGGAATGCGTGGTAGTCATGGTACCCTTGATGATGCCTGCAGTATAAAATAATATCCTTGTAAGAAACTGACATGTGTTCTTATGTACTACGTACTAGGTACACACAACATTGGTAAACAAATTTGGTAATGAAGGAATTTGGTGAAAGAAAGAAAATATACAAGTAAGGATGAGAAAGATGTAATTACCAAATTTCTGGTCAAGGACCTTGACGAAGGGGGCAAGGCAGTTGGTGGTGCAAGAAGCATTGCTAATAATGGTTTCATCGGGGTTGTAAGCGTCAGCATTGACTCCGACCACATAGGTGGGGATGTCACCCTTTCCAGGGGCAGTGATAAGTACCTTCTTGGCCCCTGCCAGGAGGTGCTTGCCTGCGCCCTCCCTATCAACAAACACACCAGTCCCTTCAATCACCAGATCGATCTCCAAATCCCTGTCATGCAGCCATTGACAAATTAATTAGTACATGATCGATCATATGTATATGCACGTACACGTAGATGCAGGTGTGTGTATTCACTAATAAAGCTATAACTCATGAAGCCAACTCACTTCCAGGGCAGGTCTAGGGGGTTGCGGCTAGACACGACCTTGACAATCTTGCCATCAACGGAGAGGCCATTATCCCCAACGGGCTTGACATCAGCATCAAAGATACCGAGGGTAGAGTCATACTTGAGGAGGTGGGATGCCTGCTTGACGCCTCCTGTGTCGTTGATGGCAATGACATCAAGAGGCGAGTCCTTGCGTCCATGCCAGCACCTCAAGAAGTTCCTTCCAATTCTTCCAAACCCATTTATTGCCACCTTTAGCTTCGCCTCCGTTACTCCTTTTTTGTATCCTCCATTGCTTCCCAACTTCCCAAAATTAAAATTTACAAAATACATATTACGCCGCCACATTTACAAACATACGTTTAAATGCGATCTTATGCCCCGATAACAACAATTCTTATTCTCCCTTTTGTTTTTCAAAGTGAGCAATTATACGCTAACTTGAAACGAAAACAGTTCATGTAAAAGGGGTAAAGTAGTCTAATTGTATAATTTATAAAATTAAGAATTAAAGGAAAGGCTTTTTAGCCAAAATGGTCCATGAGATTTGCATAACACATCACTTTGGTTCCTGAGATTAAAAATTAATAGAAATGGTCTCTGAGATTGTCCACCATCCATTATTTTGGTTATTCCGTTAAAAACTCCATTAAGTGTCCCGAAGTTCTTGGCCGGAAGTTTGGGCAATTTTCAAAGCTTCGTAACTCAATCGTTTTTTATTCAAATTTGACCCATAATCTATCAAAATGAAGATAGCAAAGTGTAGAACAATATTATATTATTTGGAAGCCCAATAGATGTCAGAGATGGTCGGAAAAGAGCCTGAAAGGTGACTGGTCCGCAGGAAAACTGGAAAACTCGTCGGAAACTGGGTAAATTTTAAACGTTCATAACTTCTTCACTAATCAACGAAATCGAGTGATTCAAAAACGAAAATCATACTTCTTGATGAGATGAAGAGAATGGTACTTTCTCGATGGATAACTCGCCGTGGTTTGGCCGGAAAATGGCTCAAAAGTGGCTAACTCGACGACCAAGACAGCCACTTTCGAGCTGTTTTCTGACCAAACCACAGCGAGTTAGCCTTTGAGAAAAGTACAATTATCTTCGTCTCGTCAAGAAGTATGATTTTCGTTTTTGAATCACTCGATTTGGTTGATTATTGAAGAAGTTATGAATGTTTAAAGTTTACCCAGTTTTCGACAAATTTTCCAGTTTTCCCGCGGACCAGTCATCTTTCAGGCTATTTTCCGGCCATCTCCAACAACCATTGGGCTTTCAAATGGTATAATCTTATTCTACACTTTCCTATCTTCATTTTGATTTATTATAGATTGAATTTGGTTAAAAAACGATTGAGTTACGAAGCTTTGAAAATTGCCCAAACTTTCGGCCAAGAGCTCTGAGACACTTGACAGAGTTTTTAACAGAATGACCAAAATAATGGATCATGGACAATCTCAAGGATCGTTTCTATTGATTTTCAATCTTAGGGACCAAAATGATGTGTTATGCAAATCTCAGGGACCATTTTGGCTAAAAAGCCTAAAAGAAATTAAAATAGTATGAGATAACATATGCACACAATAGATAAAAAGAAAAATAAACACAAACTCACACAACAATAGATAGACTCAAAAAAAAAAACACAAACTCACACATTTGCAGGCTGCATTTGGATTTTGGAGAGCTAGTTACTAATAAAGAAATGAGTCACTTTTGGAAAATGCGGTTCACATATAATAGTAACAGTAGTTGCCTTTACCCATTGTTTGATGGTCGATGCGCAACCTGCTTTGGACTTATTAACACACCATTTTTGAAATCATAAGCACGTACGCTAGCCGTAGGCATATACTAATATTCCTTGTATATAAACCACGGTGTTTCTTAAACTCGACTCCCTGGTTGTTTAATTATGAGATTTGATAACCACAATTGGTATTCCTTAAATGTTATGATTGATCGATGATCATTGAAACGTTATTTACAGACACTAGCACGTATATACATAGGAAAAGACAGAGACAGTAAGACATTAAAGACAAGAAGAAATTAATCAAAGTAGTAGTAGTAGTACTCACAGCAGAGGTCTGGAAGGTAATGACTGAGAATAAATCGTCTGAGGTCTTCTTTCCGAAAGGAAGGCAAGCTGATGAGGTACGGAGACCTGAGAATTCTGCTAATCCCTTTCCATTGGCCTGCAAATTAATCAATTTAATCATTTTGGGCATCTCACACACACACACACACATATAACACAAATTAAACAAACACTAGCTAGCTATAATTAATTAATGATCAGTTTAACTAATTAACGTACGGTACGTTCTGCATGTGCGCTTAATTAGTTTAAGTAATCAGCTGGCCTAGTACTCTTGCGTCTGTGTGCATATATATGTATATAAAAAGTGTATATCTAGCACACAATGCAATATCCATACAGGTCTGAGCGAGCAAGTTAAGAAGCATAAAGTGATTGAGGCAAGAAAACGAGAAGGTAGCTGCATATATGAACCTGAAGAGATGGTTTGGCCACAGAAAGAATAGCCGAAGACATTCTTGGAGCGGAGCGGTGCTAGCTATGCACTAATAACTAGCTCAGGGCAGGGTAGGGGGGAGGGAGGATATAGCTAAGCAGTGTTAAGGGAGGAAGGGAGGAAGGAAGGAAGACAGTCACAAAAATCACAAGGTCGTTATATATTCATTTGAATAAATGATTGAGATAAAACTAAGATGATGAGATGAGGTACTAGTGTAGTGTGTCGTTGGAAGGGAATGACTGAAATTAAACCAAGAGGACTAGAGGAGAGGAGAGGAGAGGATGAGATTATGGATAGAGCCTATCATTCAACGAATGGCTGTCGTTTGAAGCTTTGTGTTTTGTGTCCCCCTCTCTTTCTACTCTTTCTCCCCCCAACTACTCGTATTCCTATTCCTTTTCATAGTTCTTCCATCATCACATCTTCCCCTGCCCTCAGCCCTCTCACGTGAATATTCATTTTCTACTAATATAATGGTGGACGTTAGGCCTTTGGGCCTGAGCCTCATTCTCTTAGTGGGCCAATTTTCATCTGTCCATAATGAAATTCCAAACAACTTTTTAGGGCTTCTGCCCACCAGTTCGATCTTTAGTGTACACGTGTGCAGCTGTCCTGCTGAATTGACTTGATCTTTATTACAATTACCCATTATTAAAATGCGCAATGCTAACGAGATTAAATTTGTAGATAAAATTTTATAAACTAAACAATATGGAAGTTGATAATTGGATTATTACTTCAGTATTGATAAACACGCTCATTTCTATTAGTGACAAATTATTTAGTTTGCAAATTTAGTCTATAAATTTAGTCTCGCTAGTATTACTCTATTAAAAATTAGTGGTATTTGAGTCCATTTAGTTGAAACAAGTTTCATATTTGAAGAGTGCTGATAAACAAAGCCTATTGTCCAATTTGATCACTCATTTTTTAATGAAACATGTTAATAAAATATTAATGGGAAATTGCCAAAAATGGCATATTTTCTTAATCTTATGACTGAATTAGGAAAAACCGGTCACGCACAAGTTATGCGCACTATGCACAAAAATGAAATGACAAAAATACCCACATATAAATTGTAAAAACTCACAAATGATTACGCCATTTTTCTAATTTCGAAAAGAGAGTTGTGAGCTCTGGGTTTTTAGGTTGGCTTAGATTTGTGAGCATATCATGTGCATATCGTGTGCATGTCACTGGAAAGAGATGATTTTTAATGGGATTCCAGAATCTAGGTTTAGGTCAAAGGTTTGTAAACTACAGAATTTTAAAGGATTACTAGAATCTAGGCGCCCACATATCCCCCAACGCAATTAATTGCACAATGCACGTCCACAATAAAATCGACGTCATTGCACGTATCATCCCCCAACTTCATTTTCGACCTCGACGACGACGACGCTGCTGTGACCATCATCAAGTTTTTTTAACTTTTCCCAAAACCTGATTTCCTAAAACGGAGGCAAAATACTGACCACATTCCTCAAAGCTTTGCTCCAAAACTCTCGCGCTCAAATATTCCCTCCAGATAATGCATCAAGAACCCTAATTTCTCACAGTAAAAACAAAAATCCCAAATTAAAAAAATTGAAAGCTTTGATCTTTGCCACAACACTCAAATTCCAAAAAATGACCCGTTGCATAAATATGATAAGTGCTAAGAAAAATAATAGAGAGAGAACTATAAAAGCTGGAAGTACTAAATGAGAGGACTGGATGGGCGAACTTGCTTGATTTGCAAACAACATGGGTTGAAGCCCAGAAAGATATTTTTGAGTGTAGGAGGACTGGATGTTTCTCTCTCTCTCTCTCTTCTTTGTTTTTCTCTCTACAAAATGATTAATGAGGGTTGGAATTTTTGGGTAACCTATTTATATGGGAGGGCAATTAGATCATTTCAAGGTATAGGAAAAATCCTATTGTTGTGCATGGCGTATTCATAGTCTATGTATATCCGAAAAATCTTATTTCGGTCCCAAAATTAAGAAAAATCTCTTAGAAAAATCCTACTGTCTTAATTTACCCTTCAAAGTTAACTCCATGGTAGGTAACAAAATAAGACAATAGGGTGGTCTAGCAGAACCCTTTTTGAATCACATGAATGAGGATAAAGGTTACTATTCACAATTTTTTTTTATTTTTTTATTTATTTTTTATTTTTTATGCTTTGTAAGTTTGTTCCCTGAAAATAAAACGGTTGTCTAATTGCAAATACAATGCAAAACAATGTCTTCCTCTATCGACCAATTTGTCCTCTCACTCATTTTTGTGGTAACAAATGGATTTGGAAAGTAGAAAATAAATGTAAGAGATTTTAGTAAAAATAAATATTGAGTTGTGGTGAGGGTAATGAATAAGATGGTTGGGTCTTTATAGAGGTATTTATAGAAAGAAAAAAAAAAGAAAAAAAAGGGTTTTTTTGGTAATTTCAAGAATTTTTTGGGAATTTTATTTTTTGAATTAATCCTAACCATTGATTTCCAAAAATAATTTGAAATCAAGCGCCACATTTTGCCACATGGCACAACATCATTTTTTTTTGTAATTGTTTTTTGCCAGTTGGTTCAAGCCCAGACATTTCTTGCGAGTGCAATTGCAACGGGAGTGAGGATCCTCACCTGATCCTCTTTGTGAGGATCTTAGTGATCCTCAAATTACATCTGTTCATTATACATCGTGCGGTCAGAAATCACTGTAAATTTTCTTAAAATTGAATATAAACAGTACCTAATAAAAACTGACTGCACGATATACGATGAACAAATATAATTAGAGAATCTCCAAGATCCTCACAAAGAAGATCCGACGAGAATTCTCTCTCGTCTAACGGCACAAGCCTTTGACCAGTCGCCTTCCCCTTTTTAGACCTATGGACAAGCTTTTTTTGGATTAGAGGCAGCCCAATTGCAAAGGGAAGGCAGGAACCGTAGAGATGCTCTTATTTGTGATGAGTTTGATAACCAAGTATTTTGTATAATACTCATTTTATGTCAGAAGAAACAAGTATTTTTCATATTTTAAACTTGGAGGAAATATATATAGGAATTACATGGATCGCAATCCAGGGGATATGAAATACAATAGGAAATTAATTCTTATTACAATGGAATTACACAAGAGTGCATCTTTTGCTCACCTGTAAAGTGAGAGTGATGCTCACTCCCATTGATTGCCATTTAAATTAGTTGAAGTTTTCAAATATGCGTCTAAAATCAATTACACCAAACTAATTTAACTCCCATTTATTGCCATTTAAATTAGTTTATTAGTTTAAGTTTTGAAATATGCATCTAAAATCAGTTAAACCAAACTAATTCAACGATAATCAAGGAGATGAGCAGCTCACCCCCTGAAGGGTTGAGCAAAGTTGCACTCGATATAAAAGGGCAACAAGTTAAAAGAAATTTCATACACCATTTCTCATCTCATGCACATCCCTCTTAATTTGCAGCCATTAGGATGAACAGTTAAAATAAATTCAACGATCATGATAATAGGTGCAGAAGGTAATTAAAAAAAAAAAAAAAAAAGTGTTGAAATCACTATTTGTAAATACACAACTCGCCAACACCTCTAACAGAACCGCGAACGCTTCAAAAGCAGGAAGGCAGCAATAAGCCACCTAGCCTCGTCCCTAAAATAAATTTTTTTAGGAAATTCCTTCTCAGATAAGAGTTCAAATTTACTTTTTTATTTCCACAATTTGTCGTGCCTTTCTGCTCTCTAACTTATGAGAGACATTGACATAAAATTTTCTCTTGATTCCAAGGTATGTTTCGGGAATGACATCTTATAAAGTGTTACCGATGGAGCATTTCCAGCTTTCTAGCATAAAATGCTTGTACTTTGAATGAAAACCCTAGTGTGAGATTCAAAGAGTAGGTTAACAGACTGGTTGAGAACCCGTTGATAACCACAATTAGCTGGAAGGTAGGTCTAGAATGTAAGTGCAGGCGACTCAGAAAAAACCTTCGAAGAGTGAATCCTTGATGAAAACTACTTAATTCAACTAAGCTAAGCCTAATCCAACTCTCACAAATCGTTGTTTTTCATTTCACTTGTAGATTCTCAACATACTCTGTTGAAAAATTTCACTGTTAGATCTTCTAACAGAGTCATATACCTTCTATCAACTACTCAGTGTTCGCTCCGAATGAAGGTAGGAATGCAATTTCATACTATAGCGAGAAAAATTGAGGCATTCCTTACACACATGTGACCCACTAGTAATGAGGAAACAAACTCACTAACAAATTGTCAAGTCATACTTGCATAACTCATTAAATCATACTGTTTAGTCAAATAAAAAAACGCTAAACACTTCAAAAGAAGATGTTGTATATGTGTATGCGACTGAATTTCAAGCTAAGGAGCAGACTGAGATGGTCAGGTAGGTGACAATCTCTTCTTTCTCATACGAAAATGGCATGGCGAAACAGAAATAAAATGCAGAGCAATATCAACATAGCAAATCAAATGATAGCATAGTTTATAAAGATTTAAGCAATCTAGCTAACAAACGGATGGAATTCAGAAACAATTTAATAAACTTTTCATTAGCAGATATCCAAGACTATCATCAACCAGGATGCATTTTCGTAAGAAATATAGGAGGCAAGGAGCATGAAATACAATATTGATAACCAAATCATATATGGCTTCAGCTAATGTTGACATCAATTATCAATAAAGTAACAGAGTGAGGCAGTATTATCTCAATTATGACTAGGAACTACGAGCTAGCAAGGAGGACTGACTAAAGAGCAGCTGAGCGATGGCATTTGGTTGGTGGCAAACTGGACTCTGGAATCTGGAGGAGTTAGTGAAATGCCCGGTCAGTGGTCATACTTATTCATACCCTGAGTATCTGAAGCCTGGTAGAGAAGGCAATTGCAACCCAATCAGGTTGGGAAGAGGACCACTGCAGCTGCTCGATTTCAGCCCCAGCCGTGTAGGCCAGAATGGGATCGAGGCCACCCTCCACCGGCTGGCCCATGGAGGAGAGGTCCCAGATGAGGGCCTGGGAGTCATCACCGGCGGTGCAGATGTGGCAAGAGCTGTGTGGGGCCCAGGCAATGGCGTTGACGCTGGACTGGTGCCTCTGCAACTCGACCACGGGGAGGGTCGGGAAGCGGATGTCGAGGACGACCACCTTGGCGCTGTCCATGATGATGGTGGCCATGTACCTGGGGTCCTGCTTGTTCCATCCCAGGCGGACCAAGGGGGTGTCCGGCTCCGAGCTCTCGTAAATGATGGTGGAGTGCTCCTTGTCGCGCAGGTCAAACACTCTCACGGAGCCGTCCGCCGAGACGGAGGCGAATACACCGACGCCGCCCCATGCGATGTCGTACACCTCCTTGTCGTGGGCGATGAGCTGGGTGTCTACGGCCTCGCGCTCGATGTCCCAGATGGTGCACGTGGTGTCGATGGAGGAGGTGCCGATGCGCTTCGGCTCCGCCTCGTTCCAGTCGAAGGAGGTGATGGGCCCGCAGAACTCGGAGTTCTTGTTGCTGTTGAGGAGGGACTTGAGTTCCACCGACGACGAGGAGTCTGAGTCGTCCTCATCCCCCGAGATGCGCCACACGCGGAGGAAATCGCTGGAGGTGGCCAGCAGGTCTGGCTTCTGGCACTCCTTGTCCGGGATGAAGATGGTCTTGGTGGGCGGGTACGGGTGTTCGAAGGACAGGTTGGGGTCCGATCGGATCTCCCCGTTTGAGTCGTCCAGCTGCACGATCTCCACTCGGTTTGGGTACTGCTCGAGGAGGCTGGAGATGGCCAGCCGGTACTTCTTGTCCCGACGGACGCTCCAGTTCATGGCGTAGATGTGCCACGGCGCCTCGTAGGTGTAGATCTCCGATCGTTTCTGCTGCTCATCTGACCCATCCTGATTCGGGTCGCTATTCCTACTCGCCCCCATCCTTCTTTCTCTCTCTTCCCAATAATACTATTTTCCAACTTACAACGATTACCAGTCCACCGTCCCCACTTCCCCTAAACACAAAAATTAAATTATGCAACCCAATCCAATCCGAAACCCTCCCGGAGCTTCCCAGGTTCAGAAAGAATCAAAGCTTCAGTTTCCCTTTGGGCTTTTAATAGTTGTGGGTGAACTCGTCTGATTGTGCTCTGAGAAGCATCGCGAGTTTTGGCCCTCCTGCTCTTTCATCTCCTTCTCAGCCGTCAATAATCATTATAATTAGGTGGGTTTCAAAAAAAAAAAAAAAAAAAAAAAAAATAATCATTATAATTAGGTTTAATCTCAGCTTAATCTCAGTTTACTATTTCTTGATTTTCTACTACATAAAGTTTTTTTTTCATTTCAGAATAGTACTTAAAATCATAATTTTAGTATGTGAATGATAAATGAATATCACGTGTTAATACGGCTTAATATTAAAAAATTGAAAAAATTACAAAATTATCTTCCTCCCTTGCTCCCCCCCGCCCCGTCCCCCCTCCCCCCCCTCCCGTCTGTCTTACCTGCTGGACAAATCTGCGGCGGACGGTATCGTCTCTCAACCATATTTGCACCAGTCCCTATCCCAGGCTAACCCGCCTAACATTTTTCTCTTTTGGGCTTATGTTCATTCAATCCACATCCAGCTAAGGCTGATGTATTTTTATTTTATTCACAGACCAAGCCTACTTGAGCTTCTTTTGTTTTGGCCGCATACCAGCATGCTACTGGGCTGTTCCTCTCGGCCCGTGAGATATCGCAGCAAGCATGCAACTAGCTTTGCAGGTTACTGGGCTGCCCAATGAAGCCAACCCAAGCCCAATTTGGGCCTTATTTTTCTAGTGTGGCCTGCAACCAACATTAAACAATTAATGGGCCTAGGCAAATATTATTTTTGCTTCTATGATCGATCCCGAATGATCTCGATCTATTGAATTAATTAAAGTAATCAGTAGTCCATTAATCTAACTAGACATCCAAAATGGCCTGAAGCCCACTTTTGGACATTAACGATTCAATAATTTATTTCTTTTCTTTGAACCGCTGACTCCCTTTCGTTGTCTCAAAGCACTCACACTTAAGTTCCTGAAGTAACCCAAATCCACTACACTTAGTTGTATATTGTATTTTGTGTTCTTACATGTACCTCATTTTATGAACCAGAAGTTCATAACTAAACTCGAACCTGTAATTTCAAATTTAATGCCTTTGAAACTCGAAGTTTTCATAAAACAATACACCAATGAAAACTCAAAATTTTCATGTCAACCATGCCTTAGAACCCGAATGTTCTAATTTTGATGCTTATGGATATCTTATTTCTATAGTACCAATCATAATCTTATTCCCCCCATTCAGTGGATTGTCGTACTGTAGCAAGTTCGATATCACTGATTTGGATGTTTCTTGACCGAAACCACTTTATGTGGGTACAAGACGTGAATCTCCACTTGACTATCAAGAAGTTGAGTAACCATTGAAGCCAACAATGGCATGGAAGAGCTGAATAAGCCTTCGCCATGATTTTCACTTGAAGACTTATGCCCTAAGCATTACCAATGGAAATACCTCCCAAATGAGGATTCCATGGCTCTTTGGCTTTCTTCTATGACTTGTTGAATCATGAAAGATATTGCCTGAAGCACACCATGATTACGTCTATGAATGAGTACAATTATGAAATTTATAAATCGATCGAATTTGACTAGAGAATATTTTTCTCGTCATTCCATGTTTCTAACTCACCCTTGAAGCAGCAGTGTAGAGAGTGCAAGTTTACCAAATTCTCGGATTTGATTACTACCATAAATGTGAAAAAAAAAGGTAGGAGTCTACTGAACGGTATAGACCCAACTCGGCTGGAGTCTATCGAATGGCTTGACCTAGTTCGGTCAAGGCCTATCGAATGGTGATTCCCAATCTTGGTTGGAGCCCACTGAACGGTACTGCTCTGCTTCGGTAGAGGCCTACTGAACCTAAATCTGGGCTGTCTCTTTCACAATTTAATTTAGAGTTTGTTTTTACAACCTATGGTAGAATCAGAGCTTGCCAAAGTGTGGCATCGCACCTGAAGCGTGATCCTTGGCACCTATGACCTAAAACTTCAAGAATAAGGGATAATATTCCTAAACCTTAACCTTGCAAAATCTACTTCTGTCTGATGGAATAGATCATTGGTTATGCACTTGTTCGTGCCCCTACCAATGTCGTTGAGGAGTATCATTCTCATAGTCAATATGTGAGGCTAATTTTGCTCCACCGGACACCATTGGAAGAACAGAATTTTGACATGGATGACCTTGTTGAGTGAATCCCCTTAGTAAACCATTTTTCAATGTTCTTGGATTCAACTTTGGTGTTTATTTTAGTTATGGATAATATTATCGATACTATCCTCGAATATGAGTTAATTGAATCATGTTTCTTGTATACATGTGACCAAATTCAATTAAACACATGATTACAAATGTGGGAAAGTTAGTTGTCTGGATGAATGCGATACTATGCACACTAACTTTATACCTAAATCACATCTCTAGCAACGACTCCAGGTTTATCCAACTTGATTAAGAGCATTGGCACGCTCCTTGTTGTATGAATGGTATTAACTTACCATTTAAGATACCTTATATTCTCCCCGTTCTGGAAGAACATTGTTGAGTTTTAAGGATATTTGAGATGACAACAATCATAAATGGAACCACTGAAGAAAATAGAGTTGAATATCTTTGCACCACCTCCAAAAATGAGCCTGAAGCTTTACTTTAAGGCTAATAGGCTGCCTCCCAACTGGAAACATGCCACATATGGCTGGCCTAGAGTTTGGTGATTGAGCAGTTTACTTTGGCACGACCTTTTGGGACACTTAGGTTGAACAATGATGCCACGACGCATGTCCTTACCCGAAGTAAGGATCTTGTGCTTACAAACACAATTTGCCAAGCCTGCTCGTTAGGGAAATTGATTTTCTAAATCATCCCTAGCAAAGATAAGAAACGACTATTTTTTCACAGTGGATTCAAGGGAATATATGTGGACTACTCTAACCAAAATGCTGACTGTATAAATACTTATGGTTTTGGCTGATGAATTGACAAACTGGTCATATGTTTGTCCACACACATTGCTGCTAAACCTCTTGGTCGATTTTAAGGGTTCACCACCTTAATTATCCTATAAAGTTTAGAAGACTGGATAATGCCGGGGAGTTTATATTGACGGTTTTTGATAAAGTATTGCATGTCTTTTGGGTTTATAATTGAACATCGAATTCTCATGTTCAACCTAAAATAGCCTAGCAGAACGATCATAAAGCGCAATTTAATTGATCGCCCGAACCTTGGTGAATGCACCAAGCTTACGGTTTCTGCCTAATGCTATGCAATCTTATACGTAGTTAAGTTGGTCCGCCTTGAGGTCCACTGCCACCCAATCATTTTTTATGTCACAGTTGGTTACTGGGTATTTACCTGACACTTCGTATTTATGCGTTTTGGGTGTGCATTCCATGTGCCAAGTTACGCCACTGCAACGTACCAATATGGGTCTTCATAGAAGGTTGTGAATCTTTATTGATTAGGATTTTTCTTCACACTAGCTCTTTTAGAGCCCTTGCATGCAATCTTTTTGCCGCTCATTTAATGAGGTAGTTTTCTCGCCGTTAGGGGGAGATAAGAAGGTCAACGTTCCTGTAGAACAACGCGAATTTGCGTGGACGTTGCCCACTATGTCTTATCTCAATCCTCGTACTGCACAAGTGTGATAAGCAAGTGCGATGTATTATAGCCTTCAAAATGTTACCCTAGACGCATTCCTCTGATCTAGCTAAAGTGACGAAATCATATATCAACTGCAAACATGCCTGCAAGGATAAACGTGCTTAACAGACGTTGAGTTAACATCCCTGAATGGTGTTGAAAGACGGTTTGGTTGTCCCTGTTAGACAACTTGGTACCCTTGCGAATAGCCAATCAATCTGTCTCGGCCTGAAGCACAACAGATCACTTGATTCATAGGATTCCTTTCCCTAGAAGAGGAAGATCATGGCACAACAATGAATCCATACTCGATTGTTGTCTCAAATCATCTCCATTTCATGAGATTAATCCGGATTACTCCCGAGACTTGAAGTTTTTGGTCCAGATACTAGTTTGGATGAGATAATGGAATTGGAATGAGATTATCATCAATGGTGTTTTCACTTATATGGTAGTTACCGACATAAATGAAAAGCGACGATATTAAATCGTGTTCCGTTGATTAGTGACAATGTAGAAGTGATTGGACAACCGAAATTAAAATCCAAGTTAAATTGCTTACCAAAGTGTGTTTTGGACTCATAGTTCTTACACTGCCTGAGGTAACCTTGCTGTGTTACAAATGGGAAAGGAAATATAATGAGATAAATGAAATAATGCGATATAATGCACACCTTACGACGCAAGGTTTCTCTTAAACACTTTGTGATTGACTACAACATTATGAACATGGTTAATGTTTCTTTATGGGGATATTGATATGGAGATTTACATGTAACTTCTTGAAGAATTACATAAACTGGTTCAAATAGTTCCAAAACCATGGAACACCCTTTCAACTCGTTTGAGGCGTTTACTTACGGTTTGAAGTAATCTGGTAGATGTGGTATACCCGTCTAAGTGATTATTTGATCAGTCAGAGATATGACTTAAGCCCTTGCATGTTAAACTATAAAGTTATATTCCAAATTGCTAGAGTTACAGTTTATGTCGTTAACATGAATCTCACTAAAACTATATAAGAGCTTAAGAAAATTGTCTCACATCTAAAGACGGAAGTTTAGATGAAGGATCTTGGAAAATTCGTTTATGCCTTGACCTGAAGTTCATGTTGGAAATGTGCCCTAAAACCAATCATATGATGATACTTTACGGACATTTCAAACTAATGTAGTTTAAAGGGCAAACATTATTGTTTAAGCCGTCTAATATAAATGTTATATGCTTAAACGATAAGTCCAAGGAATATGTGATTGGAAGAATGCGATCTAAAGAAGTTAGATTCATGAGACCATTCTTTCGTTGACACATCCTAAACGTTTCTGATCATAGGATTGTCAATTGGGCATTGACAGTCCGTTAAGATCAGTACGTGCTATGTCTTCTCTCAGGGAGAGTGACTAGTCTCGAGTCATTGGTGTGTGTGACATCAAGACAAGTACGTAGGTGCTCAATAGAGAATGAGTTCACTGAACACGATCAACGAAGAGTTCTCATATTCATGTCACATGAGAACTCATGGTTAGGATAATGCAAATTAGTCTTTTGACCTGAGGCATCACAGTTGTCTTGTGGTTAGGTCCTTAATCTTTGATTATGTCAACGTCACTCTATCAGGGTGTCCACGGCATCGTTGGGGTTAAGCCACTTAGCCATGGAGGCAAGTGAATGCGCAACAAGGGATCTCTAACCTTCAAACTATTTGAGGGAGAATACTCTATGATATGATTTGGAATCTCTGGCCAGAGTATGAATGAGATGTTGGAATGCGTTCCAGATCACATTCAAGGTAATCATATAAGTACAAAGATTCACATTGGATAGTAGACATGAATAAACTATCAAACCAAACAATGTGGTCAAGAGTATTGTATTAGAGAAAGACCGTATTGCATTTGTAATCCTAAACTGAATAGGTTCTCCACCTCTTCTGATTAGCTTGGGTAACCATGATATGCTGCTAGGTGTCACTCATGGTTTGTGGAAGCCCTAAAAGTGTATTATCACTAACGGGAGAATTGAAAGTAAGTTTCAATTCACAATCGATTTGAAAGAGTTTGAATCGCCCACTGCCTCGCTAAAAGGAACCTAATGGATCGTACACCGTGTAAGGTAGAGTTTGAAGATTCAACAGAGATGAGTAAGAATAATTAAATGGTTTAATTATTTATGGCAAGGATTAATTAAAATGTTAATTAATCAAACGAATAAGTTCGTTAAAAACCTCGGGTTAGTTTTGGGCCGCAAGGCCCAATGGGATTTGAATGTTAAGCCCATTAACTCAAGTTGTATGACAACTTGAATAAAACAAAGGGCTTGAAAGCCCAATAAACCTATAGGCTAGCCATGTGTAAAAGAATAGGGCTTTTGGTCCATTAGGTCACTTATTTGAAGAGACTATATAAAGGACTTTATAGCCTAAAATTTACTAAGGGTTATTTTTGGGGAAAGGATGAGAACACAAGCTCTCTTTTCTCTCAAAAATTTTGGCCAATCTAGAGGGGAATAGCTAGCAATCTTACTTCCTCTAGATCACTCATTTCTTCTACAATATACCTTGGTGTGGAGACTTAGAGGTTCTCAATTTTGGGAACTTGGAGAAACCTTTTCATCCATCCAAATCCATGGATCCAAGATGCAAGGAATGAAGGCCCTCTCTTTGGGTGATTAGCCTTTGCTTATGCAAAGAGGAATCTACAAAGGTATTGATTTCTCAACTCACTTTATTTTGAGTTGAGTCTTGATTCACCTATCTACTAGGCTTTGAATTTCATGGGTAAATGTTTTGTTTTAAGTGCATACAAGCATGATTCCGCCTTTAATTGTTAATTGCATGCTATTGATGTTGCTTAAATGAACATGTTTTTCACAAATTTTCCTTCAAGTGGTATCAAGAGCCTAAGTCTAGTAGTTGGTGAATCCTTTTGGGTTTTGTAGTTCATAGTTTGTGATTTGAATGTTGTAATTGTTACAAGCTTTATTCTTGCTTCTTTGAATGTAAATTTTGTTAGAAAATTTGCCATCTCAAATGTTGTAGATGTAGTTCATATGAGCATGAATTTTGGAGCTAAAATTTGGTGCCATGTTTTTGGGAAATTCGGCCAAATCCAAAGGGTGGAATTTTGGGTTCTTGTTTGACTTGTTAAAATTGTTTTAAAGTAACTTTTGGAACCCCTATGTACCCTAGTATGGTTGTATGCTATTTCCCTTAAGTTTGAGTGGTTTTGGTATGTTTTTGGGTGAAGAATGTTCATGGAGCTCTTATGGGTTTTCATGAATGTTCTTCATTGTTCTTGATATGTTCTTACCAAGAACAAAAGGTTTGGTGTTTTGATTCAAAGTTTTGATTTATTTCATAAAGTTTTTGTTTTGAAATATTTCTTATGTTTAAATATATTAGATATTTATTTTGAAAAATTAAAGAAATTTTAGTGGGTTGGTGTGTAATGATTTATTCCATTACACACACCCCACTTACAAAAACTTTGAAATTTTTTTTATTACTTTGCTTCAAAATCAGCCACCCTAATCAATTAGGGTCCTTGTGGGGCTTTCATGCAATTATATAAAGTTTTGATACTTTTGTGTATTTGCATTTTGACCCAAAAGTTTACGTTTTTATGTAAAGGTCCAAAATCACTAAAAGGACAAATTGTTTTGCTCCTTTAATGAAGTTTTATTTTTTTTTGTGGAAATTATGGGTTCTAGTTGTAATTACATGAAGTAGTGGACTTTTGTGTTTTTACAAAGTGACCCCAAAAGTTTAAGTTTTTGCAAAATAGCCCAAAAGTTGAGGTTAATTGCACTATGGCCCAAACAAGTTGAGGTCATAGCATTTTGGCCCAAATTAGGTAGAGAACAAAATTGTTTTGTTTCTTTAAATGAGAATTGGATTTTCATTTCATTTAGCTCCATTTAAATCAATTCTATGGATACAAAAACCAAATGAAAATGTTGCATTCAAGTTTAATTAGTTAAAGCGTTAATTAATTAAAGAAAGGGTGATTATGAACCTTAGCCTACGATAATTGAGCTATGTGAAAGGCCGTTTCAAATTTGTTTGAACCATGGGAATGTGTAGATTAAATTTTGGTTGTAATTTGATATGATCAATTGTTGTAAAAGAGCATAAGCTCTTCTTTACTTTAAAGTAATTTGATTTGATCAATTGTTGTAAAAGAGCATAAGCTCTTATTTACTTTGAAGTACTCCTTTCTTGTTTTATTCGATATGCATGAAATTGGAGTAGTTGGGTCCAACGCCCAATAAGACAACACGCCTTAATGTGATTAAACGCGTAACTAAAATCAATCACCATCCCTAGACCGAGATTCAACACTAGGCTCGTGTTGAATCGAATCAAAGGTTCATAGTCATCCTAAGGCCCTAAGGCAACTATATAGTCCATCAATGAATGCAAACCTTATGTTAGTAGTATCATATACTCTTGCTTTAAAAACCGTTTTAAAAAGCTTAGTGGGAGTATTATATACAACTAAATCAATCAAATGGACCAATAGTTGTAATAGGACCAAAATGTTTTAATTGGATTAAAATGTATGTTTATATGTGATGAGACCTAAAACCCTCAACAAATCAATATTAAGTTGATAAGCGAGAGATGCTTTGAATATCTCTTCGTGGCCTTCCACCGTGGTAGGCTCCAATCGTTTGTGACTTGTACACCGGCTTCACCCTATAATGGGGGAGTACAAAGTGCATGCTTACATTCAGGAGGAGTCTATACGCATATGATGAGGTGAGTGTAGACAACGAGTATGGCCAACATGATATAATTCTGAGGTTGTGCTTGAACCTCTACATAAACTAAGCATGGTGGGAATAACTTAACTAAGTGCAATGGTACCAACATGATATAATTCTGAGGCATTCATTCTCTAGAGGCCAAACTAGATGGGTAATTACAAACGTTGTAAATGAGTAAAGCGTTATTCTCTCATCATTATTTTTGCTAACCAACATCGTATAATCGTGAGGTGGGCTTGGTAATGGTGAGCCTCCCATACCCTACTAAGAGTTTCCTCCAAAACTCTCGAATTCCGATGAGGGATATGGAATTTGCCAAAAATAGTGGGTGGTGCTATTTGATTTAAAGACCCGAATCAAATGGCTTAAAATCAATCAATTTATATTCGTTATGTATTTGTTTACCAATATATTTGCAAACGCTATCCAAAACTTGACAAAGAAAAACCGAATGCTTTAGTTTCCGAACTTGGTATCACAATCCCATAGATTGTCTTGAATGGATTGTAAAAGTACCTAAGTAGTCTCATCCTCACAATCTTCCTATTGATAATGTATCAATGGAAGAACATGTTAGATAAGTCTACCATGAAGAGGACAATGCAAACTCTAGTGCTTGTCTCTTTGTTACACGAACAAGGAACTTGAGAAGTAAGCACAAGGGCATGGACACTTTATGTGCCATGATTCTTCACTTACAAATTGTTGTATGAAGAAATGAGAGTTGCCTTGAACAACTCTTGAAAGTTTGTTATTATGTTTAGAACATAATGGTTGGTTGACAAAAATAGTTCATTTATATGGACTTATGATGATTTTGAATCATTGAGTGTTGAAGTGTTAAACCACTTAACGAGACGGAAACTAGGCAAGGACTTCACCTTTTGTGTCCCTATCCTAATGGTTCACTAAGTTTATTGTAAACTATATAGTGAACAATAATCGCACGCTCTCCAAATCGTTTGATGTGTATAACACATTTGAAATAAGTTTCAAGAGAGATAGTGGGAGTTTAGGGACCATGACTATTGTAGTCAAAAGGAAAGTCAAATGAAGAAGGCAAAATAACTCCAAGGGAACAAACTTTCTTTATGAAAGGATGGACATTGGAAGGGGTATTTGCAAGAAATGTCTTGCAAGTGTCAAGAACACACCTTTCGAAGGTGTTGTAATATGTTCTTGAAATAGTTCAAAACAGTTGGTTCTTCTACTTGAATGCTTGATTCCGTATTAGTAACTATGTTTTACAATTGTTGTAAAAGTGTGCTAATAAGAAGTAGAAGATTAATGAGAGAAGAGAAAGTACTTCACATTCCAAACGTGAATCGAATATAGATCTCTGCGAAAGCGGATTGTACTTACTTCCTCATATGAACTACCAAAGAAATTGGAAAATACTAAAGATTGTCTTTACATTCCAATTTTAAGGAACTTAAATCCGTCACTATAGTAGAGATGGATGAATGTTTTGTTTGACAAAACATTGTTCTTTATTAATCAATAATTAGATTATTGTAATTTAATTGGTTATCTCTATAGTAGAGATGATGTGGTAGTTTAACTGTTTAGAATACGATGATGCTTAAAACCCAAAAGGTTGCAAGGTAGTGACTAATCCCAACTGAGTTGTGATACCTCTAAAACATAAGTTACGAGTTGGTCATAGATGGATGCTTTGGATCGTTAGATCCGGATCCAAGACCTTCTTGTTAAAAATTGCATAGAGGCGAAATGTTCGAATCTTTATTCTTTTGGAAAGAAGAAAGAATCACAAAGTTGTTGAGGTTAATTCACTTAGATGTTAGTGGCACTTATCCACAACATAATACTACTCATGTTGTATGACATTCACCGAAGATCACTCTCGGTTGGACTATAGTTTATTTTGAATAAACATAAGTCTGAATACTTTGCAAAAGGTTTCAAAGAATTCAAGAAATGTAAGTAGATGAGTAAGATGTCTAAAGTATTTACCTCCTTAGATTTGATCCAAGGAAAAAGTAACACTTTAGATTAATTTCCTTGAAAAATATCAAGGAAAGTAGCATCATAAGATAATGAATTTCTCCATTAGGAGAAGAATGAGCATAAATAAGATTTAGTTCGTTGGACATTATCAATTACCCATATATATATGATATATACTTCTAAGACATGTTAGTTGTAAGAAGATCCATCCATCATGGATCTTAGCAAGCTAGTGGGAGCTATAAGCGTCTTATGAGAAAAGATCAATTGTTTGATTTCTCATAAAGATGTAAATGAATCTTTTGTTTACTAGGTTTACAAAAGATTAGTGGGAGTTGATCATATTCCTAAATTAGAATATATATATACATGATATATATTAATTTTGAAAATGAAAAGAAATCTTCATCGTTAAAGTTATGACTTTAAACATTCTATAATGATAGAATGTATATGGGAGACATAGTCTATATACATGGGATGGAAATCTATAATGATAGATTTCAAGATATAATTGGATTATATCAATCCCTAAAATAGACAAGAGATGCTAGGAAGTTTCTCATATGATGATAAACTTCAATTAGAATGACAATTCTAGTGAGACTAGGAAGTTGTTCTTCTCAAAGGGAATGTACCCTTTGACTCCCAAAGAAATAATGCGTAAATAGAATCCTTTATGCATACGCAGAAAGGTGATTTATGTATTTCATATTGTATGAAAACATTGATATAAGTCGTACCTAGAACGGTACAAGATGATATCAATGCAAGCCCAGGATCAGAACCATGGCAACTGTCAAGTGAATCCTTAGGTATTTAAGAAATACTAAGGATGGATTCCTCAAGAATGAGGAAGAATTAGAGTAACGTAATGGAAGCGTAAATGTATTAGATTATGAATCTAATCCATCATAGAATATCTCTTCATTATGAATGAAGTGATAAAGAGATATCTCTTTATTATGACTAAAGAGATATTTGGGTGGAAACGTTAAAAGTAAATGACTTTAATGTGTTCCATCATGTATGCAAAATATATTGCCATATAGAAGCTTACAACATTGTTGTTTGGATGGGAAAGTTCATTCATGAACTCTTCATTCGGTTCCAACCAGAAAGTGTATGACACTAATGGGGCGATAGCTCAAGCCAGGGAATCAAGGTCTCATCAAGGTCCGAACTCAAATGAGAGACTGAACCACATGATTGAGAATCATGTATAATGGTGACGTCGTTATTCTCAAGGTTGCTTCTATGGATAACATATAGATATCCATTGTTTAGGCCTACTACTCAGCCATTTATGAAATGAATTACAGAAGAGGTATCATCAATGATGACTAAGCTGATTGGCTCTAGTGCAAGTGGGAGATTGTTGGAAATGTGCCCTAAAACCAATCATATGATGATACTTTACGGACATTTCAAACTAATGTAGTTTAAAGGGCAAACATTATTGTTTAAGCCGTCTAATATAAATGTTATATGCTTAAACGATAAGTCCAAGGAATATGTGATTGGAAGAATGCGATCTAAAGAAGTTAGATTCATGAGACCATTCTTTCGTTGACACATCCTAAACGTTTCTGATCATAGGATTGTCAATTGGGCATTGACAGTCCGTTAAGATCAGTACGTGCTATGTCTTCTCTCAGGGAGAGTGACTAGTCTCGAGTCATTGGTGTGTGTGACATCAAGACAAGTACGTAGGTGCTCAATAGAGAATGAGTTCACTGAACACGATCAACGAAGAGTTCTCATATTCATGTCACATGAGAACTCATGGTTGGGATAATGCAAATTAGTCTTTTGACCTGAGGCATCACAGTTGTCTTGTGGTTAGGTCCTTAATCTTTGATTATGTTAACGTCACTCTATCAGGGTGTCCACGGCATCGTTGGGGTTAAGCCACTTAGCCATGGAGGCAAGTGAATGCGCAACAAGGGATCTCTAACCTTCAAACTATTTGAGGGAGAATACTCTATGATATGATTTGGAATCTCTGGCCAGAG
This sequence comes from Pyrus x bretschneideri, assembly GCF_019419815.1. Taxonomy (NCBI): domain Eukaryota; kingdom Viridiplantae; phylum Streptophyta; class Magnoliopsida; order Rosales; family Rosaceae; genus Pyrus; species Pyrus x bretschneideri. The sequence continues at coordinate 17,318 of NW_025999424.1, read as the reverse complement.
TATGAATGAGATGTTGGAATGCGTTCCAGATCACATTCAAGGTAATCATATAAGTACAAAGATTCACATTGGATAGTAGACATGAATAAACTATCAAACCAAACAATGTGGTCAAGAGTATTGTATTAGAGAAAGACCGTATTGCATTTGTAATCCTAAACTGAATAGGTTCTCCACCTCTTCTGATTAGCTTGGGTAACCATGATATGCTGCTAGGTGTCACTCATGGTTTGTGGAAGCCCTAAAAGTGTATTATCACTAACGGGAGAATTGAAAGTAAGTTTCAATTCACAATCGATTTGAAAGAGTTTGAATCGCCCACTGCCTCGCTAAAAGGAACCTAATGGATCGTACACCGTGTAAGGTAGAGTTTGAAGATTCAACAGAGATGAGTAAGAATAATTAAATGGTTTAATTATTTATGGCAAGGATTAATTAAAATGTTAATTAATCAAACGAATAAGTTCGTTAAAAACCTCGGGTTAGTTTTGGGCCGCAAGGCCCAATGGGATTTGAATGTCAAGCCCATTAACTCAAGTTGTATGACAACTTGAATAAAACAAAGGGCTTGAAAGCCCAATAAACCTATAGGCTAGCCATGTGTAAAAGAATAGGGCTTTTGGTCCATTAGGTCACTTATTTGAAGAGACTATATAAAGGACTTTATAGCCTAAAATTTACTAAGGGTTATTTTTGGGGAAAGGATGAGAACACAAGCTCTCTTTTCTCTCAAAAATTTTGGCCAATCTAGAGGGGAATAGCTAGCAATCTTACTTCCTCTAGATCACTCATTTCTTCTACAATATACCTTGGTGTGGAGACTTAGAGGTTCTCAATTTTGGGAACTTGGAGAAACCTTTTCATCCATCCAAATCCATGGATCCAAGATGCAAGGAATGAAGGCCCTCTCTTTGGGTGATTAGCCTTTGCTTATGCAAAGAGGAATCTACAAAGGTATTGATTTCTCAACTCACTTTATTTTGAGTTGAGTCTTGATTCACCTATCTACTAGGCTTTGAATTTCATGGGTAAATGTTTTGTTTTAAGTGCATACAAGCATGATTCCGCCTTTAATTGTTAATTGCATGCTATTGATGTTGCTTAAATGAACATGTTTTTCACAAATTTTCCTTCAGTTCAAGCATTGTTCTGACAGTACTTTGGTCTACCAGTCGAAACTACACCCCGAAGGTGTTACCTTTGAGTATACCTATGATCTTCCATACGTTATATGCAAATGAGACCTTGAAGAGTTTATGGAATTCGAAGTTCCATATCTGAGTTCAACTTTGTGCTTTGTTGTACTTAGCTTATGTATTAGACAGGATATCTCCTTCGTTGTTGATCTATTAGTAAAGATGCAGCATCGCGCCTACACACATCCACTGAATTGGTATTAAAGATGGTTTTTACGTTACCTTGAAGGTACTACGAATTTGGGCTAATTCCAATGCATCTCGAGTAGATCTGACCCCTTTGATCCTCAAAATGATGATTGCCTTGTTTATTATGCTGATGCTGGTTATTTATCAAACCCGTATAAGGTACATCCCCGAATGGTTATGTCTTTATCGTTAGAGATATCGTAATATCTTGGAGGTTCACGATATGACCTTAGTTGCGAAATCTTTGAACTATTCCAAGATTCACCTCACTTCACTATGCCACACGTGAGACATGGTTGAGATCTCTTATTGAGCATATTCAAAGTATCTACGCTATTTTCATCCATCATTGAGTCTCGACGACGATCTATAAAGACTATGCCGCATATATCAACTCGACCAAGACATGATACATCAACGAAATCAACGCAAGACATATTACGCCTACATCAACAAAGCATCATGAGATTGAAGTCATGCAAGCCGATCCCAGACAACCTTGTCGACCTCTACACTACGTCACTGCCAAAGTTAACCTTCCAGAAACTTGTCCAAGGAATTGATATGCCTAACTATTCATAGGCAATGCTTGTAGTTCTCAATTGGAAGTTTTGTCAAACTTAGGAGAGTATCCAGAAGTATACTCACTTGATCTTAATGTACTCATTTTCCCTATGATTAGGAGCATTTTTCCCACTGGGTTTTTGCTACCTAACTAGGTTTTGACGAGACACCTATCCTAGGCTGGTTATACCCTTGTGAGCTCTTCTACTTGCGTCCATAAGGCGTATAGTTTTAACTTAATGCAACTTCTCACTTTTCTCCTTAATCAATGGGTTTTTATCCCACCTTGGGGTTTACCATAGCAAGGTTTTGTGAGTTTTACATTTTATGTATTCTTCCGTTGTTTTGAAACTCGCATTTGCTCATTGTGCCGACGACTTCATCAACTGAACTTACTTCATCGTTGAAGACATGATGCGCCCTTTTTTTATTTTATTTTTTTTGAGTATTTACACACTTAAGGGGGAGTGTTGCAGTCCTATTAGATTAGGAATGTGATCATGTAAATCTTATCATATCTGGGATATCCTTACGGGATTCTACTATATCTCTTAGACTAGATATTATTCGATTAGAGTTGTTATCCTATTGGGGTAAGGAATTTACCTTCCCTATTACTGTAAATAAAGGCACAATAGGGTGGCATAACACACACCTCACAATTACAGTTCTCTCTCTTTCTCTTTACTGTGCCGCACCCCCTCTCTATGACCTCCATAATTGTTTAGTAAATTATGCCTACAATAATCGGTAGATGGTTAGAGAATTAGTACATAAATCTCCGTATTTACATAGCTTTAAATATATTCATATTACAAGTTAACTATGTATCTAAACTACATATTAATAGAACCCTCTTTGTCAACCAAAAAAGGGTGAAAATACTATTGAGTCTTCTATCACAGCAAAAAAAGTTAAGGGCAGTAACATAATCTTTCAAAACCAAATTTTGCTGTTTTTTATTTAAGCATCAACTTATATGTGATTTTAACCTCTCTAATTTAAAAAAAAATGAAAAAAAGATAAATAAATAAAAAAAAAAAAACCTCTCTCATTCTCTCCGCATGTTGTCTCTTACTCTCTTCTTTTCTCCTTCAATTTTAAAAACAAAAATAAAAATTTCACACACATTTTGTATGTGGGCATATACTAGTAATCATTTAAGAGAGTAATAAATCAGCAAGTGCATTGTGATACAAGAAATGAGTGATTCTTGTATGTGTTGAATGCTCATGGTAATCTTTACTAGATTCACGGTAATCATTTTATCCCCTTCAAGCGAAATAAAGCAAAGTGGAGATTAAGCTTAGAAGTGATGAGAGAGAACGGGTCACGTGAAAGGCCTTGGGAGAGACATCGGCGATTTGGTAGTGAGGTGGAATATACCATTGGTCAAGCAATTCCCTGGCATAGTGGTAGTCAATTTTAATGTGACGAATTCGAGCATAAAAGACCGGATTTTGTGGCCATGTCGAGAGCAGAGACATTTTCAACAAAGATGGCAGGTTGGGTACAGATAGGAATGCCAAGTTAACGAAAAAAATGACAGAACCATCGTAGTTCAGCGGTAGTGGTGATAAGAGCACAACATTCACCTTCAGAACTAGAGCGGGACACCGTGGTTGACAACATTACACCTTCCAAAAAGATTGATGAATTGGTGAATGGCAGCAAAACTAGACACTGCTACAATTTGGTCATCAACATATACTAAAACATATAATGAATTTGTAGGTTAGCGATGAATAAATAATACAGCAAATATATTGTGATACAAGAAAGAAGTGATACTAGTTCCTGTCTTTCATTCTCTCTTTAAGACAGTATTGTGTTGTGTTGTGTTTGTACATAGGTGTGAATATCAATGACTTGTCAATCAATCGCTTTATTCTCAAGTAACTTATTATTTAGGCGATTTGATTGTCAAGTGATTTTATGGCCTAATATGGTTAGAATAATAGAGTTTTAACCTCTAATTAACCTCTTACATGATCTTATTTAGTAAAAACTTATTATGGTGGGATATAAAATATATAATTGTGATTATGAGTATGAGTATTTAATAATAGGTTTAATTGAGATATATCCTAGCAACTATATAAGGAGTGTCCCTGCTCTCACAATAATCGTTCTATTATGTGCTAAACCCTATTCATAGCAAGAACATATAGTTTGCAGAGAGTAGAAGACATTCTTATGCATATGTTGATTCCTTTGTCATCTGAAAGAATCATGTCTTCCGTATTCTACAGATAAGTTCAATATAATTAGTTCATCTCCATTTTATATTGATTTGATTCATTATATTCGTGATCCTAATGTTTTGTTTTTGTGATTTCATAATATGTCTTACTTGTGGTATCAGAGTCATGCAACAAACTTAGGGTCCAATTAATAGGTAATTTGTTTAAATGAAAATTTGTAAATGATCGACAGAACTAAAGTATAATTTGTGTATATTGTTTGGTTGACTATTTATACTATTCAATTAGAATTAGCTAACATGATAAAAGCAATTCTGTATCGATTAAATTTACATAATAATTAAGTTTATTTTGTTCATATTTTATGGGTATTGTGTAGACTAATTTTTGCAGGAATTTTGATGGCTGTCAGTATTGTAGAAACGTAATATCTACTGAACAAAACATTATGAACTAATCAGTTGATGAGGAAAAAGGGTTAATTTTGAGACATTTGATTTAAGAAGCACTACTTGTTTTGGTTAGTTAAAATTTTATTTTCCTAAAGAAATCACAATTCAAATGTGAAAGGGAAAGAAAAGACATATTTGATTCGTTTATATTTTCATATCAATATATATATATATATATATATATGTTTATGTCCTTTTCAGATTGTGCAATGAGAAAATAATTTATATTGTAGGAGTCAAAAAAGAAATCTTAAGAAATCCATAAAAGAAATCCTTACAAATCCATAGAAATCTATAATAGAAATCCATAATAATCTGTCAAAATCCATATGAAATTGTAGAATCTATTAAAATCCTTTGAAATTTGTCACTTAAAAAAGTCCATTAAAGTCCTCTAAAATCCAAATTGACTACATCCCATTTAGTTTATTTCAAAATAATTCGTCCAATTATCGATTTGGTTTTGATAAATATTATCAGTTTATAACAAAATTGGACTCCTATTTGATAATTATGAACTAATACATGAATAAGGGAGGAAATTAGATGATAGGAGTGAAAGACAAAAGGGGTTTTTTTCCCTCATGTTTTCTATCTTACTAGCCTTCATGCACTCGCTCACGCTCGTGCAGAAGACATTTTTTGAATCACGGCGTGCTACACGCAACTTACACGTTTTAAATGTATTTATATGCGTAAATTGACAAAAGAAAAGTTAAATATTTGAAGTAAATGAATAATCTTAGATATGTTAGAAGAAACCCCTCATAAACCAATTAAAGCAACTGAATTCATATAATAAAATCCGTCTTTATAGAATTTACATTAAGAATAGAGAAAATGATATTTAATAAACAATTGATTGAATCATATTATTTCTAGCCCATTGTGAGACTAAGCCCACCCCTCTCCCATAGTGTAGATAATATTGTTTGTTAAAAGAACAATAATTTGACAACTAATTTAATGACATTATTATCTGCGTGCGAAAGACATTTTTCATAACCAGCATTACACGCCTCTGAAGATGTTTTGAACATGCTGAAAAATAGAGAAAATAATATTTAGTAAACAATTGATTGAATCATATTATTGTTAGCTTATTGTGAGGCTAAGCCCACTATCTTCTCCTTAGTGAAGATAATATCGTTTAAAAAAAAAACAATGATTTGACAACTAATTTAATCACATTATTATCCACGTGCGAATGACATTTTTGATAATCGGCATTATAAACCTTTTAAGATGTTTTGAATGTGTTTAAAAATAGAGAAATTGAATCATATTATTGCTAGCCTATTATGAGGTACTAATTAAAAAAAAACCACAAAAAAAAAATATTATTAAAAAAATACTATTAAACCAACGAAAATGCCCCAACCTTATTTGATGCATTATTTTAGGATGCTTTTGAAGTTTTTTTGTCTTAGGGGTATTTTTGTCCAAATCCTTTTGTGTTACATATTTTAAATGTATTTATATGCGTAAATTGAAAAAAGGAAAGTCAAATATTTGAAGTAAATGAATAGTTTTAGATCATGCTAGAAGAAACCCCTCATAAACCAATTAAAGCAGCTGAATTCACATAATAAAATCGGTATCTATAAAATTTATATTAAGAATAAAGAAAATAATATTTAATAAACAATTCATTGAATCATATTATTGCCAGCCTATTGTGAGACTAAGCCCACCTCCTTCCTCCTTAATGTAGATAACATCGTTTATTTAAAAAAAAATATAATAATAATTTGACAATTAATTTAATCACATTATTATCCGTGTGCAAAAGACCTATTTTATAACCGGCATTACACGCTTCTTAAGATGCTTTGAATGTATTTAAAAATAGAGAAAATAATATTTAATAAATAATTAACTGATTGAATTACATTATTGCTAGCCCATTATGAGGCTAAGCTTACCCCCTCTCTCTTAGTGTAAATAATATCGTTTGTTAAAAAAAAAAAAAAACAATCATTTGACAACTTATTTAATCACATTGTTATCCGCGTGCGAAAAACCTTTTTTATTCTTTTCTCTCTTCCTCCTTATATTTATATTATATTTTATGATGATCAAATTACCAAATTACCCCTGCATTATTTGATATATTATATTAGACTGCTTTTGGATTTTTTTGGTTGAAGGGCAATTTTGTCCTACTATTTTTGTCGAATAGCCTGACCCCAATTTTTGTCAGTTGGGGCGCTGGCTTTCTATTATATAGATACTTGGTATCTTGGTCTATCCTTCATGGACAAAATAATAGGGTAATCAAAGCTTTGAGACTTCGATGCATTTCCGGCTGGACATTGGCTGTTTTATGAGAATTTCCAGTGAATCACTAGCCGTCATGAGGTAACTTGGGTGATATTTAATTTGAATAATGTTTTTGTATAAATTGCATAATTTGGATTGTTTTCGAACTTCCAACTACAAATCCCTCTACGGATTAATATGGAATTTTCGTTAAGAGTATGTTGGGTTTGTATTGTGATTGAATAAATTCCTTTTATACTTTGATTTGAATTGATGCGTTTATATCATTAGTTTAAGGTAATCCTATAATGGGGTTCTTTGGGGTTTTACCCAAGTGGTATTTAATTTCGTTTATTCGAATCCTCTTCGTAATTTTGTGCAATTAATTATAAGAAACAAATCATTGGTTCTTGGTTTTCTTTCTAAACCTATGTTGTAAAATCCTTTTGAAATCCATAGTTCGTTTTTCATTATGACATGGAAAAGAATAAATACTGCTTAAGTGTTATATGTAACTGATGTAATTTTGATAAGAAACCATTCATGTCAATAATTTGAGCCTGATACAGGTCCTTATTTTTTTTTTTATAGACTTTCATAACTTCAAATTTTATGGATTGTATACACTGGTATTTTTTCACCTTTTTTGGACAAGAAATGAGTTTATTGTAAAATATTGAATGTGATACCATGCTACTGAATTCTGCGGACTTCTAATTAATTGTGGCACCGTAAATTACTATGTATTAATATTTATCTTATGTGATTTGTTGTAGAGAAAATAGCATTTAGCCGCAATATTCCAACAATCTTAAGAGTTGATTTGGATGATACTTCTACATCGCTTGGTCTCCGCCCAAACTACCATCTATGTCGATGGTGGGCTCATGGATGCACAGCACAAGAGATTGATGGTGATTTGGTTAGGCATTTTAATTTTCAGGTCATGGCAATATAAGATTGATTGAAACGCGGAACTAGATAGACATGTATCGCAGTGGGGTGATTGGGTCCAATTTGTTCCCCGTTCTATGCGTAAGTGACACACCCCGACCGAAATCAGAGCGTGCTAGCCATCATGCGGAGGTGACGTAACCATGTGCACAGTGCGGAAGCTAATAAAACAATAATAGAAGAAGTACGAATAAATAAAAACTAGCATACATAATGTAATAGAACAAGTGCTAGCGTAAGTGAGACACAAGTTCAGAGCATAACACCTAAGCAGTCCAAACGAAAAACGACGCGACAACAATACACCCGAAGGTGGCCCTACACTGGTAATCGTCTATCAGAAATGCCGGGAAAGCCCTCTGGGAAACCACCAAACCTGCTAGACCGCTAGAACTTGGAAGGGCGCAAAACAAAAGCGTGAGTGGGCGAAAACAAAGCTTTTCGAAAACCGTTTAACAAATAAGTTCTAACCCCTCGCCGTAAAACCTGTATACTTCCCAGAAAATAAACATATGTATATATATAGATATGCCAATCATGCACAAGAATATGCCATGTCGGAACCTCAGAATGAAATGCAAGTGCTCGGGTATAAATCATATCCATAACATATAGTCTGGCAGCCGGAGTCACCTAACGTGACCTGTACGGCTGCATCTAGAGCTCAAATCTCAATATCAATAACTAAACCTGCCCACGAGTCGGAACCACCTAAAGTGGTCTGTACGACAGGACTGTGTGTAATACATATAAACGCTCTAGTGCTACGATCACGTGAAGGTTGTGCGAATAATCGCGGGTCACCTACGAGTCGAAACCACCTAATGTGGTCTGTACGACAGGACTGTGCACCTAACTTGGATCCAAGCAGAGCGTGTGGTGCGGGAGGTGAACATCACGTGAAGGACTGTGCCCTACTCTGGACGGGAACACTAACACCGGGGGTGCAGGTTATGAGCTCTCTAAGCATCTCGAATCACTACTGAATGTAAACATAAATAACACTTACCTGGCACTTACCTGTGCGTCCACAGCACCCAATATGTATAAGTATATATATACAACTAACAATGTAACTAACAATGCATAAATAACGATAATCTAATGCATGGCATATGGCAAATGACGATTCAAATCAATTTCTGGGAAAATATAAGTATATAGGTATATATGAAAAACCAAAAGCCCACTTACTGGTATGTGGAAGGGTCGTAACCCCCCTGCCTTGAGTGACCACGCTCGTCCTCGGGATACGTCTCACTTATATGCGAAATAACTATAAAAACGTTAATTTTAAAGTACATAACCAACCTGTAAAAATAACTTCTCATACATTGCTCAAATGGGGTGTATGAATACACCAACGTGATCTACTTAACCTCAGGAACATCCCCATATTTTTAAAATAATTTTTCACCGTCGCACGCGCCCCCACGCGCCGGCCAAGGCACGGCCACACGCGCTGGCCACGTGCAGGCACGTGCCTGGCACGCTGACGGCGTCAACTGACGCCGTAGGGAATATTCCGTCAGTTTTAACAGATTCTGTCAACGGCGTCAGGAATATTCCGTCAGACTTGACGGAATATTCCGTCATCTTCTCTGGCAAGCCTCCGGCGCCGACGTCGGCGCCGGAAAATCGCGAAAACTTTAAACTTCGATATCTTCTTCGTTTTTCAGCCAAATTTCACAAAATTGGTACCAAAATGAAGCTTAGAACTAGAGGAACACAATCCACTTTCAAGGGTTAAAAACCACGAAATCTCACCTGAAAATTCAACCCAACTCCGGCCAACTTCGAAACTAGTGTTCCCGACGTCCAAAACCATCAAACGAACCACCCCGAGCCTCCTAGGGACCTCACCAAGCTACCTACAAGCTTGAAATTCCCTAAAACGTGAGAAATCACGTGTGCATGAACAGTACTCGAAATCGGACATTGTGGATTCGACGTGAAAACGATGGTGTTCTTACCTGGAAATGGTATGGTTGGACTCCTACAAGCCTCACGAACTCGAATATGGTCTTGGTTTCCTCGATCTGTGGAAGTTTAATGGGTTTTGGGTGTGTGTCCGTACGTATATGGTGAATGGGATGGGGAAAAGGGACTCGAGACAGGCGCATGGAAAGGGGGAAACAGTGAGGGTGAGTGTGGGGAGGAGTGTGTGGTGCAAAACCAGCCACACCAAGCCAAAAAGAACAACTACACAACAAAAATCACGCTAGGGGTAAAACTATCTTTTCACGTGTACGTTTCGATATTCCCGGGACGGGCTGTCACAGTAAGATTATCGGTGAGATCTTTCCTTTAAATGTTGAAATTATTGGTACATTTTGGTATTTCTTGAATTTGCACTTATCCATAGAATATTTAATAAAAGATTGGAATAGGCGTTGGGTAAATTATACATGAAGCTTTTTAGTTAAGCGCCGCAAATTATGTTACTTATTAAGTTTTTCCTTTATTAAATTAGTTCTAATCTTTCGTTTTGTGGAGAGCATTTGTGTTATTGAGGAGGGTAATTTACTACGAATCTGTAATAGTACTAAAGGCAATGGAAAGGCTTATACCATGTCATATCTATTTAACGTAAGTGCCTTGATTAATTCTTTGTTGTCTTGCTTAAATGTGAGTTATGCCCTATCTACGGTTACTATGATTTGGTGCCTATCTACGGTTACTATGAATTATCTCCTCCCTTGATTTGTCTTTCTTCCGAGTACTTTTACATTATTCACTTCTATACTAAAAGAAATAATCGAGTTATTCACTCGATCCAAGTATTACAAGTACACGCTTGCAATGATTATAGGTTGTTGTATCTTGTAGAGTAGGACGTCATAACTTGCTACACCGAGAAATTATCTTGGAGGGGTGAAATCTACTCTTAAGAGCACTTCCACTGTGTGCTCTAGCTTGAGGGACAGGCGCAAAAACAGGGCCAAAGAGCACAAGTGATGAAGTCCAGCGTGTGCTGGCGAGCAAGCCCGAGCACGCTCGAGCGAGAGGCTAGGCAGGAATCGACAGCTCGAGAGCCTGAGGGTTGTGTGACGTGTGGGTGATGTGCGGCATCGGTGCATGCGCCGACCTTGACATCTCCCGTCCTCCTTCCCCTCATTTGACCTGAATCTACACACCCAAACCCTCAATTCGAAGGAAAACATCAACTATGCAGAATCAATTTCAAAAAATTAAATTAAACTAAAATTTTCAATAAAATTGCGGTTCTAAAAACACCGCATATAGGATCAAATTCGATCGGCAGCAAATAAATCAAACGAGAAATTTAAAAAAAAAAAACATCATGAAAGCAGAGAAGAGGAGAGGAAGACGAAGATTGGGGAAGAAGGAGAAACCGAGGAGGGAGGGAATGAAAGCAGAGAAGAGGAGAGATGATGATGGTGGAATGAGGGGAAAACGTAAATGAGGGGAATAAGGGAAAGAGAGATAGAAAGAAAAGAGAGAGGAAGAAGAACCGGTCAAACAAAAAAAAAAGGGAAAGGGTGATGGGGATGTTTGATGGATTGGATGAGAAAAAAAAATTAATATTTTATTATTCATTGCCAGAGCTATTCAAGTGCAACGGTGGAGATGCAAAAGGCGATTACTGTTCATTAAGGGCAGTTACTGTTCACTTGGTGGATTAAATAGTGTATTGCATGGGGGAAGGGTTCCCACGCTGGAACTGCTTTAAGAACAATGAACCTACACGTCTCAACATAAAATCTTGTTCTAATCAAGTAACGATGAACAATGATTTCCATCCTATAAAAGATAGGGAGTTTTAATGAAACACTTCCGGTACTGTTCACTTTTAACGAAAATGACATTTTTACTCTAAAAAATCACTTCTGATACTATTCATTTAAAATACATTTTTGTCATTTTGATTAAAACTTTTTAACTATTTTCATTAGTTTTTTTTTTTAAAAGATAAGTATTTATCTTGTATTCATTTATTTTATCTAATTAATTGTGGCACCGTAAAGTACTTCTAATATTTATCTTATGTAATTTGTTGTAAGAGAAATAGCATCCACATCACCAATATTTCTTAACACTCTAGTCTTTGGAGAACTCGACATAGCTATTTGGATTTTTACTTCGATATAAGGTGATTTCTATCAGTTACTCTAATGATAGTTTACTTTTTAATTATGAATATGTGTTACTAAATTTATTTATTTATTTTTTATCAATATGTGTTACTAATTTTTTTTTTTTGCTAGGGCATTGCTATGAGTCTTAGCAAGAATATGTAGTTTTTATCAAATTACTTATGATGTTATACAGACATACATTGAATTATTAATCATTATGTTTAAACTATTTGTATGTCTTGATAATTTACCACCATTAGGATGTTTATACAAGTAATTGTGTGCAATTTCTGTTGGAGTGCCATCTTGAAATTGAGTAAGACTTCTTATGATTATTAATTGTAATTTCACTCAAGGTGAATGCCACCACGTCTTAAAGATTCTCGAATTTTTCAAAATGTTTCACAAAACTTAAGAAGTCTTGCATATTTAGATTGATCTGAGTATCACAGACAAATCATATGTTAGATATGGTTGCTAATGGCGATGACTAAACCTTAATGCCTTTACCCTTGTTTTTCTAAACCCATGTGTTATTTTTACCTTGTGTGATTCCTATTTTTGCCAATTTAGTTAATTTTACTTTCTTGCATTTATTTTATTTGAATTCGTGATCTCAATTTTTCATATTTTGTTTTGAATGTTTAACTAAGTCTTAGTTTTAATTATAAGTTACTCATATCAATTTTTCTAAAGAATAAGCTGTTTATACTATGATTACTTTGTTTTTATTTTCATATTTTCTAATTATTTACTTTTACTAGTGAACATCATTGAACAATGAACCGTATAAATCCTCTGACGTGGACTGCACGTGGGTAGGTATGTAAGGTGAGGGGCGACTCCTCCCGCCACGGCGTGAAATCCTGGATATGGCAGGTGCAGTCTGTCTGTCTGCAGTAGTGATCGACATTGGAAGGGAACAGCTTCTTCAGAGTAAAATATTCAGTGGAGAGTGGAGAGAGAAAAGGATATTCTATTCTATGTCACCGCCTGCCAGCTTTGAAACGTTTGTTTATGATCCATCAATTAATATTATTTTATTTTTTTAACGGGTGAAAAGTCACAACGCAATGAAATCAGCCAGCTTAACTTTATACGAACGAACGAACGAACGAACGCAGAAGCAAGACCAAGAGGAGAGAGAAAGGAAACTAGACTAATTTTAATATTAAAAATACCTGTACCTGGAGAGGAGGAGGAGGAGGAGGGAGGAGGGAGGAGGGAGGAGGAGGAGGGGTTGTTATAATAATCTTCATAATCTTATCCTTGCTGAGGGTCAGGGTTTTGCACATCATCAGATTCATCATCACACTCCTCCGTTAGCCATCTATTCCTTTCCGCTCTCCACGGAAGAAGAAAGTCAATTCCAGACTCCAATTCCAATTCGCTGAGTCGTCTTCTTCTCCTTTGACGAAGAGGAGGAAAAAGGAGGACTTCTTTATGGGCGTCGCTCAGATTTAAATCCTGCGGTTGGGACATGGAATCATCAACGCCTGATCATGCCGATCATCATGCTGCTAACAACAACAACAAGAAGCCTCGTAATAATCCAAATTTGATTACGACAAGCGATCACCTGCGGCATGTGGAGTCGATGGCCACAATGCCTTCCGGCGCCGGAAACATTTCCCACCTGAACGCTGTCATTCTCGGAGAATCTCTCGCTTCTGAAGAGAACGATCTCGTCTTTCCCAGCGACCACTTCTCCCGTCAGGCCCACGTCTCCTCTCCCCAACAGGTACGGTACCTTGGCTATCTTCCTTCCATTTATTAATTCTTCTCTCAGTTCTCTGCGCTTTGCACTTCCACTTCCAACAACATCATCTAACCTCTTAATCCTATCTTATTACCCTCTTCCTCCCCCTTCAGTATCTGGAGATGTACAAACGGTCCATCGAGGATCCCGCCGGATTTTGGTCCGACATCGCTGCCACCTTCTTTTGGAAACAGAAATGGGGCCAACCTGTGTACTCGGAGAATCTTGATGTCAGGAAAGGCGATATCCGAATTGAGGTCTTTCTTTTGATTCCTTTTTTCTGATTCGATTCGATTTGCTTGCCTTGCCTTTTTTCGAGTTTAGAAAGTTTTGATTTGAGCAGTGGTTCAAGGGCGGTATCACCAACATTTGCTACAATTGCCTTGACACAAATGTTGAAGCTGGACTTGGTGACAAAATTGCCTTCTACTGGGAAGGCAGTGAGCTTGGTGTTGATGCCACATTAACTTACACCCAGCTTCTCAAGAACGTTTGCCAGGTCGGTCCGTCTATCAATCTGCCTGGGAATCCGAGTTGCTTCATAAAAATAATAAGTAAAGTATCTTAACTTTTCTTACCTCTACCATTCATTCACAGCTTGCGAACTATTTGAAAGATGTTGGAGTTAAAAAGGGTGATACTGTTGTGGTTTACCTGCCCATGTTAATGGAACTTCCAATTACAATGCTTGCTTGTGCTCGCATTGGTGCCGTTCACTCGGTATTGCACCATCTTTCTCTTTGCTTTCCAGCATCCTCCAATGATATTTTTTTTCATAATTATTTGCCTTTTACAATCTTTCAGGTTGTCTTTGCCGGATTTTCTGCAGAATCTCTTGCTCAAAGGATTGTAGATTGCAAACCGAAAGTTGTAATCACTTGCAATGCTGTTAAAAGAGGTTCTAAGGTTATCCACCTCAAAGATATAGTTGATGCTGCCCTTATAGAATCATCCCAAAGTGGGGTTTCTGTAGGTATGGAAATTAGCAAATTGATATGTGATCTATGGAATGACCTATTTGTGTGTGTGGGTATGGCGAGGCAGTGCACAGTTTTTATGTAAAAGTTCTCTGTATCATGACATATGGTGCCCTGTTTGAGCAGATGTATGCTTAACTTATGAAAATCAATCGGCTATGAAGAGGGAAAGTACTAAATGGCTTGAAGGAAGGGATGTATGGTGGCAGGTTAGCACTTGTACTAACACCTCTTGATATAGACTTCCATGAGGAAAGAATTCTTTTGTTTGTAACATGCATGCTGCATTGTGTGCTCTTCCTATATTATTGTTTCATCATATGCTTATAATTGACCTGAATGTTTGTCGTACGGACGGTTGTGACTGATGAGTGATGACCCATGATTATCTCCCAGGATGTCATACCTAAATATCCAACTACTTGTGCAGTGGAGTGGGTTGATGCAGAAGATCCACTTTTTCTGCTCTATACCAGTGGGAGCACTGGTAAACCGAAGGTAATATATGTTCCATACTTCAAATAATTTTTTTCTTCTCCTTGTGTATTTCTCTAATAATAAGCTCTTATAGGGAGTTCTCCACACAACTGGAGGATATATGGTGTACGCTGCCACAACATTTAAGTACGCATTTGATTACAACTCATCTGACATCTACTGGTATCCTTCAAAACCCTAAGCTTATCATTAACGTTATTTTGATTTTCCTCATGTGAAAGAAACTTGCTTTGTTCTGATGTTTTTTGTTGCTGAACATGGCTTTATCTTTAATTTAGGTGTACAGCTGACTGTGGTTGGATCACCGGGCACAGCTATGTCACTTATGGACCCCTGCTTAATGGAGCAACTGCTGTTTTATATGAAGGGGTAACTAATAGACAGATTAATGTATACATATTATCGTTTTACATGTAGCTGTAAGAGAGGAACCTAATATACATGTCTAAAGAAAAACATTCATGCACACATATGGATCAGCCGACATCTCTAGTCAGGCACTTGGAAGTTTTCGGAAAAAAAGAAAAAGAGTATACCAAGAAGAAGCTGGACGGCTAGGTCTAAAGATTCATTTTTTTTTTCTTTTAACTTTTTATTTTTGTACCAGTGTTGTACTCTCCTCTTAGCGGAAGGTCTTTAATTGGACATATACTATTGTTTAAAGGGTGGATAGGTTCTTATGGTAAAAAGGGTAACCCCTCTGGTGTAAACTAACCATTGGACTCAGAGTAACTTAATAATGCCTTTATTTCCTCAAGAAGGCAAAATAACAAACAGTAGTTGACTAGATATGAATATGACATCTAATTAAAATTTGTACGTGTTTACTTATGGTGAGAAGAATCACGTATCACTGTCTATGATCTATATAAAATTTTAAAATCTTTAAACATTATACTATAAATGAAATGAACTCTTCTAGTGCTAAATACATAATTATATTTAGAACACTGACTAGCTGTATCTGAATATGTGGATAGAGGATCTCATGTGTAAAGAGCGCTACAGTGAGGTTGATTATGGTGTATTTTTTGGTGCACATGCTTCCTCTAATTTTTGCTGAATTGGATTTCCTATGTTGACATTTCATGTGGCTGTTACTATCCATGTATATGTTGCAGGCTCCAAATTATCCTGATCCTGGACGCTGTTGGGATGTTGTTGATAAATACAAGGTGACCATATTTTATACTGCCCCCACATTAGTGCGGTCCCTTATGCGTGATAGTGACGAGGTAAGATATTAGCCATTCCGTTGTTATAAATGGATGTGATTATTTTAATGTGTTTGTTATTGATCCAAATGATTTTATAAGTTTATGATGGCTGTTAGCAGCTATGTACAAAAAATGCTTTTCTCTATTTTGTTTCTTGGTTAATCATTTCCCAAACCTTTTTTTTTTCCTTAAATCTAATGGATTTTTTCATTAACTGGACATGATTTTGTTGAAGTATAAAGCTTGTCTGTGTTTTTAGGCTATAATATCCTCTTGTCATTTGTCCCTGTTTAATTTTTGTTCTTTTGTTCCATCAAAGATGCTCCCTTGTCATACATATCTGGTTTTCTTGGGTGTCCCATCTCTCGATGTATCTTATTAAATTACCATCAAGAAATCAGTCCTCTTTATAATCTCCGTCATTTACTATCTGGATTGCAAGATTTGCCATTCTACATAGTGTTCTGTTTCTGTATCCATGGTGGTTTTGTTGTCTGGATAAGGCTAAGATTCCAGTACCCCTTACATAATGCCTTAAGTATTTATGGATGTGTGTGTTCTTTGAATTTTATTTATTTATGTATTATGCAGTATGTTACACGATACTCGCGAAAATCGTTACGGGTCCTTGGAAGTGTAGGCGAGCCTATTAACCCAAGTGCATGGAGGTTCTCATCTCTTTTGTTGTCTGATTCAAAAGCTTCACTTCACACCCAAAAAGAGTTATTAACCCAACGCTGTTTGGTACAGGTGGTTTTTCAATGTGGTTGGAGATTCAAAATGTCCTATTTCTGACACTTGGTGGCAAACTGAAACTGGTGGCTTCATGGTATTGTAGTACTGTTCTTATATAGTTTTTATCCCTTGCACCATTGACTGGTGTTAAGCAGAAATGTTAGTGGCACGGGAAAATTCCTCAAGATCTTACTTCGTTAAAGTTGTTGAA